>NC_134038.1:36881463-37481463 GCF_965140245.1 Athene noctua
TGAAGTGCCACTAAATTAGCAATAGTTAGTTTTAGCCACAAGAGGGAGCGATGTTTATCTTCACTGGGAACATTGCTGACACTAGAAAGGCTTAACACTTATTTACAAGGTTAAAAGTCTCTTATTTTCGGTTCCTATCACTGTTCTGTCTTCAGTTTTTTATGTCTCTTGGCGAAGTGCATGATAAAGAGAATGTTAAGTAAAAAGCATAAAACACAACATACTTGATTACGAACCTCCAACTACATCAAATTTCATCTGAAAATTGCAAAGTGGTTTTGAACATTGTATCCGCTATACCCTGGTTAATTAATGCCAAAACTACAGCCTGGATGAGATATCGCTTATGTCAGAGGATTTCTCTAGCAGAGGTGAAAACTGTAGCCACATCCCCTGATTTTCCAGAGCTATGCGTTTTCCTTCCAATTCCCTTCTGCTCCTTTGGAGGCAGCAATTGGAAATACAATTTTATTTTATAATTTACTCAACAGCAAATGAGTTCAGAAAGCACATTACTATCTTTTGCTGCCTTGGGCTGCTGGTGAATTTTTAATATGTCTTTTTTTTACCCTAAAATATTCTAGTTAATCTATTAAAAAGTTTGTTCTGGACACTGGTGATTCTGGAGCTGGGATACAAACATCTGCAGAGGGAAACTCGAAAGGGCTAAGAAGGGAGTCTGGTTACCTCCACCAGCTACAGGCTAGTGAACATACATCCAGTTGTGCAACATCAGTCATAAAACAAAGCAAAATGGGAGCAGCAGGTGGAAAGGGACTAGTTACTGTGGGGAGATGTTGGAGATATTAAGCTTGAAAGAGCAAGAGCAGTGTGGAAAGGAGTGGTGAGGAGCAAGGAGGTTTGGCAGCTGGTCAGGGAGTTGCTAAGGGATGGGAAGGAGAAGTCTGCTGTTCAGCTCAAGGCACCATGGCAAGAACCTGGCAGGCGTGGCTGGTGTCCTGGGCTGCTGCAGGGAATGAAGTGGCTCCCGGGAGAAGAGGTGTAAGGGCTGGTGAGCCTGAGACTGGGAAGTGGCCTCACCCATGTCTTAAAAATCCTCAGATCTTGTAGGTATGACCGAATGGCAAGATGTGTACGGGTCTGGGTTAGATAACCATCTGCTGCCTCCTTATCCAGCCCCTTAATAATAATTTTTAAAAATCTCCATAATCTGGCAGCAGGTAGTGACATGGTTTAATAGAAACTTCTTATTGTCATTATGCACTCATCCCTGCTTTCTGCACTTACCAAATGAATGAGGCTTAAGTAAAGTTTAAAGGTAAAGTTACAAATGAAAGACATTGCCATTCTTGTGTTTCATTTTCCTTTATATGCCATTTTGCATTTTGTTTTCATGCAATGGCTCTCGCTTGGGGGTTTTTTGATGTATCCTGTTTATTGCAGGCTAGAGAGCTGGTCTGTAATACTTGGACATTGCTCTCATAACAGCAGCCTTGTTCACAGGTTCTCTTCTCTGGCAAAAATGAGAAACGACATGTATTTGCAGCAGTGTCCTCTTCCTCCAGAGGAGTTTGTGTCTTTTTTGGAGGGTAAAAAGAAGGGTCATGGACAGCTTGGTCTAGGGAATTTTGTTTTCTGGGTTCTAGTAGTGGTCCTCGTTCTTTCCAACATTTCAGAGGGGCTGTCTAACAAAACCATGAGGGTCTGTTAGTTTAAAACCCCGTTTTCAGACAATAACAACATATTGGAATTGCTTGCTTGTGATGTTAAGGCAGTTCTTTTCCTATTAGAAGAGGAACACCACAACTAAATTTTATACTTTGGCCATGCCTAGAATATGAAATGATGAGGAACAAATGCACCTTTGGCAATGTTCTCGGGGTAAGTAAGGCTGTAGATGGTAAATTAGGCTAGGGGATTCAGTAGAAGTTTAAGTATTTGCGTATGATAGAATTGGCAGCTGTTAGAGGGTTTTATTACAGGGTTTGATCTAAGCTATAATAAGAGTCTGAGCCTGGAAACAGAAAATGGTCCTTGCCATGAACAAAGTTTTATGTGCGTATTTGACAGCCAACATGACCAAAAAACACTGGAACTTCCCAATGGGTGTATCCTTAAGAAGGCTTTTTTGTAATACAACCAGAAATATGCTTTAGATCAGAAAGACTGGGCAGTTTTGATCTGCTTTTCTTTACATAGATACTGTGGAGAAACATGGTCTTAGTCAGAAAATCCTTTGTACAAAAGCTAGTTTTTATATCTATTTCTAGCTGTTTTGCCCATTAATCATTGTTCTCTGTCTCATTTCTTGTGGAAGCTTGGTTACTTAAGACATATGTTTACTTCAGTAACAGATACATAGTTAGTTCAGTTGTCGTTCTCTCTTTTACAATCCCTTTGAAGGAAACTAAATTATCATGATAGTTTGTATGCCTCAGATTTTTCTGAAAACAGATCCCCTCCAGCACCACTGGACCAGGGGAGATGTGCCCTCAGCCACTTTGATATTGTTGCAGGTGTCATAGTGTGGCTTTCATTCTCATAGGAGAAAAAGAGATTAGGAGCACAGCTCCTGTTACAGTCCTGTTCATTGTATGAATATGCTAGTTTCTAAAAAGATAGAGGCAAACTAGACTTTTCCTGTTTGTTTTTCTCTATAAAATGCTAGCTTTTGATTCACAACACAGTCCTAAAAAGTTCCTGACAGCAGGAACATGGGGAACATGAAAAGGAGGTATGATGTTTTAGAAATGTTTTAGCCATTTAGGAAATGCTATGGAAAGGATGCTCCTTCTAGTGGAATAGTCAAGAAAGAGCCAGAAGGCAGTGGCAAGGTACAGGTGCTGGTGACCAGAAGTTTGAATTTGGTTTGGAAAATAAAACATTATAGGTGCAGCATTTTGGTCCCCCTGGAAAATGAACAAATTGAAAAAAAAAAAAAAAAGGCCAAAATGAAAACAACCACAAAACCCTCACCCAAAACAAACAAACCAAAAAATCAGTGTGTGGCAGTCAAGAGGGGGTTAATTTCAGTACTCGGAGGAAATTCTGGTTCACTTTTAGGGATGCTGAAGAAACAGAGCACTGCTTCCGTGGGGGGAGGAGGTATCTTTCAAGTTCAGCTTTGCCAGTCCCATGACTCCAAGTGCTTCTGTTGTACTCAAACATCCTCTTTTCTCTTGTTTTAGTGAAATGACACGATGAAAGAATAAAACCATATTTCATAATATTGCTTATGCTACTAAAATGCAGCTGTGAAGTGCACAACCTTATTCCTGTTTGTAGTGAAAGATTTCCAGCAGTGTGTGGTCAGTCATTACTAATGAGGCATCACAAATGTAACAAACTACTATTCACCAAAATAACAAATCAATATTCCCCCAAAACTTAACAAAACAAATTCTTTGTGTTTATAATTGTACTTTTAATTCCAGCAGAGCTCAGGGAGTTTTAGTATCAGGAGGGTTATTTCACTGATGACTGAATCACAGTCACTTCTGCTTGAAAGAGCAGTATCAGTTTGACAACTCAGAGCTTTATTGCTCAACAGCTTTGAGCAGGAACAGGAGCTGATAGTCATCTTGGAGGAGGCTGAGGATGGCTTCCAAAGCTGGAGTCTAGCCAGGAGTCTGGGCTGTCTTGCTGAGATGCCTGTGCCAAAACCTTCACCCAAAGTCATCCAGCACTTCATGTTTTGGTCTCGTTCTGTAAATTCTGACTGTTTTTTAGAAAACACTCTTCTTGAAAACCTTTTTAAAATACCAGTGTTTTAAAAATAGGACTTGTAATGCAAAAGCAAGGAATTTTTTTTCCTCAACCACTCGGTACTTCTGGATATACTAATTTCAGACATGTTGTTCAAGTGTCAGATGGGTGATTTGTCCACTTCATTATTTATCTGCTTTAATACTGTGAATATCCCAGCTGATCTCCTGTTGCTGTTCAAAAGCACACTGAACAGAGTTGCCCTCTGCTCTAGTCCTAGGCGAGCAAAAGCTTATAGAAATTGTATTAATGTTAGATAGTTTTGTCTGTTTTCTTCTTGTAATCTTCCATGTTTTCAAGTATATAATGTCATTCTGTACATTTACACTAATGGAACAAACAGCTGGTGTTAAGTTTCATAATGTCCCCACTGGCTTGGAGATTACACCTCTTCCACACATGAGGAACCTATAGTACCTCAAAATGAAACTTGCCCAGAGTAGATCTGGGAATTTAACAAAAACCTATGCTTTATTGCTATATCAAACTTCCTTTTCCCCCTTATTTTTCCTTTTGCCTTTCTTTGCTGCCCTATTTGGGTCCATATAAAAGATCTTTGATCTGATGGGATGTTTTACCTAGGATTCCAAGTGAATCAACATAGGTATATACTGCTTCAGATGGTTTGGGTGGTGGGGTTTTTTTTTAGTTTTCCAGTTGTTTAAGGTTTCCTAGGTCTTCTAGTGCTCTAAATGCTGAAGAGTTGATTCTATACAGGGTAAAAAGCTATGAAAAACATAGCAGCTAAAAGTATTTACTATGAAGCTTAAAAAGTCTCCAAATACCTGTATGTGTTCTTATGTTGCTGTATTCTTTCTGAGAACCAGATCTGGCTTTTTAAATCTCCACCTCTTTGCTGCATCCTTCATCTCTGCAGAGACATCCTACTTAGGTAACTTTCCACTTATAGCAAAACAGCCCAGATTCCTGTTCAGTGCATCAGCCTCACTCAAGAAGTGATGTTAATAAAATATTGTTACAACAGTAAAGCATTATTCTCCATCTCTCATTTTATAGTCCTTTTAATTTCTGTTGATCACTTTATATTCTAGATTATGTTAAGAATATTCATAAAAGTAGACTGATATGACATTTCAAATTGTAGTAAACTGAAAAAAAAAGGTTCGGTTTTGTCACATAAGGAAATTCCATGTTAAGGTGTGTTTTCACTTTTGGTAGAGAGAAAGATGAGTGCTTTGCATCTGTTGAGAGTCTAAACTGTCAGCAAGGTGATGGAAAGGCACCTCTCCTCTGCACTGCAGCTGACTCAGAGAATGACCTAGGGATAAAATTATTTAACTCCAGGTTCATACACCTGGAACAGCAGTGGTTGGTATCAGTGATGCCTATTGCTCCCAGCTGCAGTTGGATGCTCTCTGATGCAGAACGATTACATATGATGTCTTAAAGATGCAGGAAATGGGACTCACAAGCCACAGATTTCTAAAACTTGATGAGGACTTTTGAACCTTCGTTTTTGTCACTCTTTTTGATGCCAGCTGCCTTTGAGATGCTTGTGTGTTGCACTAACTGCATTCTTAAATGCTCTTTTTTAGGATTTTGGGTTCACAGAAAAATACACTTAGCAGTAACGATTTTTGAAACTCTGAATCTTTGTCAAGCATTTGGAGCTCATTAGCAGAGAAGCATTAGAAGCAACTGTGAGAGTATTAGGAAACAATACTGTGTAACACACAAAGCATTTGGCTAGGACAGAAGCTCTAGCTGTGCTATTCACTCAGTATATGCTGTCAGCCACCTACCTTTGTTGCCTACTGTACAAAAGAAATTTTTCCCACCTTCAAGATATATGAATTGTATTTTATTTCATATTTAAGACTAGTAACAGGGTCAAAAAGACCTTGGACCTCTAAATTCTTGACTGCAGTCTGGGGGCATCATACACCATGAACGGATCAGGTTGTCTTCCTCATACTGAAAATAAAGTTTCACATTTTTCACAGGGAGCCCAGTGTCAGATTTGTTGCATGTGGACAGATCCGTTTAGTAATGCAATTCTCTTACATGTATCCAGCCCCATCCCCAGAAAAACAACCTGTTCCTAACAGAAAAGCTCTGTGCCCTGTGCCATGTTGGGTTTTTTGGTCATATACTATGAAATCACATGCTATGTCTGACAGCTCTATTGCAAATCATGGGTGCTCTCCAAAGGGGTGCTCAGGCTCTAGATTCCACTAAGCCCTCTCTTTAAGATGGCACCGCTTAGCTGAAGAGCGTGCATAGACATGTGAGGGCTAATTTTCATAACAGGAATTTTCTATGGCACTTACCTTAGAAGAGCCATAACTCTTCTACAATCTTTTGCCATGCTCCCTTAGCAAAATAGAAATCTTTTGAGGTTTTATATATATTTATATATATATATAAAAAAACCTTAACAATAAATGTTAAAAAAACAGCCGTATAACAAATGAAGAGCAAAATGAAGCATAACAAAATGTAAGAGAAAAGCCTATCAAAAGACTTTGTGTGTATGTGTACACGCATGCACACACTTTCTGGATGTTTTCTGGATACATCCCCATCACAGCTACAAGGTATTCCGTGTGTGTAGGTTGTTGGTTTCTTTATGGTGCTTTTTTTGTCAAATATGAATAATAACATTTAAAATAGATATCCTGCTATGAATCAGGAAATAATTTGTTCAGAATGACACTGAGAATTTTTTTGAAATCTCTCTCACTTAATTTTTTGTGAAGCAGTTAAGTTTGGTTTCTTTTTGAAAACCACCTGTCAGCACAAAAGCAGGTGTTTTATGTCAGTAATTGTTTGTGTCAGAGTTTGTGTACTGTCTTCTCTCAGTAGAAATCTTCTCACAAGCAACAACTATATAAATAGTTGTTTAGGTATAGATTTAGGTAAAACAAATTTCAATTTTATTTTTCTTTTAGCAAATAGTTCTGTATTTCGTGAGGTTAAAGATCACTTTTGCCAAGGGACTGGTTTTTGCCACTTGTACAAGTCATTACCCCACTGGCTTCAGGCAAGATGGCCAAGTGCAACATACAGAATTGCTGTTCTGTGGAAATGTGTTTATTTTTCCAAGAGGTGATTGTGGCTCCCAAAATAGCTGCTGTATGACTGTGTAGTAAATTTTAGATTTGTCAGTCTTGGCACTATCCTTTCAAACAATTTATGTCTTCCTCCATATTATTTCACTGGTATCTTTAATGAGTATATAGTATATGTCTCAAGCACTCACAAGGGCAATTTGAGCCCATTTCGTTTCCTGGTAAACATCCAGTCTTCAGTGAAATAAGCTCTTTTGCGTTTTAAGTTGTGTGCAAACTTTCACTTGCATTTATTATCACTTCCTTGGATTAGTCAGTGGATATTATAAAAGCTAATGAAAAAAAGAAAAACTTATATTTTCTCCAGTTCTTGGAGGAGGAGGGTAAGAGGAAATAAAAGCATATCATATATTTTTACTTCTCTTTTAATATTTATAACGTTAAAGTGGGTAGTGCAAATCAAGCTTGATTGCTTTTCTTCTAATAAAACCATCGAATGTTTGTCGTGGTTTAATCCCAAACAGCAACTAAGCCCCACATGGCCGCTCGCTCGCTCTTGCTCTGGTGGGATGGGGGAAAGAATTGGAAGGGTAAAAGTGAGAGAATTCGTGGGCTGAGATAAAGACAGTTTAATAGGTAAAAAAAAAAAAAAAAAAGCTGTGCATGCAAGCAGAGCAAAACCAGGAATTTATTCTCCACTTCCCATCGGCAGGCAGGTGTTCAGCCACCTTCAGGAAAGCAGGGCTGCATCACATGTAACTGTTACTTGGGAAGACAAATACCATCACTCCAAATCCCCCTTCCTCCATCTTCCCCCAGCTTTGTATGCTGAGCGTGACATCATAAGGTGTGGGATATCCCTTTGGTCAGTTGGGATCAACTGTCCTGGCTGTGTCCCCTCCCAGCACAATGTTTTCAGCCAAAAAGACACTGGTAGGTATAGAAAATTGGTAGTAAGTTTTATCTGAAAACCAGGGAAAAAATCTCAAACCACTCATCAGTAATTGGGAGAAAAAAATATATTACAGGGAGATTGCATCATGAATGAAGCGTCAGAAATGCAGAGAAGGCAGAAGAAAAGCTAATGAAACACAGGAAGGTCTACCTCAGGCACACCAGCAATCGGAGGGCTGCTCCTCCTTGCAGTTTGATTCAGGTTGTGAATCCTGACTAAGGCAGACTTTTTATGAAAGATGCATTGTATGGTATTTTCCCTTTCTGAAGTGCAGTCTCATTAAGCATTTCTCTGCATGGGACTCTTGTGTGGGCTCTCTTTTTTTAAGATGATAATCTTCCACAAGCTACCACATCCTTTGTGCCTCGTGGGACAGAAGTCAAGGTGCCCTCTGAAGAGGATGTATCCCTTGTCCTGCCAGGGGATGGAAAGGGATGGGGAAAATAGATTAAAGAAGCAGCGAGTCTTTGGGAAGGATGGCTGCTCAGAGCCATGGGAGGTGACAGCTGTTTGCAGAGGGCATGTTCCTCAGTGGAGTCCCATCCAGAGCCCTATTTATGAGAGCTTTGCCAAGGGCAGGAGTTTGGGGCTGGAGAGCAAAGGGCTGCAGGGCAGGAGGAATTTTCTGCTCATGAGCTCTCAGTGCTTTTCAGCTCTGTAAGGAAGATCTGAACTGCTAGGATATAATCACTTGGGACAGGGTAAGAGTGATGCTGGGTGGTGTCTTGCGAAAGGTCTCATTTTAGAAACAAACTTTATCTCACAACTTAACCTACTGTTCTTCTCAGAAATAAAGTAACAGGCCTGCTGTTATTCTCTGAAAATGACTTCTGGTCCCAAGGATTATTTTCTTCATTTTGTGAAAGAGATTTATAATGGAAATACCACAAAAATTGAGTTGCTGCTTTAGAGATAAAGTGATGTTTACATTCATTTGTGAACTGTCTCTTCCACCAGTTAAAGACAGATAGCGAAGTATTCTAGTCTACATAAACCCAAATGCTTTCCACCTTTCTTTTCAGTTTTTAATGCCATGTTGTCCTATATAGTCAGTGAGTTATGGTAATTAGTATTAGAAAAATCCTTTAAAAAATACTGAAGGCCTGACTTATTTTTATATCAATAAAGCTTCTGTAATTTCTTGGCTGTCTTGTAGCTTCAGAGAAAATTCAGAGTACTAGCAGAGTAAGTGTAGTGTGGGAGGGGTTCAGCTGAAGCATAAATTAACTGTATTTCATTTCCCCTTAATAAAGAATTTCAGTTTTTCCACAGCTAACTGTATAATCAATTTGCTCCCCTGCTGGCTTGCTAACTTGCTGTTGGCTTTGCTTCAATAATATCAAGCCTGTAATGAGGGAAATGGGAGGCTCTAATCACACAGAAGAGAAATAAGCAGCTGCGATTGAACGTGTAGTTTAGCTGTGCAGAATTTTGCTGTGGCTTTTATCGCTGAAGAGCTCAAATATGTTTCCCCCCATGTCCGCCTTGCTTGGGAGACTAAAAAGCAGTGTACTCCTCCAGACTCATTAATCATATTTCACTGATTGGGTGACACTAAATACTTAAATCCTATTCAGTTTTCAGCAGCCTTGAGCTTACTCCTTCTTCTCTGTAAAGTTTTATTTTTAAGCTGTACTTGCATAGCCAGGGTGCATCGCAGCTCTGCTTTTCTGTATTAGTAATGTGACATAGTTTCATTTCATTCTGCTGTGAAATTGTTAGTCAAAGTGTATTTTAATTGTAATATTATTGTACCACAAGTCTGGGAGAGATTATGAAAGAAGAAAAAAAAAAATGGTATAGTAACTGCTGAGTTTGTTTTTCCTGCCTTCACCATGCCTAGAAATTATACCCTGTGTTATGGGTTTGTTCGGTTACTCACTTGTAATTCCACATTTTTTTCCAACACTTTGGATATACAAGACACAAGTTAAACATACAAGATAAACAAAGATTATCTTTAGTCACAGTATTGCCAGACAAAAGGCTCTTCTGAGCTAGCAGTCCCCACCCCTACATTTCTATTTCTGCTCTTCATTCTAAATGCTCTACTTCTAGTTGCAGATAATCTGCCTGGCAGAACTGTGCGAAAAGAAAAGTCTTTGTGTCTAATTAAATATACTATTTTTTTGTTTGGTTTTTGTTTGACTTTGGTATTTGTGGGGGAATGACTTCTGCTTCATATTTGGATTTTTTTTTTTTTTTTTTTCCCTGCCAGTGCAGGGGGGAATAACTGGGGGGAGGAGGTGGGGTTAAAGTTCAATTTTAGTTTTCTGCGTCATTTGGTCTCATTTTGACTTGTGGCCATGTGATCAGGCAGCATTCAGTGCAAGGAGAGGCAGAGTGGGGGAGGCTGAGCCAGTGTCAGAAAAGAGCTCAAATTAAAAATGGATTTTATGTACTTTTTTGCCTTTTTTGATTATGAATATGCAATCATAGTTCATAAACAATTTCTTGTTGTTTCCTGTGGGGTTTTGGAATCTCCTACATTCAGATTCCTGATGAAAAAAGGATTATTTTTTTATTGCACACCAGTAACAAAAGTCAATATTGCTGCAAAGATATCTGCCTGTTTTCTATGTCATCAGAGAGTCCTTGATGTCATTCCAGAACATGTGCCCTGTTTGTGATGAAATTTTATGAAACAAAGTGATGTAAATGTAATCAGGAAAACTTGTTTCGATTTATAAATGGAATGAAGCTTACCATTGATTCTATCAATGTAGTACATATAACAATGCACAAAATGGCCCTTATTTTGAGAGGAAAATGATCAGAACCAACAACATCTATCCATCACCTTTTTTGTGGCTTTGAACAGCTGTCATACTGTGCGTGCGTGCGTGCATGTGGGTATGTGAACGCATGGGTGCGTGTTCAGGTATCAGGACGCCGACCGAAGGTGGGATGGCTCATTGCCTTCGCGCACTTTCAGACTCAGAGGACCACACCATTGCCCATGGTGCCAGAGCTCTGTTTTTTCTGCTGCTGTATTTGGGCTGTACCCATTCGATGCAGTCCAAAAACAGAGCACAGAACAAAACCTGCAGGCTGTGACCTGGCAGGGTGGGGCAGAAGCTGTAGGTGCTGTGCAGAAGGTGCTCTGGTTGCAATGCAGGGATGAGCCAAGTACATGTGCTTATTTCAAATATCATGGGTAACTTGCCAGAGGAAGAGGCTTTAAGAAGTGGGGGGATCCTGGATACATGATGGTGAACCTTTGATACTGTTTTGTGTGCTGGCTGGATAGAGCATGTCTAGACCCATTTTCACTTTGTTTTCTCATTTGATTCCAAGATTTATGGAGTTGCCTTGCCTTTTAATTCTTGTGATTCACCATTTTCAAATCTGGGTGCATAAAATTAAGGATGAGAAGTGTGTTGATTTTGGTTTAGCACTTCAGAAAGGGAAATTTTTTTTTTAATCAGTTATTAATGAAGTTTTATATTTCTGTCTCTGCATAAAGCAGAGTGGTTCGTATTACATGACTACTGCAAAGTTTCAGAGAATAGCAGCAGCAGTGAGGAAAAAGTGCACGCAGACCCTACTAGGGCTATAGTAGTTGTTGTATTTATTAGAAACTAGGCCAGAAATTGTCTCTCATCAAGGCAGTTGTCAGTAGCAGCCATTACCTTAAGCACTGTTTGAGAGACGAGCTGGAAAATCTTGAAATAGAGATGGGGACAATACGATTTCAAGGAAGCTTTGGCAGGATGAGGAAGTAACAAAGTCTAATGGTAGCCATTCTCTCTGCTAAACAGTGAAGTTTGTGGCTTTCTACTTCAGATGATTTAACATGATTTGAGTGTCAGCTCTCAGACTGACACATTTTTAAAACGTTGGTCATAATTCTTGTGAAAAATGCAGATAATGAGTCCCCAGTCCTCATGATGAATACTGTTCATTATATAATTTGAGAATTATTGAGACATACTTCTGAAAGGAAGCTGCCCATCTTCTCCTTTCAGACCCTGACTCTTTTGTTGTGACTGATGGAGATACCATTTGGCAGGAGGTCTTTGCAAAAGGAAGCCTTTCTCCCTGGGACTAGTGAAGAGAACCACAACTCATTTCTAATTTGCCACTACTCTTTTGCAAGAGACATTGAATGGTTTCTGGCCAGAATGAATTGACTCACTCAAGAAATAGATCCATTGCCAACCCCTTCTTCATTTTTCTCCATCATGTTTTATTTAATGTTTCCAAACTTTAGCTCTTGCAACATTTGTGAAAGGGAAAATTCAAAACCTCTTAACAGTTTAATGTTTTCCTTACAACCTTTAAGACCTTTCCTCTTTTTCTACCCTTCATTCCAGTTCATTCCAACCTATGCCGGCATGCTGCATTGTCTTCTGGGAATTAAAACTGAACCAGATTTAGCTAGCAGAAGTGGCTTTCTCTGCTCTATTAGAAGAGAAACGCCACAATAGCAGCCTGAACTTTACATACTTTTTGTACTCCTACATCACATTGTGAAACCTCCTCCAAATTGCTGTGCAGTGTCACCTGCAGGGCTGCTCTGGCATGCCTGCTTTCACCAGCTCAGCCTTCCCTTCATGGACTTTGCCTGTGCTCTCCCTGTAATCATTTTCAAAGCTTGTTATTGTATTTTCTTACAGTGTTTTCATCCTCTCTGTTTTTCACATTATCTCCATTCTTACTAATGTCATCAGACCACCTTATTTTAGCATTATGTGATGTCATTAGCATGTTGTTTACAACATGCTCTGCCATTTTATTAATGAAGATGCTAAATGAGATGAAACCCATTTATACACCTCCTTAGACTCATAGAGAGAGAGCTAAATAAACTCAAATACTCACTGCTTACCTTTCTGATTTTTAAAAATGGCTTTAAATGGCTTTCAAGCCATATAGTCACTCTTTATGGAAGAGTAACAGGACACATCACCAACCCTCATGCAAACTTGTGAAAAAGGCCCTGCTGTTTCATGAGGGCAACCTGGTTGGGAACTACAGGTGTTACTTCCATTTTTAAAGCTTTTCAAATAAGATTGTGTCATCAATTTTGTTTAAGCAGTTTATATTTCTTTCAGGTGTACCCCTTGCTGCACCTTATTCGAAACAAGCATTTTCTCCTCAGATCTGCTGCCTTGCAATAAAAAAATCAAAGCACTCTAGCATTTTCTTCGTGAGATTATTCATGATGATACCGAAAAGGTATGCTGAGGGTATATGAGAATACTCTTCAGTAATTCCTGACTTTTAATTTAGAAAATAGGCACCCATGTGACTGCAGGTCCAGAAGTGGGCTGTAAAATCTGCTTGATGCAAGGATGAGGGAAAAGGAAGATTTTAAGCAGACCCGTATAATATATGGCCTTGTATATTTTTTATCTGACCTTAATTTTCTCCAGCATATATTCAAATATATTTTAATAATTGTATCTTACTTTTTCCGGACCACAGTCTTGAAATGCATTAGTATTTATTGTTGTATCATCATGCTTGAACTATTTTCTTATTGTGAATATCCTATACACTAGGTATGTCAAAACCTTCTCAAAGACTTACCAACAGTTTTCTGGCTGAAAAATAAAGAGCACTGTAATAATAGTAATAAAAATAGAACATGTAATACTTTACAGTTTTATAGTGTTCCACAGAAATTAAGGCATCACTGCACCCTGTACTATTAATATTAATTGCACCACCTTATCATGGTAATGTGGTAAGAGAACTTCCTCAGTGTCTCACAGCAGTGTGGTTAGATTGTCAGAATTAGAGGTATTGGGCACTCCTGGCTTTTAGTTTGGTATTTTCCCAAAACATTTAATACATCTGATATTGGTTTGCTTGGTAGTGATTATTCTGCCAGTTGATGCATTGAGGAGGTTGTTTCTCCTCTTCATAAATAAGTTGGATTTTTTTTCTTCATAACTTTATCAGATAGGATGCTGCATCTTAGTTTTTCTTTCGATGAGTTGTGATTTATGTGTTAATACTAATTTTTGGACTTTCTACAATATTTTGTGTTTGCCAAAAATTTTCACTGGAGTCAGTCAGAATATTCATCAAACTGTGAGGTTATCTACTTCCTGCAGGTACTTTCAGGCCACAGTTTTAACAAATTGCTAGTTATTCTGTGTGCCCCAGTTTCTGTGGAAACATCAGAGGGGACCTGATTTTCAGAAAGCATTGAGGACAGGAGAACAGATCACAGTAAAGTTTCAAGTACCCTGAAATTACCGATTGTTAAATCTTGGCCATTTCTGCATTCATTTCCTCAGATTGTACTCTGTACTTCACTTATCATCTAGCATAAAAATAATGAACATTTTGTGTTGCTGTATATTTGCTGTAGAAAACATCTAATTTAAGGAATTTAAACATGTATAATTCCTGTGCTTTACTGGATTTATAATAAAAATTTCAACTGTATTAAAAATATGTAAACACCAATTTAAAATCCCTCCATCAACTGATTTTATCTTGCCTTTTTACCATATAATCAAGTATTTTTCACTTTGGTTTTATAGTTTGCTTGGTATTCCTGTGGAGAAACTGGAGTTATGATGGTCCCGCTGTGTTTCCCCTTACACTAATTTGTTCACATCAACTTTTTTTCTTAGGAAATCAAAGTACTTTCACTGATCTCTTAAAGATACATTGCTCTCCTCTACTATGCTTTCTGCACAGTGACTATTTGTTTGGGTTGTGGGGTTTTTTTCCTTTTGAAATTTATTTAATGCAAATATAATTCTTTCGTTTACTTTCATCATCAGAGACATGGATTTTTGTTTAATTTCTAATGAAATTAAACATGCATGTCACAAAACTTGTACTCAGTAAAAAACAAAGATCTGTTTTGTGTCTCAAGTTATATTGTAGTATTTCAGTGAAGGGCTTGGAGAACTGTTCTTCGTTTCTTAATGGAACTGTAAGCAAACCCATGTTACATGTTTTTTTTTTTTTACGGTCCATTATTTTGTTCATTTTGAAAGATGATACCTCAGTTTTCCATGTGAGGGTTCTATGTTCCTTCTCCAGCTAACCTAAGAAAAATATGTTGTTTACTTTAAAAGATTTCAAAGTCTGTGCAAGCTAAGATAGGGAGACACAAATCCATTTGCATGACAGTATTATACTACAGGCCTGTATATTCTTTTCTTCATCAGAAATGGGATTATGGCACGAGTATACAGGATTTCTTATCCATATAATTTGATGGCAGGAAATATTAAAATAAACTATAAACTCAATTTGCAGCTTGTCTTAGGGAGGAAATTGGGATATGACTGGGTAAAATACAGATTGCAGGCTAGCAGCTAAAAAACGTGTATTTGCAGAAATAGAACGATTACATAAGGTTCTCTGTCATTTTCTTTCAGTAACATTGAATATAATTACCTTACCATTTATCTTAGTAAATGTTAGGTTCTCAAGCAAAGCTACATAAACACAAATTTTTGTATCCCTTAAAAAAACTGAGGAGACTTAACTGTATTTTTGGTGAAGCTTCTATGCCTTAATTCATGCAATTAACTAAGGAATTGAAATCCAGAGAAAACAGTTATTACTTTGTAGGAAATTCACTTCTACAAACAGAATTACTATTCTGTTAATTTTTTAGAAAAATGAGGGCCTAATTTTTAAAGGTGCTAAACTTCTTCTAATTAGTTTGTAAGTGAATTAATTGCTTATGGAAGCTATTCTATTGAGATACAAGGAAGTTACAAAATGGGCTCCATCCCTGTGCCTCAGGCCCATCAGCAGCAGACCTGTGTTTCTTATGCTCATTTTGGGCCTGATCTCTTTTTGTATGAAAAGTCAAAGTGGGGGCCTGTTGGTACTGACTCCTGAGGCTGCTCTTCCTGGGCATGCTGACTGGTACCTGAAACCATACAGCTTTTGATGAGATGCACTGACTATGGGAAGCAGGTGAGGGTTTTATTTTTGTTACCATCATGTAGGGATTTTATTTTATTTATTTTATTTTATTTTATTTTATTTTTTCCACATCTGCCTGATGTCCAGGTTTCAAGAAAAGAAGTTCTACAAAAAAAGCAATATTTGCTTTTTTTTTAAGAAAGCAATAAACAAACAAACCTCAGAATTTTTGTATTGTTTCTTCACCAACTATTTCTTTGAATTGCCAGTAGTGCAATAATTTTTTTTTTTTTTTTTTTTCTGGTGCCTGTGAGGGACTGTCGAGGTTGAGCGCTGGCTTTGGAGGGCTGCAGGACCATATTGCACTTGCCAGCACTTGGCGGGGCAGGAGCCCCCAGCCCCAGCCACTCCTGGCAGCATGTTCTTCCCCTCTAATGTCTCCCCTCTGGCCACACTTGCCCAAGGTTGGAGAGAAAGCAACTTCTCTGTGGAAAAGGGAGCCTGGGGATTTTTTAACACTCTCAGTGAAAGAGGAAGTAAAGACCAAGAGAAGATATGATGGAGGCAAGGACTGTTTTAAAGGAGTGCAGCCAGGGCAAAAGGAGCACACCACTAGAAACTGTACAAGTGCAAATGCAGGAGGTGTACATTTGTGCCTTGGTCCTGGCTTGGGCCAAAATGGGCCCCTTGGCCCAAGTGGTAAATAATATCTCATTATTCTGGCTGAGAAGTCCAAAGTAGTTGATTTCTTTTCCAAAAATCAAATTCTTGCATTGCTTTTTTCACAGTTAAAACCATGCTGGGATTGCTAGTTTATGTCAACTTTGGAAGTTTGGCTTCCATAGTGGTTTTCTTTGGAAGTTTTACAAGTACATTCTTCAGTGCCTAAAGGTTTGCCTTATTTACAATGTCTGAGCACCTCCAGCATCTTGGAACACCCAGACACACAGGGGTTTCGATGCGACAGTAGGGCTTAATTTCTGATGTATGAAACACACTATGCAACCAACTCTGAAATAGTACAGATGTAGTATGCTTTTTAATAGTTAAAAACACAGTATGTTTAGGGAATTTTAAAACTTCAGTTTGGAGTTGATACACTGCAAGCTTCCATTGTCCTGCTTGTAGGAGCATTTTCTTCAGAGTATTATTTATACTAAACCCAGGCAGTAAGAAGCAGTATCCATAGGAAGAGCTTGCAATGCAGAGAGGACTTGCATCTGGCTAGAAAAAAGCATAGGGTATAGCCAGAAAAGGTGTTGTCTGTGGTCTGGTTTCAATGCTGTACAATTTATTTTGCTTTATGTAAGTGATGTCAGCGTGTAGTTCCATCCCAATGCACGGGGCAAGATAAGGGTAGCACAAGGCATTCATATAAAAAAGAGCTGACGCAGGGTTTTGATGCAGATTTCTACTAACCTGTGTGTGAACCAGTTACACAAGAACTACAGAGTGCTTTTTTTTTTTTTTTTTTGTAAATGGTAGTTGCGGAGAGTATGATTTGAAGTAGGGCGAGGTTCCTTTCTGCCAGTATTTAGAATAATACTTGCATTTACAAAACACAGTATAGAGTTGAATCTTCACATTGTCAGCTTTTTTCAATAAAATTATGCTATATTTCAATATAGATTCTATCCTTATTGCAATCTGTACAGTATTTTCTCAGGTTTTTCCTATCTGGATTATAGGTAGGTAGGTCTTAGAGGAACATGTGAAGTTTAGGACTGATGCAGGTGTAAATAGAGAAACACTTCCATTCCTTGACTATTCAGCAACTTATTTTTGCTTTTGCAATAAACCTTTGCACTTGCTCTGAAGTAGCAATTCAGTCAGGATTTGGTTATGGATTATGGGATATCTAATATGTATGTACATTTCCTTGTTTAAGAAACAACTTAATTTTTCAGTTTCACCTTACTTTGCATTTAATTTCCAGAATTTCTTACTCCAGACACCAAACTGGCATTTTACATGTAAAGAGGATAAATTATCTCTTGAAAATATTCTTGTTTATTAGAATTTTATCTGCCCAGAAATATGCATAGTTTTATCTTTTCCTCTTTTAGCTTTTATTACTTTGTCTCTTTGCTTTGACTTCAGCATGTTTAATTACAATGAGTATGAATAATTACAGCTGGTGATTTTATAGATGGCATTTTATGCCTATAATGTCTATATAGGTGCCATTTTGAGATCCAGTGCATGATATTAGAAATTATAAATATAGGTTTTAAAAGCAACATATTCTGAATGGTGGTGTTCAGATGAAATTCCAAATATTAGATACTCTGCTTCTACAAAATAAACAGCATCAATTAGGAATTACTCTTGCTTTAGTTCTTCATTCCATTGTTTGGGGTTTGCCAGCTCACTTGATTTTCTTGTTTGAGTCATGTGAGTTAGGAAGGTTTACTCGATGTAGGCAAGCCTCCTGCTCCTTGCTCATGCTCTCCTTGATATCTGAGGTTATCATTTACTTTTTTTAGTTTTTGACGGAATAGTGAGAAAGTACTTGGGAAATAAGCTCACACAGTGAGTAAATTGCAAATTATTACCACATAGTTCCATGGGCCAAGTGATGGTTAAATAGAAATACAATACATGACTTCTCTAAAACATTTTCTTACTCCACCAAAATTTGCAAGTAACACAAACAATGTGTCAGTGAAGAGGATGCTAAGAAACAGGCACTGAGGAATTTAATGCACTTGAAAGTAATAAATCAAACAGAATTTTTGGATAATATTATGAGCAGCTCCTCCAGAGAAAAGGGATATAATCCATTTAATAGGAATATTTTACTCTGTTCTTACGGGTAGATTATAAACTAAAATGCTTTTTGTCATAAAAATGCATGTAAGACGGTCGGTATGGAAAACAAAACCATGTGTTTTGTTATAGAACAGAACAAAATGTATTATATTTATTAATATTGACACATTCAAAATTATACACAATATACACAATTATACATTGTTTTCCTTGAATAGTACTTGTTCTACATGTCACAATCCAGGGTTCCTTCTTTATCATCATTATTAAAGAAAATGAAAGTTTTTATCAAATCAGTAGGGAATGAGATTTAAGTAATTTCTAACGAAGCTTTTTTTGTTTGCAAACATGCTTTGCCTCAAAAATCTATATTTTAGGTATTCTGAAGTGTTGTATTGATTAATTTATTTCACTGATTTCAGTTTAACAAAAAAAAAAAGGAATACATGGATCTATAATAATGAGTATGAAAAAATTATCTTTAAAACATATATAGGTAACAAATAAATTCAGCTAAAGTCATGTTTAGAAGTCATCTTGTGTCATGCATAATTCTGTCTTGAAAGAACTAGCTAAAACCAGGCACACCAGTTTCATACAAACAAACACATTTCAATTTCTGACTCCAAATAGCTTAAATAGCCTCCTGATTAGCAAGGTACTTAGGCATGTAAGTAGTCTCAGTGAGTATCCCCAGCAAAGCTAAATATATTTGCCAAATCACTTACCTAAGGGTGTCTCCTGAATTTTTTGAATTGTTGCATTGTTTACCCTGCTCTAGTTTCTACCAAGGGTGACTCAACAACAGTTAAGCAGCTGCTCGAGTAGGACAGCTCTCTACCATATCAAGGCCTGTACTTGGCCAATTTTTCATTGTTCCTTTTAAATCCAGTCTCTAGGTGCAGCATGGGGATGGGGGTTGTAGAGTGGGATTTTTGGGTTTGGGGTTTTGGGAGTTTTTGCAATCCTGGTATTTAGCTTGTAATATTTGGACATGGAAAATCTTCTTGCAATAAACTTGTAGAGTCCTTAGCAAAATGGGATCTTGTTCAACAACTAATCAACAGCACAAGTGGTGTTGCCTGTTTGAACCTAAAATATACAGGTATGAATAGAATACCTGAGCAAGTGTGACCATCCGTTTCATAGACATAAATAGTCTCTTTCTCCATCCTTGGAGTTTTTTTTTCCTACAAAATGGACTGTTTGGCTTAAGGCTATAATGAGATATTTTTAAGACTTTTCTGTAGTTGAGTGGTTCTCTGATACTCCTCATCCTGTTTTGTAAAAATATGACCAGTACAGAAAATAATATATGTGCCATTGTCTTTGAAAAATTCAGGCACATCTATGCACAAGCAGTAGCAGTATTCTTTGTTTATTATGCTTTGATTTGGAGTTTTGATTTTGCCAAAATGTACAAACATTAGTGCTCTAAACACCTCAGTTAGAATTCTTTCTTTAGTACTTTTTAAAAATAATGAGCGGGTGGGGTCTTCAGTCGAAGTGGTGTATGTCTTTACACCAATACAACGTCTGTAATAAAGTATCAAACTGCATTTTTAAATTTGGGGTCCCTAAAGTTAGGGTGGTAGATCTGATCTCCGAACAACAGTAAGCAATGTCATGTTGTTGGAGGGGTGGGGGAGGAATTATTGGGATGTGGAAAGGGACATACATACAGCCTGCATGGCAAATCATCAGGAAGGCCTCAAACTAAGCAGTTTGCTCAGTATCAAAAATGCATCCTTTTCTCTGCACCAACTGGAGAAAGTCCACAGCAGCTTGAATAAGCGGAGACTGGTATAACATGCCCTAAAAGGAGAGCTGGAAGAAACTGGCATTGTTCAGGCTAGAAAAAGACTGAGAAGAAACACTGCAGCAACAGCTCTGCATAAGGGTGAGAACTGACAAAAAGGGGTGGGGGGGGGTGGAAATCTCCATGTCTATGGTAGATTTGAGGAGAAGATAAAAGCTTAAAATGCAGCAAAAGAAACTATGTCCAAGCATTAGGAAAACTAATGGCGATTAGAGTAGAGCAATGTAGTAGCCTGTGAGGCTGAGATGTCTTCATCAGAGGTCATTAAGAACAGGTTAGACCAATGCATTAGGAGTGATATAGGTGTTGATCATCCTGCCTTAAAGGAAGGGGGTGGACACAGATGACCTCTTGACCTCTTTCAGCCTCGATCTTCTTGTTTCTTTTTTTCTGGGTTCAGGGTGTATATTTAACCAACCCAGTGCTATTTAAACTAAAAAGGAATGTGATAGTTTTCTATATATAAATTAATTTTTTTCTTGTACTTTGGCACTCTCTGATGTAAAAAAAAATGGACACCTTTGTCTCAGTTCAGTCTGCCCTTCATAGAACTTTTTTTCCCTTTGATAAGTGTAAGACTGAGACTGTGAAGAGAGGAGTATACAAAGGTCAATTTGTTTTGGAAGCCTGCATCCCAGGAAGCACAGTGTAACCATCTTACCAAACTTATTTAATTGTCTAACAGAGGACTTCTCTTAATTTTAAGAGTCAAAATGGGGAGAGGAAAGCTGCAACTTGTCTTCTGAGAGGGACAGAACGGAAAGGACTGCAAAGGGGGAGGGGGGAGGGATAGCTTTATGCCACTTGTCTTCCAAACGTTAGGGCTGCAGCCGTCGTTGCAAAACACTTGTTGATTTAAACAGTGCAAGCAGAACTATTGACAGAGCCCATTACCTTAGCTGTCAGGTTGGAGTCACCAGACAATGGTAAGGTTGAGTTGGTTAAGTTATGTGTAAGTACACACATGGTTACAAATTGTGCTTTTTCAAACCATTCAGTGCATTTGCATCCTCTTTCAAGCACCTACCTATTCAAGCATGTATTATCTTAATGCAAACACAAGCCCTCAGTTAGTTTATCCATTTCTTAGTTACTTTTTGTTTTGTTTTATGAAACAACTTTATTGTTTAGTATTTGGTTTTTCAATCATCATGATAATTATTACAAATGTATTTGAGAACTTAAAAGTGGAATGGCTGGAGTGGGATGGTATAAGAAAATAAAAAAATCAAAACATAATACAAAAGTAGCCTCTTCCACCTTCAGCCTTTGCTAACCTTTCTATTTCCAGATGAGCCATATTTAAAGGATATACGTAACAGGCACATGTAGTAAAAACAAAAGCGAAATCTCTGTCTACAAAAAACAGAGATGTGAGAATGTACTGTGATAGTATCACAACTTCAGAAATGATCTTTTACTGATACAGAGTTGTCTCTTTTGAGTATGCAAGGAGGCTGGAGCTGAGACTCATTTTGCTGAGGTGCTCATTCTGATGCCCAGTGATTATTTTAAGGTCAACACCGTTACCTTTCCTTCCTGATACAAGAAAGGAGAATGAAAACCATAGAATTGCTTGCTGTATGGTGAGCAATGTGTCGTCTTGCTCCTACACGTGGAGGAATCAGGTGGTAATAGTATCTGCTACTAAAGCCCAAAAGTATGGGAAGGCAGTTCAAGGAGACCGTCAGAGTCTGCAAATCCAAGTTGCTGCTTGGGGAAGGAAAGAACAGGTGTCCGCAACCTATCAGGGAAATCTTAAACTCCTCTGGTTGCTCTGCACTCTCTGGCTCAGTCTTTAAGAATGACTGTTCCCCATCCCTGATGCCTTTGTCTAGTGAGTCAGATGAATCTGATGCTAAGGTGCTTTCAGAGGGCATGCCATTAAGGGTGAAATGGAGGTAGTCTCAGGGAATGAAAACCCTCTGTCCTACTACATAGTCCAAAAAGCTCAGGGACAGTATTTTTTTTCCAATATTTGTTAGATTAAAATAATTCCATACAACAATTTGGTTATTCAGAAGTCTGGGGTTGGAAGTTGAACCAAAGACATGAGCTTAAAAAGCTGTAAAGAAAATGTAATTGTTTTGATAATAAAAATAAATTAAATTAAAATAATAATTTTAAAAGCCAGCAAGGAGCCGAATGTCTGAATTCACAGAACTTGAACTTAAAATTCTTAGCTCTCTCTTGAAGTGAAGCTAGTCTCCTTGTATTTCCTTCTTCATACTTTCTAGACTTTATTTACTACAGTTAAAGGTTTGTAAGATAAAGCTTCTGTGCTATCTGTAAATCAAAAAGCTATCTATGGCCTCAAGTTTGGAAAGCCATTTAACTGGTTCTGTGACTAAATCACTGTCATCCTTCCATCTTGATTTCACCTCTTTCATAATGGCATTAAGAACTGCAACAGAAAGAGGCAGATCTTAAGTCTGCTGCACGAAATGTGATACTTGTACAGACATGCTGAGTTTTTGCCGGTTAAAAACATGCTTCACCACCACTCTGTTGGGGTTTTTTATATGTATCTTCTGTGCTCTAATTACATGAGTTGGTAAATTTACATATGTACGTAACTAGATTTACATAATAAGTGGCCAATGGAGAACATGGATTGATCGTCCTCAAGGTGTAATCAGCTTAATAGCAGATTTAGAAAGTACATTCAAGATGTAGGGTCACTTAGGCTGAGTGTTGCACAATCGTGATTTAGGAGGAAAACATTCTGATGTATGTGGTCAGTTATGAGAAGTAATTCTTAAATGCGAACTAATAAAGCTGTCTTAGAAAAATTGGGGGGGGCACCCCAAAGAGAGCAGCACAAAGGGTGTGTCTAGGGGCCTTGTTAAACTGTACATCTCTGCTTGCCAATAGTGGGATGGCTTTTAATTCTGCCCTTCCTTAGCAGTGCTTTTTATTAACAGATTCTTGTGAAGGTAGAAAAATTTATGTATTCAAGTGCAGGAAATCAAGGAAAGAAGACAGTGTTACACAATTATAAACAAAAGGTAAGTGAACATATTCAACAGTGTAATTACAAGGGGAAGACAACATTGCTCTTTAAACAGCAAAATCATAATGAAACACTTCTAGCTTTATTTCTTATATGTAGTTCAGTTATACCCCTTAGTGTGTATGCTTTAAGGCTGATTACATTTTTGGTTAAAGTTAGATTATAGGGGTGAGCTGGGCTTTTTTCATCTTCAGTAGGAGGAATGGCAATGTCTTTTTGAGTAGTCTGCATGAATATACAGTGTATGTCATCGGAAAACTATTGTTGAGCACATGCTGCAGGATGAGAATATGAGAGACAGAATAAAAGACTAGCAAAAATGAAGATGGGGAAAATAAGGGCAAAAGGAAAAAAAAAAAAAAGATGGTTAAAGAGAAAAATGATTGGATAAGTTGAGAGTGCAGTGTGAAATAAAGCAAAGTAGCAGAAAGAAATTTGTTTTCCACAAAAATTATCACAGAACCACAGAATTCCTGAGTATGAGAGGGACTGCTGGAGGTCATCTGGTCCAACTTTCCTGCTCAAGCAGGGTCATCTCCAGCAGGTTGCCTAGGAGTGCCCGGCAGGCACTACTCCTTTCCTCATGGTTGGAATTTGGTGCCACCTGCTCAGCAGTCCCATCACAGTGTGTGAGAAGAACTTCAGGGGCAGATTTTGTTTGTCTGATCCAGCATTTCATGTGGTCACAATTGCTATACATAGCTGAAGGAAAGTGGCAGAAGCAAGGGGGCTGGGTAAATGGAGGTGCATGTCCAGCAAGGTTAAAATGCAAGGTTTTAGGTATGATCTTACAAGAAAAACATGTACACTGCTGGTACTAGTACAGCAGTTGTGCTTTAGTTCTACAGGTGTATTTCCCTCAGCTGAACATTATTTTGTCTTAGCACAAACTGTTACCAAAGTAGCATGAGTAAAATGAGACATTTATTTTAGTATAAAAACACTTGCACAAATCTTGATTAAAATTATAATTATTACTGTATACATTTGTAAATTTCTTCAAAACATTTTATAAAGTGAAATTGATCTTGATTGATTTCTTTTATTAAGAAATTAAGGAGGTTTTCAAGGTTGTCTGATTTAAAAAAAAAAAAGAAGTAAATTATTGAATTAATGAGACATCAACATATAATAAGATGTTTGATTAGCCACCTTTTAATTTACAAGTTTGTTATCTGAGGTACAAAAATTATTTTTTCTTATGTCTGAAGTTTTTCTAGAACAAAAAACCCCTTATCTTTAGTTTTAGCACATAAGCTCTATACTGCTAGGATATGCTCTTCAGTGCAAGCTCTTAATGAGTCTGGTGTATCACTGTATCAAATGGCAGCAAAGCCAAAGTGCCATTGAAGAAGCTGACCCAGATCCTAGATGCTTTAAAGAACACAGTGCCGTGTAAGTCAGTGTTATTTTGAGAGGGCAGAGCTAATGGAAGGAGGATAATCAGCAATAGTTTGGAGATGTGAGGTCAGAGGGGCACAGTAATTGTAGTAACAATAGGGTATGCATATCATGACAGGTGTGTGTGCACTGTGTAAAGGTGGTGGTGACTGGGGGAAGCACTTGGTGGCTGGAAAAAGACACATGTATCCATCTTCAGGGAGGGAGATCCAGGGAACTATAGGCCAACCAGCCTGACCTCAGACTGTGGGAGGATTAAGTAGTAAATCCTCCTGAATACCATGTCCAGGTGTTTGAAAGACAAGACAGTGGATGGGAACAGGCAGTAAGGGTTTACAAAGGGCAAATTCTGCCTAATCAACATGACTGCTTTTTAAAAGATAACTGAGTCTATGCATAAGAGGAGAACAGTGAATGTCAAGTTTGCCTTGACTTTATCAAAGTTTACTGACACAGTCACCCATAGACCTCCTTTAACCACACTGGAGAGGTATGAGCTAGGTTAAGTAGAAGATAAGTTAGGTGGAAAATTGGCTGGAACATTGGGCTCAAGGGCTGTGATCAGCAGTAGCAGGTCTAGCTGGTGGCCAGTATGCTTCAAGTGTGCATACTGGGACAGATACTGTGTCAGTGGCCTCAGTGATGAGATGAAGTCCAGATGACAGAAAACTGGGAAGGAGTGGTCAGGGCACTGGAGGGACCTCAGCAGGCTGGAGAAACGATTGTCAGGAACCTCATGAATTTCCATGAACGGTGGTGCAGTGTCCTGCCTCTGGAACAGAATAGCCGTCCACTTTATGAGTTGGAAGCCAACTGGATAGAAAACAGCTTTGCAAAAAAAAAATAATCTGGGGGTCCTGGTGAGCAACAAGTAAGTCAGCAGTGACCTTGCAAGGTCCACAGCATCCTGGGCCACAATAGCAAAAGAATACCCAGCAGGTCGAGAAAAGTGGCTATTCCCATCCGTGGAGCACTTGTGAGATCACATCTAGATTACTGTGTGCAGTGTTGGGCTCCCCAGTACATGAAAGACATGGACATAAAAAAGTAAATCCAGAGGAGGGTTGCCAGCATGGTGAGGGTGCTGGAGCACAGGACATACAAGAAGGGTCTGAGAAGGTCAGGCTGTTAAAAAGAGAAGTCTGGCGTGAATTTTATTGTTCTCTTCAGCTACCCAATGGGCAGGTATAGAGAAGATGAAACCTTCTTTGAGGTCCACAGTGGCCTTTTTACTGTGAGAGGCAACAGGCACAAGCTGGAACAGACCTATTAGATATCAGGGGAAAAGAAAAATTCACAACCGTTGTCAAACACTGGAAAAGGTCATCCAGAGAGGCTGTGGACTCCTCATTTCTGGAGACAGTAAAAAAGCTGGATGTACCCTGGAAAACATGGCATAACTTCAAGATTGGCCCTACTTGAAACTCAGGGTTCAACCAGAGGACTTCAACAGGTGTCCCCCCATCCCAAAGAGAGTGAAGATGGTATAGTACGATGAAATGGCTTTAAATTTCATTTTGTTTTCTTTGTGGGTTTGAGTTAGGTATATACTGTGTCAACAAAAGTCTTACTGGTTTCATAAAGACCATATTTAAACCCACTTGGGAAGGTTAATGAGTAAGTGGGGACTCAATTCCCCATAAAGGTGGGCAGAGTGATTCTACAGGGTAAATGCAGCTGCTCATGAAAAAGGCTTTGTGCACCAACAGCTGTGTTACATATAGTCCTGGTGTCAGCAGGTGCACATAAACCCTTCTTCCTTACACACTAAAGCTGCAGATAGAGCTTTATGAGACAGCAGCCATACCTGAGTGGCCCACAAGTTCATAGGCATTCAACAATCTGTTCATAACCTTTCACTTTATGGAAGAATAACTCATTTGAAAATCAGTTAGAAAACACCTGCAAATGCTAGTTTTACTCACAGTACCCTGTGTACCCCTTTTTTAAAGAATTATGTTATGTAGAAAAAGTAAGTATGAAAAAATATTGACCATATATGGCTATACTGATCAGAAAAACATTATTGTATTCAGATTCTTATTTTTTTCCCTTTTGATTTAGGAAAAAAAAAAAAAAAAACAACCAAAAAAAGTTATGAGGTTACATTTAACCAAACATCACTGAAAATTCAAAATAATTGAAATCTTCTCTCTGTGTTAAATTTCACACCAGGAAAGGTTTGCAGATCGAGGTGAATAATCAAGTGAATGCATAAAGTGATGCTGTGAACAAAATAGCCAGCAGAAATATAAATGGGAGGAGGATGGATATGACAGGATGACAGAAAGCTTACATTAGTCTTGTTTAGAACACATGAAGGTTCTGTTGAAAAATCAAGCCCAGCTCTAGTCAGCACAATGCAGCAATGGTGACACTGGACAAGGTTCAGAGAAGAGCTGTAATGCTGAATAAAATCCAGCATTGAAGTGTGTTTATTAAATCTGTATCCCATCTGGAAGATGGTGCTTACCCTTTAAGGAATAGCAGTTAGGAATAACATAATTACTGGTCTTTGTTACACACAGTGATATTTGTAACCAGGGTTTTGGGGTTTGGCCTTAAATGACAAAATGTATTTGCTCATGCTTTAGAAGCTTGTAACAAATTTCAGTGGATCTGAGCATGTGTGTTTGACAAGGACACTCAGCCACATCAGGGGTTTTTGTCAATGTTGAGACCATAAACTTTGTGTTACACGGGCTATCTTTTATGTTGTAATGCAGCGGCTTAAAAGGTCTTGCTTTTCCCGTGAATTTAGGTACCAGTTTAATAAAGACTTTTGGCTATGTTAAAGAAAATGTAAAGTTGGGAAAAATCAAGCTTACATAAATAAGAAATGCTGGAATTAAAATTACCTGTGCAATTCTAAATTGGACTGCTTATGGTCATAAAATTGAACACATACTTCCCCCCCCCCCCCCCAGCGGACCACTGTTTCACTTAGCATAGGAGAACGAATGAATCACAACTGTGAGGTAAATTAGATTATTGCCTGTATAACTCATCTTATTTGCTACAGAGATTTGCACAGATATAGCAAATGAGGCCAGAGGAAAAGCTCTGTCTCTCCAGAACTCTTTGCCCCAGGTTTTTTTTTTCACATACAAGCTACTCCCATTTGCCGTTATTTCAAGGTAATATTCTGATTTCTCTGCTCTTCAGACAGAATTAACCTTCAATCTCTTTGATGCCTGCCTATGTATGGGCAGAGTGGAAGAGCTTCCTGGAGACAGAGTAATTTTTCTGTGGAGTACAACTGATGGAGAGGGCCACTGAAGAAGGTTGTCCTCTCCAGCTGCTGCAGCCCAGTGCTAAAGCATGTCCACTTCTCTTCTGGAGATGCTGCCAAAAGTACTCTCCCTAAACCAGTGGTGTTTAATGTAGGTAGGATCTACTGTCAATTTAGAAGCAAAGCTCTAATGAGTATATACGAACTAAAATCCCTCTACCCCCATTTCCTAATAGGACTAAATTGAAATAAATTTCCAATAGCCATCCCTCCCCCACCCAAGTTCTTTCTGTAGAAGAGAAAAATATTAGAATCTGTTTTCAGCAACTTGATTGCAAAGACCTTTTTAGCAGAGAAGGATAGTGGGAAAGACAGTTTTCCTTTAATTTGTTTGGAGAAACAATTGAACTATTTTTGCCCAATGAAAGAGAAAGCTTTTAAAAAAATTGAGTCAGACACAAGTATGGGAAATTGTATGCAGCACAGTAGGGCAAAATGCAACCATCTGAAAACAACGGTTATGATGAAAAAAGTATTGGACAAGCCTAATTGCAAGCAGAGTTAGCCATATCACCAGTGACAATGTATAATCTGTGGATAGCTGCAGAAAAACTTGGGGCTGCACACCCATCTGAAAAAATGTCACAAATAACAATTATTACAGTGTGTAAAGTATAGCTTGCTGTTATTGACACATGAAAATGTAAAGCTTTTATTTTAAGATGAGATTTCTGCACCATGGATTGCTTCTTGAACTAAAGGGCAACGTTTAACAATCACCCTCCAGCCCTAAATAATTTTTAACTCACGTATTCACTCCTCCAACCTAGGAAAAGCCTGCTTCTTCATCCCCTCGTTCCCTTGAGTGAGATACAGTTGATGCTGTGTATTCGTGACACGATTTTCAGCATGTGTGTGCTTTCTTTTATATATTTTTTTTTAATTATTTTTTTTTTCCCGCGAGTAAAGAAAGAAAATAAGACCGAGTCGTCGTCCTCCCGTTTTTGTGAATGTGGGCCACTGAAAGCCGTATCAGGGCTGACTGCTCCGGTCCCTCTTGAGAGCGAGGTTCCTCCCAGGGCCGACCGCCAAGGGCCACATTTAAAGTCTCGCTCTCCGAGGGCGAAGGACTTTTTTCTTTTCTTTTTTCCCCTCCCTCCCCTTTCCTTCCCCTTTCTTCCCCGTGCGGGTGCCGAGGAGGAGGCTCCCGCGGAGGAGGCTCCCGGGAGCGCTGCGCAGGGCTGGGAGGGAGCGGGGCGGCTGCCATTGTCCCTGCGGGCGGGGAGCGGGGCAGCCCCGCGCTCCGCCGGGCGGCAGCACCCAGGGGCGGCGGCGGCGGCGGCACCAGCGCCCCGGGCCCCGCCGCGGTGCCGCCCGCTCGGCCCGGCCCGGCCCGGCCCGGCCCGGCCTCCCCCAGCCCGCGGCCCGGCCGCTGCCGCCGTGCCCGGGGGCAGGGGGGAGTGACTTGTGCCTCCCCCCGCCTCCTCCCCGTCCAGCCCTCCTCTGGGTAGAAGGGGAGGAGGAGGAGGGCGAGTGGTGGGAGGGTCTCCATTGAAATAAACAAGCAGGCAGTTATTAAAACGGGAACATGGCGGCCGCAGCCCCAGCTTCAGCTTCATCTTACAAAGCGAAGGTCAGCGCCGGCGGCAGCCGCGGCGGCAGCGGCGGGAGACGGCACTGACCCCGGTAACGGCTCCCGCACGCCCCCTCGGCCCCGGCGCGGCGGGGGGTGTGCCCGAGCCCCCCGCGCCTCCCCGGCCGCCTTGTGTAATGCCGGGGGGACGCCCGGGGCCGCGCCGGTGCGCGGAGGGGCGGCGTTGGCGGGCGGCACCGCGGCCGCGGCGAGGCGGCTTCTCCCCGCGCCGGCGGAGGGGGGGAAGCGGGGTGGGGGCCGCGGCCCCCTCCGTGGGGAACTGGGGGCAGGGGACCGCGGGGCTGCCCCTCGCCGGGGCATCGTGCTCGCACCCCCGGGGCCCAGCGGGAGGGGAGGGGGGGCCCGGGTTTACTTCCCTGGGACGTCCCCCGTTTCGGCGGAGCGGAGGGGTGCGGGGGGGGGGGGGGCGTACGGCACCCCACCCTGCCGGGCCGAGGGGGCTGGTTTCCTGCTCCCAGGCCAGGCGGAGGTCGGGTGCCGCCTCCCCGCGCCCCTGGCTGGGGGCGGCAGGCGGAGAAAGTGAGAGGAGCCGGGTAGGAGAGAGAGGGGTGCTGCGGTGATCCGGGGGGCAGGGGGCTGCCCTGCCCGAGCCGGGGGGAGGATGGGACAGCTGAGATGCGCAGGGCGGTTTTCCGGGGGTTGTGTTGAGGACATTCCCCCCTCTCCCCCCGGCACACACCGACAGGGAAACTTGAGGGAGGGTCTCTCCCCGATGACAAAAGGGGTGATTTGGGGAGCAGGGCGGTGTTCACCCCCTCCCCTTCCCCGGCTGACAACGACTTGGTGCGCAAGGGTGCGGGCCGCTCCGCTTTCCCTCCGCGGGGCCGAGCCGGCCGCCCCCTTTTCTCCGCACCGGGCAGGGGCCCGCGGCGCCCGGTGCCCTCTCCCCTTCCCCCGGGTCCAGCTCCGAGGCGCGCCGCCGCCGCTGCGCGCCCGCAAGAGACGCGCGGGGAAGGAGAGGGAGAAGCGGGCAACTTCTCTAACTTTCTGCGCGGGGGTTGCGCCTGCCCGTGCGCGCAGCGCCGGGCCGAGCCGCGCCGCGGGGGCGGGCGGCGGGACGCGGCAGCCGCGCAGCCAGGCCGCGGCACAGCTGCGTGCGAGCGCAGCCCCGGGGCGCCCGGCCGCCGCCGCCGCCTCCCCACGGCCCGGGGAGGGGTGGGGGCCCGGCCGCCGCAGTGCCGTGTGTCTGCGTGTGTGTGCGCGGGGCGGGGAGCGGCGGCGGCAGGAGGAGGAGGAGGAGGGGATGGCAGCCGGCTGGGCGCGGGGCCGGGGTCCCTGGGCGGGTGCCGCTGGCGGGGCGGGCGGCGCCGCTCGCTCCCGCTCCCGGCGGCGGGCGGCGGCCGCGGGGCTGCGCGCAAGGCGGCGGCGGCTGCGGGGGGGGGGGGCAGCTCCGCGGCCGCCGGGAGCGGGCCCCCAGTCGCGTGGGGGGGGGTGGGGAGATATCCGCCGCCTCCGCGGAGGGCGGGTGCTGAGCCCCTGCCCGCCTCCGCGGGGGGCGGTGTGTGCGCCGCCGCCTCCGCGGGGACCGCGCTGCCGCCGCGCTGGTCGGAGGCTCCTGGGCGCGGTGTAACTGGAGCCGCGTCCCTCTTCCCCCGCTGCCCCTCGCTCCTTCGGCTCCGCTTGGGCCTGAGCGTTCCCCCCCAGCCCGGGAATCACATGCCTCCTTCCAGGGAGAGGGGCGTTCGGGCCGTGCGGGTTGTCTGCAGGAAACTTGCCCCAGAGCCTGGCAAAAAAGGGGGGGGGGGGGGGAAGGTTGCTGATAGTCACTGGGAAATAATGATTTCTGAATCTTGGTTTGCGTTAGCCTGTATACTTCTGCCTGAAGTGTGAGTGTGCAGGAGCCCGCTGTCTAAATACACTGGTAATTTAGCCAGGAAAGAGTCTCCTTGTAAAAGGAGAACAGCCTGCTTGCTCAGTAGTAATCAACTGGCTTTGGTTTTTGTTGGGTTTTTTGTGTGTTTTTGTTTGTTTTTTTTTTTTTTCTTTCATAGTAGTAGGTGAACAGGCTCTAGAACTGAACCGATAATATTTTTATGGCATTTAAGTATGGTTTGAACTAAGCATATAGTGTCTGGCTGTGACAGTTAAAGCATAGCTCTGTTGCTGCTGTAAATAAGTAAACAGATTAAGACTGGCAGTCTTTTTACTTAAAGCTTCTTTTTTTATTTTTGGTCTTAGTTTGATGCCATTGTGACTGAAGGCAGTCCTTAGGGGTTTTTATCCCGTTGGGTTTTTATTTACTGAACTATAAAATCAACTCTAGCCAGTTAATTTCCTGGCTCTTCACAACCTGATAGTAGCATTGGGCCACCTGGTGGGCTCCTCTCATGGGGGAATCCTCTGCGGGTGCCGAGCAGGACGGAGCTGCTGCTCCGCTCTGTTGGACACTCTTGGAGAAATGACAATGTTGCACACTGTTGTTAATGTCATACCGAAACTATTCTTCCCCAAAGCAGGGCTCTTGTTTGCTCACATGCAGCTTAAGACCACTGTGAATGGAAGCCAGTCGTTTTATCGCAGTTGGTGTAGGTACTGTCCCTCCTACGTATTTTTCAGGACACTTGCTTGTTTACGTCAGCAATGGTGTCACAAATAGGATATACCAGGCTTGTGCGTATTTGCACGTACAGGCATGTATGCAGGCACGTATGGACACTCGTGCATTTGTGCCCCTTATTTTGGTGTTTGTGATGCAGCTACTTGGGGACTGGAACATAGAAGTCAGCTCGGCTGTGTGACATGAGATAAAGAAAGATGTAAATTGCCCCCAGATGATTAAACCCTAAGTTTATCAGAAGTGCTGTGATAAGCTTGATGTTCATAGCTGTTCTCGGTCATCTATGGTCTTGAAGAAAATACTTTGTCATGGACTCAACCTTCAAAAATGTTGAGAATAACTTCTAAGAAGAAAAGTCAATGTTTTTAACATCATGTAAATATTTGAAGAATCACGTAATTTTTAATGTGTTTGTATCTCATTTTGGTTAACATTATGCAATAAATGCCTGACAGAGGGGGTGTAATATATTTTTTTTTCTTTCTTTCTTTTTTTTTTTTTTTTTTCCTCCAGCCACCATACGCTTTTATTCCACATAAAAAATGAAGATTTCTCAACTTTGTATTTTCTCAAGCTTGAGATCTTTACTATGGAGATGATCCACATATGATGTGTTTCATCAGTATCTCTGCAGGGTCTGAAGACCCTTCTTTACTAAATGTGTAAATCTCCTTGTGTTTCTCATTGTGTGTCCTGGTAGTGCTAAATTCGCAACTCAAGACATTTGTGGAAGGAATGCTTTATCGCCATCAAGAGTGATACTTTGGGAATAAGACAGTTCAATTTAAGTTTTTTAACTGAACCCACATTATTTGAGGGAGAAACTAAAGATTATTTCTAGTGGGAAAAATTAGAAAATTCTAGGGATTCAATCACATAAAATGTAGTGTATTGCATTAAACTGAAGCGCTGAAGTCAAAGTTATTTAACAATAATGTTTATGTTTGTATAATCATTTAGGATGTTGCTCATTTTAAGGCTGAAAAGCTCTGTCAGAAGAGACACATAAGCAGTTTGTAGTGTTGACATTCCCAACTTTTCCCTCTGTCCTGAAAAAAAAAACCAAAACCAGTAAGAGCTAGCCCATCTGCAGGGAGCCCAGGTTTTGCAGCAGGAAGAACAAAGTCAATGAGTGAGCCAGCTGCTGCTACAGTGCCCACTGTCTTCTGCTCCTTGCCTTTGTTGCTGATGTCACTGTCTCTTTGGCAAAATCTGGGCTTCTGTGCTCAGCTGGAGTTTCTCTAGCACCCGACACCAGAACTGCAGAAATTGTGGAGGCTTGTGAGGTCTAAGACTTGAGGATGCTGTCAGTTAGTTTAAAAGAAAAAGCCGAACTAAAGACTGGTACTAAATTCAAGTATAAACGTGACTCTCTTTGTCTGCCCGGTGCTAACGGATTGTGCACTGGAGAAAGGGAACGCTGAACTAAAACTCTTCTTGCCACATTCATTTTTTGTACATTTGCTATGCTTGGCCTCTCGAAACAATGCAGTTTGTATGCAAGTAGGTATAAAGTATTTAACAAATTCCACACATTTCTTCGGTGTTCTTATAGGCATTAAAATTCTCAGTATTCATTTATTTCTATGTTTGGCTTTGGAGATCAGAGGTTAGATGTTTTGTTACAGTATATACTCTTCTGTTTGACACAACCTTTTAAACTAAGAACAGAGTAACATGGATATTTACTTTATAGAAGGCATATTGCAGCATCCATTCATCCACCCATTTTGTACTATTAGTTAATTTAGTTACAGATGGCTACTCTGGCAGGATCACTTATTTTTATTTTTAAATGAGGTGAAGTTCACTGCACTACTTTATTTTTGTTAGTTGTTAAAACATTCTCATACTCCTGGTGGCAGTTAATGACAAATCCTTCAGTGTAGTGCTGGGAGCAAGGGAGGTGGAGAGGGAGAAGCTGGGGGGGTGGGGGTGGGGGGGGTGAAGAACCCCCCTCCTGAGCATATGGAGACATCCAGAAAAAGATGTGCATCGTCAGCTGTGATTCCATTGTGTGCTTGCAGACGGGATCTGAGCTCTTCTTCTCTTGGGAATTTAAACCTTACAGAAGTATTCTTTGGCTTTTACCCATCAGGATAATCAAGCTTAGACAACATATCTCACATATTTATTATAGATAATATTTTTATAATATTTTCAGATTTCAGGGAATAAATACAGTTACCAGGACTCCTGCTCTGTGTTAGAATAACATTTTGAACAGGCATACATATTGGTGAAATGGCAACTTTGAGTACTAAGAATAATTTGTAATATTACATCAGTGGTTACATATTACTAAGGCATCTTACCAGTTCTACAGTTAGTAGTTTGTCAGCAGTATTTACATTATGCAAACACTCCCTATTTTTAATGATTCAGTAGCTTAGCCTTTTCAAAACATACCAAGTAGAAATGTGACATGAAAAAAGACAGCTTGTATAGTTTAATCAAATTAGGATACAGAATTAAAAAAAAAAAACCTAAACAACCACAAAACCAAAAACCAAAACTCAAACCAAAACACAACAAACCAACCAGGGAATTTTTTTAACACAGTTTTAAAGCAAAAACTATTTTGTCAGTGTTAGAAGTATTCAGAAATAGTATTTACATGACGAAAAAACTGAGTGGAAGAAACTAATTTTCTTTTATTCAGTCCTGCATTTGCCTATTACCTAGAACAGCTTTTCCTCTCCCGAGCATTTGGAATACTTCTGCTGATTTTATACAATTATTTTCAGTTGATGAATAGTTTGAAAAATAGATCTTGAACGTGGTGGATTTACTGCACTACATTTTGTTCCTGTTTATGATTTTTCAATCTTGTTCTATGGAAATTGCATGTTATTCAAGTTAGACTAATGGAAATTTTACTTAAGAGTTTTATGGAAATAAAATAAGCACAATTCCTATGGAAGGTGTATGGTCACTAGGGTGCTTGGCATATTGAAGTTTGAAATTGGTTCATTAATTTAAATGTCTGAAGCTATAGAACAACATATTAACAATACACACTTTTTTTTTTTTTTTCCCCTCCTTCTGCAGCTGCATCATTATACCATTCCAAGTCTTGCATTTCCTTAAATGGCTTCCATAACAATCTCCCATTAATACAGTTACTGGCAGATATTATTCTTGCTTTGCTCTCATTTTAGCAGTTATACTAACGGATAGTAAATCTCACTCTTTCTGTGTGCGTGCTCCCATTACTTAGATATTCAGAAGCCTCATTGTAATGTGCGTTTGCTTTTTCCAGCTAAGATGCAATGCCCTATGTGAAAAGCCTAATTATATATTTTCTGTTTGGTTTTAAACTTCAAGAAGTTACTTGCTGCTTAAAAAGGATAACTTGTATTATGCTAAAATAATACGTTAATGTTTTCCATAGATTGTGAACTAATGAAAGGGCAGAGAGTATAGGTGGCAAATTAATTAAAATATCTACTGAATGTGTTGATTTATTAATAAATCTTAGGTAGTATGGATAACATGAGTTTCTGCCGGGGGGTGGGGTGGGGTGTGTGATCGTGGGACATAGTGAGAACATATATCTAATGTAGTGATGACTGAGAGTTGCTATTTTGATGCTTTTTTAGTGAGCTATGTAAGACCTATTGTTGCTCTTTGGTAGGATTTATAGTGGGCATATCACAATTGGCTACTTTATTGGCTGCCTCCGTGGAAAAGTCTGGGATTGAAGTATGGGCATGGGAAGTGAAATAACATTTTACTTGTTAGGTCAGAATTATTATGGAATTTTACTCATACTCTGCCCATGCTGTAATTCATCTGTGTGTGAACGGACTTAGTTTTTTATTGCTGTCAGTATTGATCTCTAATGAGCCTTGCCCGTGGATTTTGAAGAAAATCACTGCAATTAAAAACAATGCAGTATGTCACCTATTTGTACTTTACAGATTATGTAGGAGGTACTAAATTGCATATAAAAAGAAAATTTTATGAGGATGGAGGAAAGTCTGCCTATGAATAAATTTGATAGTACATACTGACACTTTCATTATAGGTATTTTTATGAATTTACAAATTCATCATATGCCTGTGAGATGGAATCAAATTTTAAAACAACCCCAACCAAACAAGACAAAACCCAAGGTCATATGTTTTAATACTTGTGCAAGCGAGGGTTCAGATATCACCCAGTATACAGTGGAGATTACTCTTCTTCATACGTGTTTCACCATGCTTTGACTTCGCAAGATAGTTCAGAAGTCTATTCTTTACTATTATTTCCTACTTCAAAATTAATGTCAGGACTTGCTGACCAACCACTTACGTTATTCCACCATTTATGTTATTCCCAGAAACTAATATGATTATTGTCAACTAGTTTCACCTGCTACCCTTACACAAATTTGTACCTTGATTCCAGAGATATAAGCAATGTCCTCCTCTTGTTCTATCAATTTCCTAAAACAGATTCTTTGTGGAGGAAAATTATGAGTGTATACAGATATATATATCCATCTATTTTTAATTTTAGCAGATTTCAATTCTATTCTCAAGGACAAAAGCTGTTCTTCAAGTCTAAGTCTTTGTATTTTTTCCAAAATAAAAATTTACAACTAGAAATACACTATTTTGTTTCAGTGTGGCCAGAATACTTGTTGCCTTTATCTTAAAAGAAAAAGTCAACCTGTTGATACTTTACTGGCTACAAAATGTGGCTCTAATAACATAGTTTAAAGCTTTTTTTTTTTTTTTTTAATTGCTTGCCAATTTCTGTTGGTATTTGCAGTGCAAACATGCTTTTGCTTGTTTTGCTGGCTTTCTTGAGAATCATGGCTTACTTTGACACATACTGACTTTTTAATAAGTCCTCAAACTATTTTCTTGTTACAGTTCTGCGTTAAATTAGTGTTAACTGTACAATGGTGAGATCATTTGTGGCACCTTTTCTTAGTATAAGAATGAGAAAACCTGAAGACTGTATGTAGATGAAAAAATATGTTCACTAAACTTGCATGCTAGAGATGATGGTCTCTTCCAAGTATGTCTGAAGTGGTAGTCCTTCACTCCCTTTTATCTAAACTGTAGTTTGTAGAGTTGCTATTGTGTGTTTTGCTCACAACTTACAGTTTTTATGGGGTGAGGAGGTAATACATCTTATGTTCCTGGAATACAGATGTCCCTTTGCACTGGAAAAGAAAGAAATGACTGTGCATGAATGGAAAATAAAGACATAAACCACTCTGAATTTAGAGGATGGTGTGCTATTCTAGGCCGTATTGTTTTTAGTTATTATTTAACCTTTAAAAAGTTTTATTTTACTCTCTGTGGGGTGGAGGATTGATGGTGTTGGAAAATGGCAAATATGGAGAATGATGGCAATGGTGTATTCCATTTTAATATAGTAGCCGTTGCTGATAATTTGTGTACTGTTTGAGGCAGAGAACCATTCTTCATGTAGCTCTTTGCATGAGGCCTACCTACAGGCCTTTGAGCACCACCATTAACAGCATTATGTTACTGTAAAAGCTGGCTTTATGCAAGAGTGGTTTCAGTTTTGAGGGGCACCCCAAGAACCCCCCAATTCTTGTAGGAATTTGCATGGGTACTAGCATTGCCTGTTGGCTGCAGAGTTGGCTTTCCTTTATTTCAAGCTTCAGAAAGGGCTTGAGCAGGGAAGGCAAAGGACTAGTAGGTAATTTCATTGCCCATCACTTCATGTTCATCGTTGTTCTTCACTGACAGTCTAGTTAGAGGAAAAAATCAGGAATATAACGGATTATGCATCTATTCGGATACATAAGCTTGTCGCTAGTTGCTGTATAATTAAAGAGTTTTATTTGGAAAGAAATATCTCATTAGTATTTTGAAGGCAGTGCTTCTATGGTGAAACTATTATATGTTGTCTTTGTTTTCAGACAGCATTATTATTAAATGTTTTATGAATAGAACAAATTAAAATCAGCAAAACTTGTTATTTCTGTTGTTGCCCCATAGCGTTCTGTGGGCTACAGTGTAACAATCAGGAGCCACATTACTTGTGTGCAGACTTAGAGCTGCAGTACTGGATCAGGAGGTGGGACTAAAAAATATATCAGCAGTAGGAAAATACCAGTGAGCAGCCGTGCTAGTTGTCAAGAAACAAATGGCAGTAGAGTAGTCATCCTTATCCACTGTTGTGCAGCAGCTGAAAGACAGGAGATGAGTGGTAAATGCTTCTGTCTGCACAGGCACTTTCATCATTATTGTTCCTCTGTGGAAAATGTGTCCCCACCATGGACTGGGGCTGCAGCCTGCACTTGCTAGTGAGACAGCAGCTTCTCTTTGGTATGTCTCTCTGAAGTGCAGGTGTCTAACAGACGCTGTAAATCTCATTAAATCACCAAAAGATCTAGTAGTGTCTTACTTAAAATTTTATCCTAAGTCAAAATGATGTTTTTTCTGTCAGTAAGGCCCCCATTGTTGTGGTCTTTAGAGCTTGTGTGCTTTTGGGCATTCCTGAGGAATTAATGTAGTCATGTCTTCTTGTATATATTTGATTATAAGAATACTTCTTAGTGGTGTGCCTGAGTAGCCTGTTACTGTAGTGGTATCCTATCGTGCCTGTGACTGAAAGAACTTAAGCAGAGTTTGTTTGAAGATTTCTGTGAGATGGCAGAAATGACAGAAAGTTGTTCCTAAATTCTGTTTCTCTTGAGGCATAATTAGTGTGGGTTTTCTTTCTGTTGATGACTCTTGTAGTGTATCTTTCATTTTCTTTATATTCTGCCTTTTTGTTTGTCAGAATAAAACGATAGAAAATTCTTCTTTGGTAGCATGCTTGGATGCATTTAACATAGAGTACTGTTTGACCTACAAACAGAAATGCAGGTATAATATTTATGTGGGTAGTGTCATGCTCCTCTTCCCTGAAGAAATGTGTATTGCTGTGCAGCGTACGTCCTCTGCTCTACTGGACTCTTAAGCTCTATACTAATGAAGAGCTGTCTGCTTGTTTGTCCACTGATACTCATCACTTGGGTCAGGAGCACTGTAAGTGGATATTCAGAGAACGAACATGCTTCTTTACCTGCAACTTTTAATAATGGTTGAAAGACGATTTATAAGAACACCAGTTTCTCCTCTTTAGAGATTTGAAACTAATGTGTTATAAAGTCAGCCAGCCAAGCAGTCAACCAAAAAAGGAACTGGCTACTTTCACAGAGGGTTCCCACAGATTCTTTTTGCTAAAATAAAGGCTGTGTACCATGTAAGTTAATGTAAACATCTTAGTTGCTGTCACTGTGAATTTGCAGTAGGCAGCAGGTAGAGAGGAAGTTGTGTGCCTGGAGTGATTGTGCAGCTGGAAGGGGGTTGTAGTTATGTCTGGAAAAGCAGATAATGCTCAGCAAAGTTTGTTTCCTCTCCTTGGGTTATGCTTAAAACTGCAGTGTGCTAAGCATCATATTTTTATTTTTCTATGCCTGTCTCCTCCAAAGAAAGACTAATCTTTTTCTCTCAATTTTGTTTCTAGCATTCTTGAGATGTATATGAGTAGTGAGGCCCCCTGCACGCACAGCCCCTAGAAATCGTTGCCTGCCCCAGTGAGTCTTGGTGAGTTGTCTATATCTTATTGCATTTAATTGGATTGTATTACAGTTTTATCTTCTTCACTGGGAAATTTGATGTGAGATGTCTTAAACTGATTGTGGATACAGCAGAACAAGCCTTGGTTTTAAGTAACATACGATAATAATACAGTGAGTCAAAATACAGACATTTTAGACACTTTCAAAAATAATGCCCAGACTGGTTATGGAAGCTGGGATCTTGCTTTAGTACCATGACCAGACATGGGATGCTCTGCTGAGAAAGGCTGAAGGGGTCAACGTTTAAGTTTGTTTGATATTTTAAACTGTAACTAAGGAATTGACATTTTTCAAATGTGCAGATGATGGTCTGTGTTATGGCAAAGGTTGAGTATGAAATAATGCAAGCTTTTCCATCGAACTATCTGCACTAATAAATTACTTAAATTGAGGGTTGAAATCGGTGTAATGGCACTGATGACTTAAACTGCTTGTTGCTCAAGAATTACTGTCTGATGACTCCATCAGGCAGTGCTGTGCCTGTTTAACTCTGCTCACAAGAAGGGATAATACCACTGAGAACTAGAAAAAGGGACCCCTGCGGATTGTTTAAATGCAGACTAATAATAGTTTGGTAGTGCAGTGAAAGAAAGTAGGATATAAATGCCATGTTTTCATTTTAGGTATGTTTCATATATCAATATACTCACTTGCTATAAATATTTTACAAATATGCATTTGAGATTTTATGTGAGAACCTTTTCAGGGTACTCATGAATAAATGTTGTCTTCTAACATGTAGAGTGACTTATTAAGGTCAGAAATATGTATTTTTGAGGCTTGCACACTAAATATAGAGGCGGGAAATGAGCCTGCTGAAAAGGTTTTTAGTTGTTTGGGGGGTAACTTTATAAAATGCCAGCCATTTATGGGTAAAATTATGTATGTCCACATCAAGTATCATTTCCTCTTTTGTTAATCATGTTGAGCAATTTTTGCAAACTAACAATGCTTTTCTTTAAACTTACTGAATTTTCTAGCATCGCTGAATGAAAACAGATAAAGAAGCTTTCCAGTGCTTCTGGGTTTTTTCTTCATTTTCCCTTGGCTGTTCTGATAAAACACTTTGTAGTTCACTGTGTTCAGTGAAGTTTGTAATACTGGTTAATAGTTCGTTTGTGTATTTTATTAACTTGAAAATGCTCAGCCACATAGATATTATTACTTATTTACACATATTACTTACACTGTATTATTTATTTACACTACTTATCTGGGCTGCATAATGATTATATTAATGTGCATGTGCAGGTCTTCTCAATAATAAGCTGGTTTTGTCATAATTTAAACAAATTGTTTAAAAAAAAGTAAGAATCTAAAATATTTTTTTTTTCTAGTGAATAAGACTCATAACAGAATGAGTTAGGTGTGTGTAATAAAGAAAGAGAAAAAAGTCACCGCCAAAATTCTCCAAAGAGAACATGAAATTTTGTTGTCAAGTTGATAGTTATGTTTGTTTTCAGTTGTCTCAATTGTAATTTTCCATTTGAAAAGGAATGCATTAGGTAAAGACTGAAAAAAAGAAAATAATGACATAAAAAGCAATTTAAATATAATTGCTTTTTCCCCTAATTAATATATGTGGATAAAACATCCCCTCTCTTTTGCTTAGTGTTTCTACATTCTGCATGAAAATTGTACATGTAGTTGTTACTGTGCCAAAAAGTAATCTGGTACCTTTACAGACACTGACGAAAACATAGTTGCTGTGTTTGAAAAGTTCAAAACCTTTAATAAGAGCAAATAGGAGATAGATATTGGTATATGAAGTCTGTGGTGATGACAGTGAGGAAGAAACCACTATAAAAAATGGATGTCATGGAAGTATTTACAGGGCAAGGATGAAGTAAAGAGGTAGGTTTTCACTCAAAATATCCTTTTGCTCTGAAGTGGGCAGTTATCCATGTGTTCATGTGATAGACAGTTAAGCAAAAGTAGGTTGCATAGGACAAGGAATAGTTTCAAATTTTGGTTCTTTTGAATCCTTGGAAATTCTTCCATTGATTTCTGATTGTCCTATTTCAGTCGTATTGTTCAATGTACCCAGATGTTCACCTTCTCCATCTCAAGATCAGAGAGCTGTAGCTGTTTATTTTAACTAGTACACCCACCTGAAATTATACTAGTGTCTGAAGGATATATCAATTGGAGTTTTGTTTAAGAAATCATGGTCTCGACTTTTGACTGGAGTTGCTTGTGAAATAGATGTTGGATTTGACTGTGTGTTGTGAGTCTGTACAACTGCTGTGACTGAAATCGTGTGTATTCAACCTGTCTACCACTGTATTAAGTTTTTTGGAAAGTGAAACCACTGCTTAATACTTACTGGATCTATTTTTAGATGATATAATGGATAAGAGTATGAATCTTGGACTGATTTGCTTTAGATTGTGTGTATATGAACTGATAAGAATTAGCATAAATGACAGAATTTGTGGCTGCTCCCTTGATAAGCTGGTAGTTGGGGTGGTGGGAAGTAGCTGCTGTGTGCTACCAAAAACCTGTGCAGTTAAAGATGGTGAAAAGTTTAGATTTTTGTTTAAAAAAACCTCCAAACAGATAAAAATCTGTAGTTCCTAGTCTAAAGGTTTTCAGTCAGAAAATTTTTTTTCTCCTTTTCTTTTTGCATGAAACGTTTTGCTTTGCAAGGAACATTTCTCAGAAAAAAAAAAAAAAAGAGAATGTGGATTAGAGAAATCTGTTTTCTGTCACTCTTGATCTGGAGAGTCTGTTTCAATCTAACTTTGTAGCGATTTCATTGGCGTTTGTGTTGTAGTTAGTGTCAAGTGTGATAGATAGAAAATATTTGTGTGTCTGTTTGTTCTGAGTTATAGTACTCCTTATTGTTTTCTACAGCAGTAGTAGATAAAGAAAATTCTGACAGATGTCTCATTTTTTTGACTGTGTCCTCCTAATACATGTGTGTGTAAGGGGAATGTTGTCAGAAAATAAAGTGCGATACTGAAAATAGTGCCTTATATTGAAACAAGTTTAGAGAGCCTTCAGTGTTAGTTTAAGGATGCAGTGAGGAACCTATAGTAGGTTCCAAGTATCAAATCTGAATGAGAGCTCATTTCTATCAGCATGCAAAGCTGGGCTGGGCTCGTGCCTACCTAGAGCTCTGGAGTCAGTTCAGAGCACCTTAATTCCCACAGGAGCTGTGTTTCTGAAATACCTGAAATAAAATACAGGTATTGATCTTAGGTGTGGATAATTTTTACTGAATTGGGCCTTCTCATTTGCAGAGGCATCTGTGAGGGATATTTAATCTACATTGAATTGGTTTGTGATAAATAAAGGGAATGTGTTCCCATTCCTAGACCTTGAAATTGGGGAGTTGTGTTTTGCATGAAATATGATCAGATTTTTCTGTTTTCAGTCACTCTTGTTCAGTAGCGACATTAGTTAACATGGATTGCCTGTAAAAGTGGATGCTTGATTATGGTGAATTTAATTTTTAATGCAATCAGCGTTAAAATGATAGTCCTAATCTGAGAGTGAAGTTATGTGTGGGTGGTACAATGAGGATAAGAAGTATTGAGAAATAAATGTCTATGAAGATTTATACAATTGCATCCCACAGACTTTTTTTCCCTCTAAAATTGGAAATGAGAGCTTATGGAAATCTTTGGGGTTTATTTTGTGGAAAAGCTGAAATTTACACAAATGTAATATATTTCATTTCCTTTAAAACTGATGAAAAATTGAGAGTATTATAGAGAGAAATCTCATCGTGCTTGCAACTAGCAGAACTAGATTTGTTGATAACGAAGCAATTTTAAAGTACTTTCATAGTTTTGAGGCCACAACTTTCAAATACATAGTAAACCATTCTTAAATATGAAAAACTCATTAATTACTGTGAATGGATTGAAATTGAGTGCTCCATCAGTGAATTTTTTTACTGAATTGATGGTACCCAACTTCATATATATTGAAAACATTGTCATTCGATTGATGGAAGCTTGCCTTTTGTATGTAGCTATATCCTGGAGGATTATTTTTAACATTTCAGTTTCAGTGAGATAAATAAAAAATATTTAGGAAATGAGATTGCTAACTTGATTTTATTCACTTCTTAAATATTGGGTTTGACTTAGTAATGGGCTTTGCTAAGATTTTTTCATTTCTTACCTTGATAGGAACCTTTTTATATGAGCAAAGGTATAGTATATACGCATTTGCAGAAGAAATAGCTGTCATTATCATCTGTGGAAAATCAATATATATTTTAAATATAGATTGATGACATTGTACCACCAGTATTGGAGCCTGGGAATTCTAGAGGGGTCAAGAACAGGACAACTGAGTACTTGCATTATCAAAGGAGATGAGATGCATTTACTTGGGCAGATTTTCCTCTGGGCCTGCCTTTAGCCCCTGAATTGGGAAGAGTGAAATATTTACCCGGCTTGGCTCTTGACAGTAAATAGTATTAATTAAATACAGGGCTTGAAAATGACACTGGTATTCCAGATTAAGGCCAGTAGATTTTGCTTTGGCTTTCTGGAAATTGAATTCCAGTAGTCTGTTTATTTGACAGCATTATAGTGCAATAATTTGAGGTTCATGGATATTTCTGTACATTAAAGTGGGTAAATTTTTATAATGTCACAATGCTGGGATGTTAGGCTCAGAAGACTTATGTGACTAGAATAGTAAGTGAATTTGCAGCTGATTAATATGAAGTGTGGCACAGTGTCTTTCCATCTGATTAATTTACGTTTGTATTACCTATACTGGCAAGAAATTACAGGTTTTCTCTTAAAAAAACTTTGGATGTTGAAAAATTCAGATGAAGAGTCTTAGATAAGTTACAGATGTTAAGTATTTTTAAAATTATTTAGAAATATTGGTGAGTTTTACAGTATCATTGTGGAGGGCTCAAATTATTCAAAATGTTTTACTAAATCCTCCTCTAATCATTTCATCACAAGCAAAAAGGGGTACTGACACTCCTATGTACACAATATCTGTCAGTATATAAATGCGTTGGTAAAACTATTTACAGCTGTGGCCATGATAAATGAAGAATATGCTCTGTTTTTCTGTTCTCACATCTTTGTTTTTATGGTCCATATTCTTCCCTTTTTTCATTATCAGTACTTTTGTTCCTTCAGTAATCCCATTTCAATAAACTACAGCATTCTGTATACACCGAACTCTGTATCTTTCAAAATGACAGTAATAGGCAATCTAGGAATCTTTAAAATTAGAATTGAGAAAATAATTGGTTTTATAGTAGGTATTGCAAATCAGTTCATCATTGAGGAAAGCTGTAGTAGCGTCAGAGGGAGTTAAAATGTTTCCATTCATATTTTTTCAGCATGTTTTTCTTTTGCTTATATTTGGATATTCTCACTTAAACTTTGAATCATCATCCTTACAAGTAACACATGAAATTGAAGAACCCTTTTTGCATTGGGTTCCTTTGTCCTTCAATCTCAAGGTATGTGTTTTATTGCTATGAAAGAGTGTGATGTTTCCTACGTTCTTTGTTCAGGTTGTAATCCTGAAACTCTACTGTGTGGTAGTATTTTGAAATGGGGTAAACCCAACTACATTTCTGTAGAAGTAGGTGGCCAACACATAAAATTTCACTCGGGTTAATTTTTATGGCCTTTCAGTTTTCAGTTGTGGGTTTTTGCTTGGCTTCTCTTCACAAATCCTGGTTAAATCTGTTTTTATTGCTTAGTCCTGCTGAACAGACTAATGTAAAACTTTTTCTGTCTGTAATTACAGTATGTAACTTCCAGAATGTATCCTGCAATGGAATAGGGTTTATGTGCAGCTGATGGTACATGAAGCTTGATGCGTGACTACTGATGTTTAAAATATTCCTTTTCCTTGGCTGCGATTTTAGTTTTTTCTTCCTCATGAGCTCACTCTTTTGTCATTATCCAAGTTCTAGGCTCTTGATCAACACTGCAATATTTGAGGAATCAATACATATGAGTCTGTTGTATAACACTGTGGTTGCCACACTTAAAACATACTCTACACAAATCCAGAGAAGCAAAAAATAACCAAACCCAAACCACCCCAAATTAGGGGTGTTTTTTTATATGAAATATCATGTGGTATTCTACCACTGTCACACCCCAAGCACCACTACCACCACTACTGTACACCATAGGCTATGTTCTATTAATTTTTTTGCTTTTGTTGGTTAGTGTCAAATATGCTGTGTGTATAGCACATCTGATTCACAATAATATATATTTGTTTTGAATATCAGCATAGAACTGTGCATATGGTGCTTTGGTCCTGTTTTAGGTACTGTAGGCACTTCTTAAAAAAACCCAACAAACAAGTAACAGCCTGCTGCTGCTGAACTTGATTCCAGTAACAGTAGTTATCAAAGTTTCCTCCTACTTAGTCTTCCTCTTATTTGCTTCATCACTCAGTTTCTGAGCTATTTCCTTCCGCCCCCAGCTTCCAAGAGAATTTTTTTGTATGTTGTGGTCTTCTGATACAACGTGGTAAAGCTTTGGGTTAGTCCATTCTCCTCCACCTTTGCCATCAGTCAAAGCCCCTAGGCAGCAGTGTAGGAGGAGTGGTGTTTTGGGTCTGGACAGTTTGATCCATGATTATGAAACTCTGTAGTAAGTGTTGGACGTATTTGCATCTGTGTATTTTGAGGGGGAATTACTTACTGAAAATGTATTTTTGGCTAGCTTGAAGCTATTAATGAGTTGGCTTGAATTTCATGAGTAGCTTTGCTGAGGAAGGGGGAAAATTCCCTACTAATCAGAAATGCTATAATGGCTCACTTAGGAAATTCTGAAATCAGAAGTTTTGGATATCGAGGCTAGATTAACAGGAAGACTTAACAGTCAATAAGCCATGGGGAGACAGCCCGACTCTGGGGTACGGCTCTGAGCAAGGAACCACTGTGAGTGGGTGAGATGAGGGTTCTCCCTGGGCTACAGTTTCAGTGGCACCCGGTGCCCTGGGTAGAGGGATGGCTTGTGACTGCATCCTGGTGTCTGGTCTTGCTCCCCATGAGCTGCAGTTTACCCTGCTGCTCCCGGGTCCAGGGCAGCCCTGCCTGTCCCCATTGCACCAGGCTGGGGATGGGCAGGTTGCCAGTGTTTTACAGCTGTGGCAGAGAGTGGCTCCCGACATCACCTGCTTCACTGGGCTGGTGAGCCCTCTCCTGTGCCTGCATGGGCACTGGCAGCATGGAAATAGGGGTACACCCGTCTTTGGTTGCAAAAACTGGGGAGAGGTAGGAGGGCAGATTGCCACACGCAGCCTTCTGAACACCAGGATGTGGGTGCACAAGACCAAGGAAGGAATCACAATGCTCCTGATTCAGAGAAGAGGTTTGCATTTGGGTCTCCTGCCTCTTAGGAGATTGCTGCCATCCCTGGGCTGCTGAATGTTTTTGAGCAGAACTTTGCTGCCTCTGAAACAGCTCTGCTTTTTATTGGTGCATAAATACTTTGAGAATTGAATTTTCTACGTTGACAGTGAGCGCCTTAGCTGTTGTGTGTGCCCTATAGTAAAAACCAGTAGATTCTTCACTTGTCCAGTTTTATAGATTTATTTATCTGCTACATATGAGGTTGTCTTCTCAGACAAGGTACTGCAAAGGAAGCTAAGGTATATATTCACAGATATATTTAGCAATTAAATCCCTTTGTGGATACTCTTAATGCTTTGAGATAGCTTACCCTACTTTGGCATGAAGTAAGCTATCTGAAGCAAGGGCATTTTTCCTGGTGAACTGAGAATTTGTACAACTTGAAACAGTTTTAAATTTTTTTTGTTTTTTCTTTTCTTGTTTGGTGGCTGAAATGAAAAATCCATTATATGCACAGCTCTGTTCCTGCTATCAGGGGTATCATTGTCCATAATTAAATGGATACATTTGACTGAAAAGATATAACACAAATTAAAGTTTCACATGGTTGCCACTGTGTATGCCATCCTTTTTTCAAAATCCTTTTAAGGTCAGTGTGAAGTATTTTACTGTGTAAAACTGATGAACTCTTGAAAATCTGAAAAGATACAAAAAGAGACATATTTAGATCTCTTGGAGCAAATGAGAAGGAAAAATGTGAACCATGTACGCTGTGTCTGGCAAAGGTAGAAATAAACGCTTAAAAATTTAAAACCACGAGGGAGTATTTTGTGTTATGGTGGGAAGGGCCATATGCCACAAGTTTTCTTGCTATTGACATGATTTGGGGACTGTTCTTACTGTTCTAATTTTGTGGAAATACTGTGGCATAAGCATAGTGGTAACTTTCATGATGAGCTGTACTCTGTTCTGTTGCACTTGTGTAAATAATTTTTACTCAAGTTGTATAGCAGAAGCCGAGAAAGGAAGACAGTGAGCCTGCCCTTAGAATTTCCTTGGGGGAGGAGGGACTTTTTTTAGAGACGAGATTCTGAGAAGAGAAATAGGAGGGTTTCTTGCAGAAAGTTTGAGCTAACTAGCAATACAAGAAAGATGAAAATATAAAATCTAATATTGGGTCAGACCTTCTGCTAATTGAAAATATTTCTCACTTGTATTAGCTGAATGTAAAGACAATACTGTGTTTTACTGGTTTTAACTGATTTTTGCTTACCACTGTCAGGGAAGGAAGTCAGTAAAAGGGAACTGGTATTTTTTTACACAGACAGTGTCTTGAGGAACAGAATAAATTAATGCAACATGGTTTTCCGTGAGGGTGCATACCTGCAACAACATGAGAATTTTTTACTTAATATTTCAATAACTGAAAACGTGTGGGTTTTTTCTGTGCGTGTATGTTTGTTTCTATGTTGTACTGATTGTATTATCAGTTTTTAGTTCTGTCCTGTTGCTTTTTTCGGGGTACTGGGTAATATCAGCCACTCTTATGCCATGCCCATGATGGGCTCTGTGGCTCTTATTGTGCCAAGCTTCTGGTGTTCTTGTATTGTGTTAAACAGTCGGTTTAAACGATTTATTCAGGCTGGCTGAGGGTCAGCTACAAAAATTGAACATCTTGTTACCTTTGACAACATTTCTGGGGTTTTGGTTGGGTTGGTTTTTTTTTGTTTGTTTTTTTTGTTTTTTTTGTTTAATAATCAACAAATAACTTAGATAAGGTGGCAGGGAACCATTTGTAGAGTTTGGGGACTTATGTTTGCCCCTGCCTGTGATGGAAATTTCCCTATAATTATACTGACAGGAATGCTCTTACATGGGTAACAACAGGGATTCTTGAGCTAGAGAGCCAGGAGCTTACTCTTCAGTGCCACATTTGCCAGAGAAAACAAGTCACTTGAGCTCTAAGTCCCTCACTTTCGTGGCTGTAAAATGGGGTCAACCCTCATTATTTTCTCCATATGCATAATTCAGCTTCATTGGTGTTTGTTGATTGCGTAGGGAAAATAAATAAAAATATGTTTATATATTTTATTTCCTCAAATGTAAATTAAATGCTTGCTTCTGCTTACCTGTGTTGTGAATTAATACTGAAATTGTAAAAAATGCTGGAAAGAACTTGCCTATTAAAACGTTGAAGCAATGGCCTTTTGCTATTTTATTAAACAAGAATCTATCTAGACTGTTTTGAGTTAGCAGCATTTTTGTCTGCTTATGTTATGAGATAAAACATTGAATATTGACTTAACTTCACATTTCACAGAGGAAGAATTAAAAATTATCTCTGTGAAGGGTGGCTATGGAGTTACTCTTTGAAATTCTAATTTAACACTTCAGTAATGGGTCAAGCCTGCTCTGAATCCTCTGTGGGATTATTTGATTTGCTGTCTGGTTAACCTCAAGGAAAATGCGATGTCTTTAAATTACTAGAGGTGCTAGCTATCACTTTATAATGGAGCCACATGGGATAATTTGTTGTTTTAAATTAGGAGTGTCACCTGATGACTGAGGGATTATATGAATGGGTCTTATTTTTGAGATCTACCTTGAGGTTGAAAATTGCCTTTTTTTTTTTTTTTTTTTGTCTTTTGCTTACCATCAACTGTATAATTGGAGATTGATGTAACTGAGGGATAAGGGGGAAAATGTCTTCTTTACCTGAGGAGGGGATGGGTTTAGGGGTTTAGTATTTGTTTTGTCTTCAGTGTTATTTATGCATGGAGAAGTTTGTGTTTCTTTTATTTGCATAAATGTTTTGTGCTCTTGACAAGAAGATATTTTTTTTCCATAATAAAATTTATTATTAAATGACATCCATGTGACTGGAACTGAAGGGAGAAGTTCTGCTTTTTATAAGTAGACAAGCAACTTGAATATTTTGCAAGTTTATGCATGTAAAGTTTATCCTACCAAAAGCTTTAAAATTAATTTGCAAAGTATTGAAATACAAATATAATAGTCAAATGTATTATGCTGTGTCATACATAAAAGGAGTATTTGGCAGTTAATTAGTAACTTGAATTTGGGGGGGTTAAAGGCAAGATTTCAGTTAATAATGAATTCACTCAACATTTTACTTTTCGTTCTATTTTATGTTGAATATTCTGTGCATATTACTGTTATAATTTTTTCAGCTACAGTTCAACTTTAAAAGCCATATAACATACCTAGTCATATTTTAGCAGGTTACATATTTCTCTGTCTTACAAATTAAATTGAATTTTTAAACATCTATAGTTTGTGATGTCATAGGATATAAATTAATATCATGAAAAGCTTAGCATAATACATCACTTTAACGGCACTCAGTGTCTCTTCAGGAGTATTGAATAGAGACAAGCTGTGCAGTGTGCATTGCATATACTGAGAAATTTCACAGGACTTTTTGACACCAGTTTTGAAATGAGTCGTGGGCTCAGCTCCAGCGCCACTCTGATCGTAGCCTGTCCTGCAGAACTTTCCATTGCCAGTCTGTCATTTACCACGTAGGCATGTGGTATTTCACCCAAGATTTCTGATTTGAGTAACCATGGCTATACATTATTTGAATTGTGTTTTTAACAGAATTTACTTATTGTTGCTTCTGAGAATTATTTTTTTTAAAAAACATATTTTTATACTTGTACCAGTTCCATGTATATAAGTTAGTAATAAATTTTTAATATGTATATCAACATGTTGTAGCATGTTTTTGAAGTTGGTAATAGCTATGGAAATTTAAGTCTTGACCAGGTCTGATGACTTGTGATTTTGGGAGGAAATACTGGGTAAAACAACAGTCATCAGTTTTGCACATGTGTAGAGAAGGAAATTTTTTAGGATATGAAAGTTTTTCTTGTGCTTTCTAGGAGCTGACAGAGATGTAAATAATATAGTGCAATAAGGATTATAAAGATAAAAAATAAGCAGATTTATTTTGCAGTATTTCCATCAGAAATTTGTTTACAAAAGCAAAAAAGCCTTTCTTCTGTCTACTGCATTAAGGTGCACATAGCAAAGTTCTAGCTGCAGCAGAAGCAAGCAGGGCCGGGCTCGCCAGCCTCTATCTGAAGAATTGCTAGCATGCACAAGTTGGGCTGCTTTCTACTTCAAGTTGGATAGCTTTCTGGTGATAGGAGAGGTCCTACAGCTACACATTTGTGGGTTACTAAAAATAGTGGTGCTGGAGTGGGGAGGGTACAGTAGCACAGCACCAGAAAACCTCCCCAACTCTCCAGACCCTAAGATTTTAACAAATAAATGCTTAAACAAAACACCGTCTCCCCATGGTAGGCAGAGTTACAGGCCCACTCATCCTGAGTCTGGCTGACTGGCCAGCTTCTGCTGCATGCCCTGAAGATCATTTGTTTGAGCTATTTGGAAAGAGGGTTATTCAAGATGCAGAGGTTAAAAAAACTTTTGTAGGGAATGCTTGATTTGATTCTCTTCTTTTTCCTGGAGAGGAAGTACAAACTGAAGTGTCTCCTTACTCCAGATATAGTAAGGGCAATATGGGAGTTCATGCAGATGACTTCCAGACAGAAACCTCAAATACAAAATATTATTGTGAAAAAATTAGATTGGGACTAGAATCTTTAGATTGGGTCTGCTGTCAAGTGTGAAAAAGAGTGTTTTTGTTACTGGTAGGTGAAGTGCATCTCGATTTGTCTTTCTGTTATACCTGAGGTGACTCTTCGGAAGGTGAAAGGTGGTTCATTAGCTGAGATCTAGAGATTTCCTGAAAATAAACTTACATGGTTTGCCAAGTTGTATGGCAACAAGTCATCAGGCTTTCTCTAGAATTTCAACTTGGCCCAAAGCTGAGGTTCAAATAAGAAAAAAAGAATAGAAGTTAATAACATAATTTATACAGACTGTTTTGTGTGACAACATTTTGCTTTTATTAGCTACAGTTTTCTCTCTGTCTTTTTTTTTTTTTTAAATAGTAGATTGGTGGTTTAAGCTGTATTTCAGATATGCCATCTCTTGTGTAGTTAAATACAATATACCACTAGGAATAAAGGAAGAGATACAGATTTATTTTTTTTTCAAGTTTGCTTATAGCATGCATAGAGAAGTGTTAAATATGTCCAGAGTCCTAATGGAAAACTTCTTCAGTATTGTAGGGAATTTTTTCTGAGTTGCAGTATTGAGGGATCATTTGCCATGAAAGAACTTGTCACTCAGCAAATCTTCTGCTAGTAGTTTGGGTTGTATTTTGGTAGGTAATTCATAAGACAGCTCTTTACGATCACGTCATTTCCCCCAATGGCAACAACTGCTTTCATGGGAAACCAGTAGTAAGAACATGGATTGATGTATTTTTAGTTTTCTTTAATGCAATTAAACATCTGGAAGTAAGCAGAGCCATCATCATGTGAGCAGCCAGCTTTCTACATAATCTCAGGAAATACTCTTGACCACTTCTTGCCACTGGCTGCTACAGTTATTTGATGTCTATTTTTTTGTTCAAGATATTCAATTTAGCGGCCTGTACACATTGTTAGGGTTGGTTTGACATCTGGCCAATATTCCTTCCTGCTTACTATTATGTACTTATTAGAATGCTTGTTGCTCTGTGTCAGATTAATATATATGAAGCTTCATGATGGTCTTGTGAGGTAGGAGTTGTACAGGAAAGTTGGTAGAAGAAATTAGGGTAAGAACCTAAACTGTGTGTCTTCTAGATATTAATGAGAAACCAATAGGGTGATGGCTAGTTGCAAGTAAGATAGTCTATTTTGTAAACATTGATAATAGCTCAGTCAACTTGAGTTTCGTTTGTAGAAGCACAGTGTATCACAGAGTGAGAAGTTGGTAACCGAATAGTATCTGTGTAAACAAGCTCTTTCCTAGTGAACTTTTTGCCTTCAGACTTGTGCTATGTTTGTATTAACCAGGTCTTTAAATACAGAATAAATGAACAAGAAAAATAACTCTCTGGCAACAGCTAAGACGAACACTTCATAAGGTGTTTAAGAAAAACAATCTTGATTTCCCTCTCTCCCCTGCTACTTCTCTACCTTCACAGTCTCTGCTTTCTGCTCATGTCCGGCTAAGATAATATAGTAAATGTCTGAGCTCTTGCAAGTAAGGCTGTCACATTGATGTTTAACTGACTTTGAAGCAGTGCAGCTGTAAAGGGGAAATGAATTCTGTTCTCTGTCAAAGCCTGTAAAAGAGTGTTTGTTTTAGCAGCTACTGAAGATGGAAGTGTTTATTCCATGACTGTGTTGGTTGTCAAAGCTGGACATATTTTCCTGTATTAATAATATTTGGAATTTTTCATTAGTTATCATTTCCTGTTGGTTCTTGAAAGAAGTATTGAGATGCTGATCAGTGCTCCAATCTTTTTAGCTCTTCTTTCCGCATTTGAATGGAAAACTTGGAATTCCGGGGGGGAGGTGGTGATGTGGTATGTGTGTGCAGGCATGTGTAATTATGTATTATATAAATCTTCAAAACCTGTTGCAAATGTCTGATACTTTTTGATCCAAAAAGGCAATAGTTTTTTTTACAAGAGACAGAGGCGCAGCTCTTCCAGTTTGTCAGCTGATGGAAGACTGTACCTAATATGCATGAAATATAATTGATTAGTCATCTTTTTGGTTTTTTTCATATGACTTCTGTCGGACTTCTGCTCCAGATACACAGAATTGTCTCTTGATAAAGGAAGACTGTTTAGGATCTGGATAGTTACTCTTACTGAAATATATGTTATTCTGTGTATTTTATTTCAAAAATAGCTTATCACATGCACTTAGCAAATCTTAGCCATTCAACACAAAATCTTTCTGAAGTGTTTTAGATTAATTGCTGCAGTGAGTGGAAAAAAAAGGTGAAGTAATGGGGTTGGAGTATTTTTGGTTTGTTGAACTGTTTAAGATACATCATCTAGAGCTGAAATTTAATTAAGTATAAAGGTTTGAAATTGGAAACAATAACCATGCTAAGTAAGCCTGTCACAATCTTGGCATCATTAGAAGAGACAGCAAGTGGTGAAGGAAGCTGGATTTGTGCTGGTGTTGCTTACAATGGTATGTAACTTACTAATTACCTTTGCTGTAAAATGTTTGGTAAACAGCCAAAATACTGCTTCCTTAGTTCCCTAGGATCCTTGTTTTGAGAGAATTATGCTTCCCGGTGTTTTTACAAGAATTACATGGATGCCAAAATGTTTTCCAAGCTTCTCTTTGATGATCAGTAGGATGTAACAGGGTGACCAAAAGTTACTGAGGAAGTGGGTAGGAGAGAGATAAAAAGGTGTGAGAATGACTGAATCCAATAGAAGTGTATTTATGCATCTTTCCTACCCTTCTCATTTTTAGTCTGGTTTCTAAAGGAAATGAAACTCATGTGATCATGACTGAGACAAAACATGTTTATGTGCATTTGTGTGGTAGTATGTATGTATTTGCCATTTCCTTCCTCTGCCTCAGAGAAACTGTGCTTCTGCAGGTTGCAAGAAGATACATGGTCAGGCAGATAACTGCCATCCTGTTAGTGAAAGGACTTTACCTGTTGACAACCCTGATTTGGTGTCAGCAAATCATTATGGGAGAGCAAAATTATGGATGGCTGAGGGCACAAAGTCAGTCAAGTGCAGAGGTGTTGGCGTGTTTGTCAAACTAAATTTCTATGCGCCTTACTATTTCTGCTTGTCAGCTGGAGATTGAAACCCCTTTTGATGCAGAGGAATTGTGAGGTTTAAGACTTACATATTAAAAAGCAGAAGATACATCAAGACAGTGTCTTATGTGCTTCAAAATCTATTGATAGAAATAATATACAATATTAATGTGATCTGAGATATATATGGGTAATTAAAATGTAGAACTCCATTTCTTTAAAGAATGCACTGAGAAATTCAGGTTGAATATGGAGATTATGAATCCTTTCGTTGTACTAATGTAAAGTTATTGCTGATGGTTGTAGTCTTATTTTTTCATCTATGGACTAGCCATAATGCCATGTTTTAACGTCCATTATTTTTTTGTAAGTCTCTGTTGATTTTCAGGGTAGAGACGGGAAGAAAATATACAGTGTTCTCTGTCAGTGGGACAGTGCAGGCCTTCATTTGTCCTTCCCCACATCTAACATAATGATTTTGGCTGTCAGTGCTGCAAGTTGTTTGTTTCAGCCTCAGATAATCAATCTGATTAAATATCTTGGCGGTATTTGATATTATACAGACAGCATTTGAAATGGCAGTGATATTTCACTGAGCTACTGCTCATGTGGAAAGCTTCATTTTAATAGTCTTGGTGATAACAAAAACTTACTGAAAAGAGTGAGGTGGAGATATATATATATGTATGTATAGATCTTTTGGTGTGAGTGACTGTAGACATAAACCACTATGAGAACTTTTTCTTATGTGCTTGGTTCCTATTACAGAATCACAGAATCATTTAGGTTGGAAAGGACCTTTGAAGATCATCCAGTCCAACCATTAACCTCACACTGACAGTTCCCAACTACACCATATCCCTCAGCGCTGTGTCGACCTGACTCTTGAACACCTCCAGGGATGGGGACTCCACCACCTCCCTGGGCAGCCCATTCCACTGCCTAATAACCCGTTCTGTAAAGAAATACTTTGGATATTTGGATGAGTGAGAGCAGTGAGATTTATGTAGTTAGTCTATTTTAAGTGTTACTCAATAAAAACGTTGAGGAAAACGTTCTCTGAATGGTAACAAGTGTCATGAACTCAAGCTGTTACTGGCCAGCTGCATGTTCATCAGAGATTTCTGTGAGGTAGAAGATGCCCTTGGTCAGATCTGATGCCTATGATGAGGCCAGCTGTACTTAAGAAAAACTGGAAAATGTAGTGTCATCTTATGTGCCCTGAACAGAGGTTCTTCAACACAATTGCAAGCCAGCTTTAACATAGCCTTCGTTAATTCCTAAATTCAGGGGGTTTGCTTCAGTTTATCTTGTAAAATGCCACCTAATAAAATTTGTGTACTGAGCTTTCCCCAGAAAAACCCATCGCTTGCCAGCTCCCCCCAGGACTCATCAAGTCCAGTGCCTTGCTGCAGTGTCTCTGCTAGCCAGGAGTCTTAGTTTCATCTCTTTCATATGCCTTGCTTCCCTCTCTTTCTCACTGCAGAGTCAGCGTGAGAAAGGCTAACATTTTTTAACTTCGTAACATTAAGGCAGAAATTGACTTTACAAAGGAAAAAAACCTCACAATCAAACTGAAAATAAACTTACTTTCTGGTGAAAACTTTCTTCATTCACCATCCTCAGCATTTAAAGTAAAATGGTACAGTGTGTCTGGGATGTGAATAAATGCAAGCCTGATTTAGCTCCTGACTACAGCAGAAAAAAATTCAGGTATGCTTTTTAAGGAATGGTTATTCAAAAGTAATGTGTTTTTGTTGCAACATGATTATATATTTAACAGGAAACCAGGTTTGCAGTCTTTATGACTAACTCTTATTACTACTGCTCCCTTGGTTTCCAGGAGATGATGACTATAATGCTATATAAAATCTTCAGGTATGCAGCATCGTCTCAGACCATTTTCTTTTTTGTCCCATGGTATTACTGCTCAATCAAAATTTTGTAAAGAAATATATGAAATTCAAAACCCTTATCAGTATAATGTTTTAATTTTCTTTCTAACTCCTTGTTGTTGGTCTGGGTAGACCATAGGAGAATGATAATAGGGCCACATCCTGAGGGTTTTTTTGGTTTTAGTGCTTCATATGCACAAGTACAGAGTGTATCTGGAACTTGTGTTTTACATGGAGGAAAACCACTGGCTTTTTAAATCAGTAAAACATACCAAAATAATTCACTTTCTGAGATGAAACCAACAGGGAGTTATTGGGAATAACTTTTTTTTCCTCTTACATGTATTATTAAAAGACTTTTTATTGACGAAGGTAAGTATATAATGAATAGCATTTCTTGACCCTATGTCATTTGCTGTGTCGGAACAGTATTTAGCTACAATAACTCTATAAAGGATTGCATGTGTAACTGCTCAGAACTCATGTAACTTTTCCTAAAATGTTTGTGTGGGAAAGAAATACTTTGGGACCTGTCCCGCACAGACTTCCATTTGAAAGTCAGAAGCATTAAGCATGACTGTTTTTTCTAAAGACCACCAGCCCTGTTTGGTTACTTTGGTAGCAATGCAGATATTTTCTTATAGCTGCATGTATTTCATGATCTTTAAAATACCAGGAATGTTGCTGTCAGTGTGCCTTTTACCATTGTATATTACCATGATTTGACAGCTGACAAAACAAGCATGCAAAGGCTGACGTTTGTGCCAGATGTCTTTCATTATATATTTTTATAGGCTTAATTTTTCATGTGTGCACTTTATGTTGGCAGCTTTAATATTTTTTTGCAGATGAAGCTTAATTGTCTTTTTTTATGAACATTTATATTTTAGTAGATTAAAATTTTACCACAAAATGTACTTGTAACTCAAATTTCTGTGCAGAATATAAAACCTTACCAAAAAGATTACCTGAAAAGGTTCAACCATTCTTTAGGCTTTAGAAAAATAAGTTGAAAGCATCTTATTCTGATAGAGAAGCTTTTGACCACCTGAGGAGCTTAACACTGTATTTTTCCTTTCATCACCTTATGGTGGCCCTTGAGAAACTCTTGTGATGCTACTTTAAGGAGCAGACAGAGTCCTGTTATCCATAATCAAGTGTACAATTTAAATTTTTGCACTGACTCTGGCTAGATTCTGATGATGTACGTTATTTTATGGCAGTCTTTTTAATCTTTGACAAACATGTGAAGTACCCATGAAGTTTTGAGTTGTCTCTTGGGTTTGGCCCTTCTGCCACTTGGTTTCCTAATGCATCTGGGAAGTGTCTGCCAAGGAGGAACTAAACATAATGGAGTCCTTTGGTCCCATAGCTCCTGCTATACACGCACACCAGCTGTCATCCCCTTTACACAAGAGTATCTTAGGAAGTGGGAGTGAAGGGTAAGAAACTTGGTTTAAGGATTTAACAAGTGTCAGAAATTGAGCAGGGTAGGGCTAAAACAGATTTTTATTTTCCCTTTCTCAAAAATAGTGAGATATCTGATATATGCTTGTTATATATGAGGATGAGATTATGGTTTCAGAAATTTTTCACAGACTGTGTGGATGAAAGAGATTCTGAAATAACAAATAGCCAGTGCTATGGCATTTTCCTGTGGTGACAGTGACTCCAGTTGTAAAATTGCCAACTTGTCTGATTCAAGTTAGGGTTTTAAACATCTGTAGTAAGCACCAGGACTGTTCACTAGGTTATCTTGGGGTGATACTCTCATCCTCACTCAAAGGTTCATCCTGAATCTTACTCTAACAGGACTCTCTTAAAACTGGATTTTTTTTTTTTTTTTTTTTTCAGAGGAACTGGTTTTGGTAAGTTAGTGTTTTTTATGAACACTGTCTTTTAGAAAAATGAGAATGCTTCTAATATGGAGTTGAGCAGTTTGCAGTTGCATCAGTGCCACCTTCTCTGTGCTCCCATGCTGTGGGAAGCTATGTGGAAAGGAACAGAAACTGGGTGCCATCACTTTTGCCTTAACAAGTTTATGATCATCTTCCAAATGAGGTTTATTCTGGAGCAAATAAAATGGTAGGAAGAAGACCTGTGCTTACAGCTATAAGATGGTGAGGGCATCCACTAAAGTCTGCTGAACATGATGGAACAAAATTTCATGGGTATTTTTAAAACAATAAATATAATTGTTGACTCATTTATATATTTCCTTTTACATAACGTCCCACCCACACACATACACTTGTTTTGCTCCACTCTGCTTTACGAGACTCTCTGTTTGTGTGTAATATCATTGCTGTAATCCTGTCCTTCCCTCTCTCAACTTCTCCCTTAAGAACTTTCAAATAATGGTTTGAAATGTTAACACTTCTCTTTTTCAAAAATATTTTTCCTCAGCTTCCAAATGAGCACCACTTTGAATTGTACTTCTGATACTTTTCATTTTTCTGCATTTAAGAAATCGAATGGAGCGCACTCATTCTTTGTTTCCTTTTGGTAACAGAAACCATAAAAATGAATAGGACCTAATTTGTGCCAGCATTACAAAACTGGTAATGTTATCTGCATACATTTGAAAACCATTCAGAATTCTAGTTTTATGAAAAATCTTCTCTCGTGTCTCTACCAAATGCAGAATTTATGTGCATTTTAATATAACATAGTTATGGAGATAAATGAAAAGAAGCAGGTGGATGTGGAAGGGCAATAAAATGAGAAATTTGAAGTGCAGAAGGCTTAAAAAACTCAAGGTATTTGTTTGTTCTACTCAAGTGACAAATGTTTTTGGAAAATAAACTCTTATGGCATGTTAGTTCAGTTGTAAATCTATTAATTTGTATTTTTGACTGTAAATACTATGATGGATATTTTTTACAACCATCTTTTAAGAAAAAAATTTGTTTTAAGATACTACAATATCAAAAAAGTACATAAATTTGTTGCAATGTTTACATCAGTAATAGCCAGCAAATTCTAAACTGACACACTGTTATTTTTCATGTACAAGTATATGCTCAGGTTTCTGTTCCCAAATGTCCTAAATTGAGAGCTAAAATGACGATTTCAATAGTCACAAATACCTGTGTTTGTTTTAGTATGGACAACATGTATGGTATTGTTTAAACATAATTGTGCGGATTAAGTGTTTATATACTTTCTGTGTATCTCAGGATTTGGTCAATAGAAGAAGTTAAAAGTCCAGCCTCTCGTGATTGAAATAATCCAAATAAATAAATTGTCATAAACTCTGGCAGAAGTGGAAAGATTTGGCTATTGTATCTAGTGTACTTCTACAAATTAAATGAGTGTTTAGCAGTCTCCCAAGTGTAATACACAAATGGATGTTACTAAAATATGCACTGTTATTACCAGGCAACAGGGTTAGGAGAAAAAAAAACTTACAAGTAACAATTTTGCTTTTCACATAAATGTGTTTTATTCTCCTCTACACGTTGTTTTCCTTTCCTTTTTCTATCTACAGGTGTTATGTCACTTGCACACTCGGTTTTTAAAGGCTCTTGTGAAAGTATCACTCTATTACTTCCAGCTGAGTAAGTACTCAGTTGCACCTCATAAGCTTTCCAAGTCACGTCTTGCAACAGTGACAACCCTGTTAGGAAAACAACTGAGTTTTTAAAGCCCTGTTCTTGTTCTCATGCACCATGTTAGCGATGCTTGGAGCTCATTTGCGGGCCTATCGATGAATGATGGTGCAGTAATTTCAATTATTCCATTCAGTGGTGATGTAGATGTTGATTGGTTTTCAGATACTAATCCTGTTCCTTAATATAGCCGTTGGCCACATGTGTGAGCTTGTCCTGTTAAAGGAAGGGCCTTCAGGGGAAAATGAGTTCTGAAACATTTGGGCCTGGATTTTATACATTTCCTAGGAACTGCAAAGTAAAGAAGAAATGGGTGGATGATTTCAAAGGCAGTGACAAAATAACACTTGCCTGTGCCAATGAAAAGCAAGTAAAACATCAACCTTTTGTAAGGCACAGTGTAAGACCTATTTCCTCGATTGCATTTTATGAAATTTGTCTTGTACTTAAACTTTTAAACAAAGTTCTTGGGCCATTCAAGTGCTGTCAGTAGTGAAAAAATGTTGGAAGGATATACAAGACGGTTTTTATTCTAGTGCCAGTTCTACAATTCAGCCTTAATGTCAACAACTTTTGTCACCAGGAATGTAATATAACCAATAGCAGAGTAAAATCTCAGCCCAGCTGTCCAGGGGTGATTCCTCTGCTGTTGTAAATTAGTGGGAATTCTTATGAAAGAAGATTTCCACATGAGGAGTGCTTTGGAGAGTATCAGTGCAGGCTTCAGCTGCCTTTCATTTGCCTGCCTTAACTGCATGTTATGTCCATCTTTGCTCTTACAAGTTGTGTGTAAATAATTACCTGTCATCCTACAAATAGCCCAACAGAGCTGTGATTGCAAAGCCAGCTTTGAATGGGCTGTACACAAAAGGACAAGTAGTTATTCTGTGCATTTGTATTTGAAATTACTTTTTGCTGGAATTTTTCATTGTGCTGTCGTTCTTCAGCTCAGTAATTTCAGAAGACTACCATACATAAAAGTTCGTATCCTCGTGGTAAACTATTAGTATTCTTAAGTCCGTTTATTTTCTAACATTTTATCCATAATTCAGCAGAAGATGTTGTTTGGTTTAGTTATCTTGCTTTAGTCAAACATTTTTTTCTGATACTGCCAATTTCATGATCTGTAGGGAAGGTATATTTAAGATCCAAGGACACTTGTGAAGGGCTTGTGTGTGTTCAAAGGAAGAATTAAATATAAATCCTTTGGGGTTTTTTTGTTTTTGACCTTTTTAAACTACAAAAAAAGTGTTTAAATGGGTTTCATCAATCGAATGATGTGTGGAAGCTTTGTATGGTTTTTGTTCTACCTTGTTCTTAACCTGATTTTCATTGCATCTTTTCATTTGGCTGCTCTGAAATATGAGAGTCAGATTTCTAATGTACAGCATGTTGGTACAGGTTTTACTGCATCTCCTTTCTTTCCTTTTTGTGTTTGGGTGCATGCAGGTTTGAAAATTATGTACCTTCACTTGCTGATTAGAACATTTAATTTCTTAGCAGGGTTAAAAAGAAGACCTACTTCTGTAAATCGATACAAATTTACCTGTCTTTAGTTTAAGCTGTAGTTGTTACGTGTTTTTGTACTTTTGATAGATACAACCTACTTATTTTAATTAACTCTTGGACAGAAGTCAACAATGCTGAGAGGAAAAGACCTCAGTCAAACCTGGTGTATATTCCAACCGACGGGGTGGCTAACATTTTCTTCTTACTGTCAGAAGTACTTTAGAACTATATTACCTTGTGTTCACATTAAAACATAATTCAAGGCTATGGCCTTAAATACTTGCTCTTTTTTTTTTTTTTTTTTTTTTAAATCTCTTCCTTCCCTCTTCCTCCTTTTTTTAAAATTACTATTATTTTTGTTCATGTAGAAAACATTAATGAATGAGTCTTCTAGAGTTGAGAGGTCAGGCTACTCCTCAACTTTGCACTATGACTATGTATTTTAACAGTTTTATGTGAATTAGGTATGAAGAATATTTAATTCTAAATTGTGGGTGTGATAGTGTTTGTTTCTGGTGGCATTTTGAGCAGATCTACTGACATAAGGATAGGCTTAAGGGTTTTTTAAAGCATTAGTTGACATTTTTGTGATGCTAAAATATTGTACTACGGGTAGGAAACAAAAACTAAAACGTCAGCCAATCAAGTTTGGGTTTGGTTTTTTTTTTTTTTTCAATCCTGTTGAAATTAATAAGGAAATTGGAAGAAATAGTGAATTCCAAAGGCACCTTTAGGATACATAGAAGACCTTTCTAGGGGCCAATTTAGTAAAGAGATCTGTAATTTAGTCTTCTGAATGACTGCAAGGAGAAATGTTCTTAAAAATTGTTTGTATAGTTCTTACATGGTGTTTCCTAAAACCTCTCTAAGCCAGGGGTGGGAGAAGGGTCTGTAATGTCTTAAATTTTGCTTTATGGAGTTAGCTGTTTAGAGGACTCAAGTATGTGTTTTATATTGTTGTTTCATGGAAGCAAAACAAAAACATGCCATCTTTTTAAAAAGAATGGTAAGTTTGACAGCTGGAGCAGTTGCTCCAATAGTCTGGATTTCTAATGCCCCTATCACGCTATCTGGTCTTGTGTGAGCTTTTAATTTATTTTGGCTTACTCATTTATGTGGGGGGGTGTGGGGTTTTTATTGTGTTTGTGGTTTTTTTTTTTTTGAAAGAGATAGTGTCACATTTTAATTCTTTTTTATATTTTAACTGCTAAGGTTTCTGAAAATGGAGGCAGTAATGGTTTGCTACTTGAGAAACTTTCATGCTATACTGAAACATATATATCTATCTCTTCAGAGAACTTTACAACAGTTCTGTAACTATAACTGTGTATCACTAAGTACCATCACTTTTTCATTTAAGAAACCAAGATGATACATGTTTGTTTCTGCACCAGCATTGAACTGAAAAGTTGCTGGTTACCAGGTCATGCTGCCTGTGCAGATGTATTGATCTTTAGGGTGTTTAGCAATCCTTGCAAGGTGCTCCTGTGCATGTTGCAGAATTTGCCAGACATTGGATATGTTGCCCTGGGAGAGGGCTCACTCACTTGTCAGGAGGCTGTGTATTCTCCCATTTGGGGCTTTTCTGAACGTTATGAAGCACAATTCAAGTTTTGAAGGAATGCTCAGCCAGTAATCTCAGTCATCTAAGTTTTAACATATGTCATGTTAGCTTTTTAACACGAGACAAATCTGAATGTTTCCAGCTGTTATTTGAAACCCTAGTTCACAATGACACTTGTTTCAAGAACTGAAATTTATTGCATTTGTGTGACAAGGAGTAGAAATAAATATGCTTCTGTATATACTTGTTTGCTAATAGCATAAATTGATGGAAGCACAATGTTTATGTAGAACAATACTACTTGGAAGAACATTCGGGGGAAACAAAATCTTCTTTATAATTTCTTACAAAAAATCCTGAAGACTAAAACAGAGGGATTGCTGACATGCATTTTCACCGTATCACAGAGTAGGGAAACCCTATTCTGTTGTTTTGATTTTTTTTTTTTTTTTTTTAATTATGATTACATTCCACAGGAATCCTGTGATTTCTTGACTTCCCGGATTATCTTTTAAACCTTTTTGTCTGCGTGGAAAGGACGCACTGACTTGGCACTTGCTGTGGTTGTAGGAAACTCAGAAGATGCTTTGCATGGTAAAGTGAAATCTGCTGTGTGTTCTGTTGTTAACAGAATTTAAAAGCACAGATGTCTAACTCTCCAGTTATAGCTGTTGTTTGTACTGTGTATGTGTTACCTAGGGAAGTTGTGCTGGTGGTGGCAGGGTGCACGGAGCAGCATTCCACAGAACTTGTGACTTTGTACCCTGAAAGTGTTTAGCAACCTGCAGAGATTATAACAGCAAACATTTTAACCAACTTTGACAAAGTTGCTATTACAGGAAGAAAATAATCATTTAACCTTAAATAAACATTTTCTGAAACCTGTTAGGAAAAAAATACCTTTTTATTCTTATTTTGTGGATTTGTTTCTGAGTAGACTGTGGACATGTGCAAAGGTTTTGTCTCTTCTTTAGTATAATAGTTCAATGTGTTGGCCATACAGGGTGGTTGGTAGCAGCAGTATTTTATATGTAGTACCACTACATAAATGCCAATCAAGATATAAACAGCAAATAAAGTTAGCTTAAAATACAGCTGAGTTGGGAAGAAAAAGCAGATTTTGGGTATGAAGTATATTTGACTGTTCTGTACAGAATACGGCCTGGAACATACATACGTACCTATTGACAATATTATTTGTGTGTTTCTTGGCAAAGTGCATTGGCTTTTTATCAGGTGGACAAAGTAAAATGTAGACTTAGTAGGTATCAGGAAGACTAGAAGCTCAATTCTGGAGCAATATATTATTGTCAGGATGTTATTATTATGAGACCACTGTAAGTATAATAATAATAATAATATTAGTGAAATTGTTAGGAATTTGAAATCCTTTAAGCCCATCTGGAGGTGGGTGAGACTATACAAACAGCATACTTTTCTCTCCTTTATAGCTCTGTATCTTTGCGTCAAGCTTGCCTTGTGTGTGACTGAGTTGGCTGTAGCCATTGATAGGTTTTGAATGTGAAATACTAGTGTAGCATGTTGTATTTGGGGTACTTTTGTGTTACTGTTTCTGAAGATAGACCATTTAACATGGGTTTATTTGTCAGCCATGCATAAAAATATGGTCCACTACACACTCCAGAGCATACATAGGTCCATACCACATGCAGATGAACATTGTGTCTACCTGAAAGGCTAGTGTGCCAGCTTAGTGCAAAAATACTCCTTAGATACAGATCTAGGTGTTTCCTTAATTTCTGCAGTGGGCAGAAATTGCCCTTGTGCTTGACCTTGGCTCAAGCTAAGGGACAACTTTCTGCTTGGTTCTTACACTTGTGTGTCATGTTTGACTTTTGATAAATGAAAGCCAGTCCTTTTCTGACAAGTCTCTTCACATTCTTACTTTGGTGTGGAGTTTAAGGGTTACTTAAGGAATAAAATGATGCTTCTGATTTGTTTGCCAAGGATAATGATAGTAAATTCTGCTATAGAATTCCAGTGAGTTGTTGAAACTATAAATTTAAATATTGAATAGAGTGGTGTTTCCTAAGCAGTTATTTAAACAAAACATTTTCTGAATGATGTTCAAAAAACATTTTTTAATTGGCTTAGAAAGCTAATTAAGGAGAGGGCCTTCAGGTCTTGAAAAACCCTAAGAGTTTATATTTGCTTTTCAGATGTAAAAAAGGGTTATAGAATTGATGAGTATGAGCAGCCTCTGCCTTTCAGACTATAAATAAGAAATATAGCTCCAGAGACAATAATTTGCCAAAATAGCTTGGATATGTTTGAAAACACTATAAAATAATTACTAGTTTTGACTTAAGTACTGTTTCTATAGAACCTCTAATGGGTATTGAATAGGTATGAAAGGAAAGGTTAACTGTTTGAGTTCTTAAACATTTTTTTTGTTTCCTTAACTTAAAGTGAGCCAGGGTTTTCCAGATTTTTTTTTTTTTTTTTTTTTAGCAGTGAAACAGCTTTCTTCCTTCAGTATATTCAAGACCACTGTGCACTTGTAATAAAGACTTACAGGGAAAAGTCTTTAAACAGGACCATGTGCAGACCACAGCCTTTTGGACCACCATTTGGAAACTTCTGCTTTTTAATATTTATTTGTAAGCCTATACTATAACTTTTTTGGCCATGGCATGAACACGCGTTTTAATAGTTTTAGTACTGTAAAAATCTTAACACAGTCTGTCATGCTTTTCTTCTTAGATAAATCTTCCACTATTACTACATTTTTCCAGCTTTTTCATCTGCTGTATTGGAAAATGTAAGTTTTTACACTTGAGTAACTTGTACATATGGAATCATTTAAAAATAACAATACATTTACACATATGTACTTTTTGTGGGCACTGGTTTTCAGAACAGTGATTACACACATGCTCTTTTTTTTTAAGAAAACTTTTACATAATATTTAACTAAGTAACATATTCTTTGTGAAGTCAGGATATCTCCTGAGCTAGAAATTAAACTTGTTGATTCTGTCTTTATGAAATAAATGTAAGCAAGCCTGGCTTTTGTAACTGATTATTATGGACTTATCAACTTGGATATTATCAAAAGTACAATTGCAGACTTGCAAACAGTAACTGAAAAAAGTTAATATGGTTAGATTTATTCTCATGTTAAGGCTGAAAAGGTATTGAATGAAATCTGAGTTGCTTTTATACTGAAAGCTTTCAGGTTTTAGTTGATAGTTTCTTACACTTATTTCATAGAGAAGACTATAAATACTTGAAAATAGCAAAGAATTACATTTTTTCAGTCTAACCATAGTGCTGTTTCTGTGACACTAGAATCACAAAATGGTTTGGGTTGGAAAGAACCTTGATCATCTAGTTCCAACCCCCTTGCTGTGGGCAGGGACACTTTCCACTAGCCCAGGTTGCTCAAAGCCCCGTCCAGCCTGGCCTTGAACACTGCCAGGGAGGGGGCAGCCACAGCTTCTCTGGGCAACCTGTGCCAGTGCCTCACCACCCTCAAAATAAATAATTTCTTCCTTACATCTAATCTAAATCTAACCTTTTTCAGTTTGTTACCCCGTGTCCTATCACTTTCTGATAAAGAGTCCCTCCCCATCTTTCCTGCAGGCCTCTTTTAAGTACTGGAAGGCTGCTATAAGGCCTCCCCAGAGCTTTCTCTTCTCTAGGCTGAACAATTCCAACTCTCTCAGCCCATCCTCATGAGGTGCTCCAGTTCAACAATCATGTCAGTGGCCCTCCTGTGGACCTGCTCCAGGTCCATGTCCTCCTTACATTGGGGGTCCCAGAGCTGAACACAGCACTGCAGGTGAGGTCTCACAAGAGTGGAGTAGTAGGGGGGGAGAATCACTTCACTCGACCTGCTGGCCACACTTCTCTTGATGCAGCCCAGGACCTCTTAATAGACGTCTTAATTCTAGTGGCTTTTGGCTTTGCTTTTTAAAGGCAATTTCTTGTTACGTAATTATTTCACTGTGTTTGCATTGAGTTGAAACCTGGCATGCCAGGCGTGTGCCCAGATTGCCCACAGTGGCTGTACATGTGGAATACCAGATGTGTGTAGCTGCCCAGAGCTGGTGCATGTGCTTTGCCTTCCAGTGAAGATACAGCAGATGAAGCAGCATCAGCTAGCTGTCTGTCACAGGTAGCTGCGCTCTCGTCTCTACCTGAGGAGAGGGTTCCTTTTGCTAGGGAAGTTCTAGTTATGCTCTTTGGTTTTTACCATGATGTAAGGTATAAATCATTGGGTTTTGGTTTTGTTTCTTCACACCAAGGTCTGTGTTTGATGGCAAGTCTGTAGGTGCTCAGCCTGAGAATGACCACATACACAATTTGCTCTGCAGACTCCTCTTTTCTAGCACACCATTGTCTTGTGAGCTGTCCAGGTCATAAACATATCTCCAAGCAAGTGCCTGCAGAGGTGCTTGAGGTTGTGTGTGTGCTGGAGGGTGGTCTCTGACTGCACTTGGCTTTTGTATGTCATTCTCACCAGAGTGAGCAGGTCTGGTCTTGTTGGTGACCTTGGGGAAGCCTTAAAGAAGCAGGGTAGTTAAAATCAAACTATTTGGTCTTTGAAATGCCTCTCATTATATGGCAGTTGTTTGTAGGGCCTGTTTTCTAGCATTCCACCCCTCTTCTTTTCTAAACTCTCAAGGGAGACTTTGTAGGAAGTCTGTGAGGCTCTCTGAGGAGTCTGTGATACCCATCTAAAATGATTCTTAATGGAAAAGCTCATGAAGAGCTGGTGTGACTCTGAGATGCTCTCTCAGTAGCACACTTCTGCCTTGAAGTTGTCTCTGACATGCTCTGCCTGCGAGAGCTAGCTCCAGGAGACAGAAGATCTGCTGACTGAAAGAAACTTCATGCCATGAAGAAATGCTCTGACCCACTTCATCCGTCTGTCTGGGCTGGTGGTTACTACTTCTCCCTGAAGCAGGAGAGATCAAAGATTCCCAGGTGTGGCCGAGCATTATTTGCTTTCACAGAGCTGGCTAAGCAGAGGGATAAGAGATTTCATGAGGGTTTCTCTAAACAGGCACACCTCCTGTGTCAAAATTATGTCAGTTCGGTGAGGTTGTTAAGGCTGGAGGATTACATACCTTGGAGTCAGTACTGTATCCTTCATCTTTGAGTGAATCAAAGTATGACTCTTTCTAGGATGTTAATGTTGACATACTGGTACTTCCACCCAGACTGCTTGGTGTCTGATACAGGTCTGAAATCTTCACTTAGAAATTCCTTCACTGGAAATCCCTTGAAGAAATCTCCTTGCTAAAGATTCTTTACTTTGAGAAGTCTTCCCACTTTCCTCTCTTATTGCATTAAGAAGTGCTGATGGAACACAGGACTGAATTTGCTTTGCAAAAATTATCAGCCTTTCTCCTTGGCTTCTTGGTTGGTTCCTTCCAAAGCAAAACCATCTTTGAAAGGTCTAGGAAGATTCCAGCAACTTGTTTGCTAAGACTATGTCTCTGATAGCTGCAGCCAGGACTTCCTCAAGCTTTCTGGAAGTTCTTGTTGATATCATGGATATCATATGGGAAGATCTCAGTTTCCTTTGATATTCCACAGCTGAGCTACCGAGCTACTCAAGTCTTGTTCAGCTGTTCTCATTAATGTGCATATTATGAACTGTAGCAGGTCCTTGTCTCCCTTCTAGAATTGCATAGAAGGGCAGATAGCAGTTATCAGTTTTTCTTTAAAAGATGTAAATGCTTCTCTGAATATTTTAATCAAATCATACAGGGCCACTGAGCTCTAGCCTGTATGTAGATTATGTGAATATAAATGTAGTTGGGAAGAAGTTTTGTTTGGAGAGTCTTGTGACTGTGCTTAGGAAAGCCTGTTTCTTTCAAGTGGCTTTGAGGCATGTATAATCCCAAAGTTGGATGAATCTTTCATGTTCCAAAGTGCAGCAGGGCAGGAATGCCCAAATAGAGTGTGTGGATGGGCTCATCATAAATGAAAAACTACATAATCTTTGGTTGTTGCCTTGGGAGTTTGCCCAGAGAGGCTGTGGAATCTCCACCCTTGGAGATATTTGGACATGGTCCTGTGGAGCCTGCTCTAGCTGACCCTACTTTGGGCAGGATGTTGGACTAGATGACCTCCAGAGGTCCCTTCCAACCTCAGCCATTCTTTGATAGTGTCATAGTGATTCCAGTTTAAATTCCCCAGTTTGGGGAAAGGATGAGAGGGGTAACTCCATGCAATTCAAAGCAGCAGGAAGAAAATTTCAGGCAGTATCTCTCTTTGAGATTATCTCTCTGGTTAGGGAACATCTGCAGGTCTGAGCCCTCCTGAGATAGGATCAGTCAAAACATGCACCTGCAAATGAGGGCTGTGGCTAATATACTCTTATTTCACTCAGTGTGGTCAGCTGTTCTTTAGTCTATGAAAAATGGTCCTATTCTGTCTGGAGAAGAAATAGTCATCTGTTCTATGGCTGGAAAGGATAGGTTAGAGGTTGATAGATCATGATTAACAATGGAGAGATTAAAAGCAGGACAGTTGTCAGTTGGGCTCCCAACCTAAGAAGGACATGGACCTGTTGGAGTGAGCCCAGAGGAGGCCATGAAGATGATCAGCGGGCAGGAGCACCTCCCTTATGGAGACAGCCTGAGAGATTTGTGGTTATTCAGCCTCGAGAAGCAAAGGCTCTGGGGAAACCTTATAGTGGCCTTCCAGTACCTACAGGGGGCCTACAGGAAAGCTGGAAAGGGACTTTCTACAAGGGCATGTAGTGGTACGACAAGGGATGATGGTTTTAAACTGAAAGATGGTAGATTTAGATTGGATATAAGGAAGAAGTTGCTCTTCACTATGAGAGTAATGAGGTACTGGCACAGGTTGCCCAGAGAAGTTGTGGATGCCCCCTCCCTGGAAATGTTCAAAGCCAAGTTGGACGGGGCTTTGAGCAACCTGGTCTAGTGGAAGGCACCTCTGCCCCTGGCAGGGGTGTTGGAACTAGATGATCTTTAAGGTCCCTTCCAACCCAAACCATTCTGATTCTGTGATCTCCTATGGCAGTGAATTGAGAATGTGTGAATGAGAGTATGTTCTTCATCTGCAAGTTGCCACAGTGGGAGGGTCCTGGCCTACCTGTATTTGGTTGCTGTACTCATTTGCCTTTGTCAGACATTTGTAAATTGGTTTTTTTCACAGTAAATTTAGAAGGTAAAGTTAATGAAAGAATGGTATTACATAAGTTAAAAACTCAGTCATAATGCATTTGCATGACAGTGTAGAATATCCAAAGCAGCACTGATGACTATCAAGCTACCATTTCCCATGTTTCAAAGACCTGAGTGTGTAACCTAAATTATGTTCTCTAATAATTTGTGCAGGAACATTCCTGGGTTTAATTAGTGGGAAGCAATAAGATTGTAATTTTGAACTGCAGCATTAATGTCTTTAGAGTATTCAAATGAACTGCAAAATTGTCTGCCATCAGTCTTCAGTAGGATGGATAGTTCAATTTAGGTTTTTAGTTGTTTGAATGGGCAAGAAAGTTTCTGGTCATGACTCTTCATGCAGTCTTCTGTTGTCCAAGACTTAAAAAAATGATTCTCTTTGTTACCACCTTATGTTATATTGACCATTGCAGCTGCATGCTGAATTTGGTTTTTTTAGGATTGCTATGTCATGATTGGAGATAAGGGATCTTCTGACCTGCTTGGTGACTTTTGGAAGGTAAAGTTGAGAGTACACGGGAGGAAAGTTTTCTTCTGGCCAGTTAAAGTGATTCTGGCAATTCCATTGTTGCTTTGGTGGTGAAGTGAGCCCAGCCTTATAACTGCTGGTTATAACTATGGTATGCTGCCAAAAATTTTGCAGGAATGCAAGAGAGGAGAAAAATTTGGACTTTAAGAGCTTATACATCATCCAGAAGTGAATGGAATTTCATGGGACAAAATGAAAACAGTTATGTAGCCCAACAGGGATTTCGTCTGCTGAATTCAAAGGTATACTCTAAACCATTGAGGTGTAGGCACTTCTGCTTTAAATGGTTTCAAGATCCTTTATGATGAAAGGAGTTAGGCAGTTGAGGTATATATCTCTTTTTCATTGTTACTGTTTGACATTGAGACTGTATTGAAGATACTGTGATTTGATGTTTTTGGGTATGCCTGGAATTTTCATTTCAGTGGCCTGGCTTACACTGGGCCAAATTCAACTTTGACAAACAAATGCCCTGAAATTATTAGAAAATTCATTCTTTTAAAAGCAAGTCTTGAAATTACAGGAGTTTGCATATCACAGTTTCTGAAGTTTTTATGCATAATGCATTTGTTGGTATACATTCATTGGTGTGTGTATGTGTATTATGTACTTAACTGTTGGACAAAGAATTATTATGATGTGTGATAGAAGATTATAGTATTTTCCAAATCTACAGAAATTCTAACCAGATTCTTACTACCCTGTAAACAGCAGTTTTGAGAATAATAGGAAACCCCTGAAGGGTTCCATTAACTTTCCTGGTAAACCTTGCAAGACAGAGGCTGTCACCTCATGTTTGTGCTGCTCACACAGAACAGCGAGTCTTTAATTCTAAATAGGGCTTTTGAGAACAACCAAAACACTTGCTTAAAAAAAAAAAAAAAGGTGTTTGAGGATGCCTGAGTCGCCTGCTCCTCATTTTCATTGAACTTCTCAGATATCTGGACATTCTTCGTCCTTCATTGTTGATGGACCCTGGCCAGCTGGGTCAAAATTTGCAACTGGCAGGCATGTTGTAATTTTGAATGTGTTGCTTCCCTAGGTATCCATGCTGAGAACAAAAAAGTTTATTGTAATTGTAAAAGACAAATGCATTTTAGAACTTTGTAAAGTTAATTTGTTTGGTGTATGTAGATTTAATCAGCATATGACTGGAACTGTCTTAATCTCACCTAGCAAGCAGCTTCAGTGACTCGTAGTTTGAATTCTGGAGCTGCTCTTCAGAGGTCTAAGATTCAAACAGTTAATGAAAAGTAATGAGATGAGAAGAGCGATGCTGAAGACTGAGGAGCTTTCCAGATTTTATGTAAAAATATACTAAAAAAAAAAAATCAGGATTTCTGAAAATGATAATTAAGAAATTATCCTTCAGGTAATTTGTTTCCTTTATATTTCTGTGAAGTTAAATAAGCAGAGCTAGAAATGTTTGTAATCTATCTTAACTACTTAAAAGTTTTTCAGAAAGTAATATTCATGAAGGCTGCAGATTTTACTGATGTAGCCATTGATATTAATGCCAGTGGGAAACAAAATACAGAAGTTGCAGGTAAAGAAAATTGAGTCCTTTGCCAGCAGTACCACTTTCATTGCTTTTTTTAGCTGAACTGCACACAGGGCTCTGCAGTCATGCAGTGGAATAGCAAGTGGTTTTATTCCACCAGCCTGGCCAATATAATCAACATTTATGTGAACAAATTACAGATAACTGCAACAGGATTATCTTGAATATTTAACCTGTGATCTCTAGAAACTCACTGCACACATGTTGTCAAGAAATCGATGGCAATACCACAGCCAGCCCAAGTATGTAACAAGAAGTGTTAGCTGTCTGAGCAGTGTTGGAAGTGCAGGTTTGTTGCAGGAGAGTTGACTGTGGGGTTGCTGGAAGACATTTCTTGAATCTCCCAGTTTATGTTGCATCCAGTCAGGTGAAGCAGGAATTATATTCTTCACCAGCTGCATGTTGTGTTTTTTTTTTTTTTTTTTTTTTTTTCCCATGACTTTTTAAAAATGCTGTACAGTTTTTGTGTGTTATATGAGATGTTTAAGGACTTTGATTGCATTGATGTGTTCATCATCTATGCACGTTGTTCCAGGTATGTATGTACCTTATGAAAAAGGCAATGTAAGGACAAGCTAAAGTAAAAATATAAGCAGTAGTATTGTTTTAGTACAACATATTAAGATGTCAAAGGATGTAACAATAGGAGGCATAGTCAGAGGGTCTGTATACAGAGATCTTGGCTCCTATTGCAGCTAGACTGGCTGTGGCATAGCAAAATTACATACAGGAATGTAAGGAATTAAAAGTCATAAGATTACCAGGAGTTATAAGACTCAACTGAGTCTAAGTATAGAAGAACATTTTAATGCTTTATTAAAATCAGCAGTTAAACACTAACTTGCAGAAAAAGATAAGACCTAGAAAAGTCATAACCCCAATCCAGTAGCACAGTTTTTTTGAGCAGCATATTAGTAAAATAAACTTTGAATCTGTGCTCTTATGAATCCAGTGGTAGAGTTGCGTAGCAAGGAAAACCTCCTTTGAGACTTTGGTTTAGCAGCTAAATTTTATGAAATTATGCATTACTTGATATATGAATCAAATGAAAACAAAAGGAAGTAGAGAATTAGAATAAGCAAGAATCGGAATAAGCAGACTAAACTGAACATTTAATACTCATATTAATTCAAGTTCAGCACAGATTCTGTATGTGTAAGACTGTGCTTACTGGTTGAGCTGTCTTGTTTGAAGCTAATGGTTAATAGCTTAAAAGTTGATTAACTTGTCATACCAGTCTCACCATACTTTTGTTTTTCTCAAACAAGATGAAAGGTTTCTTTAAGTATGGTTACTGTAGTACTGCATTCCTGATGATGCTGGTAGCTAATGACACTCTTTGTTGTAGAAATCAGGAAATGTGGGTTGAGCCTCTGGGATCTGTGTGGCTGCAGTATGAAAATATTATGTCCTAAATAACAAGGTCTAGCTGGAGCAACTTGGTATGTAACATCACTAATAATACATGTATGTAGTTTTTGCTTTTCCGATTAATTTACTAACTTGCTCTAATGCTAATTCACTGCCATCCATGTCAAAATACTACTTCTAAAACTATCACTTTATAACAAGATTTCTCAATATTTCTTAGGGTGCTTGTTATGGGCTTCTGTCACCAATACTGTCTGATGGCATTTTTATTCAAAAATCTGTTGGACACACAGGTTCTGGTTGGTTATATTGGCTGACATGTAAGATGAATTAATTTCATTGCACTAATTAAAACAACCATTGTGGTATGCAGCCTTGTATTTCCATTTGAGTTTTAAATTTAAATACAAAGAAATTATTCATAAATATTTACATAATAGAATGTTTGCCATAAAGTGCAGTTAATGTATGCCAGACTCAAATGTTCTTACTGTAAGCAACAGGCTGTGAGACTTTCTTGCCCATTTGGCTTGTTTTTTCTAAGTTTTCAGTAAAGTGTGGGTAGGGCAGAATTGGCATTAGGGACTAGAGAAGGATTTCTAGATTTGCTATTAGTTTAACTGGAATATTAGAGTTCTTGTGCTTCTTAAACACAGTCAGAATGAAATTTCTATTGAAAAGCAAGATGATTTTACTGAAGTGATGTTGACAGGTCTTCCCAAATCAAATATTCTTGCAGTATGCTGGATGTTTATGGAAGGTTCATTGTCCAAAGGAAAAGTTGTCTGTGGAAATACAGCCCCTGCTGAAGTATCTCTTAGGGCTGCTGCTTGGATTGAGAGTATAATTTAGTCTCCTTCTTAATCTCTGGTCTCTCACTAAGTATTGCATCCCTTGGAAACTCTATTATGTACTGACCTGTTATATCTAGCTGTGTTAAGGGCCAGGTCCTCAACCACAATCAAAGAGGATAATGTGTTCTGGGGAAACAAATTTCATCTGATTGAGGACACGATAGTTCTTCACGTTATAGATGTTGCATTTTAACTCCTGCCTCCTCATGTTGACTCTTAAGCAGTTGTTGTGCACTTCCATGTTTTAAGCCATGTCCTTTGGTGCAAAAATATAAACAGAAAGATCAAAACCTCTAGGCTTTCAAGCATGCCTGAACAGATTGTCATTGTTAAGATGTGTGTAGAGTCTGTTCCATGGGATGCCTCTTGTGCGTTCCTCTTTCATCACAAGAAAAAGAAATCTAGTTATAACAGGATTAATTTATCGAGAAAGCCTGGTGATTTTAGTTTTCACAAAGGCTGAAATATAAAGAGAACATACGAAGGAGTAGTGATGAGAAATGGCATCCCCTTGCAATGTGCCTATCCTCTCTGGCCTTCCTGCAGATACGGAATCATCCTGTAAAGAACTGAGGACAGAACAGAATTGTGTACTTGTCTGCTTTTGGGATACATGGCAAAATTAATAATTTTCTGCAGGTTCACTAGACAATAATGAGGTTTGAGGAATTATAGAGTGGTTCTAAAATAACTTTTCAAATTAACTTTTATTATGAGAAGGAATATGGAATTTCTTATTCCCTGCCCCCCTGGTGATTCTAAATGCATCTCCTAAATGATGCAAAAATCCTAGGATTCATAATTCTCCCAGTTACATTCACCTGTGGAGGGAGTGAGACCCCCAGTATCCTAACTTGAAGTTTTTCTTCTATAAAATATATAACAATATTTTTCATATAAAAGCAGTACTTTAAATATTTAAGTAGACTTATTATTTGGCAAGAAGACTACAAATGTTGAAAGGGTGAATTCATCACATAAGAACTGGAAAAGTGGGTGAGTTAGAATATGACAGTTGGATTTTTGGAAGTAGATTGGAAAATTAATATTCCTAATTGTTCTACAAAATGGTAAGGTGCCTATCCTACTAGTCTGCCTGTGTTTATTCAGGTTTTAAGTCTTAGTTATCTTTGATATGATCACTATGAAGTGCTCACTAACATAATTGTGATTCAGTAGAGTAACCCTTTCTTCATTTTATTGCCTTAAAAACCAATTTTTTTCTTTCTATTGAATACCGTGTTGGCTTCCATCTGCTGTAAAGGTTGCAAGCAAAGTTTGGCTATAAAGATATGGCCAAATTAAAAATACAGAAGAATGCTTCTTTTGTTTTTAGTTGACTAAAGCATTTTTTGATACAGCCACATTTCTGTATGTTGAAGAGGAGGAGGCTGTAAAGGTGGGCTTTTTTAGCTCTAAGCAGGGATGGAGAATGGTTACTGTTTTAGGGTCTTGTTTTGAGTTTGATTTTTTTGGGGTTGGGGACCTGTTTTCGTTTTTTACTTTGTAGACCAATATATTAAAAACCAAACCAAAATACCACCAAATCTCTACTAGGCTTCAGATTGTAATTTAGAACTACAAATAGGTGCCTCCTGCTAATTGAATGAGATCTGCACATCTAGCATCTCAAGTTTCTTATGTTTTCTAGAATTATATTAAATCTGCAAAAAAAAATAACAGGATGGTGACTACAGTGCCTTTTAAAGGTTTTGCATTCCACTTTGTTGCATTACTTTGAATCTTGTTTTATTTTTTGCTTCATGAATAAGAATTATGAAGTTATAGCCAATGTTAGAAAATCCGGCTATTTTCAAATATTATCAAATCTAGGCATTTATGAGGTTGGAGCCAAAGTTTTATGACTTGCCAAGGCAAGAAAGATTCAGTAGTAAGAAAAACTGAGTACATTGTCTTCAGGAAAATAGTCAAGTCTCTGATAAGGCTGGAATTCTGCTGTTGGTTACATCATTTGTGAGGAGCTGTATGCATACAATTAGTATTTTGCTTTAACTCACCTAAGAGAAGGCCAGTCTGTATAAATACTCTTTTTTTCTGGCTAGAATAGTGCTGTCTCTTTTCTGTTCAATGTGTACAATGCTGAAGCAAATTTGAGGGAAAATTGTTATCTATACACTGATTTTTCCAAAATGTAGTTTAGAACTATCAGGACATAATTTTTCCATAGTCCATTGAATGTCTTCCTTCTATAAAATCTATAGTATGTAAAGAATACTTGTTGGAAGAGAAAAAAAAAAAAGAAAACTATTAAAGTATGCATTTGTTAAGCTCTTTGTAGTATGGTTATTGCATTTAGTTCTTCATTCAAACTCTGAATGGTAGTAGTGTTAGTTGAGAGAGACTGAAATTGGGGTCTTGCTTTTTTTTTGAATGATCTACATCATTTTTCAAAATTTAAGGGGAAATAATTGAATAATTGTTCAGTAATTAGTATTTTAGCATTACATTTTTAATATATAATCAGTGCTTTGGATTGATTAAAACTTGGAAGACTTTGCCCTTATAAGGGAGATGGATGGAATATGAGCCTAAAATAGGAGACTTGGCACACGCTTAACATCTTCAGAGGGGTATGAACGTAAGGACTGTTTCCAGCAAGATAGCTCTAGAAAAATCACAACACTTTAATCTGGTCAAAGTTTTGGGCAACAAGATTTTCCCAGTTATGTGATAACCTCAAATAAAACTTCTCAACTTCAAAAAGCTGGAGAAATCCTGGTGCAGAAAGTAATCTGGAATCGTTCTATCTAGCTTTTTTAAAAATAGAAATACTAAATGAATAAATCCCTCTTGTAATCATCTCTGAAGTAGTCTGTGCACTGTGGACCCTCTTAGATCTCACTGTTCTGGGATGTTTTGCACCTGAAGCTGTAGTAAAAGGAAAATATACGGTTTTACCTGCATGACACCTACTCTGCCCCTTTCCAGAACTACTCACTTACATGTTGCTGAAATGTCCAAGGAGTAATGAGCTGCCCTTTCTTCTCAGTTAGGATTAGAGTCTTGCTTAGTCTGGAGCAAGGGAATTTGCATTGGTGCAGTGCGAGGAAGTTATTGTTTGTCAGTTAAACCTCAGTTTTCTGTGCATACTCTTACCCTGTTATATGTATTCCCCTTCGCTATTACTTGTGATAAGTGTACAGCATAGATTATCCCTCAGTAAAAAAGCTAGACTACTTTACAATTAATGCATGGTACTATGGGTGTAATACAGTACCCAGGACTGCATTTGTGCTGGCCACAGGGACCTTACATCCACTACGATTAATTATCATGGTGAGTTCAGAACCAAACCTGGTTAAAGATATTATCTTGCTGAAGGTTTCATCTAGAGATATTAGATCTAGATCTTTATCGTTTAAGTAATGCTGGAAGATGGTGGCCTATATCCAATTAAAGGAAAAGTGTATGTTTTGTTTAACTGGCATGTATTCACTTAGGCCAGTGTGTCACCACTTTTCTTTGTTACAGTAAACCTTTAATCTGTTTATATTATTGCACCTTAAAGACATTGATGCTCAGAAGCGTAGTGGGATATTTGCTAGACAGTTATGCTAATAAGCATGCTAGTAAATCTATCCACTCAGTGTATATTGGGGTTAGGCCTTGTCTAGTCCAGGCTTTAAAGGTGTGATCCTGATTGATTTACCTAGTTTGATCTCATTAACACCTCTAGTTAATGGAGTTAAAGTTTAGGGGGAAGCTTAAGCATTAACTTGTGAGGTTTAGCACTTTTTGAAGAACAATTGCTTTGTCTTCCTGAATTTTAGTAAGGAGTTAATTAGGTCAAAACAGGTAACAGACCCAACATCACTCTTAATTTCCAGTCAAGGTAATGCCTTAACTGTGCGCTTCCAGAATTCCAGGCTTTCTGTGTTTCTGTGCAGTTTCTCTGGGCTCATCAGCTTTCAAGAGCTGTGGGTAGTATAACACTGATGTGATGAAGGGTGCTAAGCTTTCCCAATATGCCAAGATACCCTTCTCTTAGAAAGTTTGAAATGACCATTTAAAACTCAGAAGTTCAATGTTTAAACTTGTGTTAAAAACAACGATTGTGATTAGGCTGTCTGCCTATCTTAGGGTTTCATCCACTTGCTAGTTTTGAATTATTAGCCCTTTTCAGTAAATATGGGCAAATACATCAAAGGGAGGAGGAATACATTTTTCAAAGACATTTATAGCAACAGAAGGTTGAGTAAAGTAGAGACATTTTATTGGTACCTGGACCAAGGAAGAAAAGGTACTATACCCGAAGGAGTTGGCATAGGTTAGGGAGATTTCATAAATGTTTCGGGCATGGGAAGAGCTTTACAAAGTCAATCAACCACACACGGCCCAGACCAGTAGGAAAGTAATCTTTGTTAGTTTCAGTGCTTTTTGAACGACTATGTTTAGCAAGCACATATTATTTGCCTAAAGTAAAGCTATTTGTAAATCTGCATTAAACAAGGTGGCTATTGGAAGTCAGCAGTTCATTGTCTGAATGTTGGATTAATTCATAAACTAATTTTACTTTAGATTTCACAGGTGAATTCAAGATACATTACATTGTTATTAGTAAAGTCAAAGCTTAGTCTGAGATGAAGAAGTAAAGTTGATTCAGAACAGGCTTACAAACTTGTTTATTTGTTAATGTTATTTTGTAGACTTTTAAAAGTACTTCTGTAGGATGACTGAAACCTTATTTGGGTGTAATCCTCCATGTAAATGGTTTTGCTATTTTGCTAATAAGATTTTTCACGTAACTTGTGTCAAGGCATCAAATCAGAAAGGTTTTCTTTCTATACACAACAGTGAAAAAAAAGTTAGGTAAAACTGAGGGAAAGGTGCCTCTGGGAAGCATCAGTCTGTCATCACAGTTAGAGATGGTACATAGAGCTAGGCTAATCTAAACCTTTAATATCCCCGTTGTTTTGCAAGGTGACTTGATTTTCTCTATTTGGGAACATGTATAAGACTTTGAGTCTTGGCACTAATTAGATTGCTGATTATACCTTATCACTTTGCACTGTATATGAAAATCAACATGTATGCGTATATAAGGGCTGCATAATGGCATCAGTAGGATGGTCACTTTCCCAGTGTATGTAAAAGTGCTTAGCAAAGGGCTTTTTTTAATGAGGAGTTTGTTTTCTTTTTCCCATAAGACTACTGCTTCATATTTGTAATGTTATCTGTTTGTTTAGATAATTGGAAAGAAGTGGAATTTTCTTTGCCTGCAAATGTGTTGTCTTTTCTGTTAATTCAGAAACTCATTTATTTTGTGATGGGATGAAGCCTCTTCAGCAAATCTCAGAACTATCTGGTATCTGCTTCTAACATTGTCACTGTCTTGGAAAGGTTTTAATTTAAGTATTTCTTACGTCAGTCAGAAATGCAAAAGTGATAAACTGATGTTTATTGCTTTTAGTTACATTTTTTAAAAATGTTATTAAAATTTAAAATGTATAATATGTCTTAACTGCTATAATATCTTTTTAAAATTAATATTTTTCTACTGTGAGAGCATAGCTTCATTTTTCCTTGTTTCTCCTCTGTACCCAGTTAATGAAAGGGATCAGTATGACTCTTGTTTATATCATGTTCATAAGTTGTGGACTGAAACTATTTCATTGTCCTGTTTTGCTGTTTTATTCACTTTATTAATAAGAAAAATAGGGGGGTTTGATTTTGATTTTCTTTTTAAAGTTATGTGGGTCAGAGATAGATTATGATACTAATTTAATAATGCCCTTCTTATGCATGGCAGATCTTTATGCACGTGAGGAATAATGATGGAAACAGACTAGGGTCGGTAAGATACACTGGAGTTGGCAAGCAGAGATGCAGGGTGCCAGCTATTCCAAGTCAAAGCGCTTCTGTTCCTAGCTGATGCCATCAGCGAACCAAACCAGCCATGTTTTCATGGAATTGCTACTACAGAGAATTTCCACAGAGAATGTTGACAAAATTTAGGGATTTAATGTATCTTTGAAAACAAAGTAAAATTATTTTGGAGGGCTTTATCAATGCTGGCCTTGAATTTGAGCAAAGTGATGGAGTTCTCGTGCCCTGCGTGCTGGTATGCAGATGGCAGTTCTGTAGTTGTGCTAATTTGAGTACAGCTGTGATTAACTTGTGATGCAAAAAACTATAGTAGTCCCCAGTTTTGCCACTTTCTGCTTCTCATTTTAAGATTTTTTTTTTTGTCTTTGTGTTGTGGTTGGAATGTTCCTGTTTCTATTTGGTTTACTTTCCATTCCAATAAAATGAAGATGGTGAAGGAAGTGAACTTTCTTCCCAAAAGGCAGCTAGTTGGATGTAAGCCAAGGATCAAATTGAGGCATCTCTTGGGAAATCATCGTGGACTTTTTAGAGTGCTGTTTCCAGTATATGGACATCTGATCCAGGTTATAAATATATAGCAAAGAATTAAAAAAAACTGTGTATACAGACACTGATTAGTTTTTTTTTCCCGTGTTAGAAAAGTGAACAATTTATATAACGCAAAAAATCCAAAGATCAAAAAGCAATTGATGAGATTTGTTTGGGGATTTTGGTGGTTTTCTTTTTTCCCCTGTTTATTTTTTAGATTATTGATGGATATCCTTTTAGGTGAGGAAGCTATGCTAGTTAGAAAAAGCATGACCACTAGAGATTTTTGTCTCATTCTTTTCAGTTCCTTGTTGAAAGGAGGCTTTTAAGGTTTAAACATTCTGGTGTAAGGAAATTGGAAGGTAGTGTGCTAAGGAAGAGTACTGCAAATTCGAGCAATTTTTTTGTGTGACAAATGCAAGTGAAAATATAATAATGTTTGAACCAGAAATCTACTCTGAGAAACATTTGTGTCCATAAGGATATATCTGAAAAACGACCAAAACAACATAAACCCCAAAACACCACCACCACCAAACAAAACCCCCCACCTCACATGCAGATTTATGATTGGAAAATTGAAACAGACCTACGTGTATTGAGGACATCTGACTTTGTCAGAAATGGTGTCATTAATTATCTGTGATTTTTCAGACAACCCTGAGGGAAATGATTTTAAATGTTTATGACAGTGTCAGATGAAGATCTGCTAAAGTCATGCTACAGCTGAGAATGATTGACCCTCCAAGAGATGAGGAAGAGGAGGGTATTGTGGGAGATTTCAAGCTGAGGAGTACATACTAAGTCTCCCTCTGGTAGTACCATAATTTTGGGTGTTCTAAATATAGAGATGGCAACTTCCTTATGGAATATGTTTTGCACTCTACTCTGGAAAAAAAAAAAGACATTACATCCCATTGTGTGAAATAAAGAAAGATTGAACACACAAGTGAAAAAATGCGCAAGTTTCGAAGCATGATCAAGTCTGAACCAGTTGGGGGTCGAGGGATGTACATATCTAAAGCTAGGCGCACAAAAATTTGTGTATATTTGCATATTTTACACTGTAGAAAGTGTGAAATACACAAATGATAAGCCACATCATTTGAAAAATAATTGCTTTAAAAACCCCACAACAACAAACCAACACTTGGCAGATGAAAAATGATGGTTTAAAAACCTTCAATGTTATGAAGAGAATTAAGGCAGTTTGGGAATGGTCTGTAACAAAGCAAAGAGGGGGGAAGAAGACTAATCTAAATCAGAAGCTTGTGATTGTAGAAAGTAACAAAAGAAAAAGCAAAGCAACCCAAAGAGAAAAATGTAACATAGCAATTAACAATACAGAAAACTAAGAATATATTTCTCATATATTTTGGGTTTTTTTTAAAAAAAACAGCTGTGTTTTGATACCATGAGCTGATGATGAAACACTTGCCTTTCCTGTACTGGCTCAGGAGGTTATGAAGCAGCAGAGTAGTTAGGCATACTGGGTTAGTTTGTCAACTTCTGTCCATAACTTCATGGGATTATCTGCAGAGCTATCTGTACTGATAATGTTGATTTTTATTTTTTATTCTACACCCCCACCGCCTGAAACTTGTCACATGTGGAAAGTTGAGATATACCTGGAAGAAATTTAATATTGTCTTGGGCAGAATGAGTTGCTTATTCTAGATTTAACAGCCTTGACTCCAACCTTAGATAAAATCTCAAAAAGGCTGACCAAGGACTTGATTAACCAGGAATTAAAACATAGCAATATAATTAATGATAGTTAATATAGTTTATTTGACAAGATCATTTCTGATCTTATCTGGAGAACAATTAGTAGTTTTCATGTAATATGCTAAGACACAATATGTTCCAGAAACAGAGCTCAGATAAACTTTAGGTGACTAAGTGCAGAGGCTGCTGTCCAGCTCGTTTCTCTCCCCAGCGGTAGGTGTGCAAGGACTGTCCAATGTTTCCTTATGCGTTTTTAAAAATATTTTTTGTTTTGCTCTTTTAAGCCAGAGCTACTGAAAAACAAAACAGAAACAGACTGGGAACAAAAAGTAAGAATTAGGACTCTCTTTTCCTTAAAAGAGCTCCTTAAATCTAATCGGGCTTTTTTGTAGGTTTTTTTTAATCACATTTGCTATCTCATTTTGCCCATGTTTCTTCCAGTCATTCTTCAAGTGAAATACATATATACAGAGAGAGCAGATGTTGGGGATTTGGATACTGCAGGCGTTCAACATATAGTTAGAACCATGACTGTCGTTACTCTGGTTACATTTTTAGATGGCCCTGTGGATCCTGTAGTTAGAGTTGGTGTTGCACAGAATTTAAAAAAATTAGAACAAGACAAACTCAATGATACATATGCACTACATTAACATGTTCTAAATGAGGAATTATTGAGCAACTACTTTATCAGAAAACAGCGTGACTTAGTTGGTCACTTTGACTTCTGTGATACAAAATAGAATTTTGCAGGGTTTTTTCATATATAAATGATATAAAAGTGTTTGAAATTATGAACAGTGAAGAGAACAACAAACCAAGCACTACAGAGCCATATGGATCACTTGACAAAGTGGCAGCAATCTAACAAAATGTGCATTTGAATACAGTATGTAGGCCTGCATCCAGCAACAAAATAATAAAGGTGGCTGTTGGAAGGGTGGTGATTAATAATCACCTGAATCCAGGAGTTCCCAAAAATTCCTGGTGAAAAGGACTGATACAAATGTGGTTGTGTAAACAGAAAGCACGGAACAGAGGATTGCAGTAGTTAGGATGTTGTATAATTTCTGTATTAAGCTATGGTAATTATTTAGTTTGCTGGCATCCATAAGCTGGGTTCATAAATTGGAACTGCTCCAATTCAGATATTTTTGATTAAAGAAATCAGAAAAGAGCTGAAAGAGCTGAGAACCTGGGTGTGCTTCCCTTCGAAAAGACAAGGCTAAAGTTGAAAGAGATGACCTTTGTCTGCCTCTGTGTTCCTACACAACGAACAGTTCTGCAATATCAGGCCCATAAGTTAAGCAAACAAATCTATAAGCAGAACCAAGGGCAGGAAGGCTAGATAAATTTAATTCAGAACTAAAGGTGCAAGTTTTTATAGAAAGGATAACAACAGCAGAACATTACATTGCCATATATGGCAGTAGATTTCACAGCAATTTTTAATCAAGATCAGATGTCTTTCTATGAAGAGAAGCACTACTTCAAAGATTAATTCAAAAATTAATTTAGTTTTATTGTCTGTAGTAATATTGTTGGATCACAACAGATCTTCTGCTTTACTAATCTGTGGTCTGTAATGTGATCAGGTGTTTGTTTACTACACACATTAGTAGTGTGAGTGTCCTTCTAAGGGAACCCAAAAGGGAAGGTGGAAAGCATATGAAATCCCCAGTTCCCCAGCATGATAAACATCTGGCTCTTCATATGAGACTTGAATTACTTTATTATTTTTAGTTCACAGACATCTTGAATTGGGGCTGTGTAATTTACACATTACATTTGTATTCAGACTTGTGCTAGTAGTCCATAAATGAACAGTGCAGCAACAAATATGATGCCAAAGAACCAGAGTTGCCTTTGCAGTATATTTTTAATAGATTTGACATTTAGTTGAGAAGTGTTTCAGTAAATGCCCACTTTTCCAAAACAGATGCTTTATTCTTTCACATTTAATTTACTTAAATTATAAAACATTGTCTTCCCTTCCCCCTCCTCTCCAAAGTCTGATATTGTTAATATTTAAATAAAATTTTGGCTGTAGTCTTTTATGTATATATAAACCATATAAACCTATTTATATATAAGATATATAAACATGTAGAACTGTATACTTACACACACATATATATATAAATAAAACTCAATGTATAAAAAATTCTGGCCTGTAAAGCTGACAACCCACATAAAAGGGGCAAAGAGTTGGAGAAGGTAATATTTTAAGCCAAGTTATTAGTATTAATATCTGTATTTTCTGCTGACAGCTCTCAATATGAATATGAAATCTGATTTCCAGTTGCTTCCATCTTTATGAAAGTTTTTGTGGTAGATGTCTACTTAAAGCTGAATTAATAAATACTTGGTCTGTATTTTTCAGTGAAAAATTTCGAGCTGCTTTTGTGAATGAGACTGGTTAAAACCTTATTGCGTCCTTTTTTAACTGTAGACTGTATGCTTTGGAGTGAAGATTTTGGTTTTTTTCTAAAAAACCCAAAAAGAATGATAACATTTTGTAATGCACATTGTTCTGTCCCAATATAAAAACAAGCAAACTTGGTCAGGGTGTAAGCTTTAAGATACTTTGACGTCAGTGTATGAAACATTAGAAGATGTTGTCCTTAACAAGTATACTTGCGCTTCACTTAGCTTCTTCTGCAAAATAAATGCATTATCTGCATAGACTAGCTCTGCCAGCTCTCCAGCTCCCATTTTATTCTGGATGGGGATGTGGTGCTTGGCCAGGAGGCTGGTGAGTGGAACTGGGGCTGAGAAGGGAGAACCACATTGGGTTGAGCGGCTGGAGAGGCTTTATGCCCAGCAGAGCATGCTGGTACTGCATGCTGTGCTGATGAGGGGTCAGGGGGCATATAGTTATAGAAAATAGTCTTATTTAGATATGAAAACAAAGGTTAATGACTTATCATCTTTCTGCTCTTCATAGTATCTGTGTAATGAACCTATATTAGAAGGTGGCTGTCTTGCTTGCTTTTGCTTGCCTTGTATGCTCGAGGCACTGGAGATCTGTTCTGGGACTGTGAGATATTCACTGACCCTTTCTTCATCATGCTTGAAGTTATGATGCCAAGTGATGATTTGTTATTGTTGCTGTTGCTTTTTCCAAAACACAATAAATGACATACCAAAAATACTGAAAGAATACTAAAGGTGCAAAAGCTATGACCCAGAAGTTAAAAATGCCAAAATTCAGGTTATTTGTGCAGGTGTAGCTCAGTTCCCTGGCTGTGTGTGCTTCATGCCACAGGCTTCGGCTTTGCATACAATTTTACTACTGGGCTCCTGGTTTTTATAGCACATACCATGGACCCATTCATTCCTCATAGGGGTGCTGGTGTATTGCTGTCTTACTGGTAGGAGAAAATGGACGGTGAGAATGGAATAGGGCAGCGCTTGCAGTTAGAAAATAGTCTCCTGACCAAGGTGTCCATAAAGAATTGAATTCTGCCCTGGGCTCTGCTACCCACTTCTTGTGTGATGCTTGCATGTCACTCAGCTTTTTAGGAGGTTGGCACTAAATATGCATCTTGCTTGCATGTGCTCAGCTTTGAGCTGACTTGCAAAAGTGCTGAGTGCTCAGTCTTCTCAAGGAGAAGCTGTACTTTGAGTCAGGAGATGATGTGCTTTGAATATTTAAATAAATATATTTCCCAAGTACTTTGGAAAAAAGGGCCTAAGTTTCCATAAAAGCTACCTACGTTTATATACTGTCTGTTGCTGATGCTGGAAGCAGGCATAACGCTGATCCTAAATGCAAATGATGCTGTAAGTGAAGCAGGTCAACTTACTGATGAACTTCATATAAAGTTCTCTTATGAAAATAATACTCAACACTGAACACTTCTGAATACTGCAATAAATGGTGTGTGCAGTCATGCAATGAACAATGAAAGTAAGACAAAACATTGAATATAGTGAATATTGTAGTGAAGTACAGAGAGCAGCACAATTGGAAAAGGGCATGTGTGTGGTTAAATGTATTATAATTCATCCATGTGAGGAGACTGATTTGTTCAGGCAAGCTAAGGTAGGTTGTAACTCAAGAATTTAATTTTCTACTCCTGTACTCTGTTTGGTTTTGGTTTTGTGGGTTTTTTGCAGGGGGGTGTGGGGGTGTGGGGTGTGTGTACATTAACATGGAAACAAAATGAATGAGATGATAGCCCTTACCGTCATGTGAAACCTGGTCTTGATGGTGCTAAGGTATTTTGTGAGGGTGTTTTTGTGCTTTTTCCTCTTGTGGTTTTATAATTTAACTCTCTTGAATGCTGGAAACTTTTATATGGGTAGAAAGGAAGATTCTTTCAAGATACAAGTAGCCCTAGGATCACTTACTTCCGCTTGCTGTTTGCAGATGGTTTTAATGGCTTTTGTCTCCTGCAAATACTTGGTTGCACTCATGCCAAATTAACTGGTTATAAATACCAGGGGATTAAACAACTCTGAAGAAAGCTAATTTATGGTTGGAACTCCATATCTTCTTTGTAAATATTAAATATTTCATTCCCCTGTCAGTCTCAGTTCATTGCCTTTAGCCTTTTGTCAGCTCTTTGGAGTGAGGGAACCCAAAATGCCTTGCCTGAGATGAAGGGTTCTGGGACACGACTAGGACCCGTAGGTGTATGAGTAAGTACAAAACTTGATGATACACAAAAGTGTATGTAATAATGTAATTCTGTCTCTGTGGATGATTAGTGCACACATGGTGTGGTGTGAATGCTCATGCTCTTTTTTGTGTTTGATTGTTTGGAGGTTTTTAAGTTGTGTACTTTGAGAGAAATCCTGTAAGCTCGGAAAGAAAATTGTGGCTTTGGAGCTGAAATGAACATTTAAGAACAGCCACTGTAGAAAAAATTCATACAGTGTCACAGAGTTTGGTTAAAAGTCAATGTACCTCTTCCTCCCTCCTCCAATAAACAATCAAAAACTTTATGAGCTTCAGTACTTGTGCACAACCAGAAATTGAGTTATCAGATAATTTCAAATATATGACGTCTATGTAGCAGAAAGGAAACAGCACAGAATATTTTTTTGTGCTCTGCCATGTGAAGGGAAGCTCTGCAGTTCCAGAAATCCAGATGTACTTGTAGTGAATTAAAATGTACTGAATATTCAAATATTAAAATGACTAAACCTGTAAGTATTAACCGGTATCATTTGGGGTTGGGTCTTTCTGGTGTTTTTCTTCTGTTTGTAGGTTTGGGGAAAGGGCTAGTTGTTTTGTGGGGTTTTTTTAAAGGGGTTTTACTCAAAAGAAGGCTTAGTATATCCATGTTTTCCACTCCAAGACACAGGGCGAGTGTATTTTTCTTGAAACCAAAAAATCTTTTTTTTTCTAATGATATGAAAATCCAAAGTTAGAAAGCCAAGAGAAGATGGAGTAAGCAATTATAGTAACTGTGAAAGGTAACACTCACACCTGAAGAAGTGCCATTCTTTCATTGGCTAATACTGTCATATATTGAGATCATATGTAATTTTAATATTTAAATTTTGATCTTCCATTCTCAAAACAGTCTACTAAAAGACAATTTTGTTTGACAAATAAAATAATTTTGCTTAGAAGAACTTCAGCAAATGGATAATTAACCAGCACTGTGGCAGAGCTATGCAAATTTTTGCAGGCATTATTGATAGTGACAGCCCAAAAGATCCCAAATAAACAGAGAGGATGGTTGATTAGAGATTAACTGATGAACAGATACTTTTCTCTATAAATAAAAATACAGTTCTTATATACAGAAAGCATGTTTTCAAGCAGTTGCTTGCTTTGTAATATTAGGTAGTGTTATGGAATTTGATTCTAAATATATTAACAGGTTAGATTCCCAGCAGTCAAACAGCATCGGTATTCCCAAAATGTGCCATTAGATGTAAGTATTTTCTGTCTGGGTCTCAGCCTTTTATCTTGATAATGCTTGGTGCTTGTGACCATGTGTTCTCCAAATATCCTACTACATATTCTGAGATAATTTGCATAGACCGAGACATGTTTATGTCTATATTTGGAAGCAGAAGTAGATAAAGACTTACAAGTGTCTTTTTGGCATTAGTGCAGATGCTTCTTGAAGGGAAAGTAGTATTGAGAAAACTCAGGGTCAAACCTCCCGACCTTATTTGTTGATGTTGCTGCTGTGAACTGAACTCTGTATAGCTGCGTACTACTATTGCCTTTGCTACTTGAGCTTTCTCTTTTAGCTCTGAGTGACTTTAGCACATATCTGAATAAAGACTCAAACCCAAATTGCTATTTCTAAGTAAGAAAATTTGAGCAAGTTTCCCCCCAATCTCTTCTGAACTCTTTTAAAGACTGGTTTTAGAAACTCCAGGCTGCTGCATCTTGGTCAGAATATAACCTCTTTTTTTTTTTTTTTTTTTTTTTTGTCCAGGTCCATTGCCAACTTTAAAATTAAAATGAAAGTGAACATTTCTAGTCAGTTTAAATATCTTGTGGGTTTTCTAATGTTATATTTAAATATATATGTAATGACTGTTTAGTTTTCCTCCCCTTTTTTCCTATTCCAAGGAAGCTCATATGGTCAGGTATTTAAAAATAACCCTCTGAGAAGAACTCCTAGAGTCATATTTATTCACGCAAAGCCCCAGCTGAGATTGGCCTAACGTTAAGCCACGGAAAGTGCTGGGTTGCCGATTCCGCCTCTGCCAGGCCAGGTCTGCAATGCTGCATTGGTGCTGCTCCATGCTCCTGGACTGTGCTGCTCCAGACCCTGGCTTCTCACAACAGCTGAGATTTTCTGGTGACAAGCACGATTCTCTTCACTTATTTGTAACACCCTAGCTTTCAAATCACTTGTCCTCCTAGGGGGGCAATTGCTCTGCAGCAGCCTTGTAGCATAGCCTATAGTCTCACCTATTGCCTTCCCCACCAGGTCCTTGTCTGCTCCTTCCCTTAAAAAATGAACAGAATCTTCTAAGGACTTTTAACACATCTGGACTCTATTTCTGGCACATGTAGAACACTTAAGTTAGTGCTTTAATTATGATACTAGTATCATTAGTCCTCTTCAGGGCAGTGGCTACTGAAGTTGCTGCTAATTGCTGTGGAGCTGGGGTGAGTGGAAGCCATTGCAGGGAGCCTTGCAGGATAGTATTTGGAGGTACTCAAGCAGGATTCATTCTTGGGTTTAGTTACAGTGATAGGCTTGTATTTGCATACAGATTTCCTTTGTTTTCCATGAATCTGCTCTGACTAATCCTTTGGCCTGTATTTCATTAAAAGTGTTGACTACAGAATGGTGGTTTTGGTAACAGATGAAACAAAACTTTTCCTTTTTTCCTTTGCATGTGCATGTACAAATAAAAAGTACAGGATGACCTTTTTTTATTTGATAATTGAGAATGTGCCTGACTTTGTTAGAAAAGCCATAGTCTAAGAATACAATTTACTTGTCTTTTTATAAATTAATGCCAGTATGGTGTATCAGTTCTCACTCCCACTTTTCTTATTCTCTCCCCTTCCCATCCCCCACTACTGCCTCCCTATTTTTAGAGGCAACACAAAGCTGTTTTGCTTCAAGCCAGTGACAAAGATTAGAAGAGTTTGAATGTTTTGCAGCAGATTTCTAGAAAGCAGATGAGCCACATTTGTACATTGTACTCCTAAAGCGGTGCTAAATCGTTTCTACATTGTATTTGCTTCATTTGTATTTTGCTGCATTTATTTACTTCCAAAAATTTTTACTCCTTAACCCCAGGCTATCAGCAAATTACAGCTGAAGTATGAATCGTGGTGAATCTGTGTGTGAGGAATACAGATTCTCTCTTTCTCCATATGAGAAATGGTGGTGTGTAATGTTCCTTGTGCTCTTGCGCAAATAAAACAACTTCAGAGTCTCTGTGTTCCTGTGATCTGTGGACTGCATAGTGAGGAGTATTAAAGAGGACCGTTTATGTGGTGGTGATAAAAATCACACATACTTTCACGAGATGTAAAGACCTTGCAGATTTTATTAAACTTTGAAGAAAATCATGTGCATGTTTGCATGTTTATCTGCATTGATAAATATATGTTACTTGTGGAAGGGTGTTAAGACTGTTAATGTTCACGTTTGCGTCATATGCACGCTTGCAGCATTGCAAACCTTGTATTGAATGAGGACACTAGGCTTAGCTTATGTGAAGCATACCAAATGTTTCACAAGAATTACTTGTTTTCATGGTAAAATAATTGTTTATAGTATCTAATAAGGTGGGAAACATTTGTCAGTTAGTTTGCAGTGCTTTTTCTCTTAAAGAATGCAATAGAATCCATTGCTAAAAAAGGGGGAAATTCAAGGAAATGTCAGTATAGACAGAGGAGTCTTAGCATAGCAAGAATATTTTAGTTGGGTAAAATGATTAATTAGTTCTTTCCATTTTAAAGTCTGAGATTAAGAAGTGGTGTGGGTGCTGTTATTTATAGACTTCTGCTATAGAAAATGTAAGAATGTGATGTTGGGTCTGTTTACTGAAAACTGAAGTTTAATATTTTTTTCTGGATGATATATAGTGTGCACCTGATTTGATGTGAGCAGTACCTTTTTAATAAGGCAGCACATTTTAATAAGTTCACCAAAGCCATCTAGGAATCTATCGTTGCTGTTGTTAAAGGCAAGACAGTCACTCTACCCTGGTAGTTTTCTTCCTTCCTGAAAGCCCCATCCTTCTAAAGTTTAGTTTATTTTTCTGTCTCAGGTTGCCATCAGCACCCATTCAGCTTAAGGCCTTGTCCTGTCTGTCCCCATGACAGGTTCTGGCTACCCTGCAATCACAAGTGAGGTGATGAAACTGTCACTTTAAGTAGCGTAGGTACAAGCAGTGGGTCTTGGAGCAATCTGCTATTAAAATTTAAATAGTTATCCAGCTTGCTTATCCATCACTGTAGGAGATCTTGTTTTCTATATTTATGCAAAGCTCATCTAGTAAAATAAATAAATAAATAAATAAATGAGATATTAGATTTTTAATAAGAATTTAATTTGGCACTGCTATTAGGTGGGTTTTTTTACTTTCTGTGTTGAACTATCAATTCGGGTTTTTGCTTCCTATTATAAAGGGTTGCAGTGACACTCGTTGGAAGACACCAAAGGTTCATCTTTTGTGAAGCTGATACTGATAACAGGTTGTAAAGAATTATGGAATCTACACATGGCTGAATGGATCTGGGCTTTTACAAAGCAGGTTTGACGCCCGGCCAGTTCTGGTCTCTGTAGACCTAATAAATGAAAGAGATTTTTCCACTGCCTATCATAGAAAACAAAAACGCAGCTTACTGAATTGGCTGTTCACTGCCAGTTTAGGAAAAAAAATGTCATTTTCTTGTCTTGTATAATAAAAGCAGTACTAATTAGTAGAAAGCACTAAAACAATCTCTTATGCTTTTTGTCTAGTATTTCTAGCCTTAAAAGAAATTCTCTTATGTATGATTGTGATAAGAACTTTTAGGAACTTTAGGTGTTGTTAAACTTAAGCAATTGCATATTTTCAGACAGCTTTTAAGCAGACAGGAGTTGTTACAAGAGTCTCTTTCAGAGAGACTTGCAAACTGTTGGTTTGCAAACTCTTTCTGACATTTCTTCCTATGAAAGCAAAATAGTCCTTTTCTTCTTTTAAATTCAAAATAAACCTACAATTGGTTTATAGGGCCTTGCACTCAAGTTGATGGCATTTCAGTCCGTCTGGGATGCAGAAGGAAGAAATAGGGGAAAGAGGGAGCCCCTTGCATCTGGTTAGCAGGCCCAGCTCTGTAATTGTCTGGAGATCAAAGAACCATTTGATGGTGGCCGTTAACACCTTCCAGCATAATATCCCCAGCTCCCTCTTTGCCCATCCTCCTAGTGCAGCTCAAAAAGTTGGCACTCTGAAAGACCTACCTCCTGAACAGAAGGAAGATAGATGGGAATGCGGATTTGGAGTGCATGGGAAGTGGAGTGAAAGAGGAGGTAGAAATGTGATGTGGGAAGCCCTGGTGTTACCAAAGGATGATTTTTACAAAACCTTTGGCAAGCTATTGATGGGAATGGGAAGCTGACTGTCCTGCTGACATGCAAGAGGAGAAAAATAGAGAGTTAGGCATGCCAGCTGGCCAGTTAGTAAAAAAAACCCCAAAGCATCTAAAGATGATTGGCTTGCATGCTCAGATGCCCTGTGCGTGTGCAGTGGTACCAGCCACGCCAAGGGTATGGCACAGATGTGATGAAAGAGCTGGGAGTCTGCAGGGCCATGGCCAGGCGTGTGCACCCACGTTTCCACACACCCCCTGGTGGAGTGGCTACTCAGAAAACTGGAAAATTCAGTCCTGTCATTTTCAGTCATTAAGACAGCAGTAAAACTGGCCTGCCTGGTTAGAAACCAGTCAGGTAGCAATCATATAAAAGGCCCTTAGCTTCCCAAAAAGTGACTAAAGGGAGGAGTAGTGCTCATGTGACTGGAGGAGCAGATGAGGTGGGTCAGTAGTCTGTGAAATAGAGGAGGGTGTAAAAGTGGCACAGGGGTGTTCAGGGCACTTTGAAGAGGTGCGTAGCGAAGTGTGAAGTTCTCTTTACCTCCTTTAATTTATATGTAGTCAGAATTTCTTCATACCCTACCTTTCATGAGAGCATTACTTTAACTTGGTGAAAGCCGTGAACTGCAGTTGCACAGAGATGTAGATAGAGCAGCTTTTCTCTTTGCTTCCACTTGTGCTTCAGGAAAACTTGAAGCAATTAAAATTTTTTCTCTCTTGTGAGAGATGCAACTTACTCCATTTGTGTTCAGCAGGAACAAAAGCAGTTTCCTCATTTTTAGGGGTGTCTGCAGAAAGATCCTGGAACCTAAAAAGAAAATGAGTCATCAAATTTAGTCATAAAATTGGAGCTGTTTTGATTTTTAGAACAACTCAGTAGCATTTTTGGGACTTTTTTTTTTTAACCAGCATTAGAAATTATATACATTATGTATGTTTTATAGTTTTATATATACGTGTGTATACCTATATAAACACATGCATAGTATGTGCTACCTGTTTTTCTTAGTAAATTGGGTAGAATTATTTAATTTTAAAATTGTATTTAAATGATGGTCATTATTTTTGACTCAGAAATTAATGGGATTAATATATAATAATACTTTATTTCTGTGTTGTAACTGCCACTGGAGGTAAGTATTAAAACCATTTCACATTTATGGAGATTATGTGATAAAGAAGCTGTTTCTTCATCTGGGTTATATAGAGAGTTGCTGGTGAGTTGGCTTAAAGGAAAAAAGAAGATGCTTGGCAAGAAATCAAAAAATAATAGAAACCAGGCAGCTCAATTTGAACCAAATTACTGAAGTTACAGCTGTTTTTTTCCTCTTTGCCGAAAAACTTACAAAAGCTTCCATAACTGCTGCACTGTCCAATTTGAAGTGTATGTCCAGCCACATTGTCTGAAGGTGGGAGAAGAACCACTGAGACCATAGATAAAGAACGAGGCTTACTTTGGCCATCAACTGTGCTGGGAGCTTTCTTCAGTTCTTGCACAAGGACCCAGGCCAGGAAGCTTCATCCCAAGGTGCTACCCTAAATTTTTGAGGGTGTTCCCCCCCATTACTAATTTTTTTCACTGGCTATTGGTGTAACCCTGTGAAATTTAGGCATTTCTAATTATGGTGTGTGATACAGTTCTACCAGACTAGCTATAGACCACTTACATGGCTATCAACCATGGATTACAGTTTGGAAACTGCTGTTTGGGGTATTCAGAGATTCTTCACCTTCAGTAGGAGAGAGACAGAAGATGGTGATAGTCATAGGACTGCAGAGGTAGAGGTTCACAGGAGTTGTCTAGCTTAGATAAATGCGCTCACCTGACAGCAGAAATGCCTGATTTCTAGTTTTTGGGCTATCAAGTGTTAATGTATCTGTGCAAAATGGACAAGAATCAACAGGTGAGTGGTAGGGTTTGGTATGGCAAGATAAACTGAGCTAATCTGGTAGGGGTAAAAAACTGGTGATTTCTGAAAAGTCCTTTTTCTTTTCCCTGTCATCATCTCTATAGTCTTGGCCAGGTTGTCATGTTGTCTCCCCATCTTGCTGGCTCTAAAATTTCTCTCACCTGATGAACTGATTCAGTTTGTTAAACTTAAAAAAAAAAAAAAAAAAAAAAAAAAAAAAAAGTGAATAGTTTTATGCCAGATTAGAGCGCTGAATAGGTTCACTAAAGGATAGGATGAATGCAAAGAAAGGAACAAGAGCACGAGAACTTTTCAATAATAGCTGTTAGGATGGCTTAGAACCCTGGTGTAACAGCACATTTTGAACATTTCTGTCTAGAAAAATGTGGTGGTGTCGGGGGTATTACCATGAGAGGAAGGATTTGTGGTTCAAATAAGAGATTTCAAAAAAAGATTATTAAGTTTTACAGATGTAGCCCAAGGGGTGTGTGTGTGTGTGTGTAGAGGAGAAATCAGCATATTAGATCAGAGCTGTCAAGCTTTGAGGTACCAAACCCATATTTGCTCACAGAGTATCTGTTAGAAAATACTCTCTGCTCTTTCTCATCATGAGTATCAGGCTCAAAACCTACAATTTCTGGAGCTAAGAACACTACTGGAATAGCAAGATGGTGTAAAAAGGGGACATTTTATTCAAATAATCTCACAAATTAGGCACAAACAGTATAAGAGAATTTAATTATCATTGTTTTATTAAGGAGCCTGTGCGTGACATGAATTTTTGTATATTTAGGAGCCGTGAAACTTCTCAGTTCTCCTATTTTTTATTCTCTGCTCTATGGAGAACTTTCCTGTGTCTTTGGCAAATATATGAATTTTATCTTTTTTTTTTTTAATTTCTGAAAGTTACCTAGGTGGAAACTAAAGCATAGTTTAAAAATAGTCATAAAACCCTGTGGCAAAAATGGGGTTTTGCTCACAAAATGGTCACAGTGCATTCCTGTTCTAAGCCATGATAATGAGAGGGGGATAACTCTGAAAGGTTTGCTTTGGTACAGTACTGCCAAATGTGTACCAGGAGTCATCTTCACTCAGAGATAATCTCCTAAGAGCCAGTTCAGTGGCCAGAGAATATTACAGGTGTATTTGCATTTATTCTAAGGACTTTCTGTTAGCTTTATATGCAAGATATCCTTTTGTCTGTGCTGTTACTTAGTTTTGCTTTTATAACTATCTAATTTTGTAAAAAGTAAAATCACACACAAGTATATAACTTCCAATTTTCACAAATTTGAGAATCAAATGCATTGTTTCAAAAACTTAACAGACTATGAGTGGATTGATTTTAGTTGATACCATATGGATGACATACTATTCTATACCCATTACTATTTGCTCTGTAGCTATTTTTGGCACTGTCATTCATAGATTAAGAAAACAAATTCTCTTGTAGAGTACATGAAGTGAGGTGAGCTTAAATATTAGTCTAAAGGAAGTGGTTATGAAATGACCAACTAAAAACAGTAGTCATCCAGAGCAGTTCTTGAGCTGCTGGAAATTGCCGTAGATCCTAAGAAAGTCAATAGGGGACATGAGTTGATGTCCATAAAGCCATGGTACTTTGACTCACTTTGCACCTGGTGTTTCACGACATGCTTAGGAAGGAATGGAAAAGGCATTCGACTTCAAAAATATTTAACTGAAGATAAATTCTCTTGTACTTGCGACAGTGCTGGGAATGGTGTTAGCAGTAGAAGGTTGGTGTTGTGGGCGCTTCTTGTGTCAGACTTGGCTTCCAAGACACATGCTTCTTTTCATATGACAATGAGCCACAAAATTAAGGATTCCCACTGCTATAGCAGTGGCAGGTTGTAGGTGCTGTTGTCAGTATAGGTAACTCAGATTTCTTTTTTTTAAATTTTATTTTTCGTACTGTGCCCTAAGTCAATAAAATCAATGGTATCCTGGTATAGGGTTGCTATTCCAATTCAATCTATTTTTCAGTGTGAGGACAAGCTGTGAGCAGCTGTGTGCAATGTATTGTGGAGCAGTAACCTTAATGTGGGAGTCTTGTTTACTTGCATAAGAACCATAATGTTTTATACTGAGCTTATTGTGTCATGTTATTTGAACAGATTGAAATAAAAGAGTAAACTACACTATACATGTTGATCAATGCATGAAGTAGTTTTTGTGTTGATGCTAGTGTAGCAGTAGTTATATAAGATATTACAATTCTTTGAGATATTTCTTGAAATTAAAAAGAGAAGCATGATTTTGGGACTTTTGATGATTGAAAGTTCTAGTATTGTAGGTAATTATGTTCCTTGTGATAATTTAAAGAACACCTTCCCTAAACTAGCTTAATAACAAAATTAATTTTGCCATGTAGAGAAGTATCCCTCATCAAATGATGCCAGTACATTGATCATAGCAAATATGCTATTTTCATTGTAGTGAGGCTATTGTAATAATTGTGTTAGTAACAGAAAGCTGCTGAAGGTTTTCAGGGAATAACTTGTACTTCAAAAATGCTGGAAACTACTTTTAAAAAACCAACAAAAACAAACGAGAAAGGGAATCTTACCTTACAATGAATTAGTAGTCCTGGATGAATCTTTGCTGTTGGGTAAGATGTTCAATACGCTTTAACCAGCTGGTTTAAGACCTTGTAGGAATACACTTGTGCTAAGGAAGATTAGTTTTTTTTCATGATTAGTTCAGTGCGCAGAGCCTCACCTTTTTCTTGACGTATATAACTGAGTGTTAATATATTGACAAATTTCACATAAATACGTGCAGTCCTAGAGCCTTTTCAAACATTTCCGTTATCAGTGTTTTATGATTTGTTTTACATTAAAGCTTTCCTACTTGATACAGTGTTTTAGCCTATAACTATTGATTTTGATGACAAAACAATTAGGTTAGTTTATGTTAAACAAACAGTGGTTTTGGAGGTCTGCTGGATTTCAGCTGAGTTTTTGGGAACACTGTACAGTGGTCTGTAGGAACTAAATGTATTACAGTTGCTTACAGTTGAGACACAACTACCAGTGCTTGATACTTTTAATCAACTGGGCAATGCTGTATGAATGGAAATAGTTTCTATTCCATTTTCTTCATTGAAAAAAGTCCTTTGCTGACAGCAAATACGTTATACTCTGCCAAATGAAATAGTGCATGAAATTCTGCTTTCTTTTTTAAGGAAGAAGTTTTGTGGAGTTTCCATGATTGTACACTGAAGTACTGAAGTTTCATTCAAACTAATTATATTTTTGATCTTAACTGCAACTAGTGATCAGATAATTATTATTTCCTTAAAAAAATACCCCTAGCTATTATAGATGCTTGATAGCTCGTTTCAGTATTTAAATTAAATTTAAGATATAATAAAATTATTTGTTAGTAATTTTTGAAAGTGGAAATGTGCTTTTAATGGTTCATTATGTTTTACGCACTGATGTTGAAGCTTCTCTGTTTATTTTCATAAGAACAAACATGGGTATTCTAGGAGTATGTATGTGGGTCACTTTTTTTGCCATATTAAGTCCTTTTGGAAAATTAGGTACATCAGATGACTCTAGACTAAATACAATGTCATAGGAATAGTTAGTAATTCCTTGGTAATAATTATTTCTTACTGAAAATTAAGTATCATAATGCATTTAGTCTATACTATAATTTGCACCCATCTGTGAGCATGTGACACTGTTTTTCTCTTTCTTTGATATGCTCTTCTGGACCATGTTTGTACAGAAGTATTTATAAGAGTCATCAAGAAATTGTTGTCTTGTTTGTTATTAAGAGCTCAGTAAAATATCTGTAAATTGCATTTTGCTCTAAAAGAATGTGTTGTCTGTTTTGAGAAGTTTTCCTCCTTCTGTGTATTACGTGACAGTGTGCTGCATTTATTTTTCATGCTGAGAAAAGTAACTGCTAAATAGAGAAAAGGAAAGAAAAAGTTTCCCAGAGTTTCATACAAGAAGGTTATTTCCCCTCCAGGCAGGGGCAGATGATCACAAGCAGTGGTATTGTACAAATTTATCCTTCCTCTTTGTAACTGGTACATGACTGCTCCTAATTTAGTGCAAATGTGAAGTAGTATGGATTTGCTTAAATTATCACTGTTAGCTGTGTGTGACCTTCACTGGGAATGAAGCTAATGCATTTTACTACAGTTTTTCGTGTCCTGAAGTATTTCATGGGCAACTGTAGCTTTTCAGGCAAGCGTTGCTACCTCTAGGATGAAATGGCTGGACTGTGTGCTGTCATTTGACAGTGCTGCTTGAACACTGCTAGTAGGCATGCAACAAAACTGGTGGTGAAGACAAAGGTGACTTGAGTGGCATTCACTCTGGCACTGTCCCCCCGCAGCTGCTACTCCTCAGTTTGACCATTGGTCTCAGGGGTTAGTATTTGTTAGTTATCAGGCTGTTAAGGACTGAAAGGGAAGTGCCAGGAACTGTAGTAAGGAAGGCTGCCTGACACTTCCCAGTACAAGATACTGGTTGGAGTTTTTTTATAGCTTTGCAAGCATTAGCTTTTGAGGCTAAGCAGTTGTCCCTAGCTTAACTTTTTTTTCTGCCCAAAATTATTTAGCTCTCTGTAAGATTGTGTGGAGTAAGTTATTTTGCATTGTAGTTTTGGTTTGGTTTTTTTTTAAAAAAAATAACCTTTTTTTTGGAAATGCTCTATGTCCCTCCCTTTGAAGCAGAGACTAGGAGTTAGATGGCACTGTGAGAAGCGCTGGTGATAGGCACTGGGGAAGAAGAGTGGCTTATGAGTCACGGTTTTGCCTTTGTCAGCACCCTAAAAATCTCAGATCTAACCAAACTTTAACCTTTTAAAGAAATCACAGTTCTTGCATGCTGTCTTGAGCATGTGAGAGCTGTATGGCCTGGAAAGGGAGGGGGAGGCTGACCTGGGGGACAAACCGATGCTTGTACCCCAGTGCCTGAGGGTCAGAAGCACACCCGTGGGGCACTGGCATGCATGGGCCCCTGGCACAGTCCCAGCTCCAAAATACCTTAGACTGTGAACAGAGGAGACAGACCCCAGGGTGAGAGTGAGAGTTAATACAATGGTGTGTTGGGGAATGAAGAAGGGAGGAAGGAGGGGAAGTCAAGGGGGGGAGAGTGTGGCACTGCCAGCCAACCTGGAAGTGACTGAGCCAGGAGAGGTGAAAAGCCTTGGGGAGTGGGGGCGAGGAGACACTTGGCAAGGGCACTGAAGGTGAGAATGAGGGACCAGGGCTTGAATCAACATAGGCCAGAGGATATAGCTTGAGGAAAACAGGCAGAGGAGTTTGTTCTGGAAGGTCCTTTTCTATAAAGATCTTTGGATATAAATAAACACTCCTTGATTTCAGTAGAAGCTCCTTGAGAATATGTTTTTAACCGTCATATATGGCTAGTCCCCATGCAGAGAAACGTTTTGCATTTACAACCAGTTTACTCCTTTGCCACAAGAGCTGCATGGTATATCTAAAGATTTTGACCCTACTCATTTTTTTTTTGGTAGGTGTCAGTGTGACTCCATTGTACAAGCTCTGATATCTTGATTTCTTTTTTCAGGAAATGACGAATTTTTGCAGTGTGGCAGTGTCCAAGTCAAAGAATGTCAAAACTGAGCTTGTCTTTGCAATGCTCTTTCATTTGGCCCCTCGTGAGGAAACCTTACAATTTAACAGTATTTAATTGTGCACTGACATGCTGTGTTTTTCTGCAGGACCCCTGCTTTGTGCTGTGCACAGAATGGACTTGCTCTGGGAATGAATCTGGTTGATGTGGTGGAGAAGGCTGTTCTCTGTAGTACCCCTGCCTCACTTCCAGCAGAAGTCGGGACGCGTGTGGCAGGCGAGGCAGGGGATCGCGGGAGGCAGAAGCCATTCTGGTGCTCTGTGCAGCTGCATGCTGCCCTGGCGAACGGGACTCTCTTTTTGGCTGTGCTGCCGACTTCCTAGGTGATGCTAGGTAAGTTGTTCAATTCTGGCTTTTCTCATGTCTTTGCTAACTGTATGTGTCTTGCTTTCTCGCGGATGACTTGAGATCTTTGGATCTGATCTGGAAAAGTGCTGAGCACTGATAACTGCGAGTGAGGCAGTGGGGGTTGAGGTTTGAAAGTGCTATATAAAGCACAACGTAATGCTAAGTGCTGTGAAAAAATTAGGTCTGAGTTATGCCAAACTGGAGACAAAGTTGTCTTCAGAACTGGAGAATCATTTTGACCTTAAAGCTGTCACTGTTTTAGTTAGGAAGTTAGCAATAACACAGTTATTCTAAGTTAGGAGTAACAGAGTAACAGTAGGACTAACCCATTATGTTGGTGAAGCACACGGCTGCACCATTGAATTCACAAAGAAATTACTTGTTCTATCTTCTGAAAAAAATCAGAGTAGCACGCAGTAAATAAGGTATCGGACCATACGCCAAATACCGAGAGTAAAACAGAGTACTGTTTTGATTAGCGGTAATTCTGTACGCTGAATGAAGCAGAGGTACTGTGGAAATGCTATGACATAACTGTAGTGTATACCATGCCACAGAAGCAAACAAAGGCAAAGTTTAGGTTTCTCTAAAACTTACTTCTGACATTTCCTCTTGTGAGTGCTTGCCTCTGCAGATTGGTATTTGTGTAGATGTTTGTATCACATAATATGATTTGGGGTGCGAGAAGCACAGTATTTTTTGATGCTGTCAACTCAGATAATATTATGAACATAAAACCAAAATGACATGTAAATTCATCATTCATCGCAGGCACATGCCTCTTGTGCCTGGTTATTGTATCAGATGCAAAGTAGACAGTGTTTGTAATGTCCACTATCAGAATGGCATGAGGTCAGGATTTCATCTGCATTTCTTCAGGCTCAGGATTTGTGTTTTCCCACTGTGATGTCTATAGCTAGCTCCAATGCTGTTGTAATCAGTAGATAACAAAGAGTTTTTTGGCCAAGGCATGGTTAAGCTAAATATTGTTTTAACTTAGCTAACCTGGATGCAAAATATCTAACATTAGATCATATTTTATGAATTAACAAAAAGCGTGTCTTCAGTGCCTGGAAACGTACTGTGTTTGCCAGATAAGCTGTTAGTCTCTATTGCAGGAGAGAGAGAGAGTGAGAGTAAAAGCTATGAAGCTCTGGTAATGGCTAAATATTATATTAAATACACAGAGTAAGAATGCACGCTCCCCTTCCAGCCTGCTCATGGGGGATCTACTACATACGGCTCTGTGAAAGGCTGCAGTAATGCTTCAGGTGCCGAGAAATATTTTTAAGTGCTACTTTCTAAGAAAACCTGAGATATTTTTGTTTGACTACTGCTGTGCAGTGCAAGTCATTCTTTAAATCTTTAAACATAAACAAAAAAGGGGGGGGGGAGGGTAGAAGAAACAATCTGTATTTTATGAGCAGAAGTTAAAAATGAAATTATTTGCTTTACCTAGAACATTGAAAATTATGTTGCAATTAGACTGATGCAATAGCACACATTACGAAAGGATCACACAATTCAGAGAGCCTGCTGGAGAAAAGCACGGGACTGGAACAGCAGGGGTGTTGTGGGCCTGCGGGGCAGTGCGCTGGCAGAGCTACGTGGGGAAGATTATCGGCTAATGTGGAGAGAGGAACGCCAAGAAAAATAAAAACTCTTGCCGTTTCTGCATATCCCATAAAACGGGGGGCGGGGGAGAGGAGGAGGGCGACTTGTGTTATCAGTGTGCCTACTTTATTTCGGTGGCACATCTAATCCAGTATGGAAAATGTTTTCTGTTATGTGAAAGAAAGAAAGAATAGAAATGGAAGCTAATTTTGAGCTAATATATTTTGAAAGCTGCTAATAATAGTGGAATTTTATTCGGCACGCTCTATTTCTACAATAGAAAAGTAAAATTCCTTTGGGTTAACTGAAACATCTGTTGAACAAATTGGTTCAGTTTCATGAGTCTGTTACTAATTCTGAGAAGTAGATGGTGTTTTATAAAGCCAGTAGAGTTGGGGGGTTAGTGCCCATATTCTTTCATTTTTTTACTATTATTAAAGTAGGTCATTTTGAAGTGTTACGTTTTCATGAATACAGTAATACTGTAGTTAATATTTCTAGTATTTCCAGCTTTACCTTTGCTTTAATGAGTTTTCTTCACTGTTTCTAATCAACATTGCTAATATTCTTTAAAGTTGTGGATTTCCAGCTTTTTATCCGTTTCTTAGCAATAAAATAATTTATTATTTTTTTAAAAAAAACACCTCTTTTGGTGCATTCTGCTTGTATTTCCTTGTTTCTGCAGTTTTTTCAGTTCTGTTTTACTTATGAAGTTTGAATGTTAAGAGAATTTTCTTGTTTGGACTAATTATTCTTCATAACTTCATGGTTGTGGGAAGAATACTGTAGGTGACAAATTGGTTTATGACTTCACTTGGTGGAAGCTAAAAATGTCATAAGAGTCAACAAGCTGATGTCATATGAATAAACAAAACAAGAGAAAGGGAGAAATTAAAAACAGTTTCTATGATTCTGCTCCTATGCATCAAGAATGCTCTAATTTAATCTCATACATCTTAAAGCAGTTTAGGTTTCTCAGGTACATCTATCATTATCGTCACGGAAAGGAAATCACAAGTAAGTGTAATGTTAATATGCAGATCAAATGAATTAATTTCTATGTGCTTTACAGTTAAATATATCAAATCAATGCAAGTTCTTGTATACCACATGTAACTGGCTGTAATAGTTTGACACATTTAAAGGGGAAAGCTGAACTTTGAATTTAGACAGTGAATATGTAATATATTTTCTTTGTAGTGCATATATTATTTAGAAAATACAAGACTGGCCTCAATCATGTACATTCAATGTCACTGTAAGCTGTGGCATTTTCAGCTTTGTGGTCAGAGTGTCTAACTGTTCAGAGTGGCTCAGTGAATGAAGGATTTGAACAGAAGTTGATAATACTTCCTAATGTTACTTTAGCAGATAATTTCCTTTACTTTTTATTATTGCTATTTTTGAAGCTTTAATATATGTTAATTATGTGGTAATTCGGTTGTCTTATTTAGAAGATAATGCAAGTATAAATAAGACGGACACAAGTGTAGAATAGTACTGCTTTTAAGGGGTTGCTGGATTGAGGAGGACTGGAGATGTATAGTTGAGTTTTGTGAAGGTGCATGTGAGTATTGGCAGTGCAAGGAGCTGCCTCCCTGCTGATAAGATGTTCCAAACTCCCCTTGTGTCAGTTTTGTCCTTGGTGCAGCTCGCCGAAGTTTCAGATGACGTGCATGAAATTAAGTGAGGGGGAAGTTCTGTGGCTGAAGTCCTGTGCCAAGTCTTTTTGAAGTTGTATGCAGCAGCTGTGCTGTAGCTAAAGAAAGGCTTTCTTTGCCTCCATCACAACATCTGCATGATCTTTAACAGCAGAATTGTTCCACTATGATGTATCATTTAGCTAATCTGGGTTGCCTTCATTAAGTCTTTTTTTTTTTTTCCTTATGAGAAATGCTCATGTTACTTTTGGGAATAAGTTTGCAGAGATCTGGACTTGAGCACTTCTATGTAGAAACAATAGACTTCAGTCAAAAAAAAGTCAAAAGAGGAGTTGAGACTTTGTGTCTGTAGCTCAGTGAGGCTCTTAAGGGAGATCTGGACTGCACCCCATGAATTAGATTTTCCAATGTCCTGTCCTTCCTTGTTTGGAGGATGGGGGCTGAACACAGGGCCAGTTTTTGTGGAGATGTCACAAATTCAGCATCCTTCCATCTAACATTGGTCTAACAGCTTCCAGAAGTGTGACTTGTACCTTCACTGCTGAGGTATTACCCCATCTTCTTTGTGCTAGTGCTGCTGTTACCACGACTGGGGTGAGTTGGCTCAGGGAGTCAGCGGTCAGCTAACTGCTTTTTTGGTTGGGTTACTTGTCTGACTCTTTAACTCTTTGAACTTGCTAACTGTAGAATGGGACGAATGTCTGTGCTAAAGATGACCTGGAAGAGGGACAGAAGGATCAGCCTCTTCTAGTTGCAAATTGGCTTGTCTGCCACTTTGAAACCATGCCTTGACTTGAGGCAGGAATAAGGCTACCAAGGGAAGTGTTTTTACAGTGCATGAGTTAGGCTGTACACTGTGTTTACTCTGAAGCTAAGTGAAATCAATAAATTGGGCGTAATTGAATTTAAATTTTAACTTTACTGTTTCTTTTAGTTGGAGGTTTTTACATAAGGACTTTTAAATGGAATCCTTATTTAATCTTCTTCTGGTTTGAAACGAAGAGGTGTGTAATTGTTCATGTGCTGCAAAGCTTACAAATTCTTGTAGTTAAAGGGTGGGGTCTAATGGTCAGAAATAAGAGGTTGTGGTCTTGGAGAGCAAAACAAAGGTAGTAGAAATGCTGACACTTCTCTGTGTTAAGGATTTTGGTGCTCTTGACTGTAAATATCTTGCATTTATATGGGGTACTTGACTCTCAAGTATCGCATGAACTAAATCTGGAGGAATACATTGTAAATGGGTGGGGGTTTTTTTGTAAGTAATAATTATCACATTTTATCATCAGGAATTACTGGATATGCATTTGCTTTTCACTTGAACAATATGATCAGTCTTCCTGCTGTAATGTCTTAGGAAAATGACTGTCAATGGAAAAGCAGACTGCTGATTTATGTAATTGTACTCACTGCAGAAGTTTGGTTTGTGAGATCCAATTAACATAAATAAGCAAAGTAAGAGAAAAGGCACAGGAAACATACTGCTGCTTATCAGGGTTGTTAAATGGTATTTTCAAAATTATTTTCTAGTCAAATAACGATTTTCTTCGATTTATGCCAGGAGGACTGTGTTACTCCCCATACTCAGTGTCTATAAAATTGAATGTATGCTTGCCACGATGAAGAATTAATACCATACGCTGCAAAATAACAAAGCTGCTATTACAAATTATTTGAAATACTGCATATTGAATGGAAAAAGATAGATCTGCTGGAGTGTATAATTCAGAGTGCAGCCTGCCTGCTCAGGGCAATGCGACACGCCTCTCTCCCTGTCCGAGAGTGACCGTGACCACGTCACCAAGGACTGAGCACGCCCCGGGTGACAGCTGGGCGTTTCAGTCTCACACGTGGAAAACATATGTGTATCCTAATGCCTAAAGAGTATGGTTAGGTCCTAGAAATAGAGATGCTTGACAGTAGTAGTCCAATATATGCATTTTATGTACGCTTTTAAAAATAGTAAAATAGTATCTTAAGACCAGTCTTCAAAACTGAGCGCATTTAGTAAGTTTTGGTTCTAGCAACATTACCGTGAGGTAAGGGTGGGTACCCGAGGACTTGTTTCAAAAACAGGAAGTACCCGCATTTATATAAAATTGCATAGTTTCAGCTGTCATAAATGTGGTTTCAATGCAGTTGCAGGAGTAAAGCCCAAAGTAGTTATAACCAGCTTACTTCCTCTTCCAGTCAAAGTGCAAATAGCCATATAATTAACAATCTGTGGCTCATTTTCTCTAGCTGGGTTAAGTATTCTGTTTCGCCTGTTCAGTCATTGTATAAACAGAGGGAACTCGACTTGCTTAAGAACATTTTAAAACACAAATATTCTCGGTCATAACCAGATCTGCAGATTCACACAACAGGATCTTCGATTGCCCCTCAAGCTTGGCAGCAGAAATGAGACCTGTGAGTGTGGCTGGAGCACTGCCAGGCTCCTTGGAGAAGAGCGAGCCTTGCCAAGTTGGCTTCTTGCCATGGTAAACTGCATGGGGCAGCAAAACCTGCTGCAGAGCTGGTAGACAGTTTTTCTCTTTAGGGACTTCCCTTCTTACATTCCATTACAAATTGGCTTTATTCAAAGTCTTTTATCATTAATTTTTTGAAGACTGATTGCTCAGCTTTTTTGGACAGCTTTTTTCTGAGTTAATTCACCCATCCTGCCTTTGACTCTGCTCATGCACTTAGTATGGCAGAAAAGCATGAGTACAAAAGAATTAGAGTTCCTCTTCTGCTCCTATACCCTCTCGGGTTGGTTCAAATATGTTTTAGGCTTCTTGGGGCCTTTGAGGAGACCCCTAACTTTTCATCCAGAAAGGGCCTGTCATCACTTCTCTGTCTCTGCTGATATCAGGCACTTGAGCAGCAAATAGCTACTGAATATTCCCCATGTACTTTGCTTGCTGGGAAGAGCTGATGAGGAGCCTTTCCAGGGAAAGGGAGCTCTCCCATGAGAGTTTCTCCAGGGAAGTTCTGCTTGGTTACTGAAGCTGCAGCACTTGCTGCATACAGTAATCAACAGCGGAGCTTTCTTCTTGTGACGGATTCTTGGAGAGAGGCTTTTCTCCATGTGAGAGATAGCACAAGCACACCATTTTGCAAAGCCATGAGAAGCTTTAAGGCAGAGCTCAACAAACATTACTCTGTCCTAAACTTAATATGAAACATTTCCCTTCCCTTTCCTAGCTTTCCTCTTCAACTGTCAGATGTTCCTCAGGACCTTACAAAATATCATACATTCACAGTGACCATCTTCTGACTTTATGCAAGAAAGTTAATAGTCTTTAAAAGGACTACTTCATCCTGTAATGCCCAGTTTTCTCTTCTTCAAGAAGAGCTGACTAACCCATTTTGGTGTCAGTGGAACAACCAGAAGAGCTACATTGATGACAAGAGAACCTTGACTCATCTTTCTGAATGGAGTTTTAAAAGCAAAAGCAGTCTTAACAGCCTCCATGTGAAAACCAGGATACATCTGACAGCAACTGTGAAAGGAACAGAAATCAGGACAGAATTCTGCTTCAAGCTCCCTAGTGGTTTTAGCTGTAGTTTAGCAGGGGAGACAAGGGAAGACCAATGAAAGTGAGAACTCCTTTGCGTCCTCCGAAAAAACATGGGTTGTAGCTATGTTGAAGTGTTTCTTTCATTCTAAATAAAATTTGGGAACTTTCAGGGCACAGCAAGGTTTATAACATTTTTAGTTGTATAAAAGATTCCTTCCTATTCTCATCTTCCAATGTTTTAAGAAAACATACAGCTGCCACTCCAAAGAGGATGGTTGCACAGCTTCTGCTGCTGCTTCTGCTTACTCTGTGTCTGTGTGTAGGTAATAATTTATTATAACATCAATATAACATTACCTTCAGACATTCAGAAGAGCCTTATCTTAGGTGCTTGCCAGAGTTACTCATGTGTTTCTTTGCTTAGCGTGACATGGCCATATTTTCCTTCATGGCTTAGTTCCTAACCCAAGCACAGGCAATGAAATGTGCTCATGCTGCACTGTGTTTTATCACTGAGTTAGGGGATTGGATGGGGTTGCGTTGTAAAAGAGGACAGTAGGGCCAGTCAGTTCGATGCAATGAATAGATTGCTCTTATTCGTGGAGGAGTATGGTCCAAACAGTGGTCTGTGGGCCAAGACCAGCCTACAGGAAATTTCCATCTGCTCTGCTTTTTACCAAAGGAGATGGAGAGCAGCTCTGCAGCAGCAAATGCTGCCCAGCAACAATTGGAGGCTTGCCACAATCCAGTTTAGAGGGCTGCCTCCAGGGGAGTGGAAGGAGGTGCAGTGGAAGGGGCCGGGTAGAAAGGCCGGTCTTATTTCCATGATGGCATCTTGACAGTATTTCTAGGATAGCTACTTGTGGCATGTGCAGGCTGGTCAGGTTAGTGACCTGGGGACTAGGAAGTGAGGTCTGTGAGAATTAGCTGGGGGGAGGTTCTGCCACCACCAAAATATAATTGCAAACCCCTTGTAATAAGCAAACTCTCTTAATAAAAAACCCACATCCTTTAAAACAGTTCATTAAAAATGCCCTTATCAATTACAAGTTACCATGCCATATAAAAAGCATCTCATTTCCATATGAAGTAATTCAGATTCAAACTTATAATTGCCATATGAGAAGTCAAATACTAATTTTTGAGTGGATTTTGATATTATAGTTTTGTATTGCCTTTTAGGGGAATTTCAAAATTAATTTGAGACTGTAACTGATAAGCCTGAAAAGAGCATGGGAAGCTGGAAAGTTCTGTATATGTATAAACCAAAAATTAAAAAAACCCCAAACATTTGTACATGTACTCTTCATTGGCACACAGTGATAGTCTATAAAGTTTTTATCATCCTGAGATAATACAGATACCTATTACCTGAGAGCGCTGAATACCCTTTTAATCTATGCAGGTCATCCAAAACAAATGGCTCTAAGAATTATTTCCACACTTGGTTGTGTATTTTTATCATCATAAGGTTAAATACTGAAAGAAGATTTAGATTTTTGTATTATTTATAATTTTTAACTTTTGTATTTTTTCAGGTTCACTGTTTTAAGAATTTTCACACTTAGGAAACCATTAAGCTCTTGCAATAATGAAGATGGTTCAGGTGAAAATGAAGTAATACAAAAATCATGTACAAAGAGGGTGCTAGCTTTAACAGCTTGACTTACTACTTTTCTTTCAGCTGATGGTAGAAAAACCTTTAAGTTACTTTTGTGTATGTGTATTTATACAAATAATCTGTATTACTTAATTCAAATACAGTCAATTAGAAAAATGCATGCATTGGATGTAAAGAGTTATTGCAATTAGCCTCACCTCTAGTATATATGGGAGACTTGTTCTTAAATAAAACTGAATCAAAGCAGTTCCCTCATGTCATTGCTCTATGGACCTACTTGAAATCCAGGTGCTTGTGAATTCCCCTGAGCCTCATCAGACTCCTCTAAGGTTTCTGGCTCTGACAGGAAAGATCTATTTGATGGGGACAGATTTTTTTTCTCCTTACCAGGAATGGGGCACTCAGGGGTGCTCATGAGTCACCTAACCAAATTGCTGAGATCAGTGTTGAACTCTCCAAATTGCCCCAGTAATATAAAGAATAGGATAAATTAATGCTCAGTTGCAAACTTTCTGCAGTCACTTTTTGCGTTGTAGAAAAATGAGGAGAGATGGACAAACTTAGACAAAGTAGCAAATGGCTTTATAGTGTTTCCATGCTACTGGGTCACCTTGAGTGAGGTTTCCGAAGTTCTAACCTTCACTCCTTCAGTCTTGTCCCTTGCAGTTGTCTGAGCTCTGCTCTTGATCAAACTTTTTTTTGCCAAGGTAAAAAATTTCTCTGTGTCCAGACATGTAGAGGCCTTTGGGTACCTTCACCCTTCCCATCTGCATTCTTAAGAGTCAGTTCTGTCACCTTGTTTTCTTTGTTTCTTCTTTTATACTAGGCTTTTTCCACTGTTCTTTGCCCTTTTGCTGCTGGTAAGCTGAGTGGAGTGGGTTTCCTCTAAACATCATTCATCTTGCTTTCCCCTGGATGAAAGACTATTCACTTGTTCCTGGCCTGGATCATAGGTGACACCAGTCCTATTAACAGATGTCTGAATGCTGTGTGTATATGTGGGCACATTTTATTTATTTATATTTATGTATATAATGTATAAAAGAAACATCTATCTTGTATATAATTTTATATCATAGTTAATAATTAATGTCTGGTGTATGATTGTTAGTATCAATAATTTTATAATTATTTAATATTTATATATAAAGTCACATATACCGACATGTTTTCCAGTTGGATAAATCTGTTTCATTGCTGTAAAATGTAGACTCTATTTTACTTTTTTGTTTGTTTGTTTAGGAGAAATACGACATTACCAGTAGCTTTTTCTGTTTTCTAAAGATCAGGCATTGACTGATACTGATCAGTTTATTAGTATATGTCTTGATGGATAGCATTCTAAAGAGATGTGCCTCATTAAAGAGCGTGTAACAGCTTGGGTTCAGTTCCTGTGTATTTTTACTCTGGTGGGACTCCTAGCTAGCAATATTCTTACTCGGAAGATTTCTCTGAGGTTCTAGTTCTTATCTTTAAGAATTAAAAAGTGGTCTCAGGGCTTCTCCCAACTTTTGTTTGTTGTTTGTTCTTTGAAATCTGGTTTCCATTTCAGATAGAGTTCCTACATTTTCCTACAGCAAGAAAAATTACAGGGCTCAGTAAAGTTGTGACACTTTAAAATTCTGTTTCTGCAGGGTTTTAAATTAGTCTTCTGTCACTGTTGTTAGTAAGGGACACTGTTGTTAATAAGGGACACAAAAATGAGAAAATGCAGCATCTTTATGGGCACATGGAGAATTATTCAAGGTAGGCATATAGACCAAAGGTCTTGTCTGGAAGTTTGTTAAAGCTTTTAGAGATGGATGACTGCTCATTGAGGATGGAACAACTTTTTTGTAACTGTATTTGCAGAACAGAGCCATGGAAGTACCTCCAAGCATGGATGCTGGTTTAGAAGTGCATATTTTGTTTGTTCCACTTTTGACAATACGTGTATGTCCAGACATGGTCAGTTCTGAAATGGGCAGGTTGTTCGTAACAACACATCAAGGCAAGAAACTTCACTGGTGGATGCCAGAGTATCAGACTTGCTTTAGGAGCTGCTAAGTAAAATCCTACGGTCTTTATTGTACAAGAGGTGAGATGATGGACTGGTTTGGCCTTAGTGTCTATATTATATTTTTATTTATTTATTTGGGGTAATTTTTATTCTGTGTGTTAGTAAATGGTTGGATTTCATAACTTTGAATTTTGTATTTGAATATTTTATGACCTGCTTAGAAATGGCTTAATGCTGTTACTTATTTGATTATTCTCTGGTATATGTTACTTAACTAATCTCAGTGGCATGGGCTTGCTTTTGTTCTCTGTTACATTTACGAAAGGTTTAGCATCTAAGAGTCAAACGTGAAATGGAGCAATGCAGCTATTCATGTGAGTGGTGACTTGTGTTTATATCCTTGGAGACAGAACACACTCGCATAAATGCTAGATTAAAAAAAATTAAAGGATTACAAATCTATCACAATTCATAGATTATAGTAAAAAACATGTCTGTGGAAAAGTATCTATTTATGTCTTCTATTAGAAGATAAATGGGGCCTATATGTCTGTTTTCCTTTGAAAACTGTCTTGCAAAAGGTGATCTGTTTGTATAGCCAGCTGTTTAGTTTGGTCCGTCTAAATTAGCTTTCTGTGAAATTACAATAAGGTCAAACATTCTCCTTCATTTTTAGTCTCATTTCCTATGGAAACATGGCTCATGGAGTCACACCATGCACTTGTGTACAGGCACACACATCCATTCATCTCCCCTCTGTAGGTCTTGAACCTTTTGGTGATTTCGATCACATTTTTTGGCACAGCGGAGCTCTCAAAATTCAGATACCACAACTTTTGTGAAAATAAGTAGCTGAGTATTGGTGGAAGCACCTAAAGGTGCCCTGACAGAGGGAAAGGTTACAGCATGAAAATAATCTTATTAGTTGACTGGGAATCCTGGTATTAGGAAAAGAGGGAGTTTAAGCAAATGTCCCAACTGTGGGAAAAGATTTGGTCAAAGCTTTCACCTTTCTAGAGACCAAAGTCAACAAACCAGGAGGTGTAGATCTGTGGGTGATGAGGCTTAATTAATTCTGTTGTTCATGGAACTACTTGTTCCTTAGATATAATGGTAATAGTAGTAGCAGCAGCATAAACATTTCCACGCAGTATATTTTTGCAGATTTACTTTTTAAGGTAAATATGTAGGAATATTCTTATGAGAATCTTAATTTTCAGAGACCATTTTTATTTTCACTGTGAACATTAATTTAAATATTTACAGAGCATCTTCTCTTCCTATTAGGACAAACTGAGAAGTTGCTTCCCCCTACTTCTAAAACAAAAGGTACCATGAATGCTTTCCAGCCCTGTCTTGCATGTGGTTCTGGATTGCAACTAGCAAGAAATGCTGGAGCATTTTGCAGGGAGAATTGATTGCACTATAGTTGTGCTCCAAGGGAGTTAACAGGGAAGAATGAGGTCGGTACAGTACACTTGCTGAATATGGAAATAATAATAATAATAATTATGAAGCTAACTAACAAGAAGTGTATTCTTAGTAAAATGTGTGGGGTTTTTTCAGTGTAATCATATGACTGTATAATACAAAAATTGCTTTGAGAGTGGGTCAAAGATTACGCATAGCAGAGACTTGTGATTGGTTATGAACAAGCGAAAATAGGGTAAACTTTTGACCCGGCAGCAGCAAATGGAACTGTGTAAAGCACCTACAGATGGCAGGATTTAACATATAGTCGGTCTCTCGCCCTTTCACAGCAATTACGATCATATTACACTAGGCACAGAGGGGAAGGGACTCCGTAACTGTAATACAGTGAGTCTTTGAAAGTTTTGAATATGCAGTTGCGTGTTTTGTTTTTGTAGGACCATCAATTAGCTTAGCAAGAAGAATTCCACTTTTGTTGCTTGTGTTTGACTCAACAAGTTCCTGACCAGCGTGCCAAGCCCATTTGGAACAAAAAAATCATTTGAACAGTCTGAATAATTTTGATAATTCAGACTGCAGCAGATTTATTGCTAACCTTGAAAGACTCAGTGAAAGTTTTATGCTGTTGGACTGCTGATGTGGGGCTGAAAGGACAAGGAGAATGTGGCTACAGAGGGAGGTCTGAGAAACAGCACTCCAAATCAGCTCCTTACATCCTTGTATAGATGCATGCATCTTCCTGGTTGAGTTTTAAGTTTGCAAAACTGAAATAGCAAAAAGACAAGTTGATAAACTCTGTTTATTTGACAACACTGTGGCATTTAAATGATGCAGTGTCTCTCGGTTTTATTCATACCTGTGAAATAGTTCACGAATTAGAAAAAGTGAGTCTTGTGAATTAGAGATGAATGAATGAATGAATGAATGCTGTTTTCCTGTGAATTTTGTCCGTTAACAAAATCAGAAGCACAGTTGCACTTTTGGCACAGAATGATAGTTCTGAAGTCATCCAAGCGTATTTCGTGTAATTGACTGCCTTTCGGGGAACTGATTGGAGCGGGAAGGGGGAACAATGTTTGTGTGTACACATGCATGGACTTCTCCCATGTTTGCTTTTATCGATCACACTTTGACGTATCGGCATTTGTGAAAAAAGTCTGAATTAGAGAATGCATGCTTCCTTCTAGTTGTGATCCAGCCCCTATCTCCCTTTCCGTCTCTTCGCTTTGCCTTCTGGCCTGTAATCTGATGCGTGTGCCAGATGTGGGGAGGTGGAGCAGAAGCAATCCAAGCTTTTAGACCATTTCATGGAGGGGGTTATTTTATTATATCTGTGGTTCTCAAAAATTTTCCTTTGGTTTTCCAGAATAACTTATACAGAGAGCAGAAATTGCAAGCATATGGTAATAAGCTAAATAAGAGACTGAAAAATGCTTTTTGGAGGAAGGGAGAATTTTCAAATACTGATAAAGAGTAGTTGGTTGGGTTTTTTTCCTCTTAAATCATGCTGAAGCTTGTACTGTACATAGATTGCTGGGTTTAATTTCTTTTCTTTTTGGAGACAAATTGTATTCATTTTAGCCATGCCTGTACCTGCAGCAAAGAGCTGCTGCTGAGAGCTTTAAGGCACTTAAACAGCTTGGTGACTGCTACCACATGAGTTTGATCTGATCACACAAGATTTTGAAACTTTCCTGGCTGTTAAAATACAGTGAAATGAAAACTACTCAAATGCCAAACAGCATACACTGTCATAGACCAATTCCTTCTACATTTTTTGTATGAGGGGGATTACAAAAATAAAAAAATAAAAAAAAAAAAGCCCAAAACACACCACCAAACCAAACTTTTAGTCATTTAAAAACACCACCTGTGCATTCCCCTCTTTTACTAATGAGCAGCCTTCAGATATCCAGGTTTGAGCTGCACTTGAAATTTGCCTGGACCTGTTGAAGCCCCAGCTCTTCAGAGGAGGCTCATGAGCCATGGTGCTGCCCTGTGCTCCCTGCTGGGGCTGGGCTGCGGGGTTACAGCCGGCCTCCACCAGAGATAGTAGGTTGGCAGAGTTACCCAACAGACCTCATTAAAATGTAATTGAGTAATCTTAATCTAAAGGCAGTAGCATAATTCTTCAGTGTGAGGTGGTTGTTTCTGTTGTGTTAATGACTTCTATAAATTGGGGCTGTTTGCATGACAGCTATTTCACCTGAAAATAGGGGCAGTTATGGCCAGCTTTCTGCCTTGTAAGTACCAACTTCAAAGGGGTATTCTGGATTTGTTGTACTTGGGAGATGCAAAGAAACAAAACCAACTCGGTAAAAACATTCTTAATATAATGGAGTAGAAAGGAAAATGAATTAAAGAGATGGGTTTCATACTTGAGAAAGAAAGTGATTTTATCTCATTATGTTCTTTCATGGGGTTTTTTTTGAAGTACAAAAAAGTACTGAAACGTTATTACTGAAATGTTATTATTGAAACATTATTGAAATATTATGGGATTATTCCCATGGTTTCACTGATTAAAATAGAAATCTAATTGAAGGATGTGTACTTTTTACAGCTATTTTGTAAATAATAGACTAACTAGTTTTGTGTTCCAGTAAATGAAATAATCTTCAACAATTATAGCTACTTAAGGAAAACCCTGTATGCTTCTTTAAAACATAAAACTTGTGAACAAAAAACTGAGGGATATAGTAAACCTTTAAACCAGTGACATGGGCTATATAGTGCTTGCATATTCTTCTTTTAATTTTGATCATTATTTCTTGCCACAGTATAACAGAGGGGCTCATACTTCCCAATTGTTGCTGGAAATAAAGAGTTAAAATTACTCTTCTGGTATCACTCAAAGCTAAGTACGAAGGTTTCCATTATGAGTTGCAAAAAACTTCTTATCTACCCTTTGGTAAGTGGGTGAAACGCCTGTGTGCAGCACATGTAAGCTTAGTTTCCTTTCAGTGTTATCTAAATACCTAATTTAGTTTTCCTTTGTATGTGCTCTGAAAGAGTAACTGACAAAAGCTATCCTTTCTTAAGCTGCATCTTGCATACAGAGAGAAGTAGAGCATGATGGGCTTTTTCTGCTCCCAGAAGACAACCTTCCAGATCTGGTGGAATCTTTCCTTGTTGTCCTGTATCGAAGCGTCACTCACCAGTGTCAGTACTTAGCTCATCTAACTCGGGTTTGAAATTAGTGTGGCAAGAGAGCACCATCACCACTGTACCAGTAATATTTAGGTTACTGCAAGAGAATTGTTACAGGAATACTCTGGATACTGAGATGTTTTAAACTTGTCATTAAACCATTGTATAATCATTACAAATATATTAATACATATATTATAGCATAACAGTTATTTTTGTACTGCTCACCAAGCTAAGTGCTGGCTGTGTAACTAGAGAATAAAAGTAGTAATTTGCTAATGCAGATCTAGCTAAAAGAACTGTTTTTCCTGATAAATTTAACTTGCTAGTGGAGTAGTAGACAAGATGCAGATTTAGGTAATTTTTTTTTTTTTACATAAAGCACCAAAATTAAGGTGAAATATTTATTACAAAGAAGGTGTTGCACTTGTCTCTCTTCATCTATAAACGAGATAGGAACTCAGAATATCCCTGCTTCCAAGGTGTTTGAGAGAGATTTTCTCTTCAAACAGCTCCCCTCACAAGCTGTGGAGATCGCTAGCTTTGCACAACGTATGTGACATAACAAATACCTTGAAAATGAAAAAACCCCACAGTAACTCTACACGTTTGTTTTCCATAGACATGAAAATTAGATTGATACCAGTCTTTAGCAGAAGAGAGGGAGACAGGAACGTGATTTTGTGCCCCACATTGGCTCAGGGGATGGTTTTGACCTCCTGATGGTCAATCCCGAGGCGCAGCGGGAGCACTGGTAGGGTGCAGATTAGCGAAAGCTGATTGGCACCAAGCACCAGCCCTTCCCATGTTTGTAGACGTGACCACTTACAGCTAATAAGCCTATAATAATTTCTGCTTAAGCACAGGTGGTGAAAGTAGTAGTAAAAAAAAAGGTAAGGAGCTTAAATACGAAGAAGGTATGGAGCAAACTGTGGTGAAACATGCTGTGTGTGGTAATCATAATTATCCGACTCCTTTCACGTGGGGGTTTGTGTTCATCCCAATCCTCGATGTAGATATTCCTGTTTACACATCAGTTGTAGGGGAATCAGAGACTGAACTCCACCAAGAAGCATTACTTATCTCTCCACTACATTAAAATATTTTTGCAGTCGGGCATAAATGTCAAGACTTTTGATGGCTTCTTGTAAATTCTGCACAGGAATTTTTTGATGACATATGCACCTTTCATTTTACTGTCTGGAAGACTCCATTTGCACAGAGGAATATATTTAATTTGGTCTTCCAAATGAGTTTATATTTTGAAAGCTTAAAAAATTCTTTTCTTTAAACCAAATTGCTTTGCTGTGGATGACTTGATTGGAAAATAGCACATGCCGCCCTGCCTACATTTGTTACCTAAATGGAGTAAATTCAGCTTGCAGAGGCTTGGGTGGAAGAGGGATTTAAAATGATTCCCCTTTAATTAATCCCAGGAAAATTCTGGCAAATCTGTTTTATTGCATGCTGCATGTCATTTAACTCCCATTTCATTCTGATCATATAGACAAAAATGAGGTGGTTTTTTTTTTTTTCACAATGATACTTTGTCAATAGCCAGGTTTTGGGTTTGCCTCATTTTAGCACGTGCAGAATAAGCAGTGTGTGTGGTTTGTGATTTTTTTTTTTGGTCTTTTTAAAAGCTTGTTTTCTGTAAAGGAAACATTCCAGTGGTGACATTAGTTAAATCTAGCTTTGAAGTGCTGACCTTTTGTGAAATAGTGTTTTACTACCAATTGTTATAAGCCAGTGGTGATAACCGTGGTGGTATTTTTTTTCCCATGTAAAATATAAATCTTTGATTTGTTTAAACCATGTTATTTGAAGAGAGTTGCGGGCTGTAGTATGTTCTTTCTTTGGAGAAAAAGAAAAAGAAACAAACACAAGCAAAACAAAGAAACAACCCAAGGCTTATTTCTTTGTTATCTTTCTTGGCTACCACATAAGGACCTTGGGTCCTACTACTGCTGTACTTCAGAGGGCAACTGAACAGATAATTAATGCATGTTATGTGCTCCTAAGTCCTCAGCAGTCTAAGACAACATAAGGACTCCATCCTGAAAAGTAAAGAACATTCTGATCTTACTCCAAGAAACCATTTACAAATAATCTTTACAGTTAAGAACCTGAATGGAGCCCTGGACTTAAGGTTAGATAAGACAGTTCAGAAAATTGCTAGATTAAGTATTTAATCCGAAGCATTATTGCTCTGGAGTTAGCTAACAAACTGTCTTCCTACAGTGATACATTCTCATAAATATTCTCATGTTTATGATTCAGTTTAGGGTTGTAATTAAACAGGTTTTTATACAAAGATTTGTGCATATTTATTTTTTATTTACCGTATTTTTCAGAAGTTAAAGTGAAATATTAACCCCTGGGAAAACACCACTTTTTAATGTTCTGGGATAAAAGAGTGTTTTAGATGTCCTAGAATTTTAAATGTGCCTCAGTTCTTGTTTACGTAACTTAAGTCCTAGTAGTGTACCTTCTTTTGGTAATGTGTTGTGTACCTTCTTTTGGTAATGTTGTAAGTAGAATCAGTATTTCTAAAATATTTTCTGGTTGGACTGCTCACAAGGTGTTATAAAATCAATATCAGAAAATAATCTGAAGTACCTCTCTGTACAATTTATATAATAGTATACTGCAACTACTACTACTTTATTTCAAGTTCAGTCCGGTCTCTGATACAGTCTCCAAGAAATTCTCAGTGTGGAAGAGGACAACTCTGTTAGCAGCTCCTGACAGCTCTGCCTGTGGAGTCAGTGCCCTTTCCAGAGTGTTTGCACAAGATGATTCTGGGGCAGTTCTGTACGGTCCTGGTACCGCATTCCTACAGTTAGTAATTTTTTCTCCTTTTCCCCATGAATATGTTTAGACTTCTATATTTGTAAAAGAGCTAACACCCATCATGCTTTTTCTCATGAGTATTGTTGAAGTTCAAGGCGGTATTTAACTGTTTTCTTACTGTCATTGTAAGTTGCAACCTGAGTAAAAAGGCAGCATGCCTGGTATTACCCATTTAAATACACCTGGCTTACTGAATGACCTTGAATAGGTCATTTTATGTCTCTGTTCATCCTGAGATCTATAAACTGCAGATAATAAAACATATATCCACCTTTGCAAAAGCTCTTTGAAATCCACGAGTAAAAGGTATCCCATAAGGTCAAAATATGAATTATTTATTGCTACATGACATGCACAGCATGCAGACTGTAGGGTTATAGAAATCCGGTCTGTTCCTTTTTCCCCTGAGAACAGAAGTCATATCTTCAGAGCTCTACTTAGAAAAGAAGTGTTGGTCATATGAAATCTAATATAATCTTTATGAGTATGTGATAATACTGAAACTTCGGTATCTCCAAGGAATTGGTTTGAAGTGGTAATACCCAGGTTCCCCTGTCAAGTGTAAATGCAGTTTTCAAAATAATAAACATTTTAAAAATAAAGAATGAATGTGAGATTAGAAAGAATAGTCTGAAGTGGGGGGAAGACTGGGTTTTGAAGTAAGGGAATTGGAATTTCATGGCATCAAAATTGTGTCAGAGTTACTACAAGGTAACAGATCACTTGATTTCCAGATGATTACTAATACTTGTAAGCATTATCCATTTCCTAATATTTGAAATGACAGCAGCATGCTGTGAAAGAAACTGATTTTCCTTTTAGTATGTTTCCTAGAGTTTGTTGTAGGCCTTAATTGCCATCAAAGTATAGAAGGGGGGAAAAGTTGTGTTTTCTGCTTAATGTTTGTATTATTTATTAATTTAATTATGTGTTATTTAAGATAAGCTATATGTATGTGTATATATAGGCAGACATAAAACATACAGAAAGCAAGAACAGGCATGTTGCAAGCTTTACACTTCAGTGTGAACATCTTCAACTATACTTGGAAATCAGCAGACAACTAGCACAGATTTTGAAGACCCGGTATAGAAGTTCCTGCTGAGATATGTTATTTTAATAACTGGGTTTCTCTATATCAGTTTTGGCCTCTGAAAGACTTTCAAGAATGGTCTTCAGCAGAGCACACTTAAATTATCTAGGATTGAGATCCATGACATTAGCATACACTTAATGTGCTTGGCCTTTAATCCAAGTCCAAATATTAGGTCAGAATTGTATCCAGCTAAATCCAAAAGAGCCTTTAACTATTTGGGATAGGCCCAGACTTTCTAATACTGACAACAGAGGCAAGAGGGTTCTTGCCACAGATTTTAAAACTCCCCCAGGGATAACAGACTCCTGGTGGGTAACTTTGGTTCTCTGCTGCACTATTGGATGAATGCAGTTTTACAGATGAAGTCACATCCAGTTGGAGAGACTGGGGAAGTATCGCTGGAAAGAAAATTGTGATTGAGAAGGGAAGCAATGCTATGCACAAGTAAGAGATTTTTGATAAAATTGCTCAGAGAAAAATTACTTCTACGTGTTTTAATACAGCTGGTTTAAGAAGACTGTACTTTTAGACCATAGTAAATTGTCTGGTTAAAAGGAGCCATCTGCTCAGAAATATTTCCCTTCATGTTGCCTTCCATCTTGGTTCTCTTCCATTACGCTTTAGGCATCATTTTGCTTGTTCTTTGTATTTATTTTATACTTTCATCTAGCCCTCTTTGCAGCTGTAGAGTCTGAGGGCTTTGCTAGTCTGATTTTTCTTATGTGTCCACTGCTCTGACTCTGAGAGTGGCTGAGGTGTACTTCAGGCTATATATTAATAAAGGTAATTCATCTATATAAATTTACATGTAGCATAGATATTAAGGGAGTGTGATGTATGAAAAAATGCAGGGATCCCTGTGTCATGTAAACTTCGTCAGTACCTGAAACTTAAACGGGTACTTTATCACTTCCTCTTCTTTCTCCTTATCCTTAGTAATCTCCACTGCAAATACAAACGTTAGCGTCAGTGTTATGTAGGGGTATACCCAACTCAGAATTCCCTTTGCTGTTTTTTTCCCCTTGTATTATGAAATATTTAAACTCATAAAATAATATTGTCACCGCAGAAGTTTTTTTCAAAAGGGAAGAACAACATTGCAGAACAAACCATTACCTGGTTTTCTAAAATCAAGGCATTTTAATTGACCCTGTTACTTAATTCCCAGTGCATCACTCATTACTTCCACTGGGGGCTCTGCCCTGTTGCTCCTCTCAAAAAGTGTTCTCGCATACATCCCTCCTCAGTGCCAACTAGTATATGCCTATATATAGTATGTAGAGCTAGCATATTTAGAACTGTGTTAAATCCGAAGTCTCCAGACAGCAGGTAATTTAAGAAATTGCATCTCTTTTGGCTAATAGGGACATAGATTTGCCATTCTTTATTGGCTTAGTTCCATGGTTTTTAAAATTTATTTTAGATATCTTTGCCTACTGATTTGGAAAGGCTTACATTTCTGGATGGTAATCACTGTATGTTGCATCTCCTCCCGTGTAAGATTAAAACAATGGAAAAGTTTTAGGTTTTTTTTAAAAGGCTTTTCAAGGAAAAAAAAAAATCCATCAGCTGCCCCCTAATACTTCAACTTTGCTTGAACAGTAATATCTGCAAACATGTAGTGTCACACATTCTTATCAAGAGAATCAGACCAGTTTGAGAGCAAAACTCCCCTTAATATTAATTAATGGCCTTAGTTCACTTAATTGATATTGTATCCACCCCTGTTAGGCAGTTGTCTGGGAGAACAAGTGACTGTCCCTGAACCTTATCTCTGCAGAGCTAAGTAAGCAATTTCCAAAATCTGAGTGGCTATCAGAGTGTCTATGTATATGTTCCAAAACAACAGCATCCCAAACCCAGAAGGCCCAACCTTTGAATGTTCAGGATCCTAGATGGTCTTATCAGTTGATACAAATGCATGTCATCGAACAAAACCGCAAGATGGTCTTGAAATGTTGCTCAGCAAGTAAGGCTGGCTGGACTGCCCTTGGACAGTGGTAGTAGCCATACACTTGGTGTTGAAGGTGGCCCCGTGGGGCATCCTGCTTCTCAGGTGGAGGCGTAGTTTGGAAACACAGAGCGCATCAGTTCTCTCACGGTTGCTTTGGTTGTCTGTTGGCTTGTGGTTGAATTTCTGACTTTTGAAAGCCATATATGACTTTACGTCCAGATTGTTTCACAGATCATCTCTGTCTTCTTTTGCCATACTGCTGTTAAAACTGCCAGCAAAATATTCTCTGTAAGGCCTTGATGTGTTGCATACCCTGCCTATCTTCTCTGTAGTTTTAGGAAAGAAATTGCACAGGAGAAAGGACAGTTAATTTCAGGGATTTGGCTGATCTCTTCTCAGAAGGATACTCTTTTCACTCAAGGTAAATGGCTTATACAGTGTTATTTATTATTACATTATTAACTTGAAGCTTAGAAAATGTGGGTTCTTAAGAACCTGGGAGAGGCAATTTGTAAAAATCTAAATAACTTCTAAATCTCATATTAAGGGTGATTTGCTAAGGGTTTGGAGAAATAGTCCTGTGAACTGTGAAGTACTGCAGTTTCAAGATGAGAGAGGCATGACAGCCATGTGTTTGAAAGATAAAGATGGGAGCCTCTTTGACAAAAGCAAAGCAATGAAATAGCCATGTATTCTTCCAAACTTGATTTTTCTCCCCATTTAACTGACCTTGTATCATCTTTCTTCAGTACAACACACTCCAGTGCAGTCTTTAAGAAAATGAAGTGCGCCATCCATATTGTGGATATTTTTCTTAGATTAAGGTAATGCTTTTGAGATTGCTTTTGTGGAAAATTTAAAATGTGTAAGCATGGTAGGGGCCACTAATTTTACATTGAGGGAAGATCTGTCAGCCCTGCTATTTGCAGTTGGTAGCAGTTGTAATGTGTCTGCAATCTATTTTCAAAGATTGCATCTGACTGTAACTTTTCATTTTGATGCACAATATAACATCAATATGTGTGTGTGTGTAGGAGTTCTCAGGATGGGACAGGATCTGCTATATGTTCTAAATATTTCAGATTAAAATGATTAAACTGTATGCTGTTTCTTAGCCTTTCCCTTCAGTCATACATATGCACCTGCTTTGCAGTTCATTTTAGGGAAAACCTAGAACAAATTGAAGTTGAAAAATAGATTTCTGTTTTGGAATTCAGTGTATTGAACTTATCTCTTAAGAGTTAGCAATAGACCCAAGTCCTGACATGTTTCCTCTCTTATCATAGACTTAAATATTCAACACTAACCACACTGAGGGTTATTTGAGATTGTGCAGCATTTCTACTCAGAATTAGGTCTCTGTTAAAATGTTACATCTCGTTTCTACTGCAAATAATTTTCTGCATACCTAAATTTTGCTGTTACTTTATTTAGATGAAGTGAGTATTGTCTTCCGTGTTTTAGAGCTGCCATTTGTTATTACTGGCACTAGTAGCAAACCTGCACTTTTGTCGGATGAGAAGTGAAAAATTCTGGTTTCTGTTGAACACATAACTGTCATTGTTTTACATATTCCTTATTACCATACATTCAGTGATTGCCTTTGTTTTAGCACAAGTTTGTGTTTTTCTCTTTTACCCTCACCAAGTAAAATTTGAAGTTCTTGAATTTTCACAATACTTCAGTTAAATCTCAATTTTGTCGCATCAACCACATTATAAAAAGGAGCACACACCAATTGTCCTAAAGTTGATTTTTATTTCCTATCAGAGTATTTAATTATTTGATTGTAAATGAAATTGATTCCAGCTGCTACAACTTTTCACTTTTGTTTTACATGGTAGGCTGCAGTCTCTGGCTTTCGGTTTTCTCATCTAATAGTGTTAACTCTGACAGCCCTTGTAGTTTTCAGGAGTATTTATGCTTGGGCTCAGTTAAACAGGGTTTTTTTCTGATTCTGTCTGATACTGGTAGAAGAATCACCAGAACACTTTAAAACTCTTAATGAAAAGCTAACTTTCATTAGTTTCTCTTCTATACATCATATCATCCACTGATATTCTGGTTGTTTAACAATACCAAAATTTGAGGCATGACCCTGCTTTACTGTGCACTAAATTCCTAATGGTTAAGGCAGGAGATTAGACCTTAGTGTTCACTGTTCATCACTGTTTACCATTCAGCATTTACACTGACTTAGTGCTGTTTGTCATGTTTGTAAGATTTGACTAGAGTGGAAGATGCAACACTAAAGTAGCTTATTATTTATTCTCAATTTTGTAAAGAGCAACTGTCCCTGTGTTCCATTTTCTCCCATGTGAAGCTCATCGTAATTGATAGTGTCTCCCTTCTTCAGTGAGGTCCCTTGGAAGGATCTGAAAGCCCAGAATTTCAGGGTCTGCAACATACAGTCTCTGTGTTTCTTCCTCACTGCTCACGGGAAGTGGCTTTTCAAATGCACAGCAATGTCTGCAAGCCACTAGCAGTTAGAAGACGGCTACTGAACATAGATGAGACATGAGACTTCTATGACAATGCGGAATGTTAACTTTATCTTCAGAGACTGATCTAGGTGCAGAGACCCACGTATTCATCACCAGGTATGGTAATTTGCTGTATCCTGAACTAAAGGTAGAGGTCCCACTTGCATTAAACACAACAGCAACTTTCTATTTCAAGGAAAACCACAGACAATATATCAAATCTTGCTGAGTTCATACAAGGTTGCTGTTATGGCCAGATGGAGGATTACACTTGCCTGGTTATCAGAGGCCATGAAATTTCACCAAATTATTTCTTCCTCAGTCCTCTACCTTGATTGAGTCATATCATGTCAATTAGAAATATATTTATTCCTAGCTGAAGCAACATGAAAAAAAACCCCTACCCTATCATTCGATGAATTAGTATGATTTTGTTCTGCTATTAATAATAAATATTTTCTAGTCTGACTTTTGTCTAATTTAAACTTTTGTCTAATTTAAATGTCAGCCATAGAATCTTGCCAGCTGTTGGTCTGCAGATTTCCGGAACCTTTTATTGTCAGAAGTCCTTTTCTACATAAGTACTTCTGTTCTGGGATGAGGTGAAATAATGAGTTTGAACTGATTTTAAAAATATATTCACTGAAAGGCACGTTCTGTAGAGCTAAAAATAATTTCTTTAAAAACAAAAATCCCAGACTCTTCATAATTTAGCTACATTCTGTTAAAAATAGGTGGTAGCACTAAATGTTATTATATTCATGTAACATACACTGTTAATACAAATTTCTTTCTATGCTACGTAGTATTTCCCTTCTCGTTCTGGTTTGCTCAACTTCCTGTGCTGGGTTCCTCTCATGTGCCGTCAGTGCAGATGGAAGCAACCCACTGTCTTGAACTTGTCTCTCTGTGGGTTGAGGCCCATCTCCACCAGAGAGTACCTCGCTGTGTATAACCCATGGAGAGCACCAGCAAGCACCCTGAGCAGGGGATCTGACCCTTTTGTAGTTTGCAAGATGAGAAAGAGCTGAGCCATGAGCTGACTATTTCCAGATCACACTGAAAGAAGCCATTTTTCTTCTCTCATGTGTCTTCTTAATTGAAGGTAAGAGAGTGAAGCAGTAGAGATTAAAAAAAGAAAAAAAAAAAGAATTCCCAACCAACCATTACTCAGAAATCTCAGTTAACCATAGTCATCAAACTTGTATTAAAAAAAAAAAAGAGCACAATTGTCAGTGGACATGCCCATACAGAACTTAATTGCTATATATAGCATACACTGCAGTATTGAATTCTGCAGTTAGATATTGCAGAAACATGCACACAGAATACTCTGAGTGGGTGGCTGCATGCATGCTTGCAAAGTTATGAGAGCCTTGGTAAGCTGTGTTCAAGAAGCATGAACTTTTTCATACTACAAAGAGAAGTCAACAGTAGTATCTGAGAGGTTGAGAGAGGAGGGTGTCTTTTCATTGCCATCACACGGACAGAAGTCACAAGGTGCTTAGCACTGTAGATAGATGTACTGCTAATACACAGACTGACTGTGAGAAATGCCAAGTGCTCCAAATCCCAGTGGAAGTACATTTGATACGATTCTTGTGTCCCTCAAGAGGGGATGCAGAGGTCAGAAAAACTAGATTTATATACACTGTCCTATTTATTTTTCCTCAGCTGATAAAAGGAAAAATAAAATCTACTTAGTTTTCAAGTAGTGGTGAATTAGGAGTTCCTGAACTGATAAAATGTTAATATCATTGACATGTAAGTCAACAGATTTCCAGTTTTGAGGTGAAAACCCTAACATTTTTGTTAGTGTTCAGATAAAAGAATTAAAAAAATTGACCTAATATTTGAAAACTCTACGCTTGCTTCTATATTTACTGAAATGTAACACATGAAAAATCATTGTACTGTCTTTGTTCCTGACCTGAGCAGTAATATCCTTATGTTGCTTCTTGGCAGTCAGTCCTAGTAGTTTCTGCTTGTTGCTCTCCGTGCCAGTGCAGGACTTTGCCCTTCCAGTCTTTCTCATAAGCAATACTCAATGCTGCCTAGTCAGCTTTCTTAAAGTCAGTGGCCTCTTGCCTTGCATAAAGCCCAGAAAGTCAGCTTTGTAATCTTTCAAACACATTTTGGTGTGTCTGTTTGGCAGTGTAAACAAGGGCCGTCACTATAGCTGGCGATTATGGTACCCCTTTGGGTACTCCAAAGTGAGAGGATTGAAGGGATTGTGAAGATGGAATTGGATACTCCTGGGTATGGTATGAAAGGTGAGAGAAAGGACTAGAAAATCATGGTTTGGGACTAAAAATATTGAAAAGATTGCTTTACCAGTCCTTGCCTCAGGTTGCAAGAAGGGCAAACAATGCCAGATTGTGTCATGGTATGTCCCTCATCTCTGCCCAATTCACTCTTTCATAAGAGAAAATGAAGGAAGAAAAAGAAAACACAAACTCAACAGTACTGTGAAATGCATTCAATGAAAGCAGGTTTCTGTTTATCAGTTTCAATTATTCGATCATGTTAAAATATAAATTGTAAATGTTTTAGTGAAGGTACAACTTCCCCTTGTCTACTGCAAAGCCACCTGTGTGGCTGGTCAAACAAAATGAGGTATTAATGAAATGCATTTCTTAGAGAAAACTTAGATGAACATCTCCTGCTGTGTATGATGTTTGTCTTATCCTAAAATGAAAAAAAACCTGTAGTGCCAGAATTAGTCTTAAAGGTCACCTGTTCATCCCCAAATTATATATATGATTCCTGTGCCAAGGAAGCAAGAATTCTGTCACTTCCACTGGAAGCATATATTTGCTTCCTGAAGAAACCAGACCCTTTCCTCCTTTGCTGTTGCATGTTTCCTTATTTATAATCAGACTGGTGTTTTCTAACAGGAATATTTTTTCACTCATTTCTGCTTTCCCTTAATCTGTGCACTGCAGTGGTATATTCACTCTTCTTCATTTGCTTGATCTGTACTCTCTTCTTCACAAAGCAATCTTTTTAACAACGTTTGTATACTTTCACTCCTTTCAGTCTTCAGTTGATATTTTATTGCTACAATGACCCTTTTCTGTTACCTCCTTTGTATTTACACATAATTCCTTTCCTAACACTGTGATTATTGTGTTTTTGCTCACCATATTGTGTTGTCTTTGAATTAATCATCTTATCCTTCCTGTAAATATTAACAGTACAGTTCTAGCTATGGTATCTGACTGGTATGCTCCCATTTTTTTGTTTTCCTTAGATTTGTACTTCACAAGTGAAGTATATTATGTGTGTGCATGTTCTTGTGAAAGCTCATTTTCCTTCTGGTCCTTGTCTGTTAATATTATATTTTCTTGAATATCAGAGATGGTATCTGTAATCTTCACAGTTTTTCCAATATTTGTATCGTTTTCCAGTTTAACCAGTATGCTTGATACACCTGCCTTCAGAGGAAGGAATTAATATGGAAGATGCAAGTGACAATTTGTTTTAATAAAAGAATATTAAGATTGCAAAGCAGTTCTTGTTCTGTTGGGCTTAAAGTTATATGTAGTTCTGAACAATGTTCATTTTGCTTACCCTATATAGTGTGGCACTTTGAGATGGAAAGACAGAAAGAACTGACAAAAAACCCCTAACCTCAATTTAGTGTGTATGTTTATAAGTTTTTCTGCTGAACATAGTGTATTACATAGTCTCCTTATGGAATCAGATTATTTCCTCCTGGTTGGAGGATCTTTCTCACAGATTCTCTCTAAAGCATGGAAAAGGGAAGAGTAGAAGAGAGGATTCATGCCACTGCAGAAGGGCCCCAGTTCATGTTCTGTTTCCAGCTCCTCTGCCGCAGAAAAGTTGTGCTTTGATCGTAGTGTTGGAGCAGGGATCCCCCAGAGCCTTGGTCAGGGCCACTTTCCTGAGTAAGGCTGTCCCTGGGGAGCGGAGTAAACAGAAAAGGTGACAGGGCAGTGTTGGCAAAGGTGGTGTGTATGGGATAGCCACTATTTCCTCACAATTTCCACCTTATTTTCCTGTAAGTACAACCACAGTCTCTAACACTACTCTTTTCAGTTTCTGGAGAAACAGTAAGTTTATGAACAATGTTGTCTTTAAGTAGAATTATCTAGTGTAATGGGAAAAGATGGAAGTAGCGTGAGAAAAGGAGATAATTCCGTTTCCTAATCAGATTGAAAAAGAATAGGTACAAAGCTGCAAAAGTTGCTTTTCAAGCTTGAAAATTACTTTAAGATGCTTCATCCAGTGCTTTCTTAAACAGTTTGCCAGCTCCAACACTGAAATGTCAGGTGAAAGGCTATGCTGGTCTGTGCCCTCCTGCACTGCCCAGCGCTGTCAGAGGTGGACAGACCTGGGGGGAATAAATTGGGTGTCTTTATGTGTTGTGCCAACAGGGAAAAGGTGTGCTAGTGCAGAAGAGGAAAGGTTTGTTCTGCTTGCAGTCTGTGAAATACTTAAGTGAAGGCAGGACAGAGCGGTGTGTTTGCATGTATACATTGCCTTTTACAAGCAGGAAACCTTCTGAACAGTGAGGTGCAAAACTGCCCAGGGCTTGGCATTCAGGAGGGATGGGAACTCTGAAGCTGAAGCTTAGGTAGGTTTCCCCACTGGGCAGTGTATTTAAAAAATATTTAAGATGGTTGTCAGGGTACTGATTTAAAGCAAGATAAATGATGTTACTTTAAAAAGAAAAAAATAAAAAAAAGAAAAAGAGAGAAAGGGAAGCACACTGGAGGTTGTAGTGCAAATCATTTGTTATTTGTGCTTTTTTTGTATTTGCAGCAAAGTTGGGTGCTGGGAGAAGTTGAACCATAGGATGTTGCTGAGAGAGGAGTATTTATTACAGCAGAACTGAAATTACAGGCAAAAATTAAAGGACTCTAGGGGGAAAAAGAGTAATTCTGGCATGCCAGATATTCAGTATTAAGCATGCTTAATATTCAGTTTAGTCTCATATGACATGTTTATGACTAGTGTGTGTGCCCCAATGAAGGCACTGCCTAAAAATGTATTTGTTAATTAGTTTTGGTGCAAGAAGTAGAGAGAGTACACGTACTCCTCCACCAACAGCACAATTTGCTTTTCGATAGAGGAAGATGCAAAATTATTTCAAGTGTTCTGGGTTAGGGTTTCTCCTGGAGTCGTATGCTTAAAATCAGCAGAAGGGAGGGAGGGGAGTTACTCTTGTCTATTATCATCAAGCTCTGCTAATGTAACCCGGGCGCCACGTGACTGCAGAAAAGGCTATTATCTCAATGAAAAGGAAACTGCTTTTTAGAGCAGCAACAGAACAGAAGCAGGAGGAATTTTCGAGTACTCCACCATGCTGGATTGTCAAAGGGGGATCTCTCTGATCAGCAGTTAGGGAAGGATTAGCGTGGCCAGTTTGTCAGCTGTCATTAGAAGCAGATGACAGAGATGATAAGCTGCTGTGTGCGCACGTCCTCACTCAGCATGTGCTTTGGTTTACATCAAGACGTAACACTGGTTTGGGATAACGGAGAGCTGATATTTTTAAGGCTCTAAATTTACTGGTAATTGTCTCCTTTTCTATTGTATTATTTTTCCTTTTTTTTTTTTTTCCTTCCTTCTCCTGTTTTTAATAAAAAGCCAGTGTGATGGATGGGGAATTTGTCTACATCTTGATCTGAAGACGCAGAAAAACTAGTGAGATCTGCCTTCAGCTGCAAAGGCTGGAAGACAACAAGGTGTGTTTCTGAAGTGCTGTGACTTCATTGTTAGTGCTGTCTTTTTGCACGTATGTGTGCTCCCGTGTGTGCATCATAGGTGTCTGGATGGGGGTGGGCAGGGGGTGTGTGTTGGTTTGAGCAAGTGGGAGGAAGAGCTAATTTCTTTTTAAGCAAGAGACTTTAAAGATGTTTCTACAAAGGAATAATGTAAATTTGATTCTTTAGTTTCTGTAGTTTTCCCCCTTTTCAATGGCTACAGGTGTACTTCTGTTTGCCTGTGACAGCGTTAAGGGTTTACGAGGCTAAATATATCTTAGTCAGTGTACAGGAAATATTTTTGTAAGCAAGTTTTCTGGCAACCAGAGTAATACACAAACCCATCTATATTTTCCCACTGTCAAGAGGAGGTGGAGCCCAAGAATGTCTTTTTTATTGCAGTAATTACTATTCAATATTCAGTAATTTCTGTGCACATGAAAAAGTACAGAATAAGTCAGACTGAGACATTTTTGCAATAAAGCTTTGTCTTTCTGACCAAGAGCTTAAGTAGACAAAACACACTGAAATGTTTGTAGTTATATAACTTTCTCTGTTCTCTAATCTTAATAGTTTTCTTTGTAAGTACGTGATCCTGTAAACAGAATGACATTCAGTTAATCTTCAGACCTCGTATTTATCTCATGGTTATGCATGCTGATGTCATTAAATATCTTGGCAGTATTTACCTTTCTTTTAACCTTGGGAGGGCAACATTTAATATTGCAGATTAATTAAATAATAATATCCCCTGAAAAAAGGTTATAGATAGTTACTTGTAGTAAGTGAAGATAGTATGCTGTTTCCCCTGCTCGGGAAGTTATTGCAGGCTTGTTGGCTTTATTTTCCTGTTGTACACTGCATTAAGCCCAGCATTGCTCTTTACCTCACAGCAATAATACTTATCCCAGACCACAAAAAAAGAGATGAAGTGTTTGAATTTGCGTAGGGATGCTGTTTGTCACTTCTCTAGAATTTTGCCTCCAAAGTTAAGGGCAGGATTGTGAAGATGCATGTCATTGCTGCAGTACACTGGCAGTTTGCTAAAGTGTGTTTTCCCGGATTCATACTGAAATAGTGGTGGTGGCTATCATGCTTAGAATCCGTTTAATAATTAACTAAATACATACAGGAAATGCCTTAGTTTATTTTATTTAGGACTTTGAAAAACTCATGCTACTTTGAGATAGGAGGGGGGAAGGAAAATATTATTGTTTTTCAAATTAATGTAGTATGTGTTTGAAGAGACTTTATTTCATACTGTGAGGGCAGAGCCAGAAACGTAAACAACTTTGCGCTATTTATTTGCTTGTTCTCTTTTGTCTCAGTTTGATTATTTTAATTGCAGTATACCTACATTTTGATACAGAGGCTTGGGGCTGGCATTGCTGTTGAGTGGAGGCTTGAGAACCCGTCACGTTTGCGGCACCAAATGTCAAAGCCACAAGAACAATGAAACTTCCTCTCTGCTTCTTGTGTTTTCTTCCTTTATTTCATTACGGAAGATCTAACAAGATAGTGGGGGCCAAGTAGTGCTTGCTGAAATGTTGGCCCTATGTTTTGTAGAAAAATAGATTTTTTTTCTGCTTTACAGTCATTTTCATTTGCCTGATGTCTTTTAGGATGCATTAAGGGGGGAAATTTGAACATCACCCTTTTGGTATAGACTGTGTTCCTCAGGTGGCTCCATGTTCTCACAAAACTCAAGGTGGCGTATTTTCTTTCATAAGCAATTTCTCACAGAAGTATGGTATGCAGCATATAGAAATCTTTCAAGCACTGTCGTTGACCAGAGTAATTTTGTTTGTCCACTCTTCAAAATACTGTATGCTACTATAGTCAATGAGGTTACACTGGTTATGTTCAAAAGGTGTTGCTCTCTTTTTTTTTTTTCTTTTTTTTTTTTTTTTTTTTTTTTATTTTTTGCTGTCATCTCTGTAAGGTAAATTTCTTGTGCAAGGAGGGAGGGAAGACATGACTACATTGCAAAATATACCATGTTCTAAGAAAAAAACCTTCTTGGAAAGTCTGAGCTAGAGTACTACTTTGAAATATTTAATTTCACTCCAGAGTTCTTAGCACAGTATTTAATAACAAATGTTATTAGGAACTCAACTGGCTGGTTAGATTTTGCAGTGCCATTTTATTTATTTACTTAGACTGGTAATGGGGAAAAAAATGAGGAAAGGTGTGAAAACAACCTTGATTCTCAGAAACTACTTAATTAATAAATAGAATAAATTTGTTAGCACACTCTTATAGAATAGCTCCATAATTGTAATAAGAAAGCTGAGTTAAGGACTGAGGTGTGGGTCTACAAGCCAAGCTGTCTGAGCTGAGTAAATGAGAAGACAGTTTGTAAGTTGATAATCACTGTACCTGCGAGGAAATCCCAATGGAGTTGTCTTACTGCCTGCATTCCTCCTTAGGTTTTCTTACTTGCTTACCTCCAGCTGTGGCAGGACTTAGAAGGATGCCTGAATTGGACTACAAATAATTATTAGCAAATAAAGCTCTATTCTCTGAAAGTGAGGAGTAAGATTTGAAAGTCTGTGTCTTTCAGAAGTGGGCTACTCTCAATACCCAGGATGCAGTGGCTGACCCTGTGAGTAGTTTCCCTGATAGCTGGAGCTGTACAGTGAAGGACTGGGAAGGGCTGGCTGGATTGTGAAGATGCAAAGTGTAAGACAATCTCAGGAATTTGATGAAAATCCTAAATGAAGAATAAAACCAAAAGTTTATGATAAATGCACTTAATCTGCAGTGTGTGTTGTACCTGAATCTCCTCTTTACTGTTTCCATTTAATTTTCTCCTATGCATCTGTCCCCAAACAAACTCCATCAGGATACTGTAGTGCTCTGATTTTCCATTCCTGATAGCATAGACTGTTGTGATTGAGCAACCATCTAACACAAGGTTCTCATGAAGAAACTTATGTTAGAACAGCAATGGTAATAAAGATATTTTTGTTACTTTTCATGAAGTTTTCCCAGGTGTTCGTTCAATCCAACTAGTTTTAAATGCATGTTGTTTTTTACTTTGGGGCAATGTATTTCAGGCTTCTAGTCAACTCCTCTTATGAATGTAACCGGTGTTTCTTCCCCTCTTTAGTAATTATATTTCATTCTATTCCAAAATTAAAAATACCTGGGATATATGCTGATTCTTTCTTAGCACTTGTGATACTTCTTTACTGTAGATGGTTTTATTATTAACATAAATTAATTTGTTTATTTTTACAAAGAGAATAAGGTGGCTGATAATGAACATACAGCTTTAATAGTAGAGTAACCTTGTTTTCCTTGGGCTTCAGGATACAAACATAGTTGTATCAGACCAATGGAGTGATTTGTGTCCTACAAAAGAGAGAAATAAGTTTGACATCTTTCTCTAGTAGAGTAGGAGGAAAATCCAAACATCAGTGAAGTCAGTGATAAAATTTTTATTTATTTCAGTTGAGTCCCCTTAGAACTCTTTCATTTTTTCCAGAATGTCATTTCTGCTGTTAAGGGAGCTGTGGTAACACTTGTAAAGGGTGTTGCCTGTAAGTGTGGTGGAGGCCAAAGGTATATGTGGATTTAAGAAGGAATAGGGCACAACTGAAGATAAGTTCAGAGGGAGGAGGAGGGACAGCAACACCACAGCTAAGCTTGAACTACTGATTGTCAGAGACAAAGAGAAGAGTTATCGGGGGAAGGATCAGTCTGCAGCTGCCTTGTACTTTTTCCCGAGGCATCTGCTATTAGCTTCCATGACAGACTAGTTACTAACTAGATGTCTCTTTCATTTGACTCATACAGCCATTCCTATGTATGTTTTATTTTGTCATAGTCTGTATTCATATGTATGTGTTTACACACACATATATATATATACACACACACTCCTACTTGTGGGTAAAGAGCTTGTGTCCACAATTACTCCATGGTAGTTGACTAAGTAAAGCAACAAGATTTTTGAGTTGTGTTTTCCTTTTAAATGCTTAAAAATGATGATGAAATTTTCATCTTCTTTTGTTATTGCTGGTTGCAGTATTTTACTAAAGCAAATAGAATGAAGACCGACATGAAATTTGAAGTCATTAATAACCATTATTCATGTTCACTGATCAGTTTTTAAACTCATGGATGTATTAAGAATGTATTTGATTAGAGTGTACAGGCTACTATGGGCATTTAATTTTTATCAAGTTAATTGTACTTTGCCAAGACACTTGTGTGTGGTTCTGACCTAATCTATTACTTTTAAATTTTGTGCTTAGTAACAACGTACATAGTACTTTCAATGCCTTTGCCAAGAGTTTTAAGATACATCTAACAGACATTTGTATTAAGTACAAAACTGTAATTCTGCATGTTGAGAGATGATACAAGTATAATCCTTTATGCACATAGCCGTATTGTCTCAAAAAGCATGTATTAAATTGGTTGTTCTACAAACCTTAATAAGAAAATAGTAATAAAATTTATTCCACTTCCTAACTCTTACAATGCTGCTCCAGTATAAATGGATGATACTGGCGTGGGTACCATATAGCTCTATGTGTTACTTACTGTATACAGCTGATGTGGAAACACAATGTTCTTCTCTCTGGCTCGCCCTCTCTTTTTACTTTTTACCACTATGGAACCCATTTTCCTGAGCTTTTTATTAATGGAATATGTTTTATCTAAAGTAAACAGACTGGTATTTGACAGGCAGTTTTCTGGAGTTAAATCCTAATATAGGCATGCCCATGCCACAGAGATGTGTAAATGCCTTTGTTGTGATCGGTCATATTTTTCTCACTGCTAAGATAGGCATCTTGAAAATAACACTGAACTGTATAAGCTTACTGGTATTGTAAGTATTGTATACATTTGTATCAGTTATATTTGTGAGATTAGGAAATAGTGCTGGACTGAGTTTTTCCATGGTGCCTTACACGTGTGAGAGCAGTTGTTTCACTCTTTTCCTCTCTTTGGTCTGGTTTTCCCCTTGCTCTTTGGTGGTTTCTGGGGCGGAATGTTGACGTGGGAATTTAAGTGGACAAATAACAGTTTTGAAACTGAGATTGCTAGAGAGGATTCGGTAGAAATTAAAATACACTTAACTCAGTGTTTCAGAAGTACCATCAGCTGGAAAAAAAAAAAGCTATTTAAATACAAAGTTTCCTATAATATTATCCTATTCTGTGTTGTTAGTTTTGCTTCGTCAGCTTTTCTATTCAAAACATTTTGCTTTAAATCATAGTAGGTTTGAAACACCAGGCTTCTAAATCAATCTCATGAGTAAAATTGTTAATAATTGTGAACTATAAGAAAATTTCTAGATCTTATGTGGAAATTTGAACTCCTACTTTTCCAGTGAAAATGCTTTGAGGCTTAATATTTTTTGAAGCCATAGTTTGACACTTGTCAAATACAACCTAGGTTACTTGGTTTTAGAATTACTTTTGTGGCCTTCCCTTCCCTTCCCTTCCCTTCCCTTCCCTTCCCTTCCCTTCCCTTCCCTTCCCTTCCCTTCCCTTCCCTTCCCTTCCCTTCCCTTCCCTTCCCTTCCCTTCCCTTCCCTTCCCTTCCCTTCCCTTCCCTTCCCTTCCCTTCCCTTCCCTTCCCTTCCCTTCCCTTCCCTTCCCTTCCCTTCCCTTCCCTTCCCTTCCCCAAAAGGATGGAAGAATGGCTGGCATATATACAAATACTGTTCTGCCATTGCATTTTGTTTTATAATCTGGTGTTTTAAGGGGAGCTTTAGTGGTATTAAGCTGCATTTCTTTTGTCCTTGAGTTATTAAGAATCAGAAACAATTCTTGATAACAAGAGGGAGGTAGAATCCCAAGCCTGAAATTACAATAGAGTCTTGAACAATGTTTTGCAGTAGTACCACCTGCCTTCTCTTTGACAATGTTTTGGTGAAAACAGACCTCTTCCTCTTTAAAAGGAGAAATTGAGCAAACCTCTTATATGTTATGTTTTTAAAAAATGGTACATTCTTCCTCCAATGTTCTTTCCCTGTTGTTTTATTAAAGCCTAGTCTTGCTATTCCTGGGCATATTAGAGGTGGCTGATTTAGTCTAATCTGTAAGCAGCTGAGTGAGTGGCTCTGTTAAGAGCCTTAGCCTATGGGAATACAGAAGGTAGGAGCCATCTTACAGTGCTGGGGTCAGCCTGGAGGGGTTTTTGCAAAGTCTCAAGCAGAACCGGGGTTTTCTGAACCTGTGGTTTTGAGTAGCTGAGAAAAACTTCTTTGTCCTTCAAGATTTAGGTGGATTTTAAAGAAAGTCCTGTTAAATACTGGTCTGTAGCATTGACCATTAATGTTAGCCATTTATTTAATTGTTAAAGCATGTGTTAAAGAGCTGCTGCTGCCCATTTGTAGCCTAATGTGTTTATTAGATGGTCTTCCCAGTGGCATCTTGAAGTGTCTTTCGGGTAAAAAATTCATGAGCATTATTGGCTTTCAGGCTGCAAATGGAATGTGTAGTCTTCTTACTGTCTAATACACCACTTTAAAGCCATTACACAGAAGTAAGGGAAAAGATATTGTTGAAGAAAGAGCCTTCAGCTTAAACATTTGTTTATAGTCTGTTAGGCTTTGTGTAGACTGAGAAAGAATGTGAGTAGTAGGTGTTGGAGCCAGTTTTCTGTTCTATTTTACACAGACTCAATGGCATTTGCTAGTAAATTATGTTCCTTTTCTTAGTTCTAGTTTGTGGAGTTCAAGAATAAAGTAGAATTTAATAAATGTTAACATAAATCTTGTTTTAATGTAATCTGTGATAGGGTCTCTTTCAAATGAAATTGCATCTTCTAAGTAACAAGTGTTATTTTCAGATAGAAAAGGGTACAGGTGCACATCAGGTTTTAGTACAAGTCTTTTAAAGGTGACTGGAATTTTTCAGCTTGCTGCTACAAACTTCCTCAAAGAAATTTTGTTTTCTGTTTTCACTTTATATTGTGTGACTGTTGCAGGGTGGTAAAGATTTTAGACAGTTTTATCTGTAGTGAAAGTGGCAGTGCTGTCTCAGGAAAAGAGCATATCCTTAAATAAATTAATTTGTATGTTAATATGAGGTTACCATCACCAACCAAGGTATTGAACATTTTGGCAGACTTGGCACTGTTTCATTTGGGTTGTATCCCAATTCCAGGTGTTTGGTGATGAAGGATGGGTATAGTAAATTGGTGGCAGAACATGTGTCTTATGTGTATCAGTGATGCAGGAGGATGGTTTGATATATCTTTAACTTTCTTTTCTGCTAAACTTTTTAGTAGTGGATGTCTCGCTTTAATTTAATTTTACCAGGAAATACAGTCTGTTTTTCTTGCTCCTTTTATTTCCCTTGATTTTCATCTCTGTTTTTTTACTCATTTCCAAACCCTTATCCATGTCTCTCTGGATTTGTCAAAATACCTGCGCAAGAGAAAGTTTGCACATGAGGAAGCTGAGCTTTTCCAAGCTCAGTGTGGGGTTGGGGGCTCAGTTAGCTTACTGGGATTCTGACAGGTGAGACAGTGAAAAGTGCTGGGAGTCAAAGCACTCCTTCCTGAACTGCTGTGGCTCACCCATACAAGTTTGGCCTTAGGCTCCAGTGGCTCCAGTCTCTGATCTAGCATCTTATCCGGCCTCTGACAAGCGATTTCCTTTTGAGGCCTGGGAAAGTGGCTCGCAAGTATTGCCTTCTTCAAAAAGGTTGAAGGTTGCAGTATGTATCAATGTTAAATATTTTCCAATTCAGAAATGGAGCCAGTGAAGAAAGAGTTCATAAGCAGGAAAAAAATGTGAAGGATCAGAATCTGCATGTGACTTCCAACTTTCCTCTGTCTTCTACCAGAATTAATGCTACACGGACTACATCAGTAATTTTGAAACTGAGACCGAAAGCTTCTAGTCATGAGAACTTCACAGGAAAAAAAAAAAAAAAAAAAAAAGTATAAATTAGAATGGATATATGTTTGAGTTTATAATTAGCCGCAGGAATATTAGCTGGTTATATTTGTAAATTGGGCCATTAAAAGAAAATTTTTGCCAAACTTTTCTCTGACTTGTAATATTTTTGGTCAGTAAACAGCCTTTTTGCTGATTGTTACTCAATAAAATGGTGACTTCTGTATTTATCAGTTGTATCTACACTAAATGCATGTGTTGGTGTGCTGGAAGGGTGGTAGTGTAGTACCGCTACCTGATTGTCTGCTATATGGTACTTTACCTTTTGTTTGCTACTTTTCAGATTGAAATAGCAGCTTTGAAGGTGTAATCCTCATTTATTCTTTAACTGCATTTGTTAGGCTTATAATAAATCTGACAGTTTAACAGGCCTTGTTTGGAAGATGGCCTGTCCTGATAAGAGATAAAATGCACATTATCTTCTTCTACATTGACTCTGGATGATTAACTGGATTCACTGATGCTGAGGATCAGTGCTGGAAGGTTTACTCTGCATGCCATATTCCTTCGTGGGGTTTGAGGAGTGGAAGAGATGTTACAATTTCATGCAACTGATTTGTGCTAAATTTTTCTCTGTCTTCTCCTTCATGGGGCCTCTGTTTTTCTTTTTTTTTTTTTTTTCCACATGTGTTTTATTTTTGGGTTTACATTGTTCGGGGGTTTTTTCCCTTTGAAAGATGAATGTCTTGTGAAAATATGTTTACTATTGCTTTATAATTAGGTTAAGTCTCTCTGTGTACTCTAACTTGGAATGGTTGCTGGTGGAGGATGTGAAGGAGGATATGCTGTCACGACAAGAGCAGAAACTATTGTTTTATTACTGATAACAAGAAAAAATGAATTTAGACCTCTTTCGGGCTCTGTTGTTTAAGTCTCCCAACATCTGGTAGAAACTGGTTAGGTCTCAATGACTGTAATTAGTAACATATACTGCCCAAGAGTTTATTCATTTAATTTTTCAGTATTTGTCATTTGCATTTAACAACTGGAAAAATTAGACAGTGATTTTATCTACAAGTATTTTGAATGCTTAGGTCTGTGGTAGAGAAACGGAGAGAGCAGGAGAATATACTTACGGTAATAAAAGTAAATACAAAGAAAGTATTTACTTCCATGAGTTCTTTAGGTATTTTTGGTAATAATAATTCTGCTTCTCTAATTATCTTCTTCCTTGTATGAAAATTATGCTGTGAGTGTATTTATCTTTCCATTACTCTGTTGCTCCTCATTGATGCCCAGTGGAATTGCAGCTTGAGGGACATCTGAGTCAGCATTAAAAGTTCAGCTTTTAGTTATTGTTGTAGGGCTTTTTGTGGGACAGATGGGAAAAACCCTTAATATATATTGAGAAGAAAAATCTGCTACCACCACTGAAGGCAAAATACTAATTCCACAATGAGATATTATGTTTGTATTTTGGAGCACGGTACAGCTCCCAAACAACTTTAAAAGGGTATTATTTACACAATAAAAAAAGGAGTGCCTGGTCTTGCACGACAGTTAATTCTTCAAGACACACATTCAAATTCAGCTCTGTAAGACATTTTCTTTCAAATAAAAATTGGTTTAGTTCAGCATCTGATATATCATGATGGTATTTTTTTTCATTAACAAACATTAACTGTCTGCTGGGTCAGCACTGACTGGATGGACGGTCCCAGAGAGCGGTGGTCAATGGAGCTAAATCCAGCTGGCAGTCAGTCACAAGTGGTGTTCCTCAGGGCTCAGTGTTGGGACCATTTCTGTTTAACATCTTTATTGATGATCTTGATAAGGACATAGAGAGTATTATCAGTAAGTTCGCAGCTGACACCAAGTTAATCGGGAGTGTCGATCTGCATGAAGATAGGGAGGCACTGCAGAGAGACTTGGATAGGTGGGCCTACATTAACAGGATGAACTTCAACAAGGCCAAGTGCCAGGTCCTGCACTCAGGCCACAACAACCCCATGCGTCACTACAGGCTTGGGGAGGTGTGGCTGGAGAGTGGCTGGAAGAAAAGGATCTGGGGCTTCTAATTGACAAACAGATGAACATGAGCCAGCAGTGTGCCCGGGTGGCCAAGAAAGCCAACGGCATTGTATTAGAAATAGTGTGACCAGCAGAAGTAGGGAGGTGATAGTCCCCCGTACTCTGCACTGGTGAGACCACACCTGGAGTGTTGTGTCCAGTTTGGGGCACCTCAGTAGATATCGAGGTGCTGGAGCTAGTGCAGAGGAAGGCAAAGAAGCTGGTGAAGGGCCTGGAGAATAAATCCTATGAAGAGAGATTGAGGGAGCTGGGAGTGTTCAGTTTGAGGAAGAGAAGGCTGAGGGGAGACCTCATCACTCTCTACAGCTGCCTGAAAGAGGTTGGAGCTGGTCTCTGCTCATGGGTGATTAGTGACAGAACAAGGGGGAACGGCTTTAAACTCCAACAGGGGAGGTTCAGACTGGACATTAGGATAAAATTTTTCACAGAAAGAGTGCTTAGATAGTAGAATAGGCTGCCCAGGGAGGTGGTGGCGTCACCATGCCTGGATGTGTTAAAGGGTCGTTTAGATGAGATGCTGGGGGATATGGTGTAGGGGAGAACTTTGTAGAGTAGGGCTGATGGTTGGACTTAACGATCCCAAGGGTCTTTTCCAACCTGCATGATTCTATGATTCTATGATATGTCTCCATCTCTCTCTCTCCTCAATGCAGTGATTACTGTCGGTTTTGTTTTTACTAATTCCCAATTTCGTTAATCCTTTTCCTATTCTATACCATGCTAAATAAACCTTACCCACTTTTTATTGATTTTTGTTTCAGAAGACATATGGTAGAGCTGATACTATCTTTTCATTTCTTCTAAAGCACTAAATGAATCAAACTGTTGAATTTCTTTATCTTTCTTCTTTCTGGAAATTCCTGCAGAGATGTATAAAAAGATCAGAGAAGCAGGATGAATGCTGTTTTCTAATCGAAGGTAGTTCCCTATAGAGAAGGTTTATGGAGTAAAACTTTGAGCCTCTGATTTGTCATTGTACTTGCAGTGGCTTCAGTTTTGAATTGTCACATTTTCTGGAAAAATTCAGACTTCAAGTTTGGGAGTTTAATTTTCTAGTCTGAGAAGCTGTCCATGTGGTTCAAGAGTCTTAAGAACAACTTTAAAAGTTCCTAAATTATCTTGTTTAAAAATATTAATTTATTTGATGTTACAAATTTTTGTATATTATAAAACTATTAGTAATAATGAATAACCAAGAAAGTTTGAGATGGATGAATGAATGTGTATGGAGGGAGTTAGGGCAGAACCTAAAAAGCAGTTTAGCTGCTCCTGGCCCACAAATGGTTTTTTTGTATGTCTAAAATTCATCTATCAAGTCAATCTAAATTTGTGAGGTTTTCTCCTTCTCACTTGAAAGTTTCCTAGGTGCCTGCTTATTGCTGCTGCATGTGCCCAGAAGCACTTTCCTCTGAAAAATGTGGTTTTCGTTCCTTGCTTATGCCACATTAAATTTGTAGAGGTACCTAGACCCTCCAGAGATCTTCATCTAGTAGTATGCATAGATCTTGAATGTGAATTAGCTCATAGAAAAAAACAAAAAAACAAACACACCCACACCCCCCCCTTGCTTTGTTTTGAAAGACGTGAGGCAACTGGAAGTGTGTTCACCTCTTTGACTCGACTTGTTAGAGTCATTACTGAGAAATGGGAGATACAGGTTTGCTACCTTCCTCAGCCTAAGGGATTCAAACCTCAATCCTTTGCGTCTTAAGACAGTGTTTGAACTACTTACCTGTGAGTTTATGGACTATACACCTAAAGATTCCTACTGCTCAGCAAGGGTTAATTAACCTTGCTCTCTTTGCTTCATAAATGTCCAGTTTTGGCAAACAGATAGCCTGCCATCTAGGAGGCTTCCTGTGTGATAAAAAATACAGGCTTGAAACCCCTCTGGGAAGAAGGAACTGAATCTTCCAACACCCAGTTCTGGCTGGCTTAGTTGGTACGTAGCATTATGGAAGAGCAGGGTAGCAGATTACCTATCCACAGCTTCTTAAAGGTGATACCTCCTCATTTATCCTAACTCAGGAGAGGATTCTCTAGTTTCTGAATCCCAAGAGAACAGCAGAACTTTACCTAGCCCAGTCAGCCCCTAATTCCTTAGCGATATGGGGTTTGGGAGCACATCCTTTTGGTTTTAGTACTGTGTACTAGATACTGCTGAGTGACTTTCATTTTGGCCTGTGAGACTTTTAAATTGCCGTAGTATCTTCTCTCTCTCTCTTCACTTTCCAAAGCACCTAACTGGATTTTGCATTCTGCTCTGAAGCACAGGCATCAACAACACAGGAGCTGCAGAGCCTATACAGATCTTTGAGGTATAGAATGTGATTTTTTTTTTTAATGAAGGCGTAGGGGAGAGTGGAAAGCAAATATGATAATAGGTGGTAGGTTTCCAGAAACACTTTATGATGAGTAAAAAGAAAGAAGTAACTCTTTCTAAGAACTGATAATGCTGCTGACAAAAAGACATAATGGCATGTAAGTAAAAAAAAAAAATAAAATATTTAGAACCATTTACTGTGTTTAATAAAGAGAGAAGGTGCTAGTTTTGTAATAATGGCACTACTTTTGTTTCCTTAAATACAGAAGGATGAAGTTTAGATGTTTATGGTGGGAGGTTAGTTTTAATGTTCCCTCCGAAGGCTGATACTGTACATGTAGTGGAATTCCTACAGAACAGCATCAGTGTGAATGCAAGAAGAATTGAGCTGTGCATTGGTGGAGCTACTGGTGAAACTTTGGTTCCTGCAAAAATAAACTTCCCTTTGAAGTAAGCCTGGCAGAGTAGGTGGGAAAACTGTCAATAACTGTTCCTATTTGCTTTCTTGGGGAGGAAGTAGGAGTGGAGAGGGGTATTCCCCCTAAATGCTTATCTCTGACTTTAATTCTTAATACTCTGGGGGAGAAGATGACAGCTGAATGTTTGATGGGTTTTTGTGAATTGTTGTGCTTGCTTTTCTCAAGAAAAACAGTTAACTGATTTACATTTCTCAGGTATTTCTTGGGAAGCATAAGAAACTAAGGGATTCCCCAGACTAATTTTTCTTCTGAACCATGTGAGTCTGTCTCAGAGACCAGATGATCTCAGGAATGTACAGCTTTCATCATGCTGATGATGTTTCTCACCCTGGTCAGTGAAAAATTTAGTCATTGGAACAAAGCCCCAAGGACAGTTCAAACTCTCCACTAACAGAGACGTGGAACTGCTGTCTCCTCACAACTTCTCTTTAATTATTGTCACATAGAATCTTGCTCCTTCCTTGGAGCTCTACTTGTGATACTTGTGAAATTGTGTGTATTCAAGAAAGTGCTTAGGTACTAACGAATTAGGCAAATGTATATTTCTACTTTCGTACTTAGATAAATTAGGATTTGAATGACTGCTGGGGCTAGAAATCAGCAAAGATAAGTAGTTGTTAAGGAACGGCAGGTGTCACAGGCCACACTGGAGACTGGTAGATGTTTCAGGCTCTGCAGTAAAGTCAGGGTTGGTGTGGTGCTGTGAATGCCCTGACTGGGAACACTGAGAGTTCTCCAGCAAGTACAGAATGATGGAGTTTGTGATGGTACATCTTCCTTTTGAGAGGTCAGCTCTGGTCCACTGCAGAACCAGGGCCTTCATGCTCTTATTGCAGTTCTCAAAACACTGGCAATATGCACGTACATGTAGATACACATATGAATGTATAGACTCAATACAGAAAAAGATAATCCAGTTATTTTTCAAGTAGAATCTGATACCATCTATGTCAAAGACCATCTGGGAGCTATATGTTTCCGGCATGATCCAGTCTTTTTAATGAAACCTGACCAGTATCTAGAAAAAGGAAAATGACTCCACTTTCTCCTCAAACTCGTTAAAAATATTTTCAGTTCAAAGAAAGGCGCTTTTTTTTTAATTTAGAAAAATGTCTGATGGTTTTCAGTTTTGAACCTGAGACAGCTCTGAGTCTTCATTTGCTTGCTGGAGTTTCCAATAAGTAGCCTTTCTCAGCATCCCTACAGAACTTGGATCTTAGTCTCCAGGCTGTTTCTGCAAATCTCCATTCAGCCAGTTTATTGAGAAAACTAAGATTTCTAGTGTGAACATCCTATTACTGAAACATACTCTGGCTGCTAGATTTTATAAGGTATCAAAAAGAAAAAGAGAAGGGGACTGCAGTGTTAACCCACAGCAGCTTCCTCATTAAGTTCAATGCATGTCTGACTGGACCAGCAGAAGGAAGGGAACTGGTGGGGCAGAAATGAAGGGCTTGAAAGATGTGGTGAACCCCCTTGTTTTGATACCTGATTTCCATTTTATTCCAGTGTGAAGTGATCATAGAAAGAACCACGGACTCGTAGCTCTTATTTTAGCATGGTATGAATCACTGCCTGGAGACACTCACCTCCTTCATGACCCTCATGTTTATTTTTCTGCTAATCCCAAACAATACAGGAGCTCTCTGAAATGTCTGGCAATGTCTCTCAGCCATCATCCTTACAAAATTGGCAGCAACTAGGCAGATAGTGAGCCTAGGACTGCCCTGTCTTGCATGAGCTTTTTTACATCATCTCCTTATGCCCTTCATAGTAGTGATTTCTGCCTCCAGAATACTGGTGCTTATTGAGGAGTAATGTAATCTGGGGCAGTTGAGTTTCATACGCTCCTATGGTGCATAGGACAACAGCCAGGAGCAGGGCTGTTCATTGCACAAATTAAAGTAAGCTTTCTTTGTTGTAACATATGATGTCTTGACAAGTTATTTTCCTTATGAGGTAGATTATATTTACAAAATATTTATCAGTTTCTCAGTGATCTCTAGGGTTGACACATATTCTTTTTCTACAGTATTGTACTTGTGCAAGCATTATCTGCTGATTTTTAACTAAAGTGGCATGTGCTACCTTTTCATGTAGCTGGGATACATGTTTCATTTAATGTATTTCATTCGGTTGTGTTTTTCTTATTGTGTGGTACTATGGCTTTTCCTTTGTCTTCCCTCATTCAACCTTGCAAAATTGCCATGAAAATTCAGCAACCCAGGCACAAAACGTACTTATCTATTCATATATAACTGGTAACAGTCAAAGAGATGATAACGCTTTACTTGCCCACCACAGATTTTCTTCTGAAGGAGTTTTGTGGAGCATTTTATGGGGTCATAAACACAGTGTTTTTATTAGTACCTGTCAAACAAACTCTATTTTGAATTATAGATTTGCCAAGTAAAAACTGAGTTGATCATGGAACAAGAAACTTAGAAATACGAGCAGAGAATTCCTGACTTTTCCACCATAACCCTTTCTTGCACTTTCTTCCTTTTAGTTGCTGATATGTGTTCAAGATGAGTGGGATGGGGGAAAATACCTCTGACCCATCCAGAGCAGAGTCAAGAAAGCGCAAGGATCCTGATCAGCTTGGACCCAGGTTAGACCATTCATGTCTGAAAACACTGAAAGAGAAAGGCTTAAAAAAATGTGACATGTGCAGAGAAAGGCTTAAAAAATGTTACATGTACATGTGTTTTTCAGTTAGAAAATCACAAACTTGCCATTCTTGCAGAAAAGTCAGTACTAAACTATTCTGATGCAGTAATTCTATGTTGTGGGTTTGGGATGGGGGTGGGAATTATTGTCTTTTATTATTATTTTTTGTTTGTTTGTTTTGAATCCATAGTGCCAAAATGCAGAGTTTTGGTGACAATATAGGAGCTATGTAAAATATTTTTTGGCTAATCATTGCAAGGAATCTTTAGTCACTCATTCTGACAATCTAAGATTTTTTTTTTTACCACCTCTCTTGTGCATCCTAATTAGGGACTTGAAAAATATTTTTCAGTTTTCTAGTAGTTGCATTACCAACACAAATTGTAAAGCACAACCACTCATTCATCATTTTTTCTTATGACTGTTGTAATTTCACAAGGAGGCAGGGAGTATGGGTTGTTTAGTTTAACTTTTTAAGCTGTTTTATGTTCTCATACACTGTCACTGTATGATACTCTTTGGATTCTCAGTGCCATGTGGAGAGATACTTTGTTCAAATCCCACTCCCCCAATTAATCTTGTTCTGAATTTCAAATCCCAATCCTCTTTTGAAACAAGAACATGACTGCTGGGAAAAAATAAGTAACATCTTTTTTAATGCTCCTTTCCTTGTTCCAGAGGAAACATTTCTGCTTGAGAAACTTTTAAGTTATACTTTTGTAGTGAGATAGGGTAGTTCTTTTTTTGTTAAACTGCTCTCAAACCATTTGAAATCATATTTGAGCTGGTCAGAAAGCAAGCGAACTGACATTAAATATGACATTTTTATAAACTCCTCTTTCAGCCCTAAAAGAAGCACTGAGAAACGTAATCGTGAGCAAGAGAATAAATACATAGAAGAACTTGCAGAGCTGATTTTTGCAAATTTTAATGATATTGACAACTTTAACTTTAAACCTGACAAATGTGCAATCTTGAAAGAAACTGTGAAGCAAATTCGTCAGATAAAAGAACAAGGTAAGAAGACTAATTAATTTACTCTGAATATTTTCTGTGTTGATTATTACTTTATTTTTGGCAAACTCAATAGTCTCTTCAGCTTTTTTTTTTTTTTTTTTTCTTTAGCAAATTCCCAAGTTTTTCATTAATCAATAATGGAAAATGCTGTAATGCTATGTGAAAGGAGTGTGTTAAGTGTCGTGTTCAGTATTTTTAAAATAAGTGTCACTGAAAATTCAGAAATTGCCGAGAGAGAGAAAATCAGTCAGTCCAATGTGTGCATCTAATGGAATTGAAATCAGTTGTGCTTTTACAAAAGTTAAACTAGCAGATGGCTTTGGAGGAGAGGAAAAAAAAAAAAAAAGACTACTTGCATACTCATACAAGGATGATGAATTCATGAAAAATAGGCATAATCCAGGAGAGTGGGGTATTCTGCATGCCCCTTTTGCTTTCTTTTGTTGGTATGAATAGATATTGTGGACTAAATTATCTGCGTCCCTTGAATGATGACATCATATCCTCAACTACAATAGATTTGAAACTATTCTAATCTCTAGATAGGGTCCTGTTATAAATGTAAACAGAGAACGTGACAGTTTTCTTCCTGTTCTTTGTCTAGAAGATTACTTTTGTATTTCTTTTCTTCTGGTATATTTGTATTTAAAGAAAAACACCAAATCTTTTAGAAACTTTACATTTTTTGGAAGTGGGTTTTGTGGCACAGGTCAGGCAGGAATAGCACTACAGGTGTTTTGGGCAGATTCGTATTCTTAAAGAAGGTGTGTATCATTTTTCTTTTAGTGTAGAAGATTGCAATCGCTTTATAACCTGTTTAGAGTAGTTCCTTTGGTTTTCAAACACTGTAATTAACATCTTTCAAACACTGTAATTAACATCTTTTACTTTTTTAGTATTCTGTGATTTCTGTGGGAAAATAATGCTTCCTTTTCCGTACTGTATGTGTGAAGTTAGAAAAGTGGAGATTGTGTGTTGTATAATTTAGATATAGATTTACTTCTAAAGCAAGTAGATAAGTAGGTCTGCAGTTTCAGACATCAGCCTGTGCAAAGCTAAATGGAAAGTGGGAAGTGTCAAATTCTGTGAACTGCCTCCAATGTGGCTCTAATTGATTAATCTTGAGGAATGTTCCTATTTCTCATCTTTTTCTCTTCTTATTGCTGTTAGGTTGTCATGATTTTTTAAGTGGATATTGTAGTGAAGTTGCCGTGCCCCATATTTGAAGTATATCTCTTAACCTGGCACAGTGCCCGTCATCATTTTGTACCTTGCTGGCATTTGAGATTGCTGTTTTTTCCTTATTTTCTTTTCTTCTTCCTTTTCTCAGTTTCAGTTTTGGATTTTTGTTTCACTGTCACCAAGAGACACATTCTTCCTATCCTCACCTGAGAAGGGATAAGGACAAAAATTTGTGTTTTTCTGGGAAGTGGGTCCACAAAGAAAAATCTGTTAGTCCACTTGTACTTCTCTCAGCGTCTCTAGAAAATCTAGTCTGAAAATCTGCCTCTAACTAATGGCAACTTTGGCAAATCCAGGGTTTTGTTATTCAGGTCTAGTATCATAAAAAACAGTTTTCATATTGATATAAAATGTTCAAGCTCATCAGACCAGGTTACATGTAAATTATTTAAGTCATCCTGAGCCAGAATTGTACCAAAGCTGACTGTGAACTTGATTTTCTAAGCTCATAAAAGTTTATTGCAAAAACAACTGGAAATGCAATTCTAAAGACAGACTAAAATGCTACGAATACTGTTCATTTTAACAGCCAGAAGTACTTTGCAACCCTTGAGCAATAAAGATACTAAATTGCTCTTTATGATGTTGATTTGTTGCACAGGGTTCTTCTACTGAGAACAATTAGATTGTTTGATAACTGTTTGGGCCTTTGTATAAAACTCATAGCTGGTACAGGCGAGACTTTAAGCCTCTCTAAAGGGCATTGCAAACCACTGAGACCTTCAAGGTGGACATTAATACATTTCGGAATCTAGAAGCAAAGATTAGAATACCTGAAATTATTCCGTTTACTGTAATAGCAAATTTGAAAGGCTTTTCCTTTTAAGAAAAATTTGAAATGATAGCACAGTCTCAAATGCAACATTGTTTTGGAACAGCCATTTCATTAACAAATAGGTCTCACGTATAGTTAATATTCAAACTGCACAGTTTGGCACACCTATACTTCTGTTGTGCCACAAAAAAACTGACCTAAGCACGGCAAACAGATTGAAGACCTAATGAGGCTATTACTATTGCTGCCTCACGTTTTTTAGGTAGTTTAAACATCACATTGTATATATATTATATATATTATTATTGTATATAATAATATATATAGTGCGCTTGTATATCTTCATCATTTAAATGCATTAACTATTAGGTTGTTCCAAATCTTTCTGATTGCTTTTCCACTGCCAAGATGTGTTAGAAGACCTTTACAGTGGTGAAACACTTGCATTACTTTAACAAAATATAGTTCTAAAACAAAGTCATATACTGTACTTTTTATAAAGTGCTATGAGGCTCAGGTTAAAAATCATGTTTTCTTACAGTTAAGATGTTTTGTTAATTTTTAGTGTTACACTGAATACCTGTAGGACAAAACTAAATGAATGTGCTGAAAATCTTGAGTGATTCTACAATAACATGGACAAATTAAAATGGCTCAGTTTTTTGTGCAGTGGCTCTTCTCAGCATTCCTCCCTCAAAGACAGATTAAATTAAATTAGTGAAAACTTATTTTACATTTTTATTATTTAAAAGTTTTAGTAAAGAGGTTGGACTTTTGAAACAAATACGAAGAATTCTTAACAAATTTTCTTCTTCATCTCTAAATAAAATTGCACATTAAAGTCTATTTACAAAAGCACAGTCTGTTATAAATACCTTGTAAAGCCACTGAAAGCAACAAGTTTTATAGCTGCTACTGAAATTTGACAAGGAGACTTTATTCTAGGTTCTAGGAATGAAAACAAAGAAGGAAGAAATACAGATTGATAATCATTTCCCATGTCAAGCTTGCTGGGCTGGTAGCTTAAAAAATGAATAGATTATTTTTTTCTGTAGTAATACTATATAATTTAGTATAATGTTATCTGATCTATTTTATATGCAAATATATATTTGCAATACTATATCTGTTATCTTTATATCGTTTCTCACAGTATATACTTTAAAGATTCTTTAGTTGTGGTATGTTAGAGATTCAGTTTATTAAAATTTGAAAGCAAGTTATAAATATATGCATGTAACTGAATTCATTAGAAGAATTAAAGATACTTGGAAGATGTAGCCATTGCATGTAGTTTTAATCTGGGTTTTGAAATGGGTTTAGTACTTGGGGAAAATGAAGACAAGTTTCTTTACAAAAGCTTGATTTTCTACTGAGGACTTTTACCATATTACCTTACAGTGATAGAGATTTGTGGATGTCCAGAGCAGATGAAAAATTGTGATTTTACCATGAAGATGAAACAGAAGTGGTATTCATGTAAATCTTAAGTGAATATTTTTACTGGGTATTTGAGACTTGAGTTTCAAGCACTTGGGAAAAAAATAATTCCATTTTTTACTTATAGGGTAAAAGCAATATGAAATGGTGATTTTATGGTTGTGTTACATAGTTATGAAAGTGTAAGTTCTCTTGTTATTTGCAGTCTGTCTTAAGTTACTTCGAAGAAGTAAGTCATATATGTTAAAGATATGTTCATAATGTACACAGACACGTCCAAGCACAGAAAGTTCCAATTTGCACGTACTTAATTAAAAAACCTTGTTTTAGGCAAGTGTAAAGACCACTGGGGATAAATGTTCCTTTATATGCCAGACAGCCAAGAAGCTATAAAGCCATTTGATCATACTTAAGAAATATATTTAGTAAAATAGTGTCTGATTGATTTTAGGATCCTACCTTATTTTTAAGAAACAATTTCAGCACGTAAGACAGATTAATTTCAGTTGTATAAATACTGCTGAAAATGGTTTCTCATATCTGAAGACAACAATTCTGACAGCAAATAAAGGAGTTGGATTCTCTTCCTTACTTTACAATTAATTGAACTGTTTCACATCAATGTAATTTCATTTCATACCTACAATAGTCCTTTTCCTTCAATCTTGCCATCTGCTTGACTCCTCTCATTATGTTAGCATTTTCTTTCTCATTACTGTTTTTAGTTGCTCTGTCTCCCTTTAGCTGATTTTTTTTCCTTCTAGGTATTAAGCAGAATCTAAAAATTAAACCTTTACCTTTAGTTTAAAGCTCTTTTTATCCATCATGCTAACCTCAGTCTCAGCAGGTAAATAGCTCATATTTTAAAGCAGAGACTATTTGTTACATTTCCCTGCTTGAACATCTCCTGGTTCAGGCTTTGAAACCTCCCTTTCTTCATTATCTAGTTGTGCGTTTGCCCTCTTCTCTGGATATCAGCAATGCAGTAGGTACAGAGGATACTGAAGATCACCTTAAGCTTCTTCAGCAGTTTCTCTAGCTAAGCAGTCTCCTCTGACCCCTTCAGTAGGAGTGCTGAAGAACGTGTGCTGATATCAAGTACAAGATGTGTTTTTTCCTTTCTCAAGTCCCCCGAGTACCTTTTATTAAACTCCACGTCTGCATCTCTTATTTTTCTCCTTCTACTCTCCATGCCTTTCTATTTTCTGCAGCCTTTTTTTTAGATTGGCATCCACCTGTCTTATTTAGATTCACATACGGTGGGATATAACCTACTGTGCCAAAGTATCCCCAAATGTGATTTTTTATGTCTCAGTTCCATTTTCCTGCAGAGTTGAGCTTTCATGTGTCACCAGTTTCTGAAGAGGTTTTGTGTTCTGTAGATCAGCTTTTCAGTAGTACAGGGAAGGGATATCAGGGTGGTGATTATCAGTCTAGCTATTAATATACACTTTTGAGTTATCAGATCTTGGTTTCAGAATAGCCTTGCAAGGCAGACCTTGGATGGAATGAATCACCATGTGAAAGCTAAACAATGTTAGGAGAAGTACTTGGTGAAGAGAGACATGCAAGAGCTATGGAACCTGTGTGAATTTAAAAGGAAGGCTTGTTGTTAATCATATATATCTTCTTTTTCTGGTTTCACATTTGATAGCAAAACCAGTTTTTGCTTCCCTGTAGCAGTACTACTTTGTAATCACAGGGTCACTCCACCAGATAGTCTATTGTTGCCTCCAGGCCAGTATGAAAGTAAATTTGCTTGCTAAAGGAAAATAGCATGGTCTTAAAGCTGTAATGAGGTGTTACTTTGGCTGCTGCTACTTTGAGTTTATCAGATCTGAATTTAGATTCATATTTCACAATGTATTTCAGCAACTCTCTAACTTTAAGCAGATGAGTAATCCCTGTTAAGTCAGTGGAACTACTTAAAGGTTTAAAGTTATGTGCATAAATATCTTACCAAATCAGGATATTAAGACAAGAGAGCATATGCAGACTTGTTTTTTGTTTGTTCTTTTTTGTTTTGCAAATATTTTAGTTGGTCAATTTTACCGTAATTTTTTTTTTTTTTTTTTGTGTTAATCATATTTGAGATGGCAGGAGATTTAAAACTGATGCCAATTTTTGACTCCTTTTTTGAAGGAGTTCTTCAATGGCTATTATTATTTATATGTGCTGTACTTTCAGCCTGATAGGCTTTTAAAACTGAATTAAGTGATAGAGGAATTTGTGCTGTGAGGTGAAGTAATTTATGCAGAACATTTACAAAAAAAGTTTATGACTGAATTTGCTTTGCTGTCTCTTCTACCTACAGCTGAGCATGGTGCACTGAAAATGGCTTTGATCTTCCTCTGTACTTTGTAAAGCTTTTTGGCTAAATACCCAGTTACCTTTACTACTAGCAGGCCCTCAGAGAACTACTGATTCACTGAAGAATTTAAACTGGTTTTAGGTAATGCAGACCATCAATTTCTTTTGTGGCTCTGATGAAAAGTAGTTATTAGCCAGCAGACCCATCAAGTGGAAAATTTCCTGGGGTTTGCTTATTTTACTGGACTTGTGTATCATGTGGAATAGTTGGCTTAAGCCTTATCTACACATAAGTTATGGCATTTTAGCTATACTAATAATTTTCTGTGGAAGCAGTGTTATAATTTAATTAATATGATTTATGAGAGGAGCAGCTGAATATGTCTTTATGACATATAGCTGTGTCCACACTAGGCTCAAACTATTGAGAAAGTTGGGATTATTCAGCCTGGAGAAGAGAAGGCTCTGGGGAAACCCTATTGCAGCTGGTCAATATGTAAAGGGGGCTTATGAGAAAGAGAGAGACTGAGGCCTGTAGTGACAGGACAAGGAGCAGTTATTTTAAGCTGAAAGAGTAGATTTAGATTGAACATAAGGAAGAAACTTTTTACCGTGAGGGTGATGAGACACTGAAACAAGTTGCCTAGAGAAGCTGTGGATGCCCTATCATTGGAAGTGTTCAAGGCCAGGTTGGACAGGACTTTAAGCAACCTGATCTAGTGGAAGGTGTCCCTGCCCATGGCAGGGGTGATGGACTAAACTATCTTTAAAGCTTCCTTCCAACCCAAATCAGTATGTGATTCTGTGATTCTCTTTCTTCAAGAAAACAGATAAAAATAATAATCAAACTGGTAATAAAAATGGTAAAACCAGTGTAAAATCTATGCACTTAATGAGATTTAGTGGATTGTTGTCATTTTTTGCTTCCTAATCATGGTTGATGCCCTATCTGCTGTTTTAGAATAAATATAGCCTTGTTCCTCAAAGTTAAAGAGACTGTTTACTCATCATCTGATTAGGAGATCTAGGTCAATTTTGTTATTATTTATTTTGACTAAGAGCAATAATAGAGTGGTTTTAAAGATGTTGATGTGCAGGCAGCAGACTGTGGGAATGAGGCAGCTGTTGAAAGCCCTGGTTCTATCATCCCTGCCCTCTTCCTGGACTTGAGTTTCCACTCCTTCCCTTACCCTGACAGTTGTTTGGTGAGCCTGAGCACGATTTTTGATTTGACCAGGAGGAGAGCATCTATCTTGCTACAGGTCTTTGTTGAGGCCTCCTCCAACACAGGTCCAAGCATGACAGCAATGACTGAGCCATGGGCTAATGCCCACCATTGTCTTGGCTGGGTATTGCAGGGTGTCGGGCAATGACTGTCACTTAATAAGACATGCCTCTTGTCCGTGGGCTTCAATTTTGGCAATGATGGATGATTTAAGTTCTAGAGATAATTTGCTTGGAGTTTTAATTCAGAAGCCTAAGTTTTGACTCCCAAGTTGTGGCTCAAAGTTGAAGAGAAACTAAATGTTCGCTCCTAAATGTTAAGGTAGTGGTCTTTTCCAGGTAGAAATAGTAATTATTGGCAGGTATCACATTAAAATTTGCTTGTTTGTGCAAAATCCTACTGGTATTTTGCTTTTCTTTGATCTTTATTTTGTTTTCTTTCATACCTTCTAAATGACCAAGAGAGAAAATCATTCAAAGTAGTAGAGCATTGTTGCTTACTTTATGTTCTGTAGCTGTGAAGATGATTGAGATCTAAGAGGTCTATAATATCAATGGTGGGGAAAGCTATAAAGATTTGAGCTGCTTCTCCCATATATAACATGCTTTGGGGGATGTATCTCAAGTGTTCCTTCTGTTCATTGCAGGAATATTTTCATTAAAGTTTTGGTTTTCTTACTTTAATATTTAATGATCATAGAATGGTCTATGTACTTCTGGGAGTGGAGTGGAAGATGGAGACATCTCTTCCTGAAATTTAGGATTTTGGAGGCTACCTCCTTGCAGACAGTATATTGTTCCCAGGTTTCATTTAAACTGTCACTGAGCACTTTAAACTTCAAAACTTTACAATTTTTCTTTTGCAGTTTATCATGTATTCTCTTATGAACTGTAAACATCATAAATGCATTTAGCATTTTAAATTTGGGGGGGGGGGGGGGGGGGGGGGGGGAATGAAATACGGTCTGACATCCAGTCCTCCACAGTATGAACTAAGCTCTTGAGTCCAATGTTTCTCACCAGCTGCTCTGTCTTTAAAGGTATCTTAAGCGTTGGAATGGGCTTCCCAAGGAGGTGGTGGAGTCCCCATCCCTGGAGGTGTTTAAGAGTTGGGTCGACACAGTGCTGAGGGATCTGGTGTAGTTGGGTACGGTCAGTGATAGGTTAATGGTTGGACCGGATGATCTTCAAGGTCTTATCCAACCTTGATGATTCTGTGATCAATAAAAAAAATATGAATTTAGGTGCTAAATAAGAATCAGGGACTGCTGATTTGAGTCTTAATGTTTGCGGTTTTAGTCTCTTATTGCTGAAAGGTATGCAGTGTAAAAGGTGCTGACTGTAGAACACCAGGGCTTGTTGTGTGCTTTAGATCAGTGAATGCAACGTACTAATCTCAGCAGCACTTAAAGCAAGTAAACGTGGAAGGAGACTTCATGTTACCTTGACTGTCTCTGTGGAGCTTAATTTATGGAATAGCAAATTAATTTACTGAGAGTAGTGATGATACTTCAGTCAAAATAAGATCATCTGTTATAAGGAACCTAGCTTTTGTTACACAGCTTTTATCTTTTCTTTTTAAAGACTGCAGCATGAAAAGTGGTAATATAATATTTACTCACAATGGTGTGATGCCTTTCATACCATGTTTGAATCCTGAAAACCTGTGGATTCACAGCACATTAAAGAGGTATCGATCAAAGGCTCCTCTGTGTTCTAACTAGAACCAAGATAATTGCATCTGTTCTAAGTCATGCGTTTGTTATTTCTGTAAAAGATTCTGCATATGCAGTTAGAAATAGGAGTCCTTGAATGTGAAATGACTGAGGGTATGAAAAACAATTACTATGTCAGCTTTCAGTTTCTTTTATGAAAACCCACAGTATGCGACTGGGGAAAAAAACAGACTGAAGTTTGAAGGATGACGTGGCAAATGATCACTTACCTGCTCTGTCATGTACACTGTTGGGCTCCCTGTGAATGTCCTGAGACAAATGGTTAGAGAGCCAAGATATATATGCCTTGTGTTTCCTTTCATTGTTAAAGTCTGTTGGCACATCTATATGTATTTTACAAGACAGTGGGTACTCCAGTGTGTACTACACACTTAACACACACACACACACACATTTTCCCTCTTCCCTTTGAAAGCAAACCACTCTTCTTTAGCTCGCACAAGATCAGAGCAAGTGTCAGAAGATGGGGACAGAAATGTATATAAATTTAAGTTCTGCTGAAGTAGAAAACTTTCAAAGTAGATACTAACTGGAGATGCTCCAGATATTGCCATGTTATCTGAAATCGTATCCATGTGCCCCTTTGGAAGAAGTAGCCGTGTGGTACCTCTATTCATCTTGAAGCAGAAAGGCATGTCCCTGCAAATCTTGCTTTGCTTACCGACACAAAGCGAAATGGAGCTACGCAATATGCCTGCCACAGAGGACTCTTTCATACACAAAGGCAGGATACGGTCTAACAGCTGGAATAGGTGGCCAAAGCTGACTCATACATAAGGTGCAGATTCTTAGTGGAAAGTTAATTGAAATTTGAAGCAATTTAATGAAGAATTTGTAGGTTCTATCAGCCCTTCCAATCAGATTTGAAAGTCCTTGAAAATACGTGTTGTAATTCAGTGGAGGTTCTTGGCATGATGCAGGAGTCACTTGGTGAAACATTTTGGGATGCATTACAGACATCTGGCTAGACAGAGTGGTCTCTTGTCGTCTTAAGATGTGTGAGCATGAAGAGCATTAGCCTTTTACTGGTACTTTTTCTTCTGAGGCACAATTTCCTAGAAAGACTTGGAACAACCTGCAGTTCCCATGAGCCTTCAGAAGGAGATGCCTTCCAGAGACAGGTTATTCTATGTCAAATTAGGTCCAGGCCTATGTTCAACATTGAAGAGGAAGTCTCCTTAAATATAACAATTGATTCACTTGGAAATGGAAAAAAAAGAAAAAAAAAGAAAAAAAAAAAAAGAGGAATAGATATCAAGGTTCTAAATTCTAAGTATAGATTGGGAAGATCATAGGCACCTTCATTTAGATTTTTTTGGTTGGTTTGTTTTGGTGTTTGGTGGAAAAATATTGAGGTACTTTGTGCCAGTAACATAAAATTCTTCCTGTCTTCCTTCTTTAGTACATCTTTCACCTCCTTAGCCTGGAGGAAATATTTGAATGTTTGAATTTATTTTTCTGTCTTTAGTTATTTCTTAGTATCCCTCTTGACTTTTCTGAATGCAATGCTCCTTGTTGCTAGCTGTCAAAAGCATAGTTTATGTAGAATGGATTTTGTTTGTATTTCCCGATTTCTCCCTTTTCTCTTGAAGGTCTTTATTTTCAGCCTTTGCTGTTTATTTTTCTCTCCTTTTTAATAATTGTTTTGTGTTTCACTTCTTCCCCATGATGGTCTCTTGCCTTCAGTGTGGCTTTAACCATAGTTTGGGGACCAGCATCACCATACCTATGGCAGTTTTATTCCATTCACTGTTGTTCCTCTGATACTGTTTTTTCTCTTAGTGCTGCAGTAAGAAATCATGGAATAGTTTTAGGGAATGTGACAGAATTTACTAATGAATCATTGAGTGTTACACCGATTGATATCAAGGATTATTGTGTTTACTATTAAGCTTGAAAGTTGAGTTACCATCTGTCTAGCTGCTAGAGTTGCTGATTTTAACTGGACATTGTAATACAGCTTGTCAGTCCATTGTACTTAAAGTTCAAAATATAATTATGTGTTTGCAGTTGGCAATATAAAATGTAAAGATGCCCAGTAAGCTTTTTTCCTTGCTTCTTTGTATCAGTGATACTGGTAGAGAAGCCAGTCTATAAAACCTTTATTAAATATAACTGAAGGAGGATATTAGCTTTCTCAGGGTTAATGTGGGTTACGGTGCAAGAATACTCTTCCTTTCCACACTCTGCCATGTTCATCGGTGTTGTCATTCATTCGTTGTTTGATGCTCTGACAAAGGATATATGTCCTTTATCTCAACATCTGAAACCTTAAACCCTTTCCAAAGGTGGGGGTTTGGTTTCTTTTTGTTGGTTTTTTTTTGTGTTTGTGTGTTTGCTTTTTCTTTTTTTTTTTTTTTAAAAATAAGGACTTTGGCCCAGATCTACAGATGCCTTAGAATTTTGATACTTAGCTCAAAACCCAGTACCCTTAAATGTTTAGGCTGAGGCAAACCCATAATCCTGTGGGAACAACATCTATTATTTAGAAGGTCTCACCTGTTGATGCTTTAATAGGTGAAGTGAGGAGTAGGCACCCATGTTCCTTTTTGCAAGCAAATAAATAAATTGGAGACTGGAGAAGGTTCTGGGTTATGATCTGATTCTGATCTGATGCATGGGCTTGGCTGCAGACCTGAATCACCAGCCTTTGTGCCAAGGAGAGACATGAGTGGGGTGAGACCTTAATCTTCAACATTTCCAGGTTAAAGCCACATTTATTCAGCATGCTTCATGCGACGATGGGCAAACAGGGCCACCTCACTCCCAGCCTGTGCTGCATCAGGAGCTTGGGGCTGGGGAAGAGCAGCAAAGCTACAGAGGTAGCTACGGCAGCACACACTGCTGTGACATGGAGCATCCTTTCCAGTGAGCTGCTAGTCGCCTGTGGTTAAGGGAGCTGTTTTTAAGGCAGGACAAAATTTCTTCTCAGAGGAGAACTGATAAAGCTCATTGAGAAAATACAGACGGTGATACTGTTTGTGTTTAATTATTTTTCTGTTTATGGATTATACTGACTTATTTAAATGAGTAGATGCCAATCCCTACTTCATGGCTCTGAAATAGAGAACAAGAAACAGTAACAAACACAAAAAGGAAGCCTACAGAGGGTGGAAGCAAGGACAGATGACCTGAGGGGAATACAGAGAAACTGTCTGAGCAGCCAGAGATCAGGCTAAAGAAAGCAAAAGCCCTGATAGAATTAAATCTGACCAGGGACATGAAGGGCAAAGCTTCTATAGATACGTTGGTAATAAAAGAAAGATTAGGGAAAATGTGGGCCCTCTCTGGAAGAATACAGGAGACCTGGTTACCTGGGACATGGAGAAGGCTGAGGTACTCAACACCTTTGTCTCAGTCTTCACTGGCAAGTGCTCCAGCCACCACCTCCCAAGATGCAGAAGGTAAAGGCAGGGACTGGAAGAATGAAGAACCACCCACTGTAGGAGAAGTTCAGGTTTGAGACCATCTAAGGAATCTGAAGGTGCACAAGTCCATGGGCCCTGATGAGATGCATCCATAGGTCCTGAGGGAAGTGACAGTTGAAGTGGCTCAGCCACTGTCCATCATATCTGAGAAGTGGTGGCAGTCTGGTGAAGTTTCCACTGACTGGAAAAGGGGAAACATAACCCCCATTTTAAAAAAGGGAAGTAAAGAGGACATGAGGAACTATAGGCCAGTCAGTCTCACCTCTGTGCCCAGCAAGATCGTGGAGTGGATCCTCCTTGAAACTATGCTAGGTCATATAGAAAAGGAGGTGATTAGTTCCAGCCAACATAGCTTCACTAAGGGCAAATAATGCCTGACAAATTTGGTGGCCTTCTATGACAGGTTTACAGCATTGGTGGGTAAGGGAAGAGCAACTGACGTCATCTACCTGGGCTTGTGCAAAACTTTTGACACTGTCCTGTATGACATCCTTTTGTCTAAATTGGGGAGACGTGGATTTCATGGATGGACCCCTCAGTGGATAAGGAATTGGCTGGATGGTCACACTCAAAGAGTTGTGGTCAATGGCTTGATGTCCAAGTGGAGACTAGTGACGAGTGGCGTTCCTCGAGTGGTGTTGGGACTGGTGTTGTTTAACATCTTTGTCAGCGACAGACAGTGGACCTGTGAGTGCACCTTCAGTAAGTTTGCCAACAACACCAAGCTGTGTGGTGCAGTCAACACACTGGAGGGAAGGGATGCCATCCAGAGGGACCTGGGCAAGCTTGAGAGGTGGGCCTGTGCAAATCTCATGAAGTTCAACAAGGCCAAGTGCAAGGTCCTGCACATGGGTCAAGGCAATCCCATGCACAAACACAGGCTGAGCGATGAGTGGACTGAGAGCAGCCCTGAGGAGGAGGACTTGGGAGCAATAGTGGGTGGAAAACTGATTACAAGACAGCAATGTGCATTCGCAGGCCAGAAAGCCAACCGTATCCTGGGCTGCATCAAGAGAAGTGTGGCCAGCAGTCGAGGGAGGTGATTGTCCCTGTCTACTCTGCTCTCGTGAAACCCCACCTGGAGTGCTGTTGTCCAGCTCTGCGGCCCCTGACATAAGAAAGAGATGGACCTGCTCGAGTGGGTGCAGAGGCGGCCATGAAGATGATGAGGGAGATGGAGCACCTTCCTTATGATGACAGGCTGAGAGAGTTGGGGTTTTTCAGCCTGGAGGAGAAAAGACTCCTGGGAGACCTTATAGCAGCCTTCCAGTACTCATGTGTACTGCATTACAGGAAGAATGGGGAGGAACTCTTTATCAGAGAGTGTAGTGATAGGATGAGGAATAGAGGTTTTAAACTGAGAGAGGGTAGATTCAGATTAGGTGTAAGGAAGAAATTCTTTACTATGAAGGTGATGAGGCACTGGCACAAGTTGCCCGGGGAAGCTGTGGATGCCCCTCCCTGGCAGTGTTCAAGGCCAGACTGCATGGGGCTTTGGTCAACCTAGCCTAGTGTAAGATGTCCCCTGCCCATGGCAGGGAGGGTGACACTAGATGATCTTTAAGATCCCTTCCAACCCAAATCATTCTATGATTCTATAATGCCTAATTAATTAAGTTGTAAGTATGGTTCAGTCTATTGAAGGGAACCCATTTGTACATACCAGTTCTGTTAGCAATCATTTTAAAATGTGACAGAACAAATTCATGTAATTGAGATTAAAAGTGACTTTGTCTGTATGTAAATCTTAGCAACAAGATATGCCAAACTTTTCTAGGGTAATGAAAAAAGATCTTTTAATTTCAGAGAACATCTTAAACAATACGTGTTAATAGTCTTTACCATTCTTCCAACAGTCATGCTGTATTGTACCTGAAGTAGCCACTTCTGAAATACATGAAATTAATCTTAAACACAGTTTCATAAAAGATTTTGATTTTAAAAATTCCTATAAGTAACTAACATGCAGAAGTAAACAGGTTCTTTTAGGAAGCTTTTGTTTTTCCTTCTGCTTTCCTTGCAGTAATAGGAACATTTCTGTTTCTAAATTGACTTAAATGTTTGGCTGAGGCCTGTGATGGTGGGTTAGAAAGAAAGAACAGGGGCTCCAGCTTCTATTTCTGAACACTGGGCTATTATAGGAAGAAAACTTTACTTGTCCTTAATGATTTAGAGCTTTTTCGTAAAAGATTTATCTACTCTAATCAGAACTATTAGAAACAGTAGGAGCCCTGATATCCATGTTAGCATGGACACATTAAATTAAACTTGTTTCTGTTCTTCCTTAGCTGTCTTCAATTATCTGTGCTCCATTTTGGCCTATGCTGTATTATGGAAACTTTTTTCTTTCACGGGCTCATAGGGAGCCTGTGATACATCATATTTCTTTTTGGTGTGCCATATTAGGTCTCTTGAAAACTTTTGCAGTTGTTGATGGCAATTTATAAAAGCAAAAAGATCTTTGCCTGTTGTTGTGAATGATCTGGTGTGTCACAAAGATTTATCATCAGCATCCTAAAATAAGGAGAAGATATTTTGTAATCATGGCGATGTGGTATTCGAAGAACAGGAGTCATCTGTTTCCTTTTAACAGTTGGTTGAGTACGTAAGAGTAAGGCTTCAAGAAATGGTGTCTGGCTAGATTAATATTCCTTTCCAGTATGTTATTTTGGCCTAAGTTTTGGAAACCTTTAAGTTTAATTAGCTTGGAAATTGCATTTGCAGATTTTAGTCTAAAGAGTGTTAACCCTTGTATCTTTATTTTTAAAATCTTGCCTGTGTTTTTATGCATCAAAGAACAAACTGGAGAGCTGTTAACTTTTGTGAAAACAATACATTATTTCTGAGACAGTGATGGAGCCCTGTTTTGAACAAAATTAACTGATCCTGCCATGTTTCTTGTCTTTGAAAACATCAGCTCAGCCAAGATGTTAAAGAACATTAGGCTCCCATCATTTAGACATTCATATTAATACTGTTATTAGAGATGAATTATCAAAACAAGATGAGGTTACTCATTAAGTAAATATCTGACACTTATAAAATTGTAAAGGCCAAAAAATACAGTAAAATTTTCTGTCCTAATTCAGTACATACCAAAGAAAATAATTACTTTGTTAAACTGAATGATGCCAAATATTTATATCTAATATTTCAGTGCAGAGGTCAGTTAGCTTGGCTCTTTCTTTTGAAATTCAGCCATATTAATGTAACGGTTTTTAGGTCAATGCTGATGGGTGCATGGTGTTTGTTATCATGTACAGTTGAGTAGTTTACGTGAGTGCTTTGAAGTCATCTAAATACCAACGGAGGCAGAACTGTTTCATGGATATGTGTTTGTGTGTACAGCTACAGATACATATATTTGAATCTGCTTATGTGATTCCAGAATAGAATAACAAATGACTTATTAAATTGAGGGTATTTTGGGGTAAGGCATGGATAGCCAATGTACTTAATCTACTATTTGTACTCCTTTGTTTTCGAAGTACTGTATTTTAGGCACTTATTCTAAATTACACCACAACCAGTCAGAGGTGTAGGAAGTGTAAATGCAAAAAAATCCCCAAACCCCCAGCATTTAAAAAAGCATTTTAAAGCATCGAAAAGTATAAATTCTCAGCACCATCCCAGATTTTGGCCTTTTGATAAGGAGGTCTCCTGGGCAGGCACCACCTTCAACATTTAATTTATTTATGCTCTAGTATACCTGGAAAGATAAGTGTTAGTGGTCTTTTTGGAGGTAAGGGAAAGACTATATATTAAAAACACATGAATATATACATACACATTCAATTTGTCAGTTAGCAAGTTAAGCACACCCTTTCATTTTATATAAAAGCGTATGTTGAATGTACTCAAATATTTTGATAAGCTAAGACCTGTCCTAAAATTCTGCAGGAATAGAACTGCACCCAGTTTTATTCCTTTCCACTTTTTTTTAAAACTTAGTGGAAAAGGTCAGTGTTGCAGCATGTCCAGGGGTTCAACAGGTGATGGTCATAATGGAAGCTTAATTCCACATTCAAGAGATGAAAACCAACTTTCTACTCACAATGTGGTGGTTTGATGTTTAAACTGAGGCATGGGGTGAGAAATAGTTTCTGGATCCAGGGTTGCTTTTAGTCTTAGATTAGATTGCACTTAAATGATAGGATGACAGTTGTTCTGTGTCTTTACTGATAAACAAAAACACTGAAAATAACCTCAGCAGGGAAATTATTTTACTTGATGTGTTGTTTTATATTTTTATTGCATGCTGGGGAATGCATCAAGCCATTGAGGATTTGGGGTCCCAGATAGGACACTTTATTCTTCAGTTAAGCAGCAGCAAATGGGTTGTAATTCTGGGTTTTACTTTGGTCCCCAGTCCTTAATTTACCAGAAACTGGTGACCACCTGAGATAATTTCAGGTGTGAATAATCTCTGCCACTGCATTAAGCAGGTAAATCTGGAAATAATAGGAACATATTTCTGCAAATAGTTCTATTTCTGTAAATAACATTGTCATTTTTAGTTGCCGCTGTTAAATCCAAAAGTTAGGAATCTTCAGAGAAGCTATTTAAGCATATTTATAGAGGCTGAGACACAACCTCTGTGCTCTGAATGGGGCTGTGTGCCAGGAGCACGGCACTGTGATACCCCAGCTCATAGGTCTTGGAGCCAACTGGCTCCCGGGGCAATGGGAGGAAGGAAGGGGCACTTCCACTGCTGCCGCCTGTCCTCTTCCTCACTTCCAAGAAGTATACCCTTGAGTTTTGTAATAATGAGAGAAAAAAGGGATCATAGATGTGATGACAGAAAAGACGGGCAAAATGAGAATGGGGAAGAGAAGAAACCAAGGAGGAAGAGGTAGTAAAATGCATATTAAGTTATTTAACCAAAAAATACATACAGACATACCAAGCTCCTTTCTGTCCACCATCTAAATATTTTTCTTGGTGAGTTGAATTTCATTATTTTTGTCTTTGTTCTAGTTTAACTGAGCTGGGGGCAATTATTTCTCAGGCAGTACTTCTTACAGAAGTTGTACTGGGTGACAAAAGTGCTGACTTGTACAAGAAAGAATGGTGGAGAAATGTCAAAATTATTAAGATAAATTAAACTAGTATTAATTTTATGTATTATTACTTCCATTTGTTGCTATACCTAAATCCATCATGTGTTTTCAGTGCTTGTTTTACTTTCAGTGTCCATGAAAATTTTATATGCTGGCTACTGTTACTGAATTTTCTAAGAGCAGGCATCTCTCAAAGCTTGAAAAGCTCCATGAAAGCTTACCTGTATATGATGTTTTTTGTGAGAATGTAAAGCTTTTTGTCTTACTGATGCTTCTTTGCAGTGGGAAGGTGGGGCAGGTATGTGTGGGACAGGAGAGCAGCTGTGCCAATTAGAAGTTGAAAACACTGCAAAGAAGAATCTGTGGTGTTATAAGTGCTATTACTCCTGAGCGAATAATTGAGCTTACAGCTTTTCAAGGGCTTTTAGCTTAAGCCCTGGAGTCATTTGCTGTTTAAGTGTGCTTCCCCCAGCAGTGGTAAATATGAAGCAAAACCATGTGATGAGTGGAGCTGGGGCATGGGGAGACACAGGGCGCTACTGGGCTGGCCTGAGCTGGGCTGGGCAGGCAAGCAGGCAGGTGGGCACGCAGCCCTTTCCGACCAAGGGGGATCCAAGCTGTGCTAACAAGAGGGACGTGTGTTGGGGAGGTGGACAAAACTGTGCTCTTAGATTGCTTATAGTGAATAAACGTGCTGAGAAAAAGTGCAGCTGTGCTTTTTTAATATGCACTGCAGGAGATTTCAGCAGCCTGATGATATATCGTGCATTAATGTTGAAAAGATAAACACATTTGGAGAGCACAGGAAGGCCTTGTGTTTTTATGTTAGCAGAATGCTTCCTAATGAATAAGAACGTGCTGCTGGCTTCACAGAGCCATATGGCAGCTTTTCTAATTTTAGTTTGGTGCAGATGCATAATTCTCCCTTGTTTTACCTCCTAAAACCTTCCTGAGATGTGGCATAGTTTTTCCTGTAAGACTTGATCTATAGTTTCTGGGGAAAAAGATGTATTTGAGACTAATAGCTTCTTTGCTCTGGACAGATGTATGCTGTATGATGAAAGAGCAACCTCACTACATAATCACTTCCCTAAAATAGTAGCTAACTTTATTCACAGGGATAGGATAAGCTGGTCTTAAAATTGATTGATGAAATAGTTGCTGTTTCTTGGGCACTGGTCTTTTGAAAAATTGCTTGCTTTCATGGAGAAAAAACAACTTGTGTCGAGGCAATGGAAGCTGGCTAAGAACCGTGCATGTGGATATCAAGTTCCATGCGAGCTATGGATCGTAGTGCAAAGGCAGAGCTGCTTTCCCTGTGGTTAACCAAGCATCAAAATAACTTATACGTTCTTCACTGCTTTGCTTCATCATGTGTAGTGATCCAAAACTACTCACGTTACCAAATACAAGCTTGCTTTCTTGTTGTTTTTCTGGTTTTTTTTATTCAAGTTGATCCATTTGAAGGTAACTTTTGTATAGCCTTATTCATGTTAAAAACCTCCTGTCTGTTGCCACAGCCAATATCATTACTTAGCAAGTCATATACAGATGTCATTAAATCTAATATTTCAAATGTTATTAAATCTAATACTTAAAACTGTAATGTCAACTAAAATTTAGCAGTTTGCTAAGTATACTTTCTATTATGTGTTAACATTAGTTTTTAATATTATCTACCTTTATCTTTGGCCAGTTACATACTTTCACTGTTTCCTACATTGTTTGTTTGGATTTTATTTTTGCACGGCTATTCAGGAGAGATCAAAAGGACCACACAGGGTAAACTTACTCACAAATATGAATGAGGCAAGACAAAAGTAGTTGGCTAATGCATACGAAATCGAGAAGATAAGTTGTTTTCAAGACAGTTGCAGTGTAAAATTTAATTGCATGTTTAAACATTATATAGCATTTACAATCACTTTCAAGTGATGTTGCTGTTATTGTTATAAGGATCTTTCTTGATTCATGTGATTTTTCTAATTGCAGAGTTAAGCGTTCTAGTATCCTTTATAATAAATCTATTTGCTTATATTTTTAACCTATTACTATATAAATGAGGGTATATGTTTTGAAAAGGGTTTGACAATAGCTATTTCAAAAAATTATGAAGAACAGGAATTATATGGGGCAAGTCCTGTTTTAAACAGGATGTAATAATAAATTTGATTCTGCCTGTTACAGTGGGTTTTTTCTTGATGTTTTTCCTCAGCAGTTTGTAGAGCATGGGTGCTGCCCTGTCCAGGGTTTCACCAGCATCTTTTTTGCTCCTCTTGTTCTAAGAAGAACCTTAAGTGTTTCTGCTATGAAAAATAAACTAAATGTTTGGTGATGCAAATTTTTGCTTTCAGATTATGCTTCGTCTTTTTGCAGTCCCTACAGAGGCTATGGCTTTTCTTTACTTTGGAAGGGGGAAATATTTCTGTAGCTGGTTTCATTAAGGAAGTTGGAGTAGAGCTTAAATACAAAGAGAGCTTTTCGGGTGGTTCAGCTGGTCCTGCCTGCCCACCTGTAGGAAGGGAGGGTTTGAAACGCAACCAAGAGAAGGCGATGCCAGTCAGTAGCACTTCTGAGTCTGCTGTCAGAAACCCAGAGAGAACCAACATAGCTGGAGTTGGGAGGATGGAAAACCAGGAAGGCTTGCTGAGTTAAAATGTAGAAGGAGACTTCAAACTATTGCTTTTGGCTTCTTTTACTCTGACTTACAAATTTCTGTTAAACTAATGTGATTTCACAAAGGCTTGCTTTCAGAATCTGGAATGAGTTTCAAATAAAGCTCGAGGCTTTCCCACTGATAAATTTGACAGAAAATATTTGTGAGGGCTTTTTTTCCCCCTTATTTCTTCTGTATATTAACATAGAAAAGTAAATACAGATTACGACTACTAGTAAGATGCCCAGTTGAAAATACTAATATGTATTTTATTATATTACTGCTTATACAATTGTGAACATACCCACTGTTTAAATTACACACATCACTAAAATGCTACATGATTGAATGTATATATTCTTTGTAGTATCTCTCTCATGAGTACTTCTATTTTATTTAAATTTTTTTTCTCTCTCTAGGCTAAACTTAATTGAGCAGAGCTAATAATTATTTCATGTGCATGAAGTTTATTCTGCTGTAATTTGGATAAAATATGCTTGATCCCTGGTAGCCATATTCATAAGGATGGGACCAGTTTCTAATTTGACTGTTCCCTTTCTAGTGGAGAATTCCCTGTGTGGAGGTGAAGCCATGGGAAGTCCCCTTCTACCCCACTCACTTCCTCCAACGGCACAAGGCTATATTTCTCTTTCCATACTAAACCTCCGCTCTGCTTTAGCCACTGTGCCCATCAGATGCCTGGTAATACTTTCGTGGTGTTTTACATTTGAACAGGGGCATCACTGTTCTAGGAGGCAGCATCACTGGAAGGTGCGAGATCAGGGAACCAGCTCCTGCTCTCCATGTTAGTGGCCGCAGTGGAAAAAATCTAGTGGCTGTGGTTAGTCACAGGGTAATACCAGCAATTCCCATGGGGCTGGAAAAAAGGCTTCTGATGGGTTTTCAAGGTTGGGCCTCTGCAGCTATTTTCCTAACCCCCAACATTCAAAAATCATTAATCTAGCGTAGAAATAATAAACTCTCTGTGCTTTTGATTTATTTGTAGGGCCCCTAGTGAATCTATAAAAGATAGAAGTAAAGGAAGGAAAAGTAAACTTCACATTTTGGTTCCACTACTTAACACCAGAAGCTGTACCTGTTAAGAAAAACAAAAAATACTGACTCGTGATAAATGCATGAGTGTTGTTGGCACTAGGAATTTGTGTACCAGTTGTTTTTTTCCAACCTTCCTGCAACAAATTTTTGTTCTCAGTTAGTCCCATGTGTTGTATCACCGAACAAAAGATTCACATTTCAAGACATTCACCATGCCTGACTGTCAAATTGACACTGCTGACAGGGTTTGCACTCTTCCTGTATGTGCTGATACAGTCTTCACAAGGGGCTTTGTAGTTCAGTCACAAAAATGGATAATTTAATGCGTAGTTGAACATTCTCTGTAGCTGTAGTTTGTAACGTTGACATAAGTTACTGCTGGTCCTACTCAGAGGCTGTCTGAGGCCATGGTTTCCTATACAATGCCACTTAAATATATAGTAATAGGTGGCCTGAATGTGTAGCCTTTTCTAAGTTCTCCAGCCACTTAGATTCTTACACAATTAAGTTACAAATCCAATTATGATGTCTATGATTTTGGAGCAGTTATGACTTATAAAGCTTTTCAGAATGCCTAACCAAACATCATGAGTAGTGTAGTGTATGGTGTCACCATCACTGGGAGAGGCTGGTAGGTAACAGTTCTGTCTAAGTAGCATTTTCATATTTTCTCCATTCATTACACTTTTTCTAGTCGAGCAAGCTGTTTTGCCAATTATTAAGCCTAGCATAAAGGACACAGCCAGCATAAAGATGAACCAGTAACCAAATTGTATTTGATACAAAAGGGGCAGTACATGAGTGAGTGCTGGGGGTACAAACAAGTCAGATTATACGTAATTGACATCAATCCCACTGACCCCAACAACAACACTGCACAACCAACAATGGGTGGAATAAATGGTGAAATGCAGTCTCCCATAAAAGGGACAGGAGACAACTGAGTCAACAAGCCAAACCCATAAGACCAAGGAAGCCACATACTGAATCTCTACACAGCCCACATTTACAAAAGCCAGACCTGACTGGAGCCCAGTCCCAGGGAGGCAGGAGGCCCTTCTCCAACAGGGAACTCTGCACAGTGCATCCACCTCAGACAGACACTGCCCCTGCCTGCAAGGGGTCCCGGCTTTTATCCCTCAGTGGGACACCTGACCTTTGCTCACTTAATGCAGACACCTGGGGCTCATTTACCCAGTGGCTCTGTCTGCAAGGCCGGCACCACCCTGGAGGGAAGCCTAAAGGTAAACTCACCCCCCTTTGTGAAGGGCTGTGGGAATCACCCATATGTCAACCTTTATTTGGGGCTTGGGGTTGAAACCCCAGCATTTCACAAGCATAGTGTATATTGATCCCACAAAGGTGTTGGGCCCTCTGTGGAAAAGAGTGTCTAAGGGAAAAGAAAATGGAGAGATTGAATGGTTGTAAGGAACAGCCGATGATGGAATGGAAGCGGTCAGGGGTCAAAAGGTTGAAATGGAGAAACAGGGAACCAGTGGAAAGCAGCCACTGTCAGGGACTGAATGTGAGGCTTGAGAGGTCCTTGGTCTGACCTGGTATTGCAGCTTCTGTGTTTATATAGTTATAATAATTAAATTATAGTAATTAAAAACTCTCTCCTTTTTCTTTGTATGAAACCTCACCTGTGTGCATAAAGGAGAACAGTTATTTTTATAGATATGTTATTGGTGGTTTGTATGAACTCCATGGTTGTAAGAGTGAAAAAAATCTTCAGCAAATGTTTTGTATTGTGTGAAATATAATCAGTAAAATTAGTCTTTGTAAATAGGTGAAATAAGGAAACACCGTGTAATGAATGTGCTTGCACGTCATTGCTGGACCATATCTGTAGCCCCTCCATTTCTAGCACATAGAGAATAATCCCATGTTCTCCGATACTCAAGATGGTATTAGTGGTTGAAGGAATGAGGAGATGAAAGCAGGAAGCTGGTATCTGTATCCATTATAATATTTTGCAGTGTGAAACCAGGGATCACTTTATGCTACCAGAAACAGATGGGAAACGAATATCATCACCAACTTTATTAAAAGCTGAAGCCTATTTTTAGAATCTTTTAGAATTCTTTCACAATTTTTAGAAAATATTTTCAGTATTGTATCATCATATGGTGCCAACTCTACTGTATTGTAGTATGGGAAGGACTGTTCAATTCTTTTCCATTACACCTAATCTCTGCTTTTTACCAAAAGAAGAAGAACAAAAATAAAATAAAAGTAAAAAAAACCCATTGCACTCCTCAGTCCAAAACAGAAATACTAATTTTGTGTCCTGGTGAGTTTAAGTGGCAGAGAAAGGGTCAATTTTTTTTCTAGTGTATTTATTTCTATCAGATTATAATAATCAAAGCAATTTAAAATTATTCAATTAGTTGAAAAACTCCATCTTCAGAACAATTTTGTTTCATCATTATTCTCAATGGTGTTATATTGCGTATGAACATACCCTGAGATGACAGCTAAGATTTTTGTGACTGTTTTTTCATGAAAGCAAGAAAAAGTAGAAATCTAGGATGAGACAGCCTGAGTGACCAAAGCCTTATTGCCAGCAGGTGATTGCTGATGGGAGAGCACCCAGGGGTTCTCAGAAGCTGTTCCTTTACTGTATGTTTAAGCAGCTTATATTCACACTGACCTTATAACCTCTGCCAAGGAAAGAGTTCAGAGGAACTTTGGCTGCAGTATTGCAGATCTACAGATAGTGGAAAAAACTGTACATTTGGATACATTTCAATTTGTATGACTGATGTTTTAATTTTCACTAAGGGTGATTTTCCAAAGACCCTTTGCTCTATCCACACGTGGTACTTTAAGTAATTCCTGCAGTGAATCCTCTTCTGGTTTATTGTTGTGGAAGGCATAAATGCTTGTTATCGTAATTTCAGTGTGCTTTCATGTTTATTAAAACAACTTATTGCCTACTATTAAAAATTAAAATATTTAATTATTTTTAATATTCTAGATAGCTGTATAGCCCTACCTTCTACCTAATTGCTTGAAAAATAATAAAAGAATGTTTTGAGAATAGAACTAGCAACAAAAAAATTACTTGTCTCGTTAACTTAGAACGTGGAATATGTATTTCATATAGTGTTTTTATTACTTTTATTACTTCTTCCTTAAGCACCAATATAATTCTTGGAATAGAAAAATTAATGCAGTCCATTACTTGATAGAGAATAAAAACCCTCTTGATTTGAAAGTTCCAGTATGTGTTTGGAGTTGGATATGATCTATGATACTGTACATAACATCTAGTAATATGTGGCATTATGGTCCAGAAACCTTAAAGCATTATTTTCTTGCCTGTAATTTTCAAATATATCACTTGAAATTGTATGTAGTTTTAATACCATGTTGGTAAATAAGGCAGTATGAAAATTATGTGATAGTAAAAATATGGGTGGAGGCATGGGAACAGAAATGAGACTGCTGTTTCTCAGTACTGAAACAGTAGATTGCAGACTTACATTTTTCCTTCTAAATACAGATATCGTGGAAAAGTTGTGCAGCTGTGAGTCGTTGTGCAGATCAGTCTTTTAATACACCTTGATCCTGGCTTTTGCTCATTGCACCGTCATAAGGAGCCCTTGTCTTTGTCCAGTGTTACATTTTGTAGTTTATTAAAATGTCTAGCAGAGAAACAGCAGAAATTATTTCTTTTGTGTCATAAAACTTCAAAACTGAGAAGCAAATACAGTAGTTACGCTTCTGTTGAATGATTATGGGTGACTATTTAATCTCATTTTCAGAACTGTTGTACTGTAACAGTTTCATAGCTAGTCTCAATACTCTGTGGGCTCTTACTGTATCACTTCGAGAGCACTGCTCTGTCATTTAACACGTAGTTTTCTTTATTGCAGAAAAAGCAGCAGCAGCTAATGAAGATGAAGTGCAGAAAGCAGATGTATCATCTACAGGTCAGAGTGTCATCGACAAGGATGCACTTGGACCAATGATGCTTGAGGTGAAGAACACAAAATTCCTTTATTTAAGCCAGTTCTGTTCCCCCTAGGCTGAAAAGCAGTGTAATGAAATGAAAAAGTACAGTCAGAGGTCGCTGTAAAAGAATGGTCAAGAGAGACAAGCCATCCTGGCTACTTAGGTTTATGTCATTTAAGAGCAGGCAGCATATTTCTGTTTGATTCAGTGATGAAACTCTCTTTAACTTGGGGTGGGGAGAGGCAGAGAAAGAAATAATTCTGCTGCTTTGTAACGCGGACAACTTGAGGGGCTTCAGTTGGTAACAAATCTTGGGTATCTGCTTGTGCAAGTTTTATTTGTTCTAAACCACAACAGATTTGGAAGACCTGTTGTACCTAAACATTGGCTTACAGACACAGTGCTAAACACATGAATAATACTTCCTCTAAAATTGCATGTTACTGCTATATTGTTTTAATGATTTATCATTTCAGCACTTACAGCATGACTCTTCCCTCTAGAATATGAAAGTAATCTAGGAGAGCTTTTCATGACAGTTTGTTTCAGTTTGTTCAGTTAAGATTTCTGTCTGATTTTGCTGTTATTTTGATATCACAAAAGACTGCATGGTTAAAATCTAGCTTCTAAATGTATTAACAGTAGTGTTGGGTAGGTACGTTATCTGGGATTCTAATGTTGTATGCTACTGTCCTTTGGCATTACTGCTTTATCTGCTTAAGCTCACTTGCAAACTGTTTATTCCTGTTCTGACTGTGGACTTTATCTGTAAGGAAAAATAAATGTTACTTTAGATAAAACCAAACACAAACTCTTAATCACGCTAAAGGAACCAACTTTGGCAGGAGCATAACTACTCTGTCATTTCTGAATGTTGCAGGAATAAGATGCACACTGTAACAGTTTTAAGTATTTGCATTATTTTTCATGATTTGTTAGATGAAAACATAGTTTTCTGTACTATGTATGAAATAAAGGCTCCAAAATCACAGTACTAAACATAAGGAAGATTAGACAGGTTGGAGTGAAAACATTCTCTTTGAAAAGTGGGGGTAACAAATTAATTGATTTAATAATTATTATATGTGCTTACTGAATTGAGTGGTGTTGGTTTTGCTATCAAGCAAGGTTAAACATTCATCTCTTACATTGATATGTTAAAGTTTATCTTTATTTTCCTATTAATTTAATTGTAAGGACCTGTTTTAATCACAGGGAAAATAAGGATAAGATGATTTTTTTTTTTTCCCCTGGCTTATCTTGCATGATTGGCTATTGCAGCAAACATGACATGTAAAATCACCGGTCTGTTCCGTTATTCCATTTAATTTAGTTTTCCTTCACAGTAAAACCATTGCATATTAACAATGAAAGATTGTGGAACTAAATTAATAAACTGTGGTCCTTTTTCACCAAGACACTTAAAAGGACTGAAAGTTGTTATAGGTTTGCTGTGGAAAGACTACAGATCTTTCTTTGTGTCTTTATCTCCTTAAGAAAATGCAATTAAGTTATTTTATCTTTACAGAACCCCTTTATACAAACTCTTTAAAAAGCCACCCTTTTCCATTGCCAAATAATAATAAAAATGGTAGAGCTGATGAACAGTTTATTAGTTGATTTTATTTAGAAATATAATTGTCTGTTTTTATTAAAGAATAAAACTGAAGAATCCTCAAAGTAGTGAGTCTTTCCAACTGAAGAAAGTGAGTAAAATTCATCATGCAGCTGCCTCTGAGGAATATTTTAACATATTTCTTGGTTAAAACATAAAGAAGATAGGAAGAGAGGGTTAAAAAATAGTCAAGAGAGAGCTGACAGGATCTCAAAGAACCCAAATGTATTTTCCATTCCAGTATATCATCTAAAATAATATCTGTTCTCTTGTTTTCTCTTCCAGCACGTTGTCCATTATTTGTCCCCCATTGTCCCAATAGCTCTGAAAAAAAGTTGTTTATTGTGGTGGCATACATCTGGGGACAGAATTAAGAAATTACTACAAAAGTGGAAGCTTCTGAAAGATTTAAGTGGCTTGGTGTATTAACTTGCTCCAAAGCCTGGTGTTGCTTACCTACAAGATTATTTTATTAACAGAATAGAAAGAAATAGGCCCTGTGTTAGTCTAGGCTTAGATGACGCCTTCTGTGGTAAACCCAAGAAGCAACTGTGAGGAAGCAGCACAGAGAACTTCCTTGCCAAAGTGGTTGCCATAGTTGGAAATAGTAAGGAAAACCAAAGATTATTGTGGGATGCCAGTAATCTCTTCATAATCTCTTGCTTGCCATCTCTGCCTTGGAAAGTTTTCTTCTTACGACTCCGATAAACATCTGCTGTGACTTTGGCTTTGCAATCCCTTTGAATTGATGTAAGTGTGGACCACTGCCAAGCAGAATGGTTCAGCCAAACCCACAACCTTCTGCCAGCTCTAAACACCACGTTGTTCCATGGTGGGCTAGTTCAGGGGACTGATGTGGCTAGCTTTTTTTTTTTTCTTGCATTAGTTTTCAGCCAACTCAGTTCTCTAGTCCAGCTCTTCATATCCTTAGACAGTACAGGGAGCCATCATGACACAGAAAGGACTAATCCAAAGAGGCCATGCTTACATTGGCTTCAAGCAGTAGTGAAGTGCAGTCTAAGATACTAATCCATAGCAGAGATGCTGATAGAAAATTGTATTAGGGCCTCAATTAATTAAATCTTGTAAATCATCGTTAGTTAAACTAGTCAGCAGGAAAATGTCATGAATAGTACAAAAGCACATGGAAAAGAGAGAGCTCTCCAAAGAATATGAATTAACAGGAGGAACCAAGAATGATCAGAAACAAAAAGAAGGCAATGATAAAAAACAATCAGAGACTAGAGTTTGTAAGAACTAACGGGAGAAAAAAAGACCCAGTTTATCTTAATTTAGAAGCAGTCCAGAAAATTATATACTTGTACATTTATTTGTGGATTTTATTATTTTGTAATTTAATAATGGAACAAACAAATCATTTGGCAACCATTGGCTCAGCCGCTCTGCTTGTGTGTTGTGCTTTCACTGTCCCTCCCTTTTTCACTGTCCCTCCCCTTTCGCAGTATCATTAACTAACTTATTCTGGAAAGGACCTCTGGAGTTTGTGGAGTCCCACCTCCCACTGCGAGCAGGTCTGACTAGAGCAGGTAGTTCAGGTCCAAGTCCAGCCAAGATTTGAATCTCTGGGAAAGGAGATTTCACAGCCTCTTTGGGCAACCTCTTCCCATACCTGACCACCTTCATGGTGAATTTTTTTTTTCTTGTATCTCCATGAAGATTCCTGTGTCTCATCCTTCCCTTGTGAACCACTGAATACAGCCTGGCTCTGTCTTCTCTTTAGCCTTCTGCCAAGTGACTGAAGACAGAAGAGACCTCTCCTTAGCCTTCCCATCTGTACTGTCTGGATTTGCTAACTGCTCAGTAGTGTACAATGTTTTTAATATGGATCTGTAGCCTGAGGACTTAAGAAATGCCTGCTAAGACCAACACGCAAGTTGTACAGTATGCAAGTTTGGTCATACCAAAAATGCCACATGCCTGTATACGCTTGTTATGGCAGCTCCTCCTTGTCAGATTGTTTTGCAGTGAGCTGAGTTCAGGTGTAGTATGGGTCCACTCACTTTTAATTAACCCATGATGAATCATAGGTTGCCTGTTTTCCTGACTTGTTTCTGTCCCTGGAGATGCAATAACTAACAACTGCTCCAGTGATTTCCCACCAGTCTTTAGAGAGGTGAATAAATCAGGCAAAGCTGCAGAAGTCTGTATGGGTTGATTGTTAATTGAATTGAATACTTAGACCAAAAGCTTTGGTACCTCACGCTTAAATGTATCCCACTTTATCTGCTCATATGACTAGAGGGATGTATTCTGAAATACTTCTACCATCCACAATCATGTTTGCATCTTCAGGAAAAGAAAGTTGGCATGAGAAGTTCTTACTGATACTCAAATTTTTACTTTATCCTCATCAACTGGAAGTGATACAGTGTTTGTCTTAGGCTTTAGATAACATGCAGCAGATATCTTGGAAAGAATGCTACAGCTAGGTTGTCACCGTCACAGGAGATAAGTGGGGAAGCCAATCAGCAGAAATTACTAACGTAGACACTTCCTCACAGAAACTTTAAGTCCTTTGAAGTACCATGGAGCTGAGTTGAAGAGGTGAAAGTCTGGTTCCTGTTCCCTGGATCATGTGTGGACTGAATAAAACTAATGTCAAATAAAAAATATGAAAGCAGTCCTGGGAGTAGAGACTAAAGCTGCCCCTTCCTCACTGCTCTATGCCTGCTCTCTGCTCCCTTTGCCCTTTTCTGCTTTTAATCCCTCGTGTTCCTGGCTGCATGGAGCCTTGCTTCTATGAAGATGCACTGCTGGGGATAGGGAGAGAGCCTTTCTCTTTCTTTTCTGCCAGGGTTTTCCTTGCCTTGTGCCAGCACATCTTGTGATGTTTTCCTGGGATCAGTCTCCCTGTGCTGCACAGAGGAGTTGAACAGGCTCTGGGTTTAGCAGAACCAGCTTCTGGTCCAGGTTTCTTACTTCACAGACAGGCAGATAGGTAGCAATCTCTTCCTTTTTTTTTTTTTGTTTGTTTGTTTGTTTGTTTGGGGCAGGGGATTTGGTTTATTTTCATATGTGGGTTTCATTATTTTGCAAGGTGTGCACCCTTGTGCTTTTACACTGGTTGGATATAAGTAAGATTAGATGCTCAATCTGAAATGTGTCCTTTGCTATTACAGACAAGAATATAAGAACTGAGATGGATGCAGAAAGATTCAGCTATGTCTTCTGAAGGGAATATTTATTTTCTGGGTATCTTGATGTTAATCTGATTGTTTGGTATTGTGTTTCTCTCTCTTTCTCTCTTTTTCTCTTTTCTCTCTCTCTGCTTTTTTTCCCCCTCTTTAGGCCCTAGATGGGTTCTTCTTTGTAGTGAACCCAGAAGGTAATGTTGTGTTTGTTTCTGAGAATGTGACACAGTACCTAAGGTACAACCAAGAAGAGCTGATGAACACAAGCATATATAGCATCCTGCATGTAGGGGACCACAATGAATTTGTCAAAATCCTGCTGCCAAAATCTTTAGGTATATATCTTTTCCTCATATCATACCATTACTTATTTAACTTCAGTTTCATAAATCAGCGTTTCAATAACTTAAGTTAATGTCCTTCCACTACTTACAGTTTCATCATATACACTCTATTTATTTTTAATGTATATATAGGCTGTATAAATGATTAATATTATTCTCAAAAGCATCCTCCACTCTTTTCAGATTCTTCTTTGTTAAAATTACTCTTAGTAACTCATGTTAGCTGATATTTTTAATGGATCTCCAGAGTGAATCACTAAAAGACAGCATTAGCTATGTGAACTCTCTGTTAGTTCTCTGTCTAGGCTGGTTATTCTAAGAATGGCCCAAGAAAAGAGGAATATAAAAGAAAAATCAGAAAACTCCTTATGTTGGAATTTTTATTTCAGCATTTTTCATCTCCCCAGTATTTACCTTATTTTTCAAAACCTCTTTTTTGTTAGTTGTAGACATTTTTGGATTCATATTAATACTGTGTTGAATGTCATTAGTTTTTGGAGGAGGTGAAAAGAAAAAGTCAATACTGGGCACCTCATTTACTCACAGCAGTCTAAAAAGTATTATGTAATTCACTTTGGCATTTTATGACTTTACTTATAAACCCCTGAAGGATCAAAAATGTAAGTGGCTAAACTCCATAAATTACTGCCTTTATTACATTTTATGACTGAAGAGGGCAAGTGAAGAGTATTTTAAATATGACCCTGATATTTCCTTACGTAGTGTTACATTAATTCACTCTGACTGATGTCCAGTACCTATATTTGTGCACCTCAAGAATTTTGTTTCCTTTTTTACTTAAGCACTGTGTTAGCCTTTAGTTTTTGTTTATCACTGCACCCAGGACATTCTCATCCCTTCAGTCTTTGCTGTTGTAGCTGAGACTGTGTGTTTCAATATATTCCTGATTTTATTGCTTCCTATTTTTATAAGTGCATATTAGTTTCTTTTCTTTCTATTTCTAATTTGGACACAGATATTTATATAATGCTGCCATCTCTTTTGTATTAATCACTTCTAAATTCACTGGACAGATCCTACATACTGCCTTATTTCTTCCAGGCACATAAATCTACTCAGTAGGCTTTTCGCTGTACTGTATAACTTTTACATGCACCAATATTTAGACTTTTGTCCTGCCTTTTTACTATGTTGTAAGTCACTTTAAAAAACCATGATGGCTGAACAAATTAGCAGTGCTCTTAAAATCTGATAATTTTATAAATTACTTTGTTATGTGCTGGTTTGGGCTCTAATATTAAAAATAGATTGTTGTTGTTAAATGAGCTTGTTTCCCGACCAGTCTGCACCTTGATTAATTTCCTGTGGATAAGCAGCAGAAATGACTGCTACCAGATTTATCTCACTATATGATCTTTGCTTTGCTCAGTGAACGGGGGATCTTGGTCTGGTGACACTCCTAGGCGTAATAGCCATACCTTTAATTGTCGGATGCTGGTAAAACCTCTTGCTGATTCTGAAGAAGGCCATGATAACCAGGAAGCACATCAGAAATATGAAACTATGCAGTGCTTTGCTGTTTCTCAACCAAATTCCTTCAAGGAGGATGGTGAAGGTAATTGCCACTTTCTATTTGTGTATTTTCTCTTTCCATGCTGTTGTGGGTTGACAGTTCCAATGCAGTTGATTGTGAGGTAAACTTGATAAAGTGGCTTCTAAATTCTGAAAAATTGTAAGATTTTTCCTTTTTCATTTAACTGTAGAAGTGTACTTTCATCTTGGATTATGAGCAAATACAATTGCAGGCATCTATTTGTTACACCAATATAGTTGAAATTGAGAGAAGCTGTTTACCCTAAAGACATATCCTAGTTTTATATTACTGAAAGCATAAGAAGAATGTAGCTGGCTGGGAGGAAAGTTTCAATGGGCAATCTTCTGAGTTCTTAGAATTTGAAGACAAGTGTGGTTCACCATTTCCTTTGCCATTTACTACTTCAGCAGGTAAACTTACTCGTATTTTAAATATTCAGATAAGTAAAAATGGCTTCTTATGAAGCTGCTTTCTCAGGGAGAGCAAACATTTGGGGCATGTTTAAGAAATGTGGCTTAGAAGGTATGAAAAGGTAAGTGGTGAAGAAATGTGCTCTCCGTGCATGCAGTATATGTTTTTTATCATTTATCTCCTGAGTGGTTGAGCTGCTACAGTTATATGCATAAACATGTGCCAATAATCATGGTCTGTGGTAGAGTCCTTGATAAATTTTCTTCTAAAAAATAAAAGAAACCCATCTCTCCTGTGTTGTTTAGTGTTGTAAGAAATAATGAAGATGTAAAACTACTGAGTTCTATCTGTCCTTTTATTGGTGCAAAATCTATTCTTTTGGTGCAAAAAGATTTAAAGACCTTTTTAAAAATATTTCTGAATTCTTTGTGGAAGAAAAATCTTTCACTTCTGTACAAATTACTCAGGTAACATTTTTCTTTAAGATTTGCAGTCTTGCTTGATTTGTGTTGCAAGAAGAGCTCCAATGAAGGAAAGACCACTTCTTCCTTCATCAGAGAGCTTTACTACTCGCCAGGATCTACAAGGTATTGTGAAATAGGAAGGTTTAATTTTTTTTTTTTTTTTTTTTTTCCCCTCTCAGAGGGGAAATTGCTGTAACAAACGTTTTATCTAATATCAGGCAAAATAACTTCACTGGACACAAGTACCATGCGAGCAGCTATGAAACCTGGCTGGGAGGATTTGGTGAGAAGATGCATTCAAAGGTTCCATTCGCAGCACGAGGGAGAAATATCTTTTGCCAAGAGGCATCACCAGGAAGGTTAGGTTTCATATTTTTAGCACTTTCTATCTTTAAACTGTTTGTCATTTGTAGCTCTTGGTTGTGTTCTCTTTGTTATGTTTACATGGAACAATCAAGGGCCACTGACAGTCCCTTTTTCAAGCTGCTTTGCCTGACACACTGATGACTCTCTCTAGAGATGTTTTGCAACTTTCTCCCTGTTTGTTTTAGCCTGCTTGTTATAACTGTGCAGTATTGGAGAGTGTTATAAATTTTCAGATTGTCACAATTATTTTAGAAAGAAAGACCCTTGCATGTTGCCCAACAAAACGTTCACTACCCACTATTCTTCAAAACCTCAGCTCACACATTGCAGTTCATTGACCTGTATTCCTTTTCCCTACAAAAAATAGGCTTTTACTGTCACATTTCCTGTGAAAAACACTTAGTGTGATTTATCAAAGATGCAGAAGTTGTACTATCTGGAAACTTACATTGTTGTAGTGTATCTAGCTGGTAAGTGTTATAGGATATACCACAAGCACATCTACTCAGTCAAGATTATGGTAGGCAAGATGTAGGAGAGTACTGCACTGTGAAATGTTCCCCATGAAGTTTCTGTGGTAGTGATTAGGTGAGGATTTTACTTTTCATCAGACCCTGATACTAATAATTCTAGTGACACAAATCCAAATTACTAAAAACAAATAACACTTTATAGTCCACAAGAAAGTCCTTTCAAAACCAGTGGGGAATAACTGGAACATTTCCAGTGCAGGAGCATCATTCTTTTGGGTTCATGTTTGTAGAACAGGGTTTACAGCTGGCCTGTAACAAATAGTTGCCATGGTCATTAAACAACTGGCATGCTGTCTTGGAAACTGAATTGTAAATGGAATCTCAAATTATTCCACCAAATACACACACACACACACAAAAAAAAAAAAAAGTTAGTCATGCGGCATTTGTTAAATATTCTTTAATACTTTAATATGTTCTGCTTTCATGAAACCTTCAGGCTTCATTCTGGGAATGTGGGAGCACTGAAATACTGTGATATTTTAGATAAGTGCTTTTGGGGAATATACAGTAGGAGTACTAAAAGTTCACAGCCTCATGCTGTGATTTCAGACTGAACTGAAGATAGTGTGCAATTAAAGTTACAGCAGAGGTTGAGAGAGCAGTGTCAGGTAAGGACCTGTCTGTCCCAAAGGCGATTTAGAAGTTTCTGTTACGACATCCAGCTACTTGTTACTTTAGGCCTCTTCAAATGATTCCTGACCAAATTAGCAGCTCCAGTGCCGAGGTTTGAGTGGGTCCTCTCAAAGCTATCTCTGAAGTGATAAAAATACACGTTTTGGAGTTTGCACTGTATCATTTTGCAGGAGAGGCTTAGGATCATCACATAAACTGTAGAATTAGTCTAAATGAGGGGGCTCTTCTTGTGCAAGTGAAGAGAGTGAGTGATAAGAGGAGGAGGAAAAACCTCTGGAAATGCTTTGCTGCAAAGGATCCAGCACTAGAGAGGAATAATGGCTGAAATGTTTCCTTCCCCTGCCCTGCAGCATGGAGGAGAAAAACAGGGCATATCTTGGGCAGCATCATCTTTTCACTTGAGTGAGGAACTCCTTGCATTTTTTAAGTCATCATGGTTTGAGAACAGAAGCCAAGAAAGTAATGGTCTCCTGTATGTAATTAAGTGTTAGTGTGGAAAAAAAAAAAAAAAATCAGCATTAGCTTGATAAACAACAAAACCCACAAAGCTTTCAAATTAACTCTCAGTATAAAGTGCAAAATATATAGTAAGTTTTTATTGGCCACAGTCAGAAAAATAGCATTTCCTCAAGAGGAATACGGAAACATTCTTGTTTGCTTAAAGAATTAGTTTGGAAAATGATTTAAGTAGAGATTTCACTTGTATCCTGTTGGCATTGAGTACTGGAATTTCCTGATGTGGTATATGCTAAAGTTAAGAGCTTTAGACCTTCTGGTGCCCAAAGGTTAAACTGAAACAATGACATACCTAACAGTGAAATTTTGCTTTGTATTGTTTCACAGTTGTAGGGTTTTGTTTTTCTTTATGTTTTACTCTGAAAACCCCCTTCTGATTGTTTAAATTGTGCTTCCTGTTTTCTCACTGTCTAAATAATACTTTAAAACCTTGCAGAACAATATATAACGGTGGGGGGGACAGGGAAGGAAAGCAATCATAACCAGTCCTGCAAGGCTGAAAAGCTAGTAACTCTGTAGTGGAGACTATGTAATAAAACCACACTTGGAAAACCATGTCATTTCATTACAACAGGAAATGCTAAAAGACAAGCAATGAAATGAAGATCAGATGATACTATTAATTAAAAAAAAAAAAAAAAGAAAACCAAAACCACATAAAATGTATATGTATGAAAAAACAGGAATTTAGAAGTATTTGTAGTGCTTCATTCCTATTTTTTCCCTAAACAATTATATGAAAATTCTGAAGTATTTCCTTCCTGCCGTATCTGCAGTCCTAATCCTACAGCTTTTAGACTAGGAATTGAAAATTATTAGACTTATTTCATTGACTGCAAAGAGTGAACAGCAGAATAAATGGTTGGAAGTTTTATTTTCCATAACATGATTTTCATTTTTAATCAAAGAAATGTCACAGAGGTCTACAAAAGTTAGGGAACTGAGTTTGTTAAAGTTCAGATTTACACTGAAAGTTTAAGGGCTTCAGAATATGTGCAGTGAAGTAAACCCCAACCTGAAATGCAGTCATATTTAAGACTGGGGAAGGATAGCACAGCCGCAGTTTTGTTTTAGGTAATTGTATTTGTAATTTGTTTGAGCTGTATATTTTTGTATTTGCTCTTTAAAAAGTAATAATTTCTTGTTCCAGTTCTTCTTATTCCTAATTGCTCTCATGTGAGAGATTTATGTACTTTTTAAATTAAAGTAGTGAGAGTAACTCTTACGAGATAATTTAAGAAGGCAATAAGGAGGAAAAGATACAGGCTAATGGAAACAGATGATCTAGAAGCTAAAGGCATTTATATTAATCATCGTGATGTAGGTGATACAGATGAAAAAATGTATGAGGACCAAAAGGAGTTAGACATGTATTTGACGAAGAGTGAAATAGATATTGAGGACTGCTTTGTTCACTTCTGAAATACTCTGTCCTGTTATTGCTGTCACTCCTCATAGGTTTTCTCTTGATCACCCTACAGTATGTAAGACCCTTTATTTTATATGCATCCTATCTATTTATTTTCAAAATTTTTCTTCTGCGTTATTTTTTGTTTGTTTGTTTTAAATTAATGCAGTGTCTGTGGTATCAGTGCTGATGGATTCAGAACATCAGATGTTGAGCAGCTAAGATACCTGTATTACAGTTTCTCTTTAATTCTGTTGTTTTTCTTTCTTGCAGTGCTGAGGCAGGGACTAGCGTTCAGTCCTGTTTATCGGTTTTCCTTGTCTGATGGCACTATCGTTTCTGCCCAAACGAAGAGCAAGCTCATCCGTTCTCAGACAACTAGTGAACCTCAGCTTGTAATCTCCTTGCATATGCTTCACAGGTAATCCTGACCAGTTTATTACATCCACACTCTGCAGAGAGACAGGGAAAGTACAAAGTTGCCAAAGCAAATAGATTGTTTAAGGCTGATAGATGTTCAGTTGACATAGAACTGATAGCATGAAAACAAAGTAAGTTTTTGAAATCAACACTTAGGGCAGGAAAAGAGTGTAAGATTATTTCAGTACTTAAAAATGGCATGATGGATTTTCACATCAAGATGTTTCATTAAACATAAAACATTTCCCTTAATCTCATGTTCTTAATTTTGGTGTTTTAATTTACTGTATTTTGCATATTAGACACAAGAAGCTTTCCAAATGTAATTAAATGTAGAAAACTTTGAAGGATTAAATTCCTGTAGTTCACAGTCAGTCATATGTTAGGCCTGGGTCTTCTTTAATAAACATGTTATAATTATTAGAACTGCATTTTAGACAAGCAGCATATTTTAACACCTTGTCTCTCTTCATTCCTTGTATTTATGGTGCTCGGAGTAGTGTCTTTCACATGTCCAATCCTGATAAATGCCACCACCATTAGGTTTTTTTTTTAAAAAAGTCACAAGTAATAATATGTTGAAGTCAAGGATAAGTAATCACTGACCTCAGAACTTCAGCATAAAATTTGAATTAAGTCATTGCATGTCCTGGTGTATTTGTGTCAGGTTTTGTTTGCTGATTATAATTACAATGGTATTCCCCTGCATCCACAGTATCACTTTTTTGAGAGGAAGAAAACAGCTTTAAATGTAATTAAAACTGAAAATATTTCACAGAGATTGGAAATTGACCTGACCAAAAACTGTCTGAAATTTGTTTTCTTTGGATTGCTGAATATACTTGGTATTTCATGAAGTGCTAAATTTTAAATTTAAAAAAACCACCATCATGTTAAAAATGGTACTTGCAAATATTCATGCTTTTTTTAGCAGAACACTGGTACTATTGTATTTGTAATAAGGTTTTAAAAATCCACCTCTCGTTTTATAGTCAATGTTTTTCACCTTTGCCTTTATACCTAAGGTAACAGAGTAACAAGCTTCAGTACTCTGTGTGCTTCAGTTCTATCACTTCTCATGTGTGAGCAAAATGTGAAAGTTTATCTACACTTATCCCATGCAAGTACGAATGGTTTTCATATCATCAAAAATACATATTAAAAATATTCCATTAGTATTTGTGTTTCGCAGTCCGGAGTTGACTTGATTTTTTTCAGAACCTTTTTTTTTTTTTTCTTCCTAATCTACTTGACTCTGTCTCTTTTATAGCTTTTAGCATTTGGAAATATGTCTGATTTAAGTTTTAAAAGTAAAAAGTATATTGCATCCTCCCATAAACTAATTAAAATTTAGTGAGGAAAAGAGAAGTGACCTTCGGGTGCTCTCCAAGAGCTTTTTCTCTGTGTGTCTCTCTCTTCTGTTTCCTCCATCCTACAGCCTACATATCTAAAATACGAGTTTCAGATTCTATGTGGGCTTTTTTTTTTTTTTTTTTCTTTCTTCTCCTCTTTTCCTAAGCATGCATGCAGGACTGGATTGCTAACAGACTGTTCCCATTCTGAAGCAGTATCCAGTAGTTCTGTTGGCTCACATACTGTTTTGGAGCAGTATCGAAATAATCTGGCAGTGTAGAAATGCAAGTTTTCAACTTTCCTTTCACTATGAACTTGGTGGGCAAATAGCCCACTCCAGCCTTGTGGTGGGGCTAAGTCGTAGAAATTCAAAACTCCAGCAGATGTCCACAGCTGTTGTAGAACATGCATTTGTTTGGATCATATGTTTCAGATGAGATTTCTGTCAGTTCTAGAAGTTAGCTCTTGCTGAATTAATTGTAGAGAAGAGATATACGTTAAAGGGAGAGAGTCTGAAATTGTAATCTATCTGCATTTCTAATGACTGTCATTTAAATGAGGTATAATTTTGTTTTTCCTCTCTGCTACTGATTTGTTAATGAGGTACTGAAAAACCATACTGTTAACATGCAGCCATGTTGAGAGTTGCATATCACTTTTGTCAAATTGTCAATTTGTTTTTAACTGTAGGTTTCTTCTGTTATTTTAAAGCAAGGTTTGAGGTTTTGCTTCTTTTTCTGTAATGTAATTGCAAGTTGGCCACTGTCATTTAGCTAATGGGTTGTTTTTCTTCCCTTTGCCACATAGAGAGCAGAATGTCTGTGGAATGAATCAGGATTTGACTGGACAAGGAATGGGGAAGATATTGAACCCAATTAGCTCCAGCAGCCCTGCCCATCAGGCCATGTGCAGTGGGAACCCAGGTCAGGATATGACCATCAGTAGCAATATAAATTTTGCCATAAATGGCCCAAAGGAACAAATGGGCATGCCAGCAGGCAGGTTTGGTGGTTCAGGGGGAATGAACCATGTGTCAAGCATACAAGCATCCACTCCTCAGGGTAGTAACTATGCACTAAAAATGAATAGTCCCTCACAAAGCAGCCCCGGCATGAACCCAGGGCAGCCAAACTCTATGCTTTCCCCAAGGCATCGTGTGAGCCCTGGAGTGGCAGGAAGCCCTCGCATCCCACCCAGTCAGTTCTCCCCTGCAGGAAGCTTACATTCACCCGTGGGAGTCTGCAGCAGCACAGGAAATAGCCATAACTACACCAACAGTTCCCTGAACGCACTTCAGGCCCTCAGCGAGGGCCATGGCGTTTCTCTAGGATCATCGTTGGCTTCACCTGACCTAAAAATGGGAAATCTACAAAATTCCCCTGTGAATATGAATCCTCCCCAGCTAAGCAAGATGGGAAGCCTGGACTCTAAAGACTGCTTTGGACTATATGGGGAGCAATCAGAAGGTACAACTGGACAAGCAGAGAATAGCTGCCATTCAGGAGAACAGAAAGATAATAGCGATAGCAACATGCCACCGGTTGTCAGTGGTGAGAGACCTGATGGACAGAATAAACTGCACGACGGAAAAAGCCAGACAAAGCTCTTACAATTGCTGACCACCAAATCGGATCAGATGGAGCCTTCACCTTTGTCCAGTACCATGGGAGACGTTAGCAAGGACTCCACGGGAGGGTTGCCTGGGTCTGGTTCGGCACACGGAACCTCGCTCAAGGAGAAGCATAAAATTTTGCACAGACTATTGCAGGACAGTAGTTCTCCTGTAGATTTGGCCAAGCTCACAGCAGAGGCCACAGGCAAAGAACTGAACCAGGAGTCCAGTAGCACAGCTCCTGGTTCAGAGGTGACTGTTAAACAGGAGCCAGCGAGTCCTAAGAAGAATAATAATGCACTACTTCGCTACTTGCTAGATAAAGATGATACTAAAGATATTGGTTTACCAGACATACCCCCAAAACTGGAGCGGTTGGACAGTAAGACAGACCCTTCCGGTAGCACAAAGTTGATAGCTATGAGGACAGAAAAAGAAGAAATAAGCTTTGAGCCTAACGAACAGGTAAGCAAATCTTTGCATTACGTGTGAATGAGGTGTTCTAGGCCTGCATTCCTGCATCTGACTCCCTCTAAGAGTAATTTCTTGACACTTCAAGAGGCTGTTACCTGTCTTTTGAAATCCAGTCTATCACTCAATTTTCCAGTTGGTGCTACTAAATTGTGATCATCACTCTGTCTAAAAGAATAGACTCTGCCTGGGAGGGGATAGGTAAAGCAGGGACTGAATGCTGGGGAGCTTTTCCCGGATGGTATTCAGATGAAGAGAAAGTACTTGTAACTGTTAGTTAATGCTCACATTGACAGCTTTTCCCATAGGCTGTTGTTGAACTGCTGTGGGCTAGATGGGCTCTTGACCTATCCCAGCGTAGCAACTACACTTCTCCCATGTAAAGCAGGTTCATGCTTAAGGACAGGAGTTGCTTGAAAAGACTGATGCCAACTTTGCATTACTGGTCTTTGTGCTATATTTGATCTGCAAATTAAAATTAAGGCAAATAGACTTCTCTTGCTTCTGTGCCAATTAGGGGGGTTGTGGTGTTGTTGGGTTTGGGTTTTTTTACTTAAAAATTTTTTTATATTCAGCCCCAAATTCCCATGGATGATTAATTGTTCAGTGCAAAGATCATGTCTCCCTGTGCAAGGTTATCTGCATTGAATTTTGCATTCAGAATTTCTTTGCGTTCTGCGCAAGATTGCTTGTTGCTCTGCTGCCCAACATACTAATAAACTGTATGTTGTTAGGACCTATGCTGAAAAGTGTTATTTCACTGGCTTTCATGCAGAATCCACTTTCAAAAAGAACCAGGTTCACATCACCCAAAATGTTCCAGTTTTCAGAGCTTTACAAGAAAAAGGAACGCAGCAAAAGCAATTTGCTACTTCAATATTACTGCTTATTTTATTTATAAAATGGGTAATTGCCATATCAATTTTAGTATAAGGCATTTTCTGGGGAGTTTATAGCTACCTGGAGTTAATGATCCTTAGCTTTGTCCTACGCTATCAACTCTCCCAGCTGGTCATTAATCCCTAGACAGTGCCCTGTGCATGAAGCCTTAGTTTGTAAATCATGATCAGATCATACACTGTGCAAATGTTCATGACTCTCATTCACAGCCATATCCTTCACTTTTGAAATATTGTGTATTTTTAATGTGCAGACTGTTTTTTTGTGACCTTGTTTATTTTTGTGAATATATTGTGGTTTTATTATTGTGTATTTATATATATATACATAATATTTTACATTTTTTTTATATTGTGCTTTGAAGATGAGGAGGGATAGATAAAATTTTCTTAGCCCTAAGTCACACCACTGGATGGGATTTTTTTAACTTTTCCCTTTTGGCAGTCTCTAACCAGTAGACAGTTCTTTCAACAGTGGTTATAACCACAAAACATAATGGCCAAATGTGCTACTACAGCATGGACACAGCATTGTTAAAATCTCAGTTATCCAGGCATCTCCTAAGGTTACTTCACCTCCTCTGTTTCAACAAAATTTGACAGCTATTACCATTATGTAGGAGCAGTTGTGGTTTTTCAATCCTTCCCATGCTTTGGGAGGAAACTGAGCCAAATTACACTAATTTCTAGAGGGATTTATCCTCAAGCCTGGATGCTAGTTTAGTTCTGAATACAGCTGCTATTTTGTAGTGCCTGTAGAGGGAGGGCTTAGATTCTCTGTGAGAACTTGTGCTTTATTAGGCTAGAAAAACACAGATATCAAGAAATATACAGCTAAACTGGCCAGAATAAACTACTGTGGAAATAGTTAACAGATTTCAATTCCTAGTTCAGATCCTACACATTGAAGTCAATACTGGATTGAAGGCAGAGATACTTCAGTCCTCAGTATTTGATACTGAACAAGAACATAGAACTTGGAAATCATCAAAAAAATTGGGCCCATGGAAGTAGATCAAAATCAACGGCCTTCGGATGTTTTACTCCCCAAGAATTACATTTCTAAAAGAATTAAAATTTCCTCTTTCATGATCTCTGTGGAATAGACAAGAAACAGCTTAGCTTGTGAACCCATTCACAAAGAGCCGGTTTGTCCCCTCTGGAAGTTAGCTGTCTAGTCCAAGGTAGTCCTACGAACTCCTTTTATCATTGATGGAAAAATGGGAAAATACTCCAGGATTTTTTCTGTCTTATTCTAATGTGTGTCTCAAACAGGGAAGGTGGAAGGTAAGCTGCTCTCTAGTGATGTTCCCATTGACTAGTGATAGCCTAGATGGCTAGTTGAAACTAGCTGCCTTACTTTTCCATGACTAAAGACAGGCAAGTTCATCTCACCCTAAATGTAAACATGTAATTATAAGACTAACTTTAAAGAAAGAGACTTCAGTGTCTACAAACATTGCCAGCCTAAAGCATTTGAAAATCAGGTCCCCAGTATTATGAATGTTGTAAAGTGAATAGTCTATTCATTTTTTATTTTTAGGTTTTGTGTTTCTGAGGTCAGGGGAGGAACTTGAGGGGGTTGGAGTATGGACTATGGATGTATTGCCTTTTCTTAAGATTTGAAGACGGAAGTTGTCTCCCAAGAGAGGGGGAACCAGAGGTACAGGAAGGTCTAGGAGTTGTGGCTGTTCAGAAAACCACGAAGCAGTGCAGGAGTTGTGATAAAATGCTAAGGGCTGAAGTGAAGTCCTCGAGCTTCCTTAGTGCCAAAGTACGGAGAAGCCAGTCCCACGGCTGTGATGAAAGGCTGCTGGATAATGACAGAAAGGCTTTTGTTGCTCCCATTGGTTGTAAATAGAGTTTTAAAACCTGCTTAAAATGCAGTGAAACCTGGAGCTGAATAAACAGGAGAAGTCCAACGTGGAGTAGGAGAGGAAATAGCAGGGAATATAAAATAATGTAAGCGTTTATCTAGCCGAAGGCCAGGCCTTTAAACAAATAACCACTTTACCCCAATTATAAAATCACTGAAAATATTTAGTATCAAAAACTCTTCAGCTTTGGAAGACGGTCTCCCACAGGAAGTGCTCATTGCCTAAATTTAGATCAAAGCTGGAACTATTTAGTACAAGACTAGAACACAGATTCTTGTGCTAAATTCTTCCATCCTCCTGCATCCTTCCCCCCCCTTCTTCCTCCTGTATGTAAAAATTAGCTGTGTGCTTGTGTTACCTATTTTGCAGGTTTATTTAAAACTTCTCCTCCCTGAGGAATGTTGTATTTTTAAGTAATTATTCACTGGAGTGTGCAGTTTCTTTGGAAACTGCAGTGGAGCAGCAGTGGGATGGCCTCTACAAGGGGGATCGGGGTGTTGGGAGGTAGCAGAGCCATTACGTTTTCTCCTTTTACTTTTGGTGTGACTTTCTGGGCAGGAAATGCTTTGAAGTGCACCACTACTAAAAATAGCAGTCTTCTAGGTAGTGTGTTTAAACATATACTTCTGCAGAGAGCAGCAACTGACAGGAAGCCTTTCTCAAATAGCAGAGAATATTTCCAGCGCCACCGTACCTTTTTCCCTTCCTTGGTGGGATGATGGTTATCAAGCTCTATTAGGCTGATTGCTATTCCAGTTAAGGCAGCTGTGGGGGAGAGGATGAAAGAGAGACCTGCTAGGGAGGCTCAGCAGAGCTTTTCCTACAGTACCAACAGTAGTAGGGCTGTTGCTATCAAGCACCACGAGTGCTAATATCATTTTCCACTATTAAAAAGGGAAGGCAGTGGAAACACGAGTCTTGATTTGCTACATGTTTGTTTTATAGGGCATCCCTCAGCAGTAAGCCTATGTTTCCCTGCTGGCCCACCAGCTACTATGGAGCTGCCATGGTGGGACTTCATCCCACACACTCCTTCCCTGTGCCCCACTGCTTGTGCTGTGTCTCAAAAAAACCTTCACTGTGCTTCTGGCTGCAGCCAGCACATGCTGCTGCTGGTTGGGAGCAGCCTGTGTAGTGGTCAGCAGATGGTCAGATCTGACAAGGACTGGCTAACAGCTTGAGGGAAGGAGAGTGAAAGTGTAGGGTTACGTCAGGGAAGCATCATCCCCTGACAATGTCAGGTATTGCCTTGCTCAAAAAACATTTTGTTTAGCCACATTGTTTTGCACTGCAAAACTCTTCTATAAAATTGGGCATGGATTATTATATTCATGTTACAGATTAAGAAATCAAAATGTAGAAATTTGCAGTAGCTTATTCTCTGAGAAAGCACTTGGCACAGTGTGGAATTAAAATCCTTATCTCTGTAAGTGTACTCTCTTTTTCAGCCAGCAGAGAATACAGACAGCCTGTTTTGTCTGACAGGGACTTTGCAGTGCCACAGCTTCCACCAGTGCTGTTCCAGAAGTCGTCTTAAGCATGTACCTTTTTGTCCTAAAACTCAGAAACTACTCTGGTGTTTCTCATACACTTTATCAACTTTGCTATCATCTTGCTTTATGTGGAAACCAGTATTTTCCCAATATTAAAATATTTTCTTTACACATGCCCCTCATCTTTCAAAAACCTATTTCTTGATGTCCAGAATTCATTAAATTAATGGACATTTCTTTCTTCTTGAAATTCTATCAAAACCTTAGAAAGGAAACTCTATTTGCTGAATGTCTTTCAATTAGAGTTCTGTTTCCAGAAGTTAGTAGTAGATTAGCCTTATAACAGGATCTCTAGCCAATTGTATGTTTACTGCAGTTACCAGGGTCAAAAAGACTATATTGATTCCACTTCTGATTTACTTTTTCCTTCTCTTTATAATACTTTAATTTATGGCCAGTTTAGAGCAGAGATTTGGTTTATTTACCTTTTATGGTCAAATATTTTGCCCACGCTACAGAGGTAGCTAATGGGCTAACTTGGGGTTTATATAAGGCAGCTATAGTTTCAAGTTGTGTCCCCACCAGAAGACATCCTGTTGTAAGGAAAAAGTCCCAGGTGCCTCCGTCATACATAGACCTAAAGGAAATACACATGTATGAAGTTTGGAATACGGGGTCTCAGTTCAGTCCATCTCTTTTCCCACAAGGGGAAATGAGATCTCAAGAGAATTTAGGATCTTACTGAGTCCTTTACAATCTATGGAAACTAGACTTTGACATGGGAACTTCTGTAAACAAAACTTCATGTTGAGGTGCACTGCCTTTCAGTAGAGCTGAAAAAAATCTATAAGCAATTAACACTTTAATCTGCCTTTCTGCACTTGACAGTGATAAGTACTTCAAAAGTAAGTACTTTTTCAAATGCAAAAATATTTCTAAGCACAATTTGTCTTATGTTTTCTGGCACTTAGTGTCCAAGTTCTACAGAGATTGTTGTAATGGCATTGCTTAGAGATAGTGAAAATATGTGCATGAGAACTTTCTTGTGATGCTTAGCACTTTATCAGGCTGTTTTTTTTTTTTAATTCATGACAAATAATTGTTTTACAGGGAGGTTAGGGTGTGCCTTCTATTTACATAAAGTTCAATTTAGACCATTAACAAAATAAATATAGAATATAAATAAAAGAAAAATCCCATTAAACTAACCAAGTAAATGTTTTAATGCTAGTTTCTGTGCATATGGTGCCATTTGAGGGTGGGTCTGGAAAGACTTAGGCTAGCATCATAACTTGGTGTTAATTCTAAATCTATCTTGGAGCTTTTGCAGCAGTTGAGAGCACTCATCTCATCAAAAAATAAAGATGAAATATTTGATATTATGTTAAGAAAAAAAAAAAAAAGGAAGGTTATATATTTGTATTGTGATAATACATCTGTTGTATTTGGCCTTTCTTTGCCACTTCCTGAGGGGAATTAAAAGCATCTTGGGGAGTGCAGTTTTCTGACACATTTGGATGAATATGTTCTTCTCTGTCTTTGTTTTGGGTTGGTTTGTTGAGGGGTTTTTACATCTGATGTTTAAACAAGGAATGGCAGTAGCCAGAATGTTTTTTAAAAAGGGAATAAAAAAAAGACACAAAATCCCACACAAAACCAAACAAAAAATACATTGCATCAATCTAAAACTTCCCTTCACTGTTGTCTCAATATGTTTAATGAAGGCCATATGCCTTAATTCCCCCAAAGAGTACTGAATCATTCTACTATAATTTACGATACCCTACATCAGACTCTTACTGGCTCTTGCAGTCTTCTTGTACCAGATCTCCCAGTGTTCAAAATGCAGATGGTATAAACATTGCTCGCGACTGTCTCTCAGAGCACCTTTTTGAATCTGCTTATCACCTGTCCGCACAATGTTTTAGATTTCTTGTAATCACATCTGATTCCTCTTGGCCCTACCTTTTCAGTTGGTGTGCTGTATCCACTCAACTGCTTGAAAATGCCTGGAAGGCAGCGAGTCAGCAGGGGTATTTGTCAAGAGCAGGTAGTGTTGGACCAACCTCTTTTCCTTCTGTAAGAGGTTAGCGGGCTTTTTGGCATAAAAGCAGCGTATGCTATGTGTCTTGGTTTGAGTAAGGCTCTTTGTCACTCTTATGCATGGCATTCTCATAAGCAGATTAGAGATGCATGGTCAGGATGAAACTGAGTGGGTAGGAAGCTGTTTGGAAATCCTTACACTCAAAGTAGTTATTTAAGGATTCACTGTCAAAATGGAGGTGCTGCAGGAGCTCATGCGGCATCTAGAGCTTCTCAGTGTTTGAATAGAGTGTATGCTTGGTAGAGCTCTGTGTGTGGCACTTGAATGTCTGCAAATACACTGGAGTACAATTCAAATTCAGCTACAAACAGGAGATATGGAGGAAAAAATCTTAGGAGAACATTCAGGATGAACAAATGCTATTTATTATAATCAGTCAAGAATAATGTCACAGATTTTAAAAGAAGGGGCAACTGGCTAGATAGGACTTTTTCAGAGCTGTCTAGAGATCATAGTGAGCACAAAATGAGTAAGAGTCAGTAATGTCATGTAATTAAATCACAGGCTTTTCTGGAATATGCCATCCGAGTGTACTACGGGTAGAGTAAATTTTCTGCTTTACTCAGCAGTTAAGGATTCATCTTAAGTCCTGTTACGGACACAGCACTTCAGCAAAAGTGTGGATCAACTGAAGACGGTCCACAGGAGCAACAAGAGTAATGAGAGGTCTAGAAAACAGGTTATGTGCTGAAGAAAATTCAACAAGTTAAGATCGCCTATTAACTTCAGCTTAAAACCCCAAAAGGCACATGTTTTCAAATACAGAAAAGGTTAGGAAAAGAAAGGGAAATACAGTGTGTTCTCCAGATTCCAAATACAACAGGAAGGAAGGGCCTAAATTGCAGTGAGGGAGATTTTGCATTGACACCGAGGAAAAAAACTCAAATAGTATAGATGACAGAGCGCTGAAACCAGTTCCCTGGGGAAGCTGTGGATTTTCTGTCACTGGACGTCTTTAACAAGAGGCTATATGAACTTCGGTAAGAAATGGCATACACTGATTTTGCCTGGAGGCTTTAAATTTCTTCCAGTCCTCTGATTCTGTGATTTCCTCCCATTTTGCCAGTAACACCAGCCTCCAGATCACCCACATGCTGCCTTTTAACAGAGTAAACTCCGTCCTCTTTTGCACTATATATTCCAATCTGTAAGACTAGGAGGTGGTGTGGAAGGAGTAAAGAGTAATACTGTGTTTATCTGCAGTCAGTCATCCAAAAAAGGTATGTAGCGATGTAACCTCGAGGCACCTTAGCTACCTTTGAATAAAATAGCTGGGCTTCCCAGGAGCAGGTTAGCTGTGGTAGCAGGAGACTAATGTGCAGTGCTTCCTAGCTAGGCTGTAAGAGCCTCAGTAGGTAGATTAAAGCCATCTCAGGTATTTCTAATCTTGCTCTCAATAAATAACAAGCTCACAATGTGGCAGTAGAACAAAAAAGAACAGGGAGAATTGTATTTCAGTTGTGTGCATGATAGTGATGTTACTTCTTGGTTCCCCATCCTTCACGGCTGGCTGCTCACTCTCTGCCTCTCTTCCGTCATTGCACATTTCCTAATGAAGGTGCTGATTTTGAGTAGGTTTTTGTTATAAATGCTGTCATGAAATGTTTCCTGTGGAACTTGGTGGTAACTGAGACTGGACTGCCTGTAGTTACTTAATTACCCAAAAGAGTTTTACCCCATTCAAAGGTTTAGGATTGAAGAATATACTTGTAATAACTTCCAAATTTTAGTCAGGAAGTTTTGCATTCTGAGGGTTCATAGACAGATAAGCTGACCAAAAAAAAAAAAAAAAAAAAAAAAAGGTGAAAATTGACATTTTTAAGGAAAACATGCAGGTCAGTATTTAGGTTAGTATAGGATGAACTTCATTTTTTTCCCATCTTTATTTCATGATAAGTTTCTACTGAATTGAATGTAACAAAAAAATTTATTTTTTTTTTTTCTTACCGGGAAGTTCTTGTCCCTGATTTGGGAAGTTGTGAGCAAAATCAATTCCTAAGTCTAGTAACTAGCTGACAGGTTTTGATTTATAGAACTTAATTCAAATGTGTATTTCTTGCCAGTTAACTTATATAGTGCTATTCAGTGTTAAAGTTTTGAATGTAACAAAGCAAATGCATATGGGGAATTGTTTTAGCCATGAAGTAACTTTTCCATCATATGCTTTTAATCAAGTCATAAAGAGACTAGAAATATGACTGTGCTGAAAGGAATATTGGTTATACCTACATAAACCCCATCTTCATCATGGTTGGATCTCTTCCCCTGCCAAATTATCCATGCTGTCTGCACTGGTCCCAGAGTGCACAGGGAGAATCTCCCCTTTTCTTGAGGTACAGAACATGTGAATTTGTATGTCCTGATGCCAGGGTTTTGAAGGGGTGCCAGTGCCACGCCAGGCTCCCCAGATGCAAGGCAGAGGTGTCCTGGGAAGCCTGCAGAGTCCGTTTCCAACAGCTTTGTGAGCTTCCTCCACATCAGGTTTCTTGGAGGAAGCATCCAGAGCCGGTGCGGGTTGTGACAACTGTGGGCTGCCTGGCTCAGCACGAGCAGGACGCCAGCAGCGGGCGAGCAGCGGCGTGTACTGTGGGTTTGTGTTTTGTTTTTATTGCAGCCAGGCAGTGAACTGGATAACTTGGAGGAGATTCTGGATGACCTGCAGAACAGCCAGTTACCGCAGCTTTTCCCAGATAACCGCCCAGGCGCACCAGCGGGCTCGGTCGATAAGCAAGCCATCATCAATGACCTCATGCAGCTCACCAGTGACAGCAGCCCCGGCGCGGCTGTGGCCACCCAGAAACCAGCAATGAGGATTTCACAGAGCAGTGAGTCCACCTTCCGCGGCCGCGCAGGCTGGGCTTGCGAACCCCCGGAGCGCGGGGTCGTGGCGCGGTGCCGTGCGCCGGCCGGGGCGGTGTGCCCGTGCGTGGGGACACAGCGCCATCTGCGGTGCGCTCCGCCCCGCCGGCACCGCTGCGCCGCCGGCAGCTGCCCCTGCGGGAGCCTGCCCCTGCGGGAGCCGGCGCCACCCCGAGCCCTGCACACCCCCGGCCCCGGGGCGCCGGCGGGGGCACCCTCAAAATACATGAACCGTCCCCTGCTGTGGATACCGGAGGGCGCGCGCGTTTTGCTGCGGTGCTGATCGCTCCTTCCCAGCAGTAGAAGGGACGAGAGAGGCTTTCCTGAGCGTGAAGGAGAGTCGTCTTCTAAAACCACAAGATTAATAGAAAGACGTATGATTAAGAGGAATGCCCGAGTTTAGTCTGAAATTGTGGCTTTTAATTGAGTCACTTCCAGCTGACAGTGTTCCTTAACTTTATTAATTAACTTACAAATCGGCGTTGAAATGTTGGTCTACCACCATGGAATAACGGAAAGCGAGCAAGATGGGTGTCTTATCGGCTATAAATGTTGAAGAAAATAGCATAAAAAGCCACTGCTTCGTTTTTTATTTCTATTGCCTAGGATGGCAAATATTTTACAGGCTTTATATATTTCTATTTACTTCCCTAAATGTACACTGGTGTTTTTTTAATAAAACATAGGGCTTAGATAATACTTTTAGCCATTCTGATGATGTTGAAATAACACCGTGCCGCTTTCAAAGGAACTCGTATTATTACTTAGAAATTGTTAGATTAATATTAATAATTATTAGTGTTTAAATTAATATTAAAACCATTACAGATCCTTAAATTATCATGTGTTATCAGTGTTGCTCAGAGAAAGATGCTTTGATTTAATGTGCTCATTTCTGTAAGTATGGGAGTACTAACAGCAACAGCACGTAAATCAGAAGGAAATCTCCATGCATCTGAAATTTTTACCATATTTTTTCTGAAGCAAGGTCTGCTGGTTCCTTCCACTGTAGCCTTTTGGCTTTCCAGAGTTAACTTGCCTTAAAATCTGCTTTCAAAGCTACTGGCAGTACAGTAACAGTATGATTATAAATGGGAGTGTCTCAGTGGTTAGCAGTTCTGTAAAAGCAGCATCCTGTTTCCCATGTAAATTAAAACCCTAAAACTTTTTCCCCCAGCTCAGTCTTGTGTCTGTGCCTGATTCCCCTAGGGAACTTCTGCCTTGTTTTCTGTAGAAGAGCATACAGGTGCACAGAAACAGTGAGTGGCTTCTCATATGCTCAAAGAAAGCAATGTAGAATGACTGTCAAGACATACACAATTCTGAAAGAGATTTGGGGGTTTAAATTTTTTTTTTTTTCTGATGAAATAACCAGCTTTCATTTTATAGGTTTTACATGAAAATACTTAAAATATTTTTACCTGGTTTTTGTTGTTGTTGGTTTTTTTAAAAAAAAAAAAAAAAAAAGACTCAAAATATGCTAGATTTGCCAAATTGCTAGAGTTTGTTGCATGGGGGACAGGCAGACAAGGAGACTTGGGAGTCTCCTTCAGTTCTGTCTTGACCAAGAGACAAATATGTGATCTCAGCACCTCATCAACTGTGTTGTTAATTTGTTCTGCATTTCCAGCTTTCCTTTTTGTAGGATCAGTGGGTGCTGGCAAAGCTACCCAATCATAACTACTCACCTATGCGATTTTTTTAAACTTTTGGGGCAAACTGTTCTGAAACTGTAACTGAAGTTTGGTTTTACGCTTTATGATGACCCTAAGCTTGGTATGGTCATTTTTGTCTTGTAAGTAAGTTTTGTTTGCTTGTTTGAGTGGTCAAGACAAAATTTTGATCTCATGGGTAGGAATTAGGTGTATGAGATGTGGTGTATTTCCTATACACACATATAAGCAAATTCACCTGGCAGAGAATTTACATTAAAAAAAAAAAACAAAAAAACAATGAGTTCCTGTAATCTGATTTTATAAAATAAGAAGAAAAGTCAGAGACCTTTGTAATAAGATGTTTCTGTACTTTTTAACAAGCTTAATAAAACTCTTAAGTTCTCAGATTCAAAAGTATCAAAATATCACTACTTTGATCTAAAATAAGAAAGAAGTTATTTAACCTCTTTATAATGTGGTGAATATAAAAGTGCAGAAGTCACTTTAAGGATGCCATTATCAGAGACTCTCCTAGGGGAAGCTATCAAGAGGTATTGCAAGTAATAATTTCACAGAAGTGGTTAATTTATTTTGTATGTATTTTGTTGGTATGGTTAGAAGTGGAATCATAGGCACAAGGTCAATGTTTGACTCGTGTTTGAGAACTAGTTGTGCACACAGGAGATGCTTTCATGCATTGGAACATTGCCCAAAGACCAGCTGAGCCAGATGCCTGCCAGTCATGGTCTGAAGCTCACTTTTCTGAGACAGCCTGCAGTTTTCTTTGCAGAGGCTGATTTTAAGAGCACAAAACACCTCAACAAAATAAAATGGTTATATAAAGGTGACAGTAACCATCAAGCATGGTTTTGTTTACCAGAGTATTATGATGGCACATCTCTAATTCTGGACCACTTATTTGTTGTTGCTGAGTCATGGAAGCATTTATTTTTATTAATGAAAAAAAAATGTTTAAAGAATTTAAGAGGGATATGTAGAAAAGAGGCTACAAGATCTGGTATAGACTCAGTCTGTCCTTAATTTTGGTAACTTCTGCAGGGGCACAGCTTATGCTGGAAAAGATTCAAAGCTGAGATAATTCCTAACGATCTGCCTCAGGATGACATCTGCATGCAATTACAGTCCTACTAGGTATAAGATTAATTGGCAGTAGTATGCACATCACATAGTGGTATATTTTGCTGTAGTGGCTCTTCTGTCAGTTAAATGGCATCATTTAAAGTTTTTAAAATATACATCATATGTAGTTTAGTGTCAGAATGTTCCATTTTGAAATTTACATAAAAATGTCAAGAAGGGATGTTTCTCAGACAGTTATGGAGTGGTTAAATTACACAGCATTAAATAGCTCAACCCAAGAGCTTAAAGTGTGTTTGGGTTCTTTTTTTTTTTTAACAAGTAAAGTTTCCATTCTTCTAACTTTGCTTTTTTCTTTGCTCCTCCTGTCTAGCTTTTAATAATCCACGAGCAGGGCAACTGGGCAGGTTATTACCAAACCAGAATTTACCACTTGACATCACACTGCAGAACCCAGCAGGTGCAGGAACTTTCCCACCCATAAGAACGAGTAGCCCCTATTCAGTAATACCTCAGCCGGGACTGATGGGCAGGAATGAAGGGATGATAGGAAGTCAAGGAACTTTAGGCAACAGTAGCACAGGTAAGATAACTTTCCATTTTTTAAAAAATAATTGAGTAACAGACTATAGCATGTGTAACTTAATGTTGGGGTTATTACAAGTGCAGGTTATTATAAGTAAAAAAGCCTGGAAAAAATCATATTTCATGGGCTGTTATGTACTGGCATACTTATTTTTCATTTCTGTTTCTGCATATTTTTAGTCCTGCTCTTTATGCACTGCTTTTCATCTACTTGAAAACTTCTAGATGAACACAGTGTATTGGCAATTATAGTCTGTTCACATCAATGTTCCAGATTCAGCTGGGGCTCAGAAAGGTAAAAATCCAATCTTTCTGCCTCGAAAAAGCAAATAAATGAGCAGTTGTCTGTAGCGGACATTCTTTCAAAACAAAACTGTGGGCAATGTTGTTGTCCTTATGATGTATATCTCTACAGACCTTGGTTTTGGCCTCAGTTATCCTTTATTTATTAGCCTTAGTTCTCATTTTAAATTAAAGAAATGCTGATGTTTTCATCAGTTTCTGAAACAAATTTTTGGGAGACATCAGATGTTGCAGTTGAATTACCTTTTCTCATAGTTTATTCCTGATCTGTGGTGCGTTGATTGATTCATGTTGTCCTAATACTGTACAAAGATAGCATAGGGGTTTCACAAGAAAAGTCTGGCTGATTGACTTATTTCAACTAGTGCATAGTCTGAGACTGTCCAAGTGTACAACAGCCGCTAAGAACTCTGAGTGAGTAAATAAATGGGTATTGTAAGTCATTTCAGCTGGCTATTCACTGTCAAAAATTTATATTTAGTTTGCATCAGTATTAAAAAAGACATGCTGCCAGACACTGAGATATCCTATTTAAGCAGTTTAGAGGTCAACTTGCAGTCTTTCAAGTGTCCCATTACTTTCATGTTCTGTATACATATTAGAGGATGTTATTCATCTTATGTATACAAGTTAGAGAGTATTATCTGTGTTCCTGCCGTTTGCTCTAGCACACCACATATTTCAGCTGATAGAATGTGTACACAAACAGAACAAACCTGAGGGTGTAACACTGAGGCAAATTTTATACAGTAGCTGAAACAATGGCCCTCTTCAGAGGGTTTTTTTCCTTGGTTATATATCACCAAATAATTGAACTGAGGAATAGTAATAATTATTTGTGTGGCTTTTAGTATTCATTTAAGGATGTTGTGAAATGCAACTGTAGAGATCAGTAGTCCAATCTGAAATCAGTTTTTTATCTGTTCTCTTGACTGTATAGAACTGAAATGTATAGATACTATGAATGCATGTCTTTGGGTTTTGGGGATTTTTGTGGTGGGGTTTGGTTGGGTTTTTTTGGCACTACTGTCAGAGTGTAGTACTCTATATATTCCAAGTGTAAATAAACTGTATCAGTTGTTTACAGTAGATGTAGGAGGACTTCCCCTAAAATAACGGTAATGAACTTCAGCATCTATCGGAAAGTTCCTGTGAGTAATTTCCCTGCACTGTATATTGGTTCAAGATTATCTGGGTGAGCCTTGAAGCTAAGAAGGCTCTAAGTTCTGAATGAAAGGACTCGCCAAAAGATGTTTGCAGAATGAAAATTTAAATTCAAGCCTTCTAACTTGTAAGTGTGTGTAGCAATAACATGTTGTTACTCAAGTCTTCATTCTCACTTAGCACTTGGAAAGTAAAGCACTGACACACACATCAGCAAACGTGATTCATTTCCTGAGGAAGGAAGTTAGGGCTATCCACACACCCTCAGCACCTGTTGCAGACTACATGTGGGAACACTTACTCTGAACAGCGTTTCGGAAATGATAAAAGGATCTTCCTCTTGTAAAATGTATAATAACCTCCAGTCCCTTAACAAAGCAGCGTAAGGCATCATTCTGTAGCTTTGCACATCTGGACGGGCAGTTGTGGTACCGTGTGCTTTGAGTGAAACTCTTCTGCATTTGTGTTGCTAAAAATGCAGCTCATCAGGCAGTTGTAATGGTAAAGCTGTTCTGAATCATGTGCCGGCACCTGAGTCTGTTTGGCTTTTGTGCAGGAATGATCGGTGGCAACGCACCTCGGCCTGCCATGACATCTGGAGATTGGGGAAGCCAAGCTCCTGCTGTGAGGGTGACCTGTGCGCCCACAGCTAGTGGCATGAACAGGCCGGTGCAAGCAGGCATGATCCGCAACCCCACGGCCAGCATCCCCTTGAGACCCAGCAACCAGCCTGGCCCGAGGCAGATGCTTCCATCTCAGGTCATGAATATGGGTAAGTCAGGGCACATGTGGAGTTTTACCTTTTGGCATACGCTGGATTGTCAAAGATGAAGCAGAAAAACAAAACAAAGCAAAGTAAAATATTCGCTTCAATTATAGATTTGATGAGAACCATATTCCGCAGTGAAAGTTTGCTGTGGAAGTGGGAAGGAAGGTGCATAAAACACTAACTTTTCTATTTATGTATTGATATGAACAATTCCTGCTACTCTTTAGGTCCACAGTGGTACAGCCGAAGAAAGGGGATATGAAGCTCCCCTTGTTTATTAAAGGCTGTAGGTTTTTTAAAGAGGAAATGCTGTGAACATTATAATTGTTCTTAGTCACTGTAAAGCAAGTACATTTTGATACTGACTCGATATACTGTCTTTTTTTTTATGCCTATCTTACTAATATTTGGATCTATGATGTCATATCTGCTGTTTTACAGTTTTGAACCACTTTCAGATTTCTCATGTTACTTTCTGAAATTTTAAAAGCAATTTTTAACAAAAAGATCAAGACGCTTTTAAGTGTAATGTTACTGAAGTCTTAATGTTTTTGTTTGCTTTTACTGTAACATACATAATTCAGTGGAAAGAATTAATATGAAAATAGATTCTTTTCACAGAAGTTATGTGATTATTTTTCCTTGACTAGGGCCATCCGAATTGGAGATGAACATAGGAGGCCCTCAGTATAGCCAACAACAGGCACCTCCAAATCAGACTGCACCGTGGCCAGACAGCATCTTGCCTATAGATCAGGCATCTTTTGGTAATCAGAACAGGTGAGTCTTAGTGTCACCTCAAAACACAGAGAGATTTTACAGGCCTATATTTTATACACCTCATGGAAACAAAGTTCTACATAAAATATTCAACAAATGTACATCAATTTAATGCTTGTAGTATTTTATGCTTATTAAATGTGTACCTGTCCAAGTAATACTTACAAATGCTCTCTTTTTAATGTGTTGGAAGAATTGGAAGTTCACAGTGAATGCTGCCAGTGCTTTGAGTAATTGTACCATTTTCACCTCTCGAGCATTAATGTGGGCATTGATGCTGTCTGATTTTGTTGTTCTTACTGTGAACGATCATACGTAACACTAAACGTAGAAAAATAGCAGAGCCTTTGTAGTTATAACATAGCTGTGTTTTCCTGCAGCTGGGTAGCATTTTAGGTAGAGCAGGACATGGTTAACTTGTTTTGTTCGGGGTTTTTCAATTGACCTAAATTCTGTAAAAGGCAAGGAAGGAAAGATGAAGGGAAAGGGAGGCTGTCTCTTTCTTGAAGTTCCTTCTCAGGTAGCCAAAACTGCAGTCTGATCACAGCTCATTAACTCGTATGTAATCTATTAACTTTGTTCATTATTAAAACTATGAAAAGCAGTTTACACTTCTTAAAAAAGAGCTATGTCTTCTCCAAAAAGTTTGCAGCTTACATTAGAGAAACTATATATATATGTGGACTGTATAAGTGATACAAAATGGACAAGTAATTGAAAATTGTTGAAATATTTTGAACTGCATAAGTTGGGATATTTTTCAGTAGTAAATGGGGGGAGCACTGAAAAGAAAATGAAGAGGAAGATGTTGGGGAAAAAAGTGCATTTGAAAAAAGTTAATCTTCTGACTATATTCTCTTATCATTATGGAAAGATGTCTTAAATTATTATCTGTAAATTTAAGTGTGGCATTTTCTCTGTAACTTTCCATGCTTTTCAATTTGTTTCCTGGTGCTAATTCTCATATTGGCATCCATATGCCAAAATCACTGTCTGCATAACTTAATTATTCACTTAAAATGACACCATAAAATAAAATACAGGGCCATATCTGGTTAACAAGCCAGGCAGATAATTCTTCCATTTTGTTACCTTTGCATTTCTTATAATTTCCTTGTGGCTGAAGATGGTGAAAAAAATTCCAATCGTGTTGCATCTAAAAGTAACCATATTTTGATCATTTGCACCGAGAGATGATGAATTGCTTGGTGCTGGCATTTCTTATTTATTAATCCCTGGTATTTGTATTTTTATAATCTAATTACCATAATGAGTATTAAATTTGATACAGGTTAAATCCTGAGTAAAAATAATTCTTTTAGAGAAAAGTTAAACATTATCATTGTGCTATATAAAAAAGGCAAAAAACCCCAAAGTAATGGTCATTGTTTAACACACAGAATTTGACAAATGTGTTAGACTTTTTTTTTATCATATGTATTCGTGCTTGTTTACAATTTGAGGGAGTTTTTTTGGCTCGCCTTATCAATTATTTTTCCAGATCACAGATTCCTTCTTTTAAGTCATCTTTAAAGTTTGCAAGCAATTTGATTCAAAGGATTTTTTTTCCCCTCTTCCCTTTTACTGATTTATAATTCCATCTGTGAGAGTTATAGAAACTTCTCTCTATATGAGATTGATCAATACTTTGTGATGTTTTAAAGGTATGTCATATGTATCCATATTTTTATTTCTTACAGTCTAGGATCTAATTTAAAAGATGTTTTTGTTAGTTTTCCTGCCTGCCATCCTTTGGTTTTTTAGGTGTTATAGCCTGACGATGCAGCTCTTTCCTTCTGCTTAGCTTTGACAGAGAGATTAGACTTCCATGGCAACCATATATCTCATTATGGAAACTAAATACACAAACATGTTTCTTTGTTTTTCCAAACAGACATGTAAAAAGGGCTCACATATAGTGCTGTTTCCTCCCTGCATGTGTGACAGCTTTTGTTGTCTCTGAGTAATTATCTGGGATGAGATTCTGCCATGATGTGCATACAGTAGCTGCCCTTGCTTGCAGAATGCTTTGCTCTTTGTATTTTCTATAGTAGTCTCGTAATATTGTACATGAAGTAAAGCTTGTGTGTGAACTGCAAAATAAAAATATGTCATTTGGCTGCAGATAAGGTGTTATTTCAGATTTAGTTTGTTTCTCAGTAAGTTTTATCCTTTTGGTTTGGAATAAATCTTTATTCTGCCTTTGTAACTGTGAGTGTGCTTTGCATACAAATTCAGGGGTGAGGTAAGCAGGATTTATAGCGCCAGCACACTCTGCCTGACAATATCCAAATTCTTGCTGACACCCTTCTGAGGCACATAACCAAGTGCATAAACTGGCACCCAAGTGTGCGATTCCGTAAGGTGGGTTGAGCTGATGCAGTGTTTTGCTGCAAACAAAAAGGGGAATGTCCTTTTCTCCCTGCTCCCTCATGCTTCTGGCCAGCTTTTCCAGATGTTCCATTTGTGCCAGCTCAGATAGTCCTCAGACCCTTCTGTGACCTCTTTGGCTTGCTTGGTCTGATAGAGAAGCAATTAAGAAGAGTGTGTGTGGAAATCAGTTCTTTTTCTACCTGTGATAGTATACTTAATCTAACATCTAAAATTCAGTTACGATTAAATTATTTAGTCTTCTGCGTTCAGTGACTATATTCTATACTGTGCTCCTCTGTTGTCTCTGTAATATGAAATCAGTACTCGGCAGTACCTTTGGTGGACTTGCTTACTTGTCAGACACACAGTGCCTGCAGGGTCTTGACAGACATTAATCACGCTGTTTAGTTATTTCTTTGCATAACATAACTTTCATCTGGAATAGTTTTCTAAACAAAATTGGCAGTGATGAAAATAATTTCTGTCTCCACTTGTTAGTTCAATCTGAGTACTAATCCTCTGATATTATTTCTTGTTTCTCAGCAGCTGTTTACCAACGCTGTGTTCATGTTTTGACAGGCAACCATTTGGCAGCTCACCAGATGATCTCTTGTGTAATCATCCTTCATCAGAGTCACCAAGTGATGAGGGTGCTCTCCTGGATCAGCTTTACATGGCGTTAAGGAATTTTGATGGTTTAGAAGAAATCGACAGGGCTCTAGGAATACCAGAACTGGTTAGCCAGGTATAGTGGACATTACATTGCATGTATTATGTATTGCGTTTAAAGTATATGTTGTCAGGGTGGAGGTAAAATGTGTTGAAAAAGGGGATTATAAAACACTTCTTGCCAGCTAGGATAGAGTTACGTATTTTGGTGGGAGTCTCTCTAACAGCTCAGGGTCACCTGAAAAGCTTCCTTCAGCCCCAAGTTTAGTCTTCCTTCCTCTCCCTTGCCACACTCTAGCTCTCCTGCTTCTGACCTGTGCTGCGCCACTTTGTTTTATGCAACTAACCTGTCCGAAGCCAGAAGCTTTTGCTCATTAGGTGGTCAAAGAAATGACTGTGTGGGAAAAAGGTAAGATCACAGCCAGCATCAGGATATAGGAAAGATGAAAAAAGAATATGAAGGCCTAGGAGCAGAGGAGCAAAATCAAGACCTTTATGTGATGGGGGCCACAAGCTTTTGCATGAGCAAACCTGTAACATGTAATTTCACCTGTAGTTTTACCTTTAGTTAATGTCTGTTAAGGGACAAGTTTCACCTGATGCAGCTGATTCCACTCCAAGCACTTAAAAGCAGATTTTTTTTTTAAATTGTAAACATGTTTTCTAAACTTTGCAGCATGAATTTGTTCTATTCTTTTTCATCCATTTTTTTCTCTAGTTATTTTCTTAGTAGATTCCAGTTGGTTCTGGTCCATTTCAGTCTTATATGATGTAAAGAAGTGTGGTATAAAAAAAAAAAATTGGGGGGGAAAAGTTAGTGCTTGATGATTCTGGCATCAAAATCATCTTTCCAAAAACAACTCTACATGTCTTTGTAATGATTTAATATTCTCAGACAAACCTAGAATACATATTTCATTTCCCAGCACTCATCAGCATCCTGAGCATAACTTCTGAACTAGCTCTGCATTTTACATATGAAATAGGACCAATGAAATCGTGCTTTGGACATGAGAAAACTATCTCCAAGCCTATTTGGTACAACAGAGAACTCAGTGAGGTGTTAAACTGGAGATATAATTTATTGGTGGACTTCAATTTTACAGTGTCCACTACCAAAAAATTATGAATAATGTTTTATTTTAAACTAAGTGGTAAATAACTTTCTATTTATTTAATACCTCAGTGGAAACAGTTTTGCAGATAACAGAACTGTTGTATTTCAAAACATGTTTTTAAAATACCAGTCAAACTTTTTATAGGAGCTTAAAGTCTTCTTTCATGAGGGCAATGAAATTTATATTTAACTTGATTTGCAAAGTCGATGTGGAATAAGCTATAAAATTATTCTGGCTAGAGCAAATATTAGGGGAGTATCTAGAATGGAGTTTAGAATTGTGTTAGCTTTTTTATGCTAATGTAAATCAGTTTTTCCAAAAGTGCCCTGAAAGAATTAGGCTCTCTGTTCACATTAGCTTTTGTAATAGTTATTTGAAGTCATTATTTTGTTTAAAGATACTGATAAATATCTACTTTCTTATCCTTATTCATTTGTAACATCTTGAATTTATCTTGTATTCAGTGGCAAAAATGTGCTGGCAACACTTCATTTACAGATTTTGATACAGCATTTGTCATTTCAGGTTTCTATTTGTTAGCAGAATGATAGAGTGATGATGCTAAGAATGTGACAAAGACTGTGGGTCTTTGTTTTAAAAAGAAAAGAAGAGAGGAGGAATTTGTCTCCATGAATATGTTTTGACACTCAAAAAATGCATTTCTATTTGTTTTGAATTTTTATATTTAGGTAAAGAAAATTTATGTAATTTTCTGTTTAAAAGCATTCACAGCCTAGCAGGTTGGTTTTGCAGGGTGACTGTATTAGTCTCACATAATCCTGTGAAAAGCCATGTCCTGCCAACTGTTTCTATTGTTCATGTATTTCTGCAGAGCCAAGCTGTCGACCCAGAGACCTTCCCCAGCCAGGAGTCGAGCATCCTGATGGAGCAGAAGGCTCCGGTGTTCTCCCAGCAGTACGCGGCGCAGGCTCAGATGGCGCAGGGCAGCTACGCGCCCATGCAGGACCCGAGCTTCCACCCCATGGGGCAGCGCCCGGGGTACGCAGCCCTTCGCATGCAGCCCCGGCCCAGCCTCCGGCCCGCCAGCATCGTGCAGAGCCAGCCAAACCAGCTGCGGCTCCAGCTGCAGCACAGGCTCCAGGCACAGCAGGTACCTCCCCTCCCGTGCCCGGTTCCACGTCGGCGCAGGTGCCTCTCCGAGGCAGAGCCGGCTGACTGACTGTCAGCTTGCTGCGAGGAGACCAGGTCTTAAGTGTGTACCCTGCTTTATTATAGCGTCATTCTGCTTTGAAACTAAAAACACTAGCCGTAATGAGTTTTGCTGAGACAATACCCTGCACATTCGTTTTTTGTAATCTTTTTTGCATCTTTCCGTTATTCTTTCTCTAACACTGTTCAGGAACATGCCTAGTTTTTAAGCCTAAGTCTCACTGATTCTTTTAGGAAGGCTACAGGGTGCTTTTTGTTGTACAGGTCTTTTCCTGTTTGTTGTATCTTGAGTCTTCCAGTTAACCGAAGTGCCTTTTCTTTGTTGCTGCCTGTTACCTACATCTTTTCCTTGTGGTAGCCTTGGTCAACTTTTAAGGATCATTTTAAGTTGTTGTTTCTTGTTTCATTTTTAAATTTATAGGTTTGTAGTACTCTAAATAAGATATTAATGCTTTTCTAGTGGAGGAGGAAAGATCATTTCTGCCTTCAGACATCAGGATAAGGTCTAATTGAGAGTAAACCTCAACAGTCCAGTCCCAAACTCAAAAACAGTAGGAGCTGTAAAGGCAGCATGTTTGGTAAACAGCTTAGTGCCTGTGTTGTCATTTGTATAGTGCGTTATCTCCTTATGAAACAGGATTCTGTGAATAGTAATAGGACTTGAGCAGCAAAACTAGTCCCTGCTTGGATATGTAAAACTAGGTCCTCAAACCAACTGATCGGGAAGTAGACATATATACCTCTGTATATAAAAATTCCCTTTTCTTGTTTTCCTTCTAAAAACTTCTGGGTTTTGTGTTGGGTTGTTTCTTTTTTTCTTTAGAATCGGCAGCCACTGATAAATCAGATCAGTAGTGTCTCCAATATGAATCTGTCTTTGAGACCTGGAGTGCCAACACAGGTGAGAGAAATAGTACTTTTTTAAAAATCACTTTGTTTTCTTCTTTCTCTCTCCAGTTAAATAGGGTAGTAATGGTATGTGGTAAACACATATAATAAATTCTAAAGCTTGAATACAAATAATGCAGTATGTGTGATAAGAAGTATTTTACTGTTTTATTTCTGAGAGTCTTTCTCGTATTTACATGGGGTGGATGGTTGTTTACTAGACATACAATATAACTGCATTTTAACCAAGCTTCTCATTTCCTAAAGATGCAATTTTAATGAGCTACTCTATTTGCAATTGCAAATCACTGCAACATTAAACACTGGTATTATTTCAGTTACTGACTCTTGCACTGTTGGAAGTCTTTCCCAGCAGAAGTATTAATAGGATGATTTTGTCCCGTTTAATATTATTGTTAGTTGTGTGATGAGGGGAAAGAAGAGCTGGAATCTGCCAGATTACTCCAGTGGAAATGCCTCCACAGGTCAGCTTGCTTGAGGAGGGGTTATTGATAGGTGGTGGTGGTTTTCCTTGCAGGGTCCTATCAACGCGCAGATGCTGGCACAGAGGCAGCGGGAGATCCTGAGCCAGCACCTGCGGCAGCGGCAGATGCAGCAGCAGCAGCAGCAGGTGCAGCAGCGGACGCTGATGATGCGAGGGCAGGGCTTGAGCATGACCCCCAGCATGGTGGCCGCCGGTGGCATACCAGCAACCATGAGCAATCCGCGGATCCCGCAGGCAAACGCACAGCAGTTTCCATTTCCTCCAAACTATGGTACTGGTTCCACCCCCTCCAGTGCATTTCTGCAATCCTAGTCCCCCGTGTCCTCCCCACTGCTGGGTTCAAGCCCCACTCCCACAGGTCCTTGCCTGGCCCCCTGGGAACAATGGGAAACGTGAAGGTTGGGGCCCCTTGGAAGTCCTTAAGTGCATCATAGTGCCTTCCACTTTCCTAGCTCTAGTACCACGAATTCTCCAAGCACGGCTCTTCTTTTGAGCAATAGTAGAAGTGCAAGGTGTGTGTTTGTTTAGATAGATAGATAGATACATGCAGATAAAAGTGTGTATGCACACATGAACACATATATGTGGATGTATTGGCTTGTTGGACTCTGAATTTTGACTGAACTAAACAAACCAATATATAAAGTGTGAATGAAGAAAAATATGTGAATTGATAGTGAACAGCATAAAATGACCAAAACCAAAGCTGTACCTAATTCTTTTCATTTTGATAATGAGATCCTGCTTAAATATCAGACAGATTCTTGCCCAGGAAACATAATTCTTCATGTGTATGTTATAATGATAAGTACTGTATAAGTTATATTGCAATTATATTAAATAATATGTTATGTGCAAGTTCTGCTGATACAACAAATTATGGCCATCCAATTCTAAATTTGCTGTCTACTCTTACCAATCTCTTACCTTTTACACCAGTTTCTAAATCATAGTAGTGCTTTTACTCCATGTATTTGTAATTGCTTTATGAAAATTAAGAGACATTGTGTTATTCCCATTTTATGATATAAACAAAGATACAAAGAAGTTAAGTCACGCAGACAGTAAATGTAAAAACAGATTTTATTCCGCCTGATTCTTATCCCAGCATTAAGAGTGGCTTGTTTCTGTTGAGTATGCTGTTTGTGATGAATTTAAATAAGACCAAAGTGACTTGGTTTAAGACATAATTTCTGCACACAATTGGCATTTTACATCTTAAATTAGGATTTCTTTGCATCTAGATAATTTTTTGATTTTATAAAATCATTAAATGATTGCACAAAATGGCATTGCCTCTTTTTGCAGGGACACAGAAATAGAGGTACTAAGGTTTTAAGAACATTAGAAAAAATTGAAAATTGTAGCCTAAATGTTAAAAGGCAGTGCCATGCAGTAAATGGGTCCTGCGTAAGTTTCACCAAAATGGATTTATAGACAGAAGCAATATGTTTTATTTGCTCGTTTGAATGCAGTTTCTGGAGGGGAAAAAACAATCACTTACTAGTGTTTTTCTTTTGGTCTGTAGAGGAATGAGACCACTTATGTGATTAGGACACACAGGTAGCCAACACATGCAAAATTTTTTTTAAGGTTATGCGTATAATATTAGTTGATAATGTCTTACTTTTAATCTAAATCCCACATTAAGTCACAAAGTTGTAGGTTCCAGATTACTTAAGTAGGACAGTCTGCAGGTGGACTACTTAAGTAAGTCTACATAAGTAGACTTACTTAAGTAAAGACATGTCTGCAGGTATGGGACCTTGGTTTGTTTTAGCTTTGAATCTACAGTGGCTAAATTTCTTGTTTCTTCTTTCAGGTATTAGTCAGCAGCCTGATCCAGGCTTCACAGGGGCCACCACTCCTCAGAGTCCACTGATGTCTCCAAGACTGGCTCATACTCAAAGCCCCATGATTCAGCAGTCTCAGGCTAATCCTGCCTATCAGTCCTCTACAGAGATGAATGGGTGGGCACAAGGGAATATGGGTGGAAACAGGTAAATCCAGAACAAAACCAAAATGAATACACAGCGTAATGGGGTCATTTAAGGTCTACACTTACTTATGGAGTTGTTTTCTATAATTGTTTGATAGTTTATTGTGAACTATATCCTAAAAAAGATTTCTTTTCAATTTGGCTTGACGAGTTGGTTTAAATTCTGTCTTCGTATAAGGCAAAGTGAGTGCATAGCTAAAAGACCTGCATCCACACAATGCACTGCTTTATCTGTGATAACTGATAAAACTCTGTGTGTCCTTAAGAAGCACCTCTGCTGCACAGTGAACTCCAGCCCCTATGTTTGTGTGGATGCATTTCTTCTGCATATGACTTTCATGTTGTGCTCCCACACTGCTTTCCACATGGCTGGATCAGCTGAGCTGGAGCATATGCATTCCCTACTGCGCTGGAGTTGTGATGACTGGGTATCACCTCCCACTTTAAACGCTGGAGTGCAACCGGGTTCAATCCATTAGTGCTTGCACATACTGGGGGTCAGCATATAACTGTCATTCTCTGAGAGCATTGTAGCATGCCCCATGCATGCAGTCACCTTTTCAGTTGAGGCCCATGCCCCAGTCGGTGTAGCTCTAATCAGTCTGTCCCCATTGAATGGGTTGGATGTTGAACGCTATCAATAGGCAGCAATGAGCTTCCAGATGGCAATGATCTGTGCTTTTCAGTGAAAGGCGGGAGGAGCTATCAGATTGGTGTACAGCCTGTGTCACTTGAAAGTGGGGTACACACAGTTGTCTCTAGCACAGTACCTTTGTCGTCCTGAAGTTCTCAGGCTGCTCTTATTATCCCAGCCCAGCAAAAAACCTTTTCCTGCTGGTTGACAAAGATTTAATAAACCCAGACCACCAGTGATGATACTGATCCAAGTGAAGTTCCCCTTAAAGCAACTGATTTATCCTCATCCTTGTCCATGCCTCTTCCTCACTGTCTTCCTGAAGCATCTGCAGGAGGCATAGCTACCGCTATCGTGGCTTCTGCTGAAGTGGCATCAGGGGCAGCTCGATAAGACTAATGGTTGGCTTGCTAAACTGCAGCTCTACAGTGGAGACATGTCAAATGCATTTACACAAGCCACTGACTATTCACAATGATCTGTAGTGTACTGTTTCAGCCATCCAGATAACAACTTAAAAATGGGGTTAGGTGGCCTGAAAAGACATGGAATTGGAAGGAAGAGAATGGTGGGATTTTCTGAGTTTGGTCCCAAGCCCAGAATGCCGTTGCGCTCCACCAAGTCTCACAGTGCACAGGAATAGCCTAATGGAGTACCCAAGTGCAAGATCGAGCGTTAACCCTGAAAGATTTCCTCAGCTGTGGGAGCAGTCCTTCCCAGGGAAGCAAAAGTCAGCCGTTGATATAGAGGTGGTTACTGAGTGCCATCTGACACACAGGAGCCCTTCCACAGTATTGCAGTCTAATGCAGATCCTCTAAACAGACACATTGTCAGGAATAATTCCTTCATTGACTGTTGGTTTATGCTGAAAGAGTATAAAAGACTGAGATGTAAACAGTGAAATGCATTTTAGGAGATGTAAAAAAGTCTCTCGTATAACTTCCAACATAATTGGAAGGAAGATACTATCCAGAAAGGACTTGACTTTGTATAAAATCTGGGATGAGATCTTCCACAGTTACTCCTCCTTAGGTTGTTCTGAAATGACCTTAAAGGAACGTAAAGGGTAATTGTCTTAGACTTTATGATATTTCTTACAGTGCCACATTTTCAAAACCTGATCCCAAGATTTAGAAAATAAATTTCTGCACAATTGCATGTCTATATTTGTGAGCCCACTTGCCATAATTGTATGTGCAAATCTGGTATTCATATGTGCAAGTAGCCTCTTTTGCAAAAAAATAAAAAGTTTTTTAGACCAGATCCAACTTCAGCTCAACAGTCCTGTGCTGTGCTAACACTGGAAAGAGAAAAAGGTGGCTTCCTTTCCCTCCAAAAATTACTTTCTTAAAGGTATTTAAAATACATGCAAAGCTCATCTAGATAGTTAATTGTCTGTTATTGCACACGTATAACAGATTTGTACTCTGCCATAGTTTCACACACAAAGGCATGCATTTTTGTGCACAGACATGGGACCTTAAATTTTGAAAATCTATTCCTTAGACATTAATGTAGACGAAATCTAGTTTTTCCTTTGAAGTTGGGATAAATGACAGTATATACAAAGTCTAGCTTAAGATATACTAAAAAGAGAGTAGTTTCTTAGAGGCTTCAGCATTCTAAGTCTGACACATTGCTTTTTCCATTCCTTGCTGTAGCATGTTTTCACAACAGTCCCCACCACATTTTGGGCAGCAAGCAAGCACCAGCATGTACAATAATAACATGAACATCAGTGTATCCATGGCAACCAACACAAGTGGTATGAACAACATGAACCAGATGACAGGGCAGATCAGCATGACCTCAGCGACCTCTGTGCCTACATCAGGGTTGTCCTCCATGGGTCCTGAGCAGGTGAGAATTTAAGGACATGAGATGACAGCTAGAGGATTTGCTTTGACTTTCAGTAGTTTTTCAGGTCCGCTGCGTTGGGCTGTAACTGCTGTAAGCCAGTATGTTTCTTTTACTAGTTTTCTTGAGAAATAATGCTGTTTAAAAAGGCTTTGTTTTTAGCTCTGCACTCAGATAACCAAGGTGACCGATGAGGTAGAGAGCACTTTTTGCATCTCAATTTCCCATTTTGACCCAGCACCACTTTAGTTAGCACCTATAGTTGCTCCTGGACTTTGTGGAAAGTGTGTACTGATCTAGCTGCTGTTCTCAGTAGGTAAGTTGCCATAGCACAGTTGGAGGTCACAAGTGTCCTTGCTAATTTTCTCAGCATTGGAGGCTAGGACTGAATGGCAGCTGTTTCCTAGAGATAAGAGTGAAAGATGCTGGTGTGGGCAGTGTGTGGAAGATGCTTCTACTGCCACTGTGATTGTAGTAGCAGACAATAGGCAGTCAACTTCAAGAACTATCAATCTGGCACCTTCACAAACACAAAATCCACACTTTGTAATGTGGTGCATATAAAATATGTTGCTGAATCAATAGGTAAGTAACCTGCTCTTTTCTGCTGAGAGGAGGTTTACACACTTGATTTTATTTGAGGCTGCTACTTAGGGTATCCGAAATAAGGAAAATAACATTTCCGTTTGTCGACCTGCAATTAAACTGCACAGTACATTAATAAGTATTTGACAAACAAGTCTTCTTAATTAACGGTTTCATATGTTTGTTTCAGAGCTGAACTCCCGTTTGTTCAAAACACAGACTTGAAATGATGGCCTTTTCTTAGAAATTTTGGAAGGAAAGTACCTCTTGTGTTTTCAGGCAGCGTCTCCTGCTGTGGCAGACAATATCATAAACATTTTTTCTGAGACTATAACGTTCCAGTTTAAAGCTAGTTATATTATTGGCTTGTTAATGTATGTCCATTTTCCAGCCTAAATTTGATAACTTTTCCAATATTACCCTTAAGCTTAAATAGCTCTTCTCTTAGAATGGCTCTTTTCTAAAATATATCAACATGATTTTTTGGTTCTTTTGAGATTGTTGGATTGTTTTATTTTGCGTTTCTTGGGGTTTTTCCTGTAAGTTAAACAAGCCACAGTGTTTCAGTCTCTTCTTGTAGGCTTTAAATTCCCTTTCCTTTTCTGCACCTGTTCCAGTTTGAATCAGTATTTCCGAAGCACCAGAGCCATGTGCATAACACCAGTTCTTCCCCATTTCTCTTGGAATACTCTGACAGATATAGCCCCAGATGACATTTGTCTTTTACAGCTGCCACATACTGGTGACCTGAAGTAATTCTGATACTCCTGAATCTGTCATCTTCTCTGATATTCCCAGTTGCTAAGCCAAATTACAGCAGACTTTATTATTATTAGTAGTAGTAGTAGTAGTTCCCAAGTGCATACTGTTGCACACATTTAAAACAGTAAAACAATAATAAAACCAAAAAATAAAAGGAGTGGAGACGTGAAGGTGACAGCCCAGTCCGATTTTTCAGCCTGCCCGTTCTACACAATTTTCCCCAGGAACCTGAACTGAGACACATGCATTATAGAAGGAGATTGGTTTTATTTCAAGGATTTCCATGCAGACTTTTTCCACTGGCACAGTTGTCACATGGCTTTTCCTTCCTGTTAGACTACAAGGTCTTGTTTCAAGATAGCAGTTATCTAACTTCCAGTAAGCTGAATAGTCTGAGGTTCTTGTGCATCTCAACATTTGTTTTTCAGTCCCTTTCGTGGATCTACTTTACATTCCACTGTTGTAATCTCCTTCTAGAAGTATGAACAGAGTAATTAGAGACAGTGATTTAACAGTGACTGTATCAAAGCTGTGTAAAGTCAAGTTCTGCTTCTAATTTCTCTTTCAATCCATGGGTTGCCTTGGCTCCCATGACAATGTCACACTGGAGAGCACATACTGAAACCCTTACAATGATCCCCAGATCCTCCTCAGCATGTTCTACGTAAATGAAACCTGCATTCTTTGTTCCCAAATGTATTGCCTTCCTTTTGTCTACATCAAATCGCATTTCTTAGATTGAGTCTGTTTAGCCAAAGTGCTGTGGCTCATTCTGTAACAGTAACCTGTTTTACTCCTGATTTGCCACCCCGGCACTGTGTCATCTGCAAACGCTGTCAGCCAACTGACAGCTGAGGGGCCATTTCTGGGCCACAAGACAGTACTTTTTAGTCCTCCAGAATGTTTGCTGTGCTGCTTTCCATTTTCTTTTCTGAGAGATGGGAATAAATAAATATGTGCATTTGAATACTAAAATTGTTATTGTTTTCAGTTTTCAGAGCGTAGTGCTTTACAATTTGGCATCTTTATTTAGCAGTTGACCTCGGCTGTGCTGAACTACTTCTTATAACTGGTGGTTTTCAAAATTACTACATTTTCTTTAATTCTGCTGACTGTCACCATTTTATTCATTCTTTTGGTTTTTTTACTGTCATACTTTTACTTACTTAATGCCATTTTTTGTTCCATAAAACACAGTTTTACTTCACATGGTCATCTCTTTCTAATCACATCAGATAACAGTGTTTACACTAAAAATGTGTTCCATCTTTTGAAAAAAACTTAACACTTCACATGTTATTGGATGGCCTGGGAATTAATATGTATTACCTGTTAGTAAAAAGCTGTGCCTGGGCTTATTTACCTGGTGAGAAGCAGGTATATTAGCTTTGGTACCAAAGAGGTTTGTTTGGCTCTGTCTCCTGTCTCTTTGTGGCACTATACTGTATCATACAGACATATCCAGAGCTCAGAAATAGTTTGGTATTTCTGCTCATACTGGTGTATCTCCAGCTTCTCTTGTTTGCTACTTAGGCTTCTGGCATCACCAAGTAAAAAATGAAGATTATGCCCAAAATGGGCTTTCTATTTATGATGCTTAGAGACCCTTTTATGTACTTGACAGATCAGACCTTGTCTCATTATCATCTTCTCCCTTATAATTACATTAAAGCTCTTCCGGCTGCTCTTACTAGTGTGTCTTCTAGGAAGCTGCTACCAGGAATGCTAGCTGCCAGGTCTGCAGGTTCCTTCTGCCCAAAACAGCTTCCCCAGACATCGAGAAAGTCTAAATCTTCTTGGTGTTACACCATTCACACAATTAACTGTTTTTTTTCCCTTATCTTCTTTGTACAATGGACTGTTGCTGTAGTTTTGCTTGTTACTTACTTTGCAGCATGGATCCATGTACTGAGCTATCGGAGAAGCAATTCGAAACCTATGCAAGAGAAGAGGCTTTTCAGTATATAAAATAAACCCCTATCTAGTTGTCCACTTAGAGTAGATGCTTATTAATCTGCACAGGGAAGTACTTCCCAGGCCAAAATTATCATGGTATCTATAGTTATCTTGGAACAGTATTTTGATTTTGTTCAGCATACTGGATGAAAGGAGCTCTGGAGGGGTAGGAAACTTTTCTTATTAGACACCTTGTATATAATTCTGCTTTATTAACAGGAGGCCCTATTAATGTGCTTAATTGCAAAGGAATGGTATCTTCTGTCTTGTTTGTCAGATTTCATATCTGATAACACCACTTGACCTGTCCTTAGAAAATTATATAAACCCCTCCATGTCTTTGTCCTTCTCCATACTTTTCTGATTGAATTGTTATTGCAGTCAGAAAAATTAATAAGTGAATGTGGAGTGTTTTGTTTCAAGGACTTCTGAAGCAAATGTATTCATGTAACAAAACCGCAGATATTTTTTTTTTATCTGATAACCATGTCAGACAGGATTCTTGCATTATGACTGGCAAAGAGCATCTGTGGTAGGAACTTGACTGAACCAGCTTCCTTTTCCATACCTGTCCTAACTGCCGTGATGAAAATCATGCAATCATCTTTTTGTTCCAGAACTGCTGTTGATTCAGTATGGAATTTTTGTATTTTTGCTTTTTATTTTTTCCTTCCTTTGTCTGCTGAAAAAACAGAAAAGGCCTGTACATTCTGATGAATGTTGATCAATAGTAGAAAACACTTTTCAGACATGGATTCTGTTGCTTAGTCAAATGCATGTAGATAAAGTTGCGAAGCTGTCTAATTTCTTTCTGAACAAAATAGTGCGGTTCTCTTCCCTTGTGATGTAAATTTTCACATTCAGGTTTAAAAATCTGCTCATTTGTGTTAAGAAGAAATCCCTAAGAGTCTTGCGACACTTAGTTTCTTCAGACGTGAAATTTCTATGACAAAAATATTTTAACTGTTCCTATTGAACTGCAGTTTTGTCTCTGGCAGCATTCGAAACCACCTCTTTAGGTGGTTGTGTGAGATTGCATTTAGCTTTGCAACGTTTTGCAGAATTGGTGAATAGCAACAGAAACAACAGTCAGGAGGATCTGAAATGAAAATACTTTGATGCGGTAAATTCAAGAGAGTCTTCCCCGCTTGCTGCAGCAGGTTGCTGTAGCTGACATGAGGTAGTGCTGTGGCAGAATATCCTCTCCTTGGCAACACGAGTCTCCTAAAGGGCAGGTGACATGGGAAACATCTTTTTCCTTACAGCAAAATCTGGAGGGGTATATCTTCACTATTACCACATCCATCTAATCTGAGGGAAGTAACAGAGAGAACTGAGTCAACAAAGGGTCCCTAGGAAGAGGTTTCTTTCCCTGTAAAACTTCTAAGGAAAGCTGAATTTTCTAGTATTTCAGAACCTTGAAAGGCTGTGTTTTATATTTTATACCACAGAGAGATTAATCTTTTGATTATGAAAGCAATGCTGTAAATTTGGAAAGCCACTCTCTCCACATAAATAAGCATGACAAACCCTTTGGTTGTGCAGAAATATATAGTTTCAATACTTTCCTGTGGCTGTGTTCAGAAAATTGTTGAGACCGTCCAGTTAGGAAAGCATGCTACTGCACATTTTCCTACTTCATGCTAACTTTCTGCATTGCTTAGAAGCATAAAAATAAGTGTCGTTAAAACTAAGTCAGTAGTCGGTATTATTCAGCCTACATGTTACCTTATCAGGCTTTGAAAAAATTGTGTGGCAGTTTGCAAGCAAAAAATCTGTGTGTTACTGAGGTTAAGTAAGTAGTTACACGTTTCTGCTTTTGGGACTTCAGTAGCAAGCATGTCCTCTTCAAATAACACTGACCTAATTTATGGAGCCTGCTTTGTAAAATACACACAAGGGTCATAGTATCAGGAATGAAATCTTGGTTGTTGACTGTGAAGCAGAATAATATGCGTCAAACACATGCTGCACAAGAAGGGTGCTCGCTATGTAGTCACTTTTCTGATTGCAACATCATCTTAGAAGTGGATGTAGGTATATGCAAGGGGCATAGTGGTTTAGAATGCTTCTTTTTAATTCCCAGCCCGCTTCCCAACATATTTTTTAATTCATTCTCCTTCATGTCTTGTTACCAATAGGTTAATGATCCTGCTATGAGGGGAGGCAATCTTTTTCCAAACCAGCTGCCTGGAATGGATATGATAAAGCAGGACGGAGATGCAGCACGGGTAAGGAATAGCATACAGAGGCAACAGAACCGTGAATATATTGTGGTCGAGAATGAATACAGTGTCTTTTTACTTACAAAGCTGAGTGTACCCAGGGCAATAGTAATTAAGTTTTTTGCAATTAATTTTTTTAATTCTGCTTTTAGTGACATCTGTATTAAGTTCCTTGTTTAGATCTCACTAGCATTACTGAAGTGAAGAATACAGAATACCTTTACATTAACAGAATACATTATGTTACTGAATTAACAGTCACATTCAGCAGACTTATGTATAGTAGTATTTGCTTTTTACACAGAGCAATTACATGACTATTTGCTGATGATGGGGAAGACTTACTAGTGATTTATATTTGCACTGCTGCATGCTTAACCCATTTCATGTTTCATCCTACCTAAGTGTTTCTGTACTTCTCATTGCATTATACTTAGGGCAAAAATCTCATGAATTATTTAATTTATTACATTCTATACAGTTCTTCTTCTGAGAAAAGTGGTAGAACTGAACTAATTTTCACACAAATTTCCAACTGACAGGGTAATTAGCGTTTGCTTAGGTTGAAACCGATTTGTATTCCAAACAGCAACAGTACTAAAGGAAAGACATTGTGGAGTTCTTGGCAAGTGGCCAAGTAAATGAGGTGGGTTTTATGTGCCCCTCCTCAGCGGAAGGTTTTTTTTGTGGCGATAATCTTCACATAACATAAGTTTGCTACATGAAACCTGGTGTTTCGAGACCCTGTGTGATTTCAAACCAGAGCTCAGCCTTTCTCCTGCCTGATCCCAGCAAGGCGGCTGTGCGGACCCATCCGAATGTCCGAGGCCGACCTTCCGAGGAGCGCAGCCAAGTGGCCTCGCCGAGGAAGCGGTGTGGGGACCCTCCGCCCGTCCCTGTGGGGACCCCAGGCCCAGGGTGGGGGGTGTTATGTCGCAGCTGCCCCGGCTGGCTCCTCCCCGGCTCAGGAGGATGGGAGGGAAAAGGCTTTAAGTTGCCCATTTTCCCAGCCGCTTGTTGTCATCGAAACAGGCAGATCTAAGCTGTTATTCCTACTGGAGTCATCAGGTAACCTGCTGGAGGGCCCACTCCCTGCACCATTGTTTCCTGTCATCTCCTTGTATGCAGTGTTGAGATCAGAAAGATGGAATTAAATGAACAAATTTTCCTCTTACACTGAATCCAATGGCAAATTTTAAAGTTTTCTACTGTTAAGACAAGAGAAACTTGAATAGAATAATAGGGGAAATTTTAAAAAAGTGACTGCAGATATATCAAGAGTAGTGAAAATGAACAATGCGAAAGTACTGAGGAAGAAGTAACCATATGTGTATTTTATTGTATCCCTCTTTTTTTTTTTTTTTTTTTTTTTTTTGCATGCATATGTGTTTAAAACTTCCTGGAGGCCTATTGTTTTCACACCTTCATGGTTCATATGAAAAGACAAGTGCCTGTCTGTGCATAGAGGGAGGCTTTTCTGCAACCATCTCACGGCCACTTTGAAGATTAATAAAAAAAAATGCAATATTTAGAGAAGGAAGAGAGAGTGAATGTGACAGAAAAGGTTTGGAAATGCATGAGAGAGGGTGGAGAGAAGTCAGGGAAGAGTATACAAGTGGAAGGAAACAAGTGACAGGACTTTGGACAGGGAACCTGTGGTGTTTTAAATTAAAATAATGGAGTCGGTGCCATGACAATGAGGAGGACAGTGTGCATAGAGAGCAGTTTTGTGTCACCTGCGGAAAAGCAACTTCTTAAACCTCTTGGATTATTTTGTAAGGGTACATTGGACTGCACTTTTTGTGATTTTACTTTTATTCTACTAATGTAGCTTTGACTGTCAAGGAAAATGTGGAAGGTTTATATGCACTATAATTACCTTTTACAGAACTTTGAACTGTAATAGAGGTTACATGTGTCTGTGCTATAAACTATTCCTGTGTAACTTTTTTAAGCACAAGCCGTGTAATTAGAAAGCTGAGGAGAGGATTAATGTGCTTCATCCCTTGGTAGTTGTGGCTTTAGCATATGAAAGCTGAGAAAATCATCTGACAAATGAGAAACTCCTCTGACAATTTTTTTTTCCCCAATGTTTCATAAAACTGATCTCAACAACTGTATTCTTTAAAGGGATTGGTTCTGTTTAGAGTTGAATAACCAGGAAATAACATGCTGTTCCTGAAATCTGTACAACTATGGATGTCAGATCTCTACATCTACTGTTTTAATTTGTTTGCTTAATACTGATTAACTTTGTTTTAACATGTTGAGGATAAAAATTCTACAGTTTAAAACTTGCAAGGATGATACTAATGCTTAGCAGAGAAGCTGTTTTTAAAGTAACTACAGAACAGAGAATTTTTCAAGGTGCAAAGTACCCTTCATTTGTAGAGCTGAAAATAGTTGCATCTGGAACAGTTTAATATATTATTTTGCGATTATTGGAACAAATTTGTATTAACTAATTTCACATGGTAAAAGAAAATTTTGAACCTGCTTCATTTAAAATTAGATGACTGAAGAGTACTGTTCGTAGCTGAGGTTTTTGAAGGGCTTCCAGTTTAACTTAATACCAGTGTAGCAGGAATCTTATAGTCAATGATCTTTGGGGTTTTCAGATTACTGCTCTGCTCTGAAGTTGCATACATCAACCATGGAAGTTATTCTGAGCAATTTTTCCCACATTCACTGTCAGCCTGGGAATAATAATTTGACCTGTTTCTTTAAAGTCCTGTTTGGTTTGGTTACATCTAAATAAAAAGGGATGGGGGAATGTTTTTCTAGAGGTATGCTTGTGCCTTCTTTGTCTTACCCACTCTTTTATGTATTTTACCATCCTGTGATTCAAATCTCTGCTAAATTATTTTAAAAAATCTTTTGTAGTGCATGAATTTTTTTCAAGACACTGGTATGGTAGAAACATTTATTTAACATCTCTGTAGAGATACTGTTTGTTAAATGTTCACTCTGAAAATATAGACATGTTTGTCACAGTGTCCCTGAACTGCCTCTCAACATGTTAAGAAGAGGAGCCAAAGTTTATTTAGCTTGTTGGTATTAGTCAGGGCATGAGGGATGTGAGTGTGATGTGTATGTCCTGTGATGAAGCAAGGAGGAGCAGGAGCAAGACTCACTGTATTGGCATCTGGACCGTGCTTGTGGCAGGTTGCCCTCAAGAGCTCCATCTGCACCAGCTGGGCTGGGAATAGCAGGTGTCCAAAACACAGGACCTTTCTTTCCTGAGTCCCAGAATGGTTCCTGACACTGACTTTATTTGTCAGTAAAGATACATTTCTAGGCCTTGTGGGACTGCAGAGGAAAGCATGGTAAAGTCCAAAGCATGGTGTAGACAGCTTCCAGAAGGCAGTCTAGCAGCATGCACATGGGCCAGTGAGGAAACTGCCTACTTCCAGCACCGTCCCTGAGCAAACAGGGCCTTCCTCATGCACAGCAGAAGGCTGTGAGCAAAGAGCTACTCTGCTGGTGGAGCCACGGGATTGAAGTGAAGAGTAACCCCAGGGGAGAACAAAAATGGGTTTTGGCTGGATTGGCTCTGACATGACTGACCACAGCACCCCATGGGAGCAGGAGTTTGCAAGGGGAGGAAGGCCAAGAGGCACAGATTGCAGTCACTGGAATGGACAGTCTTAAAACAACTGTGGAAACCACATCCTGAGTTTCTTTCAAATAAGAAAGTACGAGAATAAGAAAATACAACTCATCTAAAACCAGTTTGTACTCTATTTGTGTAAAGACACTGCAAGGGTAGTAAGTGTGAAGAACATCTCTAGGGATTAGTAGCTGAAGATTTTTTTACTTCGTTATTCCCTTTCTTGTTATGATTCTTGGAGGGAAAGGTGAACAAAGGTGAACGAAGGCAGTTGTTTCCTTTGAGGGTGATGCAGCAGCAGTAACACAGAGAGATTTTACACATACTCCAAGAATGAGAATTCTCTTAAACCACATTACTGTGCCTTTAGCTGGAGTCTACAAGGGGTAGATGATCCTGAGTTGTTCATAACAGTCATGATAACTGGACCTAAGAATGCAGTGAAATTAAACCCCCACTGTTATCACTGGAATTACATTGCAGGTCAATTGTATCAGTGTACACAGAGAATAGTCTAGCTTTATAAATTCCAATTAAATTTCAAGATTCAAGTAATACACCAATGTGTGGTTGACAGTGGATCCTGCAGTCCAGCATCCAGCTCTCCTTGACCTATCCATCTTCACTATCCCAGAAGGAAGAATTAATTTGGTTTTCTCCAATTTCTCTTTTTTTTCAGAAATATTGCTGACCCTGAGGGTGGTTTGGTTGCTCCTTTCTTCAGCTGACTGGGCTTATGGCCCCAAATCCTTACTGGTTTGAAGAGCTGTGTCTGTTTGTCGTGACCCAGCTGAGCTGCCAGCGCCGGTGGCGGCTGCCTGCTGCCGACAGGACTCAGCCCTGCCTTCCCGAGGGGAGCTAGGCGGTCGTTGCCGAAGAGCAGCTTCTTCTTTGACAGTCTGAAGCTAGCGTACAGACAGTTGCTCAGTCTGTTCACTGCATTCACCTTAGTGCAACTTAGATCTCTCCTGCAAAGTAAATGTTGACAGGCAATTTTCATAAACCATGTCAGATTGAATGTATTTAAATGTATGTATTTAAGGAAAAACAACCATGCTCTTGTTCTGTTTCTGTTTAGTTCTAGACCTTGGGGTTTTTTTGCTTTGTTTTCCCTGGCTTACTCAGTCTGGTGCAAAGGATTCAGTTCCGTCTGAAAACTGGTGTTTTAGACTAAGGCCTGCATTTTGGGGCGAAGAGGAGGTGTGGAGGAGGGTGTAGAAGCAACGTCTGGTACATATAAAGACCTCCAACGAGCGCGTTCCACTGACAGCAAGTCAGAGAAGATGAACCGATGCAGAAAACTATACAGACCAATTTTAAATGGGGTTAAAGTTGTGAAACAGGTGAAAATTACCCTGTGAGAGGGCTGTTTATAAGGGGCGTTTCAATTGGGTTTTGTGGTAATGTTTATAATGCAAGTCATGAATTCAAAAATACAAGTTGGTTACATTCTTATTTAATTAAATTCCTAACAATCAGCAAATGGTGATTTTTTTTTTTTTTTTTACCTGGCTCTCCTGACCTCTGTCATCTTCCTTTTCTTTCTAATCAAATAAAAAACCAGGTTACCCCTTTATTTCCCTAGGTGTGTTTCCAGCAATCTGGATGGCCTGTTACTGGATGCTGGACAGCAAAGTGCGATGGTAATGCATGTACTGATTATGGTAGTGGCAGAATTGGTGCATAATATCAAAGAGCTCAAGATACCTGCTTTAAAGCATGATAATTTCTGGTTCCCATCCCCTTAGCTGGGAAAATAACAATTCCTGTAATACCTATAGCAGATATCACTACAGACTTCACCACTATCGTGTGTTTCTGATTATTTTAAAGCAGTGTGGACTACGAGGACGTTTTGTAAGGTACCTAAAATCCAGTTTATATGTAAACAAGCAATAATTTAAGTTGAAAATTTAAGTGTTTTACTTGTATAATTTTTGTGAGATATACATGTTGTGAAGTTGATTCCAAATGAGGTACTTCAGTATTAAATTAGATATCTTCTTAGCCGTGTGTGTCTCCTGGAAAAGTGTTTTGTAAAGGATCACAATGCCTTGATTAGACCTAATTTGTAGGCTTGAGACTTCTCATTTTCTAAACCTTGTGATTCTGCTCATAATGTCATTTAACTAACCTATATTATATGCAGCCACTGTAGGAACCAATTCTTGATTTTTGTATGTTTATATCCTTTCGTAACAAATCTTAGAAAAACTAACTGTTACTAAGCAGGCCACTGTTAGGGGGTGTTTTTTTTTTCTTGCCCACTGTGGTTGGAATAATCTTTTATTAAACTGACATCAGTTTCTGAGGACTCGAAATATTAAGAAATTGATGTTTTTGACCTCCGTTTTCTTTCCACTCACCCCCAATCCACAAACTTTCTAACCTGAACGCAAATTTTTTTACATCATGTAAAATGCAATGCATTTTATAATATCTCAACAGCCATGCCTTTTGGGAGTGAAAGGTTTATTCTGTTGCCATTTAATTTGTTTTGGTTCTCAGGTGGGAGTTCGAATAAAATAGCAGCTATTCTATATTAAGGCTGAGGAAAATATGATAAAGATGGTTTGAAATAGGCTGTTTCTGTAGAACGCTTTTGATGAAAGCCCAGGAAATGTACAGTCGTGCCTGTCCCTAAGGAGGGCAGTGCCACCGTTCTGGAGAAACATTTTTCAGCTGTCACTCTTCTGTTACCAAACTCAAACAGAATATTTAGTCGGCTGAGCCATCATCCTCTTACCTGCTGATGGGAAACCAAAATAGCTGTCAGCCCTGAGCTCCACAGCCTCATTGCTACAATGACATTTGTGTTAAGCTTGCATTATGTATCTGTAAAAAAATTATTTATGTAGGAAATGTATAAATTTGAAGAAATTAACTTCATGTACCACAAAGTGTAAATGAGTTTTAAAATAATTTTGTTTCTATTCCATTCTTTTTCGGTTCTTTAACTGTAACCTCTGCAGATAGATTATTCTTTTTCACAGTGGACAAAATAGTTGAAATTTGTTCCATTTCATGACAGACCTGCAAACCTTTATCATCTGTAGTGATTATGATACTTCTTCATCCATTGCCATTTTGACAGAAAGGAGATTGTACCTATCACTTTGGCTCCGTTTAGGTTCATCGTGACTTTAGTCGCCTTCTAACTAATGAAAGAGAAAAGTGAGTGAAGGAATCTTCTGATCATATTGATCACTATAGAAACAAAAAAGCCAAATCAATTCCCTTCATTATCAGTATTTTTCATCCTGTATACAGTAAATTTGTCTGATAAAGTACTTGGATTTTGTTTAACAGAACAATTAATCAGTGTTCTACTTACATTACTAAATGTGAAAGGCGCATAATGTGAAAAATAAGCATATATACATGGTCGTACGACCTGTTTAAATGTTCATGTAATGTGGTAAGTTTAAAAAGTGAAGTGAGCTGTTTTGCTACAATGAATTAATTTGTACTCAATCTTTAAAATATTGTCCCACACCAGTATCCCTTTGGGCCTGTATTAATCAAAAGCAATGTTTTTGCAGTTTATACAATACATTTTTTAATCTTTGTTTAAAAGCGGAATTCATATGGGCTTAACAGATGAAATGGGTGGCACAGCTCCACTTGCAGAACCCAAAGATACACAATCAGTTTTGAAATGCAACTTAAGCCATTAATTGTTGGTGTGAATTTAAAAGTTTTCTAGTATTTGTATGGTAGTATGCTGCCTAAGAGCAAAAGCATTCTCTGCACAAACGAAAATTTACTGTAGTGGCTTTGATTTTTAATTAGATTAGAATTTTCTCCCTGGTGTTTCTTTGTAGACTAAAACAAAATCTTTTAAGTTTCTTACTACAGGTAAAAGCTATGTGCAAGAACCTCAAAATGCTAAAATCTAGCATAATGCCTTAGATCTGTTTTTAAGTCTTGTATATTCCTACATAGCTGTCTGATGTATTATATTTGTATAGTGAATTGTGTACAATTTTGGAATAAGTGCATCATCACTTAATCTTTATGTTGTTCAATAGAGATGATGGACACATTTCTTCAAACATTTTACTGTCATTTAATTTTTTTCCCTTTATGTCATTTGTGGGTTTTATTTGTACAGTTCATCATGAAGTTGCATCTGAGATGTGTGTATATGAAAAGATTATACAAGGGTAAAATTAAGCAATATATAAACTATGGTTCTTCAGGAGAAAGCTTACAGTGTTTCAGGTTGTGATTTATTTTCAAAACGGAGTTGACTCTGAACATCACTTTGTTCACCTGCATTGATGTTTGTATTTCTAGTGTGAGCAGTTTATGCAAAGGTAGATATATTCAGAGAAATTTTAAATACATTTATGCAAGTTAATATTGCTTTGCTGATGCTATTTGCTTATTTGATGTTAAATAATGCTATTGTAAATAAAGAATTCTGTTGTTATTGCATCATTTAATAAATTTTAATGCCTTCGGGTTTTACATGGCTTTAGAGATTTCAACGTGTTTCTGTTGTGTCTTCATTTATTCATAGAATGGTGTAAGATGTAGCACTAAAGCACTAGAGGGTAGATGAATCAGCAGGTTTTAAAAAGACAGCAGACTTTCTATGTTGAAGGCTCTAATATTTCCAACGAGTTGTAACTCTCAAATCCTTTTATCTTTATAGTGCTATATTAATTAAAAATTTTAATCATATAGCTTAATGTGAAAATGCTTCATTATGACTACTTTTTTATATCAGTCAGGACAAAATGGGCATCTTTCATGGCAGTTTCAGCAGAGGCAGACCTCAAATGGTGTGAAGTGGGACCCAGTAGAGTTAAGGGCTGGTTCTCTTTGATGTGCCAAATGGTTCATTTGAAACAGTTGGAAATGTTTGGTCAATTAAAAAAAAAAAAAAAAAAAAAAAAGTAGCTACAAGAGTGCTAGTTTATCAGAATGATCTACTGTTCTCTCTGGGAAATGGATAAGGGAGAAAAGCTATTTATATCCAAAATTTTTAGAAGCTACAGTTATTTTAAAGACCTCCAAATATTATTAACCCTTCACCATTCCTACAAAAACAATAAGGCTTATCCTGCACTTCTCTTGGCTTCAGCAAAATGATCATGATCCTTGGATATGAGGAAAATACTGCCATGTTAAGGAAAGGAAGGAAGTAAGTTTCTTCCCCATGTGAGTTCAAAAACAAGTAGAGAAAACATCTGTGTATAGTAAGAGGAAAAATGTTTCTTATTGGCATTTTGCCTTTGACATGATTATCCCCTTATAATTTATTAATATTAAAAATAAATAAAAAAATCTTGACAACAGTTTTAGCTAAAACTCTTGGCATCAGTCTAAATATGATAACAATGACATCTGATCTAACTGACTTTACGGAAAAAAAGTGCTGCCTTTTATTTCTGGATTAGGCTTCATTGACAGAGACCAGTGCATGTAACGTACAGCCCAGTTCTTCTAACCTGGCATCATGACAGAAGAGGCAAAAAGTGACAGTGCCTTTTGAAGGTCCTTCTCATGGCTGAGCTTTGCAGACCAGACTTTTCACAGGGGTGACACAGGGATGCTCAGAGGCTTTGAATTATTCTCTAGCTTGCTGCTTGCTGCTTATCCTGGTTCTCCACGTGTGGGAGGAGGGCTGCATGTCATGCTGTGCTTGTGGTGAGGAAAGAGAGCAGCTGGGGGTATCTGCCCTCTGCCTTGTCCTCTTGGGCTCCAAGGTGTGGAAGTAGAGTGCTGAGTACAGCCTGAGTGGGCCTCTTGGCTGAACTCTTGCCCTGTCCCCTGAAACAATAATTGTGGTGAATGAAACCATCATGATAAATTAGTTCTACTGAAGAAAGCAAAATTGCACTGAAGCCAAAGCAGCCTTGAGCAGTTCTGTGGCCTTGAGCATGTATCAGATACATACAACTTGTGTCTTCTAATCCTGTCTGTGGCACAGCATCTCTAGGTGTGTGTGCACCGTGTACCCACTCTACAGGAACAGGGTTCACGTCAGCAGAGGCTGTCATTCTGCTGCTCCCTGTCCTCTCCTATGGTCATAGAAATAAGCTGCTTCTGCTCTGACCTGATCTAAATTGCAGTTTGGGTTATTTTCATGAGAGCATCTGGTGTCATGACTGGGATTCACACATCCTGCCTCACTTGTGAGGAATGTGGGCTGCTCCCTGCTGAACGCCCAGTGCTGCTTGGAAAGGTATGGGACCTTCTGAAATCCCTGCTGAGGCTTCAGCCGAGAGTCATCTTGTAGGCTCCTGCGGTGTCCAGGGGCTGCTGAATCTCAGTTTTTAATATAAGCCAGTCCAGAGTCCCACTAAGAGTTCCTACTCTTCAGCCTGCTAGAAGAGGGAAGAATGATCACAAATTGATAAAGGAGACATAGGCTGGGAAAGGTCTGGGTTGGAATTACAGTGTGAATGAACCTGTATGAACGGTGGTGCTTGAGATCTGGGCCTTGAGGTCTGTACCACATAGGGACAGACTCTTGAGACATCTCTCAGCTGCAAAAGAAATCACCCTAGCTATTAAAAACTCAGGTGGTGTGACCAGCCCCATTAACTTTTCCCTGTCTCGAGTTTCAGTCTGAGCTCCTTTGGTACCGCTGCTAATGATCCCAACCTTAGCCAGCACGGTGGGCTCATGCTAGACATTGTGACCAGGAGGGACCCCTCATGTGTCTGGTCTCCTTCAGCTTCAGTCTCTGGTTCTGGATAGTTGCCCTGGGGGTAAAAAACCTGAAAACATGCAATTGATTGTTCTGAGGGGATTAAGTCTTCTTGGGGGTGTCTGAACCTCTTCTCCTATCCCTTTGCTGTGGATAGGTCTCAGCTTTGTACTCCCTGGCTGAGGATCCAGATGACCCAGGCTCCCTCTGACGTGACTTTTCTTCCCCTGAAAGAGTGAAAATGGAACCCACACAATCAGAGGAAGCACCACTGCTCCTAAAGGCAGCTCCAGCCCGTTGAGTGCATACACTGTCCTCTGGAAAAGCCTGGCCATGTCAGTGTCCTCTGTATGTGTGTCCCATGTTGGTGTATCTCTGGAATTCGTGCTCAGCTTCACTACCGGGCAAACCTGCAAAAGGGAAAGTGGCAGCTGCATCCCCCAACCTCGGCAGAGGCGCTGGGTCCCAGGCTGTGCTCCAGCAGCTGGGCAGGAGGGGCCTGGGCTGGGGCTGCTACAGAAGCCAGCTGCTTCTAACATCCCTTAGTAGTTTTGTAGCCAGGAGGATCTCACACAGTTGTGAATATTCCCAAGATTAAATGTATATAATTCTTATAGGATGGGAGACTGATCCTTTGCTAATGTGCCCATCGTGTTAAGTTTGTAAACAAACATCTAGAGCATTATGGGGGCACCCAAACAGGACCAGTGCTAGTAAATCTTGGGTTAACTGGCATGGGTAGATTGGAAAAGAGATGTTTATAGAATGTTAAAGAACAGTAAGGGTTGTAAACAGTTGAAGCTGAAGGCGTAGTGATCCAAATTTGCAGTGTGGGGTATGAAAAGAGAGGTTTACCAGAGTATGTACAAGACCTCTTTCTGTAGGTAACAGATCACTTCCAACTATTGAAAGGATAAATGGTGTTGGCTATAAAGCAGGAGGGAAACTGAGAGAATCTGGCTAAGGCCAAACTGTCTGCAATTTGAACTTCCAAAGTTGCGAAGAATTGGGTAGAAAGGGAGATGCACAGTTGCAAAGGAATAGCCCCAACTTACAGAGATTTAAGCCTGATAAAGCTGAGTAGTAGAACCAAGTAATACGGAGGAAATTGGTGAATTATGGTGGATCAACCATCTAACTCTGCAAATAACATATCTAGTGGAAATGTGAATCTCCTGTGGCTGCTGCCATTAGATAAATGCATACCAGCCTGCTCGAGTACAAGAGCTGACTGGGCAGGACACTCCAGGGTCAGACAGTATGATTGTCAGTGGTACAAGCGGTCCATGTGTGCAAGAATGCTCAGATAACTCCCTGATCCAATGGGGTATATGTTTGGGGTTTTTTTACTTTCTGCTCCCCTGAGGCACTAGAACCCTTCTGGGGATCATTAGAATATTCTGGCTTTAAGAACAACAGTTTGAGCACAGGGGACAGGCCAGGTGACAGTTTCAATGCCATCCAACATGGTATTCCCCCACCTACCCTGAAGTTAGGCACCAAAGGCAGCAGCACTCAATGGTGAAGGGGGCTCTGTGCAGGGGAAGGGTCTGAGATAACATTCAAACCCTCCTTCCACCAGAGAGCCAAAGGTCAAGCTCATCCAACAGTGCAGCAGGAACTTTGCTTTAAATGTTTCAGTTCATGCTGAATACACTCCAAATTAACATATCAGCCACCACTAACTGAGATATTTAAGGATGAAGAAGGTGGAGGTCAACCAACTGACAGTGAGACACTCGCCAGCCCTATACAAGCTGCTGAGGTGGTGGGGTTGCCCTGGCTCCTGCAATGTGCCCACGGATTCCTCTCTAGGAAACGTTCCTGAGAAGACAGTGCAGGAGAGGTGGGCAGACTCTCCTAATGCTCCAGAAATGTCTCTGCCTCCTCATTTTCAGACTACAGTTCACTTCATAACCTCATATGAATTGTACTACAACTATTCAGGAGGATGGAAGTATCCACGATTAACTTGGCCAGGGTAATTTACTCAGCTCCCTGCAAACCGCAGGCAAAGTGGCTTTGTGAGACAAGGACAATAGATATTCTTGCCCTTGCTTGTGTGCCCACTCAGTGGCCTACTCCAGCAAGGGTAGGAGGATTGCAGCTATATGACAAGATTGGTTTGCTCCAAGTTTTAGATTCGCTTGCTCCAATTTTTTCTTGCACATGTATTTTTCAGTTATTTGTCTATTCTCAGTGTATTTGGAGTGTGATGAAAGCAATGGATTGCTTTAGTGAAGTCACTGAGCTAATGACCACATAATTACAATGCTGCTATATCTAAATATACAACTAGTACTAGAAAAGGGAAGTTGAAGCACTTGAATATCTGATTTCCCTTATTGTAACGGTCCATATCAGCAGAGGCGGTTGCTTCACTGCTCTGTATCCTATAGCCATAGCAAGAAACTGCTTCGGCTCTGACCTGATCTAAATTGTAATTTGGGTTATTTCCACAACAGTATCTGGTGCCGTGACTGGGATTCACATGTCCGTGCCACAGCTGGTTGTCAGTGTAAGTGCTGGGGCACCAGGATCCCACAGGTGGGAAGCTGGGCATCTGGGTCTACCGCGGCACTGCGATCTTGGGAGGATCAGGAGGCTGCTCGTAGGTGTAACCTCTGTGCTTGGGAAGGTGTAGGAAGCAGAGCGCTTTAACACTGGAACAAGGAAGGTGGGAGTAACGGTGATGATGAAGAGCTTGTGTCCAAACTGAGAGGAGAATAGGAGGGCTTGGAATGCAATTTTTTGGATCAAGAGCTCTGAACCAATTCAAGGAGATGAAATCTGTGTCAGGCCACTTTTAGCTGACTGGATGGTATGCAAGCAGCCCCCAGGGATGTCCCTCAGTGCTTGTCTTTAATACACATTCCCACATCACTGTGGAGAAGGAAGACCCTCCGAAATCCTCCAGCTGGGGAGGGAGGCTGACAGACTTTGTGATTACTTTGTAACAAGACATAAAATCATAAGAAAGTCCCAAAGGAAAAGCTGAGCCGCACTTCAGTAGCCAAAAAGCCAAATGCTGCAGAAACAGGCAAGTTGCTGGTGACAGCGGTGTGCTCTGGGCGGATGGCTCTGGCCTGGGGGACATCTGTAAGGTGCCACTGAGCAAGGTGCTAAATAACAGCAGCCCCTCCTGCCGAAGCAAGGGAGTCCCCAGGGCTCCTTTTAAAGGAGTCTCCAGGGCTCCTTTTAAGGCTTTTCTTTTTATAGCCATAATCTCAGAGTGAATTTTCGCTTCACCTGATGTGCCCCCTACGCTGCTGGCAGCAGAGATGCTCCGCACCAAGGGGCATCTGCCTAAACCGAGTGTGGGAGCCCCTCAAAGTGAATCAATGTTTCTGTTTGCCTTGCTTTTCACAGGCGGAAGAGGCGAGCTATTTCCCTGGCCAGGCTGAAAATACACGTCAAGACTAGCACCTGGAAATTGGCTTTATTTTTACAGAGCTGCTCCCCTGCCATGGTGAGCAAAACCAACCCCCAGCTTGTTTCAGGAGCAGCCCTGGAGAGTCAGGGGCTGCAGGGACAGGGCTGGCCATGGCACTGGCTTGTCTGCTGGAGGTGGCTCTGCATGACTGCACTTCTGCTCCCCCCATCTTTCTTTTAATGCAGTAAATGCCTTTAACCTCTTAAGGGATCAAAGCCTCCAAATATTCTGTGCAATATAGTGATAACAGTGCCTCAAGCCCTTGTCTTCTCCTGGGCTCTGTGTCATCAGGCTTCCAAAAAAAAAAAAAATTTTTATTTCTGGGCATATCTACAATTTAACTAATGACAATCTCACATTGTGTTTGTTGGTCTTCATGTCTCCTTAATCTCCAGGGTGAGTATGTCTCCGTCAAAAGCCCCTTTTCCTTTCCCTGTGCTGTGGTACCTGGGCATGGGGTAGCCAAAGAATTCCAGATTATATGACAACACTTAATTTCTAAGGGTAAGGCAAATTTTCTGTGCAATCAGAGTCAAAGGCTTATTCCTGTAAATCTGATTAATGCTGGTACTACTTTTATGCTACTGATGCTGCATCAATAAAACTATATTAAACTGCCTGCCTGAAACTGCTTCCTAAAGCAATATGGCATTCAGTTCTGTCTTACAAATAACGGAAGTTTGGTACAACACAGAGAGAGTAAAAAAAAAGACAGATTACAAAAAAAAAAATCAGGCTATTTAAACTAAGGGACTATCTCAAGTGAGTTTCAGAAGTCTGCATTCCTACCTTCTCCCTAAGCCTCCTGTGCATATTGGCTGTCCCTGGTGTATTCAGTACTTTTGTCTTGCAAACAGAGGTTAGGATGGAGAATGAGGTTGAAGGTAGGAGAATTAGCCCAATACATTTAATGCAAAGTACCTAAGTGTTCAAACTCAAGGTTGGGCACAAAGCTGCACTGGGCTGACTGTGGAAGGAGTTTTGGGAGCTGGGAGGTCATGAAGCATGATCAGTTCTGGGTCTCCCTCAGTAGCGCTGGGTGCTTGTGTTTTCTGTCTTACTGTTTTGTGTTTTTGTGTTTTCTGTCTTATTGTTTATGTCCTGAGTGAAAAAAGTAAGGGGAAATTCCAAATTGAAGCTTTTGTTAGAGAGGAATTACAGTGCCTGAGGTCCTATGCTCTGAACACCCTCATTCCCCTGGGGCACCTGGTGATTCTTTCTCAAACTCTATTTTAGAGCACTTTGGTCAGGCTAGATAAGAAATAAGGACTGGAAGGATGGCTTCACCTCTGGTCAAGTGCAGTCAGCAACTGCTCCAGAGCCACAGTCTCTCTGCCTCTTTAGGTGATTCCGGATACATCCCTTCTTTGGGATGAAGGCAATGTTTTACAGATCACATGGAGCTATGTTAATTAATTTTTACAGGACACCATAACTATTCAAATGGCATCTAAACCTCCAGGAGTCAGACCTGGCTGTGTTTGTCCCCCACGCCAGCTGTGTCTGTGCAGGTTGGCTGGTGCTATGCTGTGCCCTGGGAAGCCCTATGCTACGCTGCCATACTCCTCAAGCTCTCTGCAGTTCAGCACAGCCCACCCTGTACCTTCCTGCCACGCCTGCATGTGCAGTGTCACCCAGGTTGGACACTGGCAGGGAAATGACCTACCCAAGGGGAGGCTCTGCAGTAACCTGTCTGGCATGGAGTTTTGCACCAGACTAAAGATTTCTCCATCTCCCTGCACCAGAAGGGATGACATGCTGCAATGGCAGGGTGCAATCCTGGGATCCTGCAGTCCCTTCCAGATCCCCTTTTTATAGCAATTGCAGCACATAGCCACATGGGAGGAAGGAGATTAGAAGGATGAAGCCCACAAAAAAATAGCATGAAACCCTGCAGAAGGGGATCAACCAGCACCTCTGGAGGGGGCAATGTCCAGATGTCTTCCTCTGGTCCCGTTCCAGGCAAGTCCTGGCACAGGAGGCCTGGTCATGGCATCTGGGAAAGCCCAGCAGGAGCCCAGTGTCCCGCCAAGCACCCAAATACCAGCCCCAGACTAAAACAAACCTCCGCAATGCCCGTGAGACCTACAGAGGCAGGGAGCGTGCTGCTCCGTGTGCAGGTCCCCGGGGTTTGGGAGGCATCTTTTGACTTTGCATATCCAACCCCCACACCTGCAACCCGCCAGACACTGTGCGGGGGCTGTGGGTCCTGCTGGGGCGCTCACCCACTGCAGTGGGTGTTCACCCGTGGGGAGCGCGGCCCCGCGCCCCGCAGGAGCTCGGGGAGAGGCAGAGCCCACCCGGGCTGCGGCCGGGCCCAGCGGCCGGCGCCTGGCGAGGCGGGGGGCAGAGCCGGCGGCAGGGCAGGTGGGTCCCGGGGAGGGGGGCGTGGGGGGGGGGCATCCCACCGCCCCCTCCGACCTCCACGTGGAGAGGGGCGGCCCGGCCGCTCCGGGAGGAGCCGCAGCTCCGCCCTGGGTAGAGGCGCCGGTCGGGGCAGACCCCCGCCCTCCCCCAGGGCTGCGCGACCCCCGGGGCGGGCCGCCCTCGGCTGCCTGCCCCCCCTCCTTCCCCCCCTCCTCCTCTCCTCTCCCCTCCCCTCCCCGGGCCCATATAGCCGCGGGGGGCCGGCGGCCGCCCCGCTATCCCCGACGGCGCCAGAGGGCAGCGAGCGGCGGCTCCCGCGCCTCTACCCTTCCCGCCCCGGCAGCTGCCGGGTGTCTGCGCCCCCCTCCCCAGCACCTCCCTCCCTTCTGGGCCCGGCCCGACATGGCTCTGTCCCTGGCCGGCGAGTCGGTCCCCGGGGACGGCGGAGACACGCTCGGGATGAGCCCCGCCAGACTCGCTGCCTACTACCCCTCTTTCCTCCCTCCCGCCCAGTACTTCGAGACAGTCCCGGACTTCTTACAGCCCCTGAAACCCCTGGGCGGGCTGGTCCCCGCCTCCCCGCCTCTGCCCCCCTTAGGCTTCAACAGGGTCCCCGCTTTCCTGAGCCAGCCGCCCCCACTGCCCGCCGAGCCCTTCCCCGGGCTCCCCCTGCCCCTTTACGCCAAGCCGCCGGACCCCCTTCTCCCGAGGGAGGGCTCCCCCCGCGGGGCGGGGGCCCCGGGCTCGCCCCCGGCGCTCTACGCCGGTCCCCCGCGCAGGGGTGCCGGCAGCCCGGGGGCCGGCGGGGCGGCGGGGCAGAGCTACAGGTACCACTTCACCGAGGAGGAGCTCAACGCGGTGCTGTACGGCGCGCTCCAGAGCAGCCAGCCGGCCGGGAGCCTCCACGCCATCTCGGGGCTCCGGGTGCCCCCCACCAGCCCAGGTAAGGGGGTCTCTGCCGACAGCGGCGGCGGGAGTGGCACCGGGTGGCACCGAGCGGAAGGTCGCTCCTTGCGGCCGGGTGTGCGGTGGGGTTCGGAGACGGTCCCCAAAGGGGCGCAGGCGGCGCGGCGGCGGCCAGGCTCACGGGGCATCGCCGGGGGCACGTCGGGCTTCCCTTCCCCGCTGTTTTCTTGCGTTACGAGCCCACGCCGGGGCAAAGCCGGGGGGCGAATCGGCCTGCGGCCGGGGTCGGCGGGACCCGCTCCCCCTGCCCTGCAGCACCCGCACGGCCGGCGCCGAGCTGAAAAAGGGGGTCCCTCTTCTGCAGGTGCAGCTGACTCCTCCCCGCTGCTCGACAGGGACTCGCTGCGGCTGCCCGAAGGTAGGGGCCCGGCGCTGCCTGCGCCCCGCGCCGCGCCCAGCCGCGGCCGAGCCGCGCTCAGCCCGCCCTGTCCCCCGCAGGGCTCTCGGTGCTGCGGGTGGCGTACGGGGAGGTGTCTCAGCTCGGAGTCTTCTGCACGAACCCCATCCCCAAAGGAGTCCGCTTCGGCCCTTTCGAAGGCAAAGTGGTCAACACCAGCGAGATCAAGACTTACGACGACAACTCGCTGATGTGGGAGGTAGCGGAGGCACCGCCGGGCTCCCCCTGTACCCCTTAAACGGGGCCGGGGCGAGGCTTTCGGCCGCCCTTGTCCCGTAGCCTGCAAGAGCGGGTCGGCCCAGTGCGGGTGGTGGGGTTGGTGCGAGCGGGACGGGTGCGGGAAGGGTCGGTCAGCCCTGACCCGGTCCTCCCTGCTCTCCAGATCTTCGAATACGGGCGCCTGAGCCACTTCATTGACGGGAAGGGCACCTCTGGCAACTGGATGTCCCTGGTGAACTGTGCCAGGTTCCCCGAGGAGCAGAATTTGACGGCTATCCAGTGCCAGGGGCAAATCTTCTACGAGAGCTGCAAGGAAATCTTGCCGAAGCAGGAGCTGCTGGTGTGGTACGGCGATTGCTACGTGCAGTTCCTGGGCATCCCCATCACCCTGAAAAGCATGCCGGAGGGGAAGAGACCCCCGCAGCACCCCGAAGGTGAGCCTGCCAGCCACCCCTCGAGGGGCGCTGCCCCTTGTTCCCACGGACCTGCGCCTGGCCGGGGACTAGATTCGCGTGGAAGGAGGTAAAGGAGCTCGGGCATCACCCTTTTCCCAGCTGTGCCGTACTTTGAACCCTCCTCAGTCCCTGCGATGAGCCGGTGGCGGGGTGACCGGCCCTGCCGCGGGGGTGCTCTGGGGTGGCGGTGGCCCCGCAGCCCCCGTCCCACGGGTCTGCTCCCCCTCCCCTTCCCTTGCAGCCTCCGGCACCCCAAAGCGGCAGCTTCCCCTCAGCACCGGGGAGGCCGGGGGTAGCCCCGCGGGCTGCTGCCTCCTGGGAGCGGGGAGCACCCCTTTCTGCCCCGCAGCTTGCTCCCGGCTCGCCTTTCCTCAGAGAGTTCAAACTGTTCGTCTGGGGCTGTAAAACGTCTGGTGGTGCTGGGCCGAGCTTAACTCTCCGCAGCGCCGTTGTTCGGGGGGTGGGGGGTGTGTGTCCCGTTCCGGGAGGAGAGGGACTTTAGGGGGCCATTTCTGGTTTGGGTCCTGTTTTATCCTGCGATTGCACATACCTGACTTGATAACATTTTTCAGGCAATTAACACTCTCAGTAAATGGGGCGGGCTGAAGTCGTTGCGACCCGATAATGCTGATACTGCTGGCGGAAGAAATGCCAAATACACTTACTCCGGGACTAGTTCTGATTATAATGTGCAGAAAATATGACGTGATCTTATAAGGAAAACTTATGTATGGAGAAAACAGATTTATGCCAACGCAGGGAAAGCTGGAGCGAGTGAGGAGTGGGTGCCCGGATGCGGCAGTGAGGGGGGGGGGGGAAGCAAATTGGCATGGAAATTTTTGTAGCTGTTGTCTTAAGGTCCCTGGTTCAGACAGCTGGTAAATTGTTCATCTCACTTTAAGGCTTAAGCCAAAGCTACTTTTATTAAAAACAGAAAAGGATGTGTAAACGTTTGAAAAATATCCTGTGTTGTTCCTAAATTCAGCTGTTAAGAACAGTTCGAAATACAAAAGAAAACCAAATAAACGTGCTTTTGTTCGTTAGTATTTTAAAAACGATAGAAAAGACGTGCAAATTAATTTTTCTTTTTGGGATGAGTGGTAAAGTTTACGATAATCTTCATAATAAATAACTGGCTATGTTTCCGTGTGGGGAGACACTTCTATGTGGGACTGCGTTTCTTGCATTCGCTTGCTGTTGGTGGGAGATACAAGGATGAAATCCTGCCTTTGCTGAAGTCAGTAGCTAAACCCCATGATTTTATCGGGCTGTGGACTCCAGTTTGTTTCCCTCCGTTAGAAAGACAAGTGGAGCGGTGCGAACCTTTAAGAGATCCGACATGTATTTAATTATATTGCCAGAATCCATTTACCATTGTTACCCTCCCGGTGACTTAAAGTTCCCGATTGGGTTCCAGCTCTGACAAGGCAGCAGATTTGAAATGAGCCCCTTTTGCTGTGGTGTAACGCAGAGGTGGCACTTTCCCTTCTGCCGTACAGAAGCCGGGGAGAGCTTTAAGTGTGAGCGCTGCGGCAAGGTGTTTGCCTACAAGTACTACCGGGACAAGCACCTCAAGTACACTCGCTGCGTGGACCAGGGGGACCGCAAATTTCCTTGTCACCTTTGCAGCCGATCCTTTGAAAAAAGAGATAGGCTGAGGATCCATGTTCTCCACGTTCACGAAAAGCACAGACCTCACAAGGTGAGCCTGCTCAGCTCCTTGGTCTCTCTGACTCTTCTGGGAGGGGGCTAAAGACTTAAGTGTTTTTTTGGCCGAGGTAAGAAGATGCTGATGTTGTTCCCCCTCTGCAGTTACCCTGGCAGCTCCCTGTGGGACCGCTCTGCCTGTACAGGAAGTTTGTCTTGTGCAGCAGAGCTTAGTTGAAGAAATGTAATGATTTTATATTGGGAAAATTAACTCCACAGTCTCAGTGAGAGTTTTCAAAAAGAAACTGTATTTCTTCTGGGTTTTTTGGGTGTTGGCATGTGGATTTTGCTAGTTTTCTTACAGAGTGCGGGGGTAAATTATATTTGAAGGGGGTCCATTTGCTCAGGATCAGAAGAGTTGATGTTTCATGTCTCTCCCCCACATCAGTCTGAGAACTGACAGACATCTGTGTCCGCTGAATGAAACAGGAGTTAAAAGCTTTACATTCAATGTGGAGTACATTTTCAACTGATGGAAGCGAATTTTTCTGAGATGCTTTCCTCACCTCCACCAAATGCCTCTCTGTAGCATCAGTTTTCTCTAGGAGCACTGGGAGTGGAAAATCAGACTTTCCCTAAAGACTTGGGAAGGGCAAGTCCCAGTGTTTGAAATGGCACAGTTAAATCAATCCTGAAAATTTTTCAAATACACAATTTATAGATCATCTTGCAATAATGTGGATTTTTTTAGGAAAAGCTTTTATAACCAAATTAGCAATATTTCAACGTCAGAATATTGCATTGGCTTAGTAACAGGTGAAAAATATTATTCTATTAAATATGAGGAGTTAAAGATCATGTCATTTTCCTTTCCTTTCCTTTCCTTTCCTTTCCTTTCCTTTCCTTTCCTTTCCTTTCCTTTCCTTTCCTTTCCTTTCCTTTCCTTTCCTTTCCTTTCCTTTCCTTTCCTTTCCTTTCCTTTCCTTTCCTTTCCTTTCCTTTCCTTTCCTCCCCTTCCCCTTCCCCTTCCCCTTCCCCTTCCCCTTCCCCTTCCCCTTCCCCTTCCCCTTCCCTTCCCTTTTCCCTTGTTTCACTCCAAAGGAGAGGCATTTCTGACAGATCAAGCTGTAGTCTTAAGTGCTGTGACTGACTCACATTTCTGAAAAAGTTACTATTCTAAGATGTCTCCTTAAGATATTTTTTTAGGAAGTTTGTCTCTTGAGAAAAAAATAAAAATAGCAACTGGAGCTTGATATACATTTTGAAGAAAATGGTGATTTTACATAAATTTTCAGATTTTTATTAACTAGAACTCAATATTCAGAACATGTTCATGTTCTGAATAAGCATGATTTTTAATTAAAGTTTTAACCACACCTTTAATCACTTAATCATTATTTTAATGGATTTGAAATTTTGCATGATTTTCCTTTTTTAAAAAAAAAAATTGTTCTTAAAACCAGATTAAAATTCTGACTGTGTTTCAGATTGTTACTGCTAAAATTACAACTGTGTTTGTATATACATAAATATACGTATATAGATATATATGCATATACATAAATATATATAGAAAAACACATGCACATGACATACCTAATTTTTATTTTTAGCTATGCTGTTGTGTACTTCCTTTTAACTTTATCCCTTTATTGTTTGTTCCCAGTGCTCAGTGTGTGGGAAGAGCTTTTCTCAGTCCTCCAGCCTGAACAAACACATGAGGGTTCATTCTGGTGAGCGCCCCTACAAGTGTGTCTACTGCAACAAGGTAAGGCAAAGCCCTGTCCTGTACCCATGTCTGTCCTCTTCTGTGCTCAGCATCACACTGCACCTGGGGGGGTGGCTCTTTCCCTGCTCCATTTTCTTTTTGTCAATTTTTTTGTCTCCATCTGATGTGGAATTTGTGTTTCATCCCAGCTCAGAGAGCTGCTGTGGGGATAAGGTTTAGGAAACCTTGAGTATTTCAAATACCATCCAATGCAGCTGGATTCAATATTCCCCTTTTTCATCAGATAGGTAATTTTTTATATTACAGACACTGCTTCTGGAGTGCACTGAACAGATTTCACCCATAAGCAGAAGCTGCACGGTGTGACTTCGTGCATTTTTACCTTGAAGTAACAGGGCCATAGATGTGCAACTGGGTGTGGAGATTTCATTTGAAAAAGAACGTAAATAGGTCCATACAGCACTGGTCAAAATGTGCTCAGCTGTTAACTACCCTTAACAGCAGGGATTTTTCAGGTGAGCTCTCCTAGTGAGAGCAGTGACAGCTCTCCCAGCAGATGGAGGGTGGATGTACAGGCTGCTGCTGGATGAATATCTGTAGGGCTCCAGGTGCTGTGGAGTGTCCATGCAATGCAAAAACACTGTCAGCGTATCTATTAAGGTGCTCCTGATTTTGGAGAGAGAGAGGTTTTGTTTATGACCGGCTGGACTAACACAGAGCTGAAGTGTCCTGTAGTAAAAAAACCTTAAAAGAAACTCCTTTTGGCTATTTTTTTTTTCTCCCAGACATCCTGAACACTTGTAGAGTTTAGGATGAAATGTCATTCCTTCAGTCTTCTGATCACAGAAAGAGGTGGCAGAGCTTCACAGGTTACTCTGTCAACAGATCTCTAGGGTGCATGGGACCATTGACAGCCGCCAGTCGTTCTGGTAGGACTGTTACAGATTCGATCATATTAAACCATTAGTCTTCAGGCTGCAGGATGCAGCTATCCTGGGACATCATTTCTGTGTCTGGGAAATCAGGGGCAATTTTAAATCATCTTCATCTGCTCCTCCTACACAGTCATGATTCCTCTTTATCTCTTCTACCTCTAACCGTGGCTGTGCTCCAGGGCAGCTTTGCTTTCCCTTCCCCTTTGCTCTCACTATCTTGGTGACATCGTGAGATTAAAGGAAAAGTTTTAGGCCAAGGTCACCATTTTGGTCCTCTTAATATGCACCTCCAGGGACTTCGCTGTAGGAATCTCAGATCTGTTTGTGCTCTAATGTTCCTAGTGAAAAGGTATTTGAGAAGTATTTTGCGTGAAAACTTACTTGTGATGCTTCAACAACATAGCGGTACTAAAGAGGATTTATTTTGTGTCATAAGCAAATAGTGAAGGGCCTGAAAGTGTCTCCTGGGGAAAAAAAAATGGGGAAAACGAGGGCAACTTTGCAACATTCCTGCTTAAGTCTTGGTTGAGAGGGTTTCTCCCTAAGTGAAGGAGAAGCATTTACAAGGGGGACAGAGTTTGCTGCTCAAGTGTGTGTGTGGCGGGGGGAATGAGCTGGAAGGTTTGACTGAAGGAAGAACAGAGTATGATGGAGAGGGAAAAATGAAACCCCCAAAGAAGGATGCTGAATTCTGTGGATGAATTCTGGCAGCTGAATGCCAAGTGTATGTAAACATGAAAGGGTTTAACTTTGAAAGGAAAACCTGCCTTATGTTTCCCAAACATAAAGGAGCTGCAAAGTTAATTAGGGCAGTATTGACTTCTTATCCTTTGACATGCAGAAGATATTTACTGGTGTCTCTGGTCAGAAATCTTTCTCTGAGCTTCATCTAACTCCATGGACTCAGCCACATCTGTATAGCATTAGCTGTTGACTTCTGGTTCCTTGTTGCTGGGAGTTTTTGTTTTTTTCTCCAATTGTCTGAGGATGTGAGCTATCTGAGGACTTAATTTCAGAGTACAGTGCTTCTGACAGGGTCTGGGTTAGCAGAAATTGGGCAATTATATATGTGAAAACAGAGTACTTTAAACCCTCTTCTCCCCCCTTTCCGATCCCTGCTCTTTCAGGCATTCACGGCATCCAGCATTCTGCGCACTCACATCCGCCAGCACTCGGGGGAGAAGCCCTTCAAGTGCAAGCACTGCGGCAAAGCCTTCGCCTCTCATGCAGCCCATGACAGCCACGTGCGGCGCACACACAGCAAGGAGAAGGGCTGCACTTGCTCGGTGTGTGGCCAGCACTTCCCAGAGCAGGAGGATTACCACTTCCACATGAAGATTCACACCGTTCATTAGTCAAGAGCCATGCAGACATGTTCTGGACTAGCTTACGTGTGTGACAGTCTATGTGCACGTGCTTGTGCGTGGTTATGTGCATACTGCAGGAGGTGACACTGATCCTCGCAGTGACTCTTTGGGTATGTCCAGTCTCTGGCATATTTCTGAGTGCAGGGGACAGGATTTTATCTCACCTGGGTACCCTGATGTCACACTGGGGTGAAGTCCAATATGCGCTATCCCACTTTTCTTTCTCTCTTCTCATACTCTTAATTTCCACAAAAGGGAAACACAGGCAGGAGGGAGTTTGACCTCCCATGAACCTTTTGTGCATGAACATGACTGTTGAGGAGTGTGTCCGTGCCTCTAAAGCACTGCCTAGTGTAGTCCCTGTCAAAGTTTGTGTGAGGGGCATTTTATCAAGTACATTTCCCAAAGTTGATATAACCTGTTTTGTTTGGGTGCATGACCAGTTACGGGGTCTACTTCCCCTTAATGTGCAAGTCTTTTAATGATGCTCTCTCTAAATGTGAACTGCCTCAGAGATACTGACTGCTGGACCAGCATAGGGGCATTTAATTCCTTCATTCAGACGCTGGGACTCAGGGAGCTCCAGGACACTGAGACCAACTTCCAGAGCATACTGGACACGAGTCAGCCCAGCAGGAGAGAGGCAGGGTGAGACAAGATAGCTGCAAGCCTCCTGTGCCAGCTAGCAGAGATATTGGAGGCTGACTCTGCCTTCTCACAGTTTAGAGGACCAAATGTGAAGGTATTCCCAAGCACCAGTGAGCTCTTAGGTGGGTTGTTAAAAGTCAAGTGGCCTCGTAGAGGCATTGCACTGTGGGCTCAGCACAGGCCAGGAGCAGACATGATCCCACCACTGGGTTCTTCTGTCCTGTAACCATCTCTTGTCTAGAAATTGGCCACTACTGGGAGTCTTGGCCAGGCAGGCCTTTGCAGTGAGTCCTGACTTGAAGGCTGCTTCCTCCGGCTGGCTCTATTGTAGGATGGCTGCTGTAGTGTCACTCCTGAATGCTTTTAAAAATGAACCATATACTAGTTCTCAAGGCACAAAGGTTTCAAAATCAGCTCTGTAAGACCTCTGTTTAGAAAGGGAGAAAACCTTCTCCTGCCCTAAATTTAAGATTTAAGGTGTAGGATATAGACAATGCCAGGACTATCATAAGTGCATATTACAATGGATAAAGTAATTTCAGTGTAAATTCCTAGGTGATTTGACCCTGATTTTTTGCAAAGTATTTTCAGAACTATAAAGAACTTTAATGAACAGCGGTCTCTGGCAACGTTAAAGAAATATCATCTCAGTGCAGGCTTAGCAAAATGTCTGTGCTGAAGGAGCATGGTATAGGGAGTGCTGTAACTGGTGCAGAAGCCTCCTACCACTGAGTGGCCACCGCCATGGGCAGGGCTGTGTGAGGGAGAATCTCGCCCTGTGTCCCTGGGACTGTGTATTGTGTCCAGGAAGGATAATGGAAGCCCTTGCTGGAGCTGGGTGATTAACACAGACAGGTTGATGTTACTGGGATCATGAAGTTCTCTTAATATCCTAGGTCAGCTAGGATTGACAAGGACTTTGCACATAAGTATTGGAGATTAAAGTTTTTATTTTGTGCCAACCTTAACAATGTCTTGATGCATAGGGCTAGAAAAATGTTACCTGAACATTTATGTCATGCAGATACTGTGTAAATATCTATATTGATTTGCACTAATTTTAAATGGTTTATTGTACCTTAAGTTGCTCTGTCCTCATTGTTTTCATGGTAAAAATACTAAAAATAAATTTATAAAACTGCCTACTTGTAAGTAAAATATTGAGGCCCAGCACTAGGCAGTATCTGAAATAAGCAAGCCATTACTATTGTGCAAGAATGTATGTAGGGTTTAGGGTAGAATAAAGACCGCATTTTGTCTTTTTTTTTTTTTTAATCAAAGATTCCCATAGTACAGCAGGCTGAATTTTGTACATATTGAGGGCTGAACAGGTGAGCTCCAAATAGGTAAAATTCACTCCTGAGCAGAAAATTTATCACACCATTTATGTCTACAAAACAAGCTGAAGTACAGGTCCAGGAACTGAATGTTAGTTCCAGCTGCCTATCCAAATGGAGGTGTTTTTCCCCAAGTGTAGAGAATCCTGGCTAAAAGAAATGTGAAATCTGTGTGAAGGCTTTGCTGGTTTGGTCTCATAAATAACTATTTAAGTGCTGCATCTTCCATAGTGCTTTTAGCTGTGCATTTTCTTCTGCTTGAAGAACCCCCAAATATCGTGTACTAAAGTATCAGCACTCTTCTACAGCTGTGTGTGATGAGTTGTCTGTAAGACTGTGTGAAGGGTTTCACTTGTGCTTGTGATTGAAGGTACTGGTCGTCTTTCACATTAAACCTGTATATGTAAATGTTGATGATAATTCAGATTCTTACAACGAAATTCATAGAAAGAATGAAAATAATTTATTGGAGGCTGCACTGTAGTCTAAAGGGCTATAGGTTGTTTTCTGCCTGGTATGTTGGAGTTGTGTGTTTGAGATACTACTAAATGAATGAAGGGTCTGTTCTGTGTCATTTGTAAGTCTACAGAGTCAAACTGTCTCTTGCTGAGAATTGTATCCCTTGTCCTGCTGGGTAGCAGCTGACTGCATTAGAAGTCAAAGGCATCCAGTGTCTTGATGGATTAGCCCTTAAAGTGTCCCAATACCTCATGGAAGATGAGGCTATTCAGGTTTGGACGGAGTTTACTCCTACTTGCAAGAAAGATGATGGATCCGGATTGAGCACTAAAAGGCATTTAGCTACCCTATAACATTTAACTGCCCTATAACATTGTCCTCTCCCTTCTGAATAGCGAGTCCCAGCTGTGCTGGGGGGGGGGGCAGTTGGCCACAGCACACTTCACAGCAGGGTGGGGAGAAATAAAGCAGTGGGGAGCAGGAGGGAGAGGGCAGGCTGAGCTGCCCTGCCAGCCCGCAGCAAATTTCCTTCTGCAAGGAGAATGCAGTGACAGTCAGCGCAAACATTGCAGCGGTCAGGGTTTAGGAGAGATTTGATTTAGATTAGGAAATGCCCCTGTAGCGTACGTGTTCCCCACATGCACCCAATGAGCTGAGGTTTTCCTTCCAAGGGATTTGCACATTTATGTGCACCTGTGGCCCTTCTGCCGGCAGCCTGATGAATCAGCAGCTCTGGCCAGCTCAACCAGGAGCGGGGTTTCTGTATTTACACACACAGATCAGAACCGGAGAGAGGGAAGGAGTGTGCATGCACAATGTGCTTTTTCGTCTGGCAGGTTCCCAGTGCAGAAAGCCACGTGCATCAAGAAGGCTGTACTGCAAGTTCGACTGAAGGGAGAATATTTGTGATCAAGCCAACGGTAAAGGTTCAGTCCTTTCGCTGGGAAGTCCCAGCTACTAGGTTGCTCCTGAGCAGACACCACGGTACTCTGCTCCTGCTGGCCATTTCTGATCTGAGGCTGCTGAAAGCAGGACATCCCTGCAAATCTCCGAGGCACCTGGCTGTGGCTTTGCATGCTGTACTACATCCAACTCTCTCATCTCTTCGCATCATCAAATACGGGACAGAAGTGACATTTTCCATGACAGTGACTATAGTACACTGTGCAATAGGTACCCATGTTTCTCACTCAGTTTGGCTTAAACTGGCTCTAGCGTGGTTTCCCTAGATCTGACATGTGCACCCTGGCTCTTCTTTCTCCTAACTAGAATTAAAAATGGTCCTGCCAAGGGGAACAGCAAGTTAAGTCATTAGGATGAGTCAACCATGGAAGACACTAGCTGATTTTAAGTGCTTTGCATTAACTGTGTCAGGGTTTTTTAAATGTTAAATGGAAAGTGATCTAAATAGAAACCAGAGGATGAGGGCAATCATCTCGACTGTTTTGTTGGAGCTGTGGAGGGAGAGAGATGAGCAGTGTGTGAGGCTAACTCCTGAAAAGCCCCTTCTTGGTGAATGACAATGGCGAGACAAAAACAAAAAGGAGGTCCCAGAGCTCAGACTGGCAAGTTCGAGGGAATAAAAGGTCTGGCCACCGACATCTGCTGCCTCCAACATATCCCTGCATGTCCCTGCTTTTCAAATGCCTGGTCTCCATCCCCCTGCCGCCCTGGCCCCTGTCCCGCTGTGCTCCCCAGGGGACTTGGGGGAAAAGGGAGGTGGTTAATCACTGAGGGAAGGCAAAAAGCAGCAAGAAACTTCGTGAATTGAAGATTATGCCACAAACAAATATTGATTAGTGCCAAACTGTCCATTAAATAAGAAAGATCATTCACCAAGGGAGCTTTGACTGGCTGTCCTCTCCACAAAGCTGTTTCTCAGGGTCCCCAGTGTCTTATGTGCCTCTGCAGCAAGCACTGGGGTTTGTTTGACCCCTGCAATCAGTGTCACTGTCACCTTCGTTTCCCTTTCTCTCTTCACACATGCATCCCCTTGCACCTTTTCCCTTCTGTCTCTCCTTAATGTATGTAGTGCAGGGCCTCAGGCACACAAGGGATGTCGGGAGACTGGCTTTGCACTCTGCTTTCCTTCTTTTTTGATGTCATATAAAACATGTTTAGATTTTCAATGGAACCAGCACTGGTGTTTGACACAAGCTTTGAAAAGGCTTAATCTCCACCAGTGAAGGCCTTTTCTGAAAAGCCAGTTCCTCAAAAGTGCCTGGAGTTGGGTGTTGGCAACTGGGGATATGCAGGAGCACCAGAGGAGAGTATCACAGCACCTCTGCGTGTCCTACGGTGGGACCTGAGGGGCTCTACTCCAACCCCGCCGGTCACTCTGAAGCAGCTCTTGCTGTAAGGACTGTCCTGGAAAGCCCAGCTTAACTGCATTGCAGCAGTAGCCAACCAGGCTTAAATTCACGGGACTAACCTCTCCCTAGCCCAGAAATTTAGTAGTGTAGAGAGCACTGTTGCGTACCTCAGTGTAAGAATGTCATACAGTCCTGTAAACTATGGTATTAGTCTGCAAAGTAACAGTGAGAAAATACAATTTCTCCCCCTTTGACTGCAGGGACTTGAGCAGAGCCAGTAGGAGGCACCTTGGTCATTAACAGAAATGCAGTAGCAGAGAAAACATCCTCTGTTTATCAAAGAAGAGGAAAGAGGTGAATTCTTGGGTTATACTGGCCAAAAATTGCAATCCACAGATAGGCCCTGAAATGAAATCAATCTGTGGAGCCCCTCCTCCCTAGGAAGAAATGGTCGAGCCCATCCTTTGCCTTGATCCAAGCAAAGTCAGCGGTGTTCCCTCCGGGGCCGCAGGGCTCTGCGTGGTTGGGAGGATGCTGGCCCGGTGCGGTGGCGTGGGGATGTGGTGGCACGCCGCTCCCCAGAGAAGTCTCGCTTTCCCACAAGTGACCCCACCGCGGTGGCCAGGGCAGCCCCACGGCCGACGGGTGCTGACGGCCAGCTGAAGGATTACCTGTATTGATTCTCTAATAGCTGTGAAGGTGGAGGGAAAGACTACTCTGTCACAAGCTCTGAGCTCTTAGCTGAGTGGGAGCATAAACGCCCCATTAAAGGTTTCATTCAATAGCAATCTTTACTAAAGCAAATGGAAAACAGCAGCCCCCCCCCCCCAGTCCCTAATGCAAGAGCCATTACGGAGCAGGAAGGCAGCACACAGGAACATATATTTCTGCAGTATCAGTTTCACCAACAGACCCAAACGACTCTTTCAACGAAAAGTGGATTTTTTTTGTTTTGTTTTTTTTTTGTTTTTTTTTTTTTCCCGGGGATGTGAAAACCCCAAGGAAACAACCAAAGGGGGATCCATTCACTTTCTTGAACCAACCCCTGCAACCTGATGTGTGCCTGTAGCCATTAGCAAGCTGGAATTTAGCCTGGCAGCATCCTGCTCTTGCTGTGATGTGGGACAGGCAAGACAGGAACAGGGAGCGCTGGAGATGGCAGCACAGAAGGATGTTGGTGGGGCTGGGGGCTTTTCCCTCCCTAAGTCATGTGCAGTGCTGAAAGATTGGCAGTCCTGCCCTGGAGGACAGCAGTGCTTAGTTCTTGATTCCTGGTGTGTCTAGAGCCTTCTATAAGGCTTCCTTCCCCATGCTGTCAGTAAAAGAAGGCTTGGCACCATGGCTCTGAAGCCAGGGGAGCTGAGACAGGCCTCTGGTGGGTGTTCTTGCTCCACACAGTGCAACGAGGCTGATCCAGACCTTTGCTAGTCAAAATGAGTTTTTCTCTCAATTATGATGGACCTATGGTCATCAAATCAAATCTTGTATGGATATTACTAGATTTATCACAGTAAGCTTCTATTTAACCCATGAGTCTCTTTCTAAGCCTTTTTTACTCATTTTCAGAACTACAGGGATCTCACACACAGTTACTCTAATGCACACAAACCAAAATTCACCATGAAAAAACATGTCAGCAGAGGGGAAAATTCCTGGAAAAGAGACATTTGATTACTTGCACAAGCCTCTGGGTTCTTCACCTGTACCCCACCAGACCCCTTCCCAAGGGTTTGAGAAACAAGGATGGAGAGGGAGGGAGCCTTTATGGTAGTTTATTTTTTGAGTTTGTTTCCATCAAAGAGAGAGTTCAGGTGCCAGATCTGCAGGCAGGGAGGAAGAGAAAACCACTCAGAGCTTAACTCCCTGTGGGGAGGGTGCCTAGATTTCAGGCTTTTAAGCTCCTTTTGTGTTTCTATGCCATTATGACACTGTTATCACCATGTTAACATAGCTTGCTTCTATATGTTGGGTTTTTTAACTGTATAATATTAAAATTAAAAAGGGGTGTTGATTTTGGTTAGAGTAACTGGCCAGATCTATTCAGATGGCCTGTCTAACCCAGTTTAGTTGCTGTCAGTTTTGTAACTGTAAGACATGAGCAGTAGGGCCTAACATGACAAAAACATTCTTCTTTTATGGCTTTGATTGATTTGTGTTGTGGGAGTTGTTTTGGCCAGGGTGTTGTTATAACAAAAAGGTTCTATGGGAGGACAAAGGGAGAACAGTTGTTCTTCTGAATAGCAGAAAATAATTTAATTTGAGGGAAATTCAGAAGAGAAGGAAAACTAAAGTGACTGGTAGCATTTAAAACCTCCCCCCAAATCCATGGAAATTTTTGGTCCATGACACTTTTCTTTAATTATATCTGTCTGGTAGATGGATCCCTTTGTTTTCTAGCAGCAATAAGGAAATAAAAATGATTATAAAATCTTTTGAATTTTATCTTTCCTTTTTCTTCAATCTATGTCTTTGGGACTCATCCCCTTCGCAGCAGAATTTCATTAGGTTAGAACAAATGGCAGTTCTGTATAATGTACAGCAATGGCCAAAGATGATGCATATTGTGTTTATACAGGTTTGTGTTTTTAATCATTGTCACAGGAAAAACTCCCACTTATTCTCATAATACTTACAACACAATATATTAAAATTGCACGATAATAATATAATTATGCTAGTTGGGTTAAAATAAAAAATTCTAGATTATGAGATTCCTATTTGCTTCTGTTTTATAAAACTGTATGGTTGTACTGATAACCCCTTCCTCTACACTGTGTAGGTATTTCCAAGTGTATTCACTAATCTTAACAGAATATTACCAACTCTTTGGTTTGTATTTGTGTGTACATATATGCACATATATGTGCATTTCTGTAGATGTAGGTACAGTCCATGTCCATTCATATGTATAATGTCTGTTAAAAATCTCCTTTTGAAAAATCAAGCAATACTGAATATTCAAGTAAACTGAATGTAGAACTAATAACTATTCACCTTCAGTTCATTACTCCTTTGAATGGCACTCATGTTGCAAAAGACAATTAATTTGCTAGAGCTTCTTTTCAAGAAATGCTGTGACTTTCAAACTAGGTACTCAACATCATCAGTATATTTCCCAACCCTGTCTGAACAGAGGATGAGCAGAAGACTTTACAGCAATGGCAGATGGCAGCCACTCTTCTTGTCTGACTGCTGATGACAGCTGCGGTTCCCTTGGGCCCCAGTGGGATAGTGGCTCATACACTTTCCAGTCTTTAAGTTACACTGATATTTGGCATCCCTTGCACTTTTTTTTTTTACACTACCTAGACCCTTCTGTAATATGAAAGAGCTGACAGTGCCCAGCTGAAGGCGTAAGTAAGTCCTTTGAAGCAGCTTTGCTGGTAATACATTTTAGCATCTGCTTTTGTGGAAGCTGCTCTACTTCATAGTGTTACTATATTGGTATTGATCTGTGCTGTGTAGGTCCGTATTTGTCAAGCTTTCAAAGACATATTATCAAAGATTTCTACATGGGAGAGTAATTAAAGGTCAACCTCATAAATAGTTATAACACCCAAGGCCAAAGGGGAGTTTTTACAGTCATTAGAAACTCATCAGAAGTTTAACCTGCTGGAGTTTAATGTGAGGTGCTTTAGCTGCAGCATGGTCGAGTCTCGTGGCTGGGTGGCCCTGTGAGAGCAGCTCTCTTTTCATCATCACTTGCAGGGTATGGATTAAAGGAAAATTAAAGGATTATATGGTTTAATGGGTTAATGTATGGCTGGAGAAAGAGGGCAAAGATTTTACAAATTAAATCTATCTTTCCCTTGCAAAACATGACATTTAAAGGTGTCAAACCTTGAGGCAGTCAGTTCAGGTAACTGCCTTTGGAGGGGTAAAGAGGTCTTTTAGTACTATTCATCACCTTAAAGACCATGCTCTTCACACTCAATTTCATGAGTTTGGATTATTTTACTTAAACCTGCATCTGATTTAGTGATTTTTTTTTTTTTTTTCCTAAACAGCTCTAGGACTATTGTGAGCTCCCACCCATTTCCATTCACTTGGATAGCAATATATCAAGAAGTTAATTGGGTTTTATACCCTTTCCCAAAAAGAATAGCTGAGGGGGGGAAGAGTCTATTTATTACTCTTTTTTTTCATTTTCTTTTCTTTTTTTTTTTTTTTAATTATTTTATGCAGTTGCTGGCAAAATATTCAATTAAAGTTACAAGAACCTGTCAGATACTGTCTTTTGTGACTGACCATCTAGATCAGGGCAAAAGGTTTCTGAATCAGCTTGAGGAATTCGATTCTCAGCAGGACTTGACTGGCTGAGGTGAGAGATGAATACTTATGGCTTGTCTAACATTTTCCTTTTTTATATCAGTAAAATACACAGGCTTTTCTAACCACTAGAAATATCTAGTGTGCACTTGCAATGGAAGCTTCTCCTCCAGGTAAGGGATTTTTCTATTATTTAGGCATCCTATTCTTAGAAAGCATCATTTGGAGGTGGAGTGATATTCTTTCACAAATGATTCATATGTTTAACGGGGAAATGCTGACTTCCTGAACTGCAGCTTGAGAGCAGGAAAGTGGATAGCACAGACCCGGCCAGGACACATTGGCAGTGCTGCCTTTTGGGCACATAGTTTTCACACGGGAGCAGAGGGTGGATGCTCAGCTTCCCCCGGGCCAGCAGATCGTGTTTGTGTCTGGAAAATTATTGTGTGCGGAAAAAAAAAAAAACAAAAACAAAAAAAACCCAACTCTGGTAGGAGACTTGTCCAGCTGATTGATGGGAAAGGGTGGCAAAACCTGATTTACCAATAAATGTCACTTCGGAATTAACAAAGCTGATAGGAATGTAGCCAGCAGGAACGTTAATTTATCTATAAATGAGTTTCCTCCCCTCCTTCTGGGGGCTTATTGCCTTCACAAATAGGGTCTTGGGTCTTTTCCTGATAGGTGCCTGAATGCGAGGCAGCAGATTTAAAGATAATAATGACAATGACTCTGATAATGGCCGGCTCTGTAGCCTAAAGCTGGCGATGGGGAGTGTGAAAGCATCTTGGCCCAGGCGGGCACAGCACTTTCCTCCCTTCCTGCTGCGAGATTATCTTCACCCTCAGGAGTTTAACCTGCTATGAGAGTCAACCTTCTTTGACCTGCTCTGTTCTGACACTAGAATTGACATGTAAAGGTATTTTAAAACGTCCCTATTGATTTCATTACAATGGCTCCTTTGCAGCACAATGATCCCAATCCTGGAGTTTCTGGCTGGGCTGGGCTGATCTCGGCAACACCTCTGGCTCCCAGCTGTGTAGGGCAGGCTCTGGTGAAGGTTGGTCTCTTCCAAGCCTCTTTCTTGCTGACTTCGGACTGACACCTTCTCCAAGGCCCTGTTACAGCAGCCAGGACAAGGTGAAAGCCTGAGACAAAGGGGAGGTGGTGGAGCTGTTTTGGTGACCTTCTGTTTGTGATTTCTCTGCTGAAAGAGGATCTTCTCAAGGCACTAAAAGTGGGAGCAGGGCTGATGCACACTGTCAGAAACTTGAGAGAGCTATAATAGGTATATTTTAATGTTGCAGTGTGATATTAATTCACACTTTTTGTCCTTAGATCTTCAGAGGCTTTTGTAAAGACAAATGAGGAAAACAATTCTTATTTTTCCAAATGGAAAAAAAGAGCCACGGATCAGCTACATTATTTCCCTTGCACTGCAGAGACTGATACCAAAAGTAGAGCCCAAATCTGTGTTAATGGACTTCAAAAAATTGTTGTGCAGAAGTGAGACACAAGCACGTACTTCCCACAGCCAGCTTTGCCTCCTTCTTCCATTATGGTATATTCTGAAAGAGAAGGAGCCTCAGTGCATGGCCTGGAAGGGAGCTGCAGCACATGTCAGCTCTATAGGCTGCTTGGGACTAGCCTCTGTTTCGTGTGCTCTACAACACATTGTTTCTCCCACTGTATGGGGCGAGAAAAGGGCAATAAAGGAACATTATAGTGCATGTGAGCTCTTCAAAATTTCAGTGTTGTAAGCAGCAGATCAGCACATTTGTAATCACTGTTTACTATTTCTTAACTGGCTAAATCCAAAGCAAGGAAAAATTCCCTCTTGAACGCTTTGGTGTGATAGTCTCTGTCAGATCCTTGTTTTTGTCCTGCTGCCTATGTCTTCCTAATCCCATTTGTTCAGTTCATTTTGCCCAGTTTCCAAGGGTAGAACTTGCATTTACATACCTGATGATGCCTTTTGCTGGATCACTGTACATGTCCCTCAGCAGCCATGATCAGGAATCCATCTAATAGTCTGCTAAACTAATAACTCACCCCCCATTGGAATTGGTCAATGGAGGGCATCTATCCCCATTGTACCTGGGGCTCTTGTAGCTGTTTAGAACATCCCAGGCAGGTTGCTTTCAGTTTCATTTCTCACCCTTTTTTTATGATGTTATTTGTTATAGGCTTTTAGGTATACTTGGAATTTTCTTCTCCTGCATTGCTGTATTTCCTTTTGTGTAGCCTTTCTCCCTGGAGATGAAGCCTTTTTGTTATTTTAAATAGTGAACAAATTGACACAACTTTGTACCCACTTAAACTTTCAAGATTATAATTAGCACATATATGGAAAAAGATCTAAGACACACATGGTCTTTAGAAGAGAGACAGATGTCTGAATTGCTTGATTAAAACTGCTGCTTAATGTACTCCTTATTAGCCAGTTCTTTAAAAAGAAAAAATAGTCATATTTATGTTGAAATACTTACGGCCTCTTACACTTCTCATTAGTAATATTTAGTAGCTACTCCCTTCACATGCTACTCACAGTCTCCGGACCTGGTGGAATGGCAGATAGGTGAGCAACACACCCATTGCAAAACCACTTGCTTGAGTTACAAGTGCTTTCTGCACCTCAGTCACTATAAAGAATAGTCTGGGGTAGAGGGGGTCAGACTCTTCTCTGAGTGCTAACATTACAGTATTTATCTTCATCATGCAGCATAATTATTGGTTGCTATTGCTTTATACATAGTGCTTTGTATATTTCAGATCTTAAAACGTGACAAGTAGAACATGAGTCATTTGAGATAGGGTGGGGCCTTTGGATGAATGACAAATTCAACACAAGCCTGAAAACCAAAGATGAATGAAGATATTCCAATTAATATTTGGCCTGTACGTCAACCTTCTCATTACGATATTTACTGTTGAACACACGCACTTGAAAAATATTTCTCACAGATGTGGGTGGAGGTTCCTACAGAAGAAAAAATTGCATTAGACGATGCTCAGATTGTACCATGATGGACAGGCTGTACGAATCCAAAGAGATTAAACAGAAGACTTCAACAAATAATTCTCATTCCAGTGAATCACCATACATTTTATGTATGAGATAGGGTGAAAATGATAATTAGGAATGGGGCAATGGGAGACAACAACCTTGTCAGTACTCCTTTTCCACCTGAGAACAGTGGTGTAAAGTACAAAGAAAGCATTCCTTAGAAGAGGAAAACTTAATTAACTCATTGCTTTATTTCTGTATTAAATACTTGTCACGCTACGACCTAAGCTCTAAAATTGCTGTTTTCTTCTTTGCTGCTGACCATTTTGATTCTTAATTCTCTTTTGTGGAAATGTATGCATAGGTATTTATAAAGGCATGTTGAGGTAAGGACAGCAAAAACTGTATATGCTACAATGTGAATGTTAAGTATTTTCAGGTCTGCAATTCACCAGAGCTGCACAAAATACACAACACATTGTGTTACCTGATTTAAAAGCCTGAACTTGCAAGAACAGCATAACAAATCACATGCCTGAAGTCTGAAGTTAAACCTGAAGTGAAATGAACATGATTATTTCCTTCATATTTTGCAATACAGAGGATTTACTTCGCTAAATAAGTAAGAGCTTTTAATAAATATTTTGATATATGTGAATTCACAGCACTAAAGACAATGTCAATAAATTAATTTTCAGCAATTTTATTTTTCTAATGAATTAGAAAATAAAGTGTAATAAAACTGTGATGCTGGTGCCTTTGTAAGCTGTTATGTCACCATCATAATGAGTCTGTAGTTACAAGACTGGAGGGAAGTGTGTGTATACACACACAGGTTGGTTTGTTTTGTGGGGATTTTTTTGTGTTGTTTTTTTTTTTAAAAAATCACTGTTTTGATAGCATTGAAGAACAAAGTGTCTTCAGTTTTAGCCAGACGTCAGACTGACATTGCAACCCTTGTTAATCTTCATAATTTTAAGTAATCATTTCTTTTTTTTTTTTTTTTTTCTGTCAGCGTGTCAAGAAAACTGTCTCTCTCTGTCCGACATTGGTCAGGACTGTGAAGGTTTCTTTTGGAAAAAAACACAACTTTGAGGGGTAAATCCTAGAACTAGTCCTTCACAACTGACTTACCAATGTTTGAAGTTTGCCTTGGAAGTTTCATGGATCAGCACAGAACTGAGAGACCAGCACCTCCATATCTGAAAAATGTTACTCCTTCTTATGAAAAAGTATACTGCTCCAGGTACACCACTTTTTTGCTTCCTCTGGTCATGGCATGTTTTACCTAAGGAACAAACTGATTTCTTCTGGGCTCCAGAGAATCAGCTGGCTTCTTAATAATACAGGAAATCTGAACACACAAAAAAAGGGGCAACTGTTTGAAGAATTCCCATGGGAGACCCCAGGAAGAGTGAACTGGAGCTTTTTGTGGTCTTTTTAGAATTCACTTATGGTTTTGAGGTTGGGTTGTTGGGGGGTTTTTTTGTTTTTTTTTTTTTCCTTGGTAGTGGTTTTTCAAGACCACAGATGTCCTTGTGTACTCATCGATAAACTGTTACAAAGTCTCTATTGTACTTTACCACAATGTCTGTGAGCCAAAAGGAAAAAAAAAAAAAAAAAAAAGGACCCAAAGAGCTGGACAGAACATTTACTTTTCCTTGTATGAAGGCTTCTTACCAGAAATTGATTTTTTGATTTTTTAATGCCTTTTAACATAAATATACCCCCATTACACTTCAGGTTTCAAAAAGTAAGAACATATATGATTGACATCTATAAGTACATCTGCATGGAACATATGTGCCCTTTTCAGTGATTCTATTGAACATATCTCATCCTAAGAAGTGTGACCTTGAGTTGTTTTTGTTTTAGTAAATTCAGCCTGGTTAGGAATCTTCCATTAATGTCCTAGAATGAAAGCTATAGCTCAGGCCCCTGGGGTATCTGGAACAGGGGAATTTCACTGACCTCCGTACAATGCAATCCATTTGCTAAAATATATGCTGAGTGAGATGGATCCTAACTTGAAATATTTAATTTTTAGGGTGATAACATGCTCACCACATCTTTTTTTCTTGTTGCACTATTTTTAAAACTCATCTCTTATATGTATTTTAGAATAAGATTTCCACATAATTGAAGGAAAGAATGTAGGGAAAATAAACAGAAGGCCATTTTTCCCTTTCTTTTATATATGACCACCTGTTTTCCTACTTTTCTGGATTTTGTTGTGGGGTTTTTTCCCCCTTAGGCACACCTGAAGTATGAAAAAATTTTAACACATGATGGAGCTACCATACTTGATAAGAAGGTTCACTCTGTTTAAGTTATGAATGGTCCAGGCAGGTTTTAAGTAGCCTGTTGTTGCAGTCCCAAGGAACATGAGGAAAGAATTTTAGCAGCTACTATCGAAATAGGATGACATAGATTAGAATGGGATATATAGTTTGTGATAAGAGTATTGAGAAAAGAAACCCAATATAATAATATCACATTTTACTGAGTAACTACTAAGCAATTGCTATTGGTAATTACTTAGATTGTTGTACAGTCCAGGGGTGTCTAGAGGAAGGTCTGGGCTGGCAGAGTCAGCCCCATGCTGTGCTTCCTGCCATCCTGACTCCTCTGGCCTGAGGAGCAATGGGCTGTCCCTGAAGCCTTCTCCTGAGCTGTTCCTTCCCCCATTGCACTAGATAGAAATCTTCCACATGACCTAACATAATGACCTTTCTGTGATCACTTGATGCTAGCAGGTCTGGCTGCATTGCAGGGAAATGCATACCAGATCAGATAATGCCATTCACAGTGTCAGGAGCATATGCCCAGACAATGATTAGGAAAAGCCTCACCATATAGTCCTCGAGAGCACGGATCCCATAAGAAGTGTCAGAAAAGGTGGACGCCACATTCATAGCAGTATCAGGACAAAGAGAACATCCCTGAAAACTGGTGCCTGTGCAGAAGGGAAGGAGATGATGGAACAGCCTCTCTCTGAGTGGCTCTGGGGAAGGAATGGCCATCTCTGTATGCCTGGCCAAACCTGTGTTGTCCTCTCCTCTTGCTGTAGCCAGTTGTGCTCAGCTCCACAGCACTTTGCCCATATGGAAGGGCTTAGTAGCAGGAGCTGGTTTTTCTTTCAGTGCTGTCTGCCATTAGGATTGCTGTCTGTGTCCTGTGATGATTATCTGGCTTGCATGTTTTTGAGTGGGGTGAGGAGGAATGGGAAAAGGAGAAGAACAGGTAATGAAAAAAAAAAAAAAAAAAAAAAGACAGGTAGAAGATATCACTTGCTACCTGAATATCTGTGAAAAAGAGGCTGGGCTCTTTTGGCATCTTATCAGAGCAAGGTAAAGGACAAAGGAGTAATGGAGGGTGGGGAGGAAACAGAAGACAATGCTAGAGGAGAGGAGGAGGGAAGAGACAAGGTGAAGAACGTGTTTCAGATGACAGAAAGGAGACATAGTGGTGGAAATAATCAGGTGAGGTAGATTGGAGACTTGATAGGTGTTGGGCCTTGTCTGCCTGAGGTTCTTGACTGACCCTGAGCATGGTAGAAATGCAGCATGCCAAAAGTGTCTGGAGAACTGCACGCTTCTCTAACCTGTAAGTGCCAAGATCTCTGCAGTCACATTGCTTCTCAACACCCAGTGACCCATTCAAACATGGACACGCTGGCTGCTGCAGCCAGCCTCATGCCTTGGTGTGCATCCTAGGGCAGGAGACCCGTGGTGCACAGGAAGACCAAGAGCCTCATGCTCCCTTCGTGCATTCAGTCTAGGTGCACTTTCCTTTCTCCTGATGTTTGACTTCATTTTGAAGACCATGTAAATCTGCTTAGTGTGGTTTAATGAATGAAAGGATTATCGCAAGCTGCTTAAATGCTTATCTCAGCCAGTGAAGCACGCCTCCCCCTGCCCTATGCCGGCCCTGGGAGAGCAGCCAAGTTGTGTAGTGCATTCAGCCTGGCACACCCTCAGGGTCTTGTACTGGCAGTGGGTGTCAGTAGCAAAACTGGCTTAAAATCTTTCTGCTTGGGGCCATGTGTTTGTGAACCTGAGCAGGATGGAGAAAGTGTTCACAACCTGGGCTAATGTGGAATTCCACTTGTGCCTTTAATCTGCAACAATATAATTTCCTCACACCTTCTCTAGCTATGCAGAACTGCCTGCTGGTGAAGCTACCTTCTTCTTGGAGTTCACAGTCCTCTGTTGGGGTTTATCAGCATACTGCTCCTTTCCACCTTGCAGATGGGAAGCTGGGGCACAGTGAAGCTGTATGGCCTCTCTTGCTGATGCTTCTGCCTAACTCCTGATGCTTAGACACCAAGGTCCTCATAAGTTCCTTCCAGGGCAATGTGACTCAAAATACTAATAAATGAGCAGTTCTGTAGCTCACATATTCATTGCTGTCCCCAGTTACATCTTGATTTCCCCTAATATCCTAAGAGATGCTAGGAACCAGAGATTTGTGGCATGGCTTTGCAGGGCTGTGTTAATGCAAGCAAAATACCATACTCTGTTTCTTCAATAAAAACCATCATCAATAAAGATGAAATATTCATGAGTTACTTCACACCCCAGGATGATGCTGAACTCAAAACTCACAAGCACACATGCAGAAGAATTTTACATTGGTACAATAGGAGGCGTTCAAAACCAGAGCTGCTTACAGTGTAGGCATGCTTTTCATGGGGTTGAAACTTCATGTACAGCTTTCTTTCAAGATAACCCTTACACAATTACTACTCTGGCCTAACTCTTCTTACCGTATAAATCTCAGTACAGGCACATGAAAAACATGATTTCATACCTTTAGGAAAGTGTAGGAGGTAACTTGAAGCCATTGATACCCAAATACTAGTTGCTAATGTAAACCTTCTATCAGATGTAGAGACACGAAGGAAATTTTCGAATTTTTCTTAAATTCTGTATTAGGAAATTTACCCTGATAATGAGATGCCAGGTATTTATATTTAAAAGTTCAGAGAAACAGCAATACTTCAGGAATGAAAATGCTTTTATAGAGTTTCTTATTGAGTACTGGGAAAAGTGTCCGATTCCTTATCAATCACATGACTAAATGTGATAAAAGCCCACTTATGCCCATGCTTTGTTTTTCCAAACACTCCACCACTGGATTTGCCTAGAAGCAGCCTCTCTAATGGAAGGTTCCCTAAGAAAGAAATGTCACTCCCCATCAGTGATACTGTACACAAAGGTAGGCAAAGCGGGCACTGAAAGGCTCAGGAGACACTCCTGCACTATAGAGCTGAACAATTGATCCTTGCCACAGCACTATTAAGAGTCCTTGATACCCACTACCTCCCAGACAATGTATTGCACAGAGAATTGTGGTTTGTTGTCAGTAGCCTGTGGAAAGCATAATGGAGGTACTTGGTACTATAGATTGTTTAGAAAGGCAGACATTAATGAGAAGAAAAAAGTTGCCCATGTGAGCAGAAAACGAAAACCCATTGAAAATAACAATGGTATTGCATTAGGAGACCTTGTGTCCTCCCAGTGGCTAGCCTACCTATGCAGGTCCCCTCTTGCAGGCATTCTTAGCACAATCCAGTGCTTTTAAGGTCTGTTATTCAGAGGCTTTGGTCTGAAAGTTGTGTGTTTCAATTTGGAGAATAAATGGCAGATAGTTAGCAGCAAGCATCAGTCTTAGGTACCGACTCTTCTAAATTCCAATGAAGCAGAAGTAGTTTGCATTGCTGAGAAGTGTGCTGTAAGCTGCACCTTTTACTATCTTTGCTGTTGCCAGGTTTATCTACCACAGGTGGAAGAATGGTGAAGAGGTCTTTTTTCACCTCCTAGTAGCTGAAGAAAGCTTAACCACCTCAGCTGAACTGAATGAAAACAAGAGCAATGCTTTTCATAACAATAGGTAGAGCTACTTTTATGTGCAATCTCTGCTGAATAAGACTTTTGGAGACCTCTGAATGCCATTTTCACTGTCAATGCTGCTGTGAGAAAATTAAAAAAAAAAAAACCACCGAATGTCTACTGCCTGTGACAGGTGTAACACATGCTTGTAATGAAAATACACAAAATGGTAGCAATGGTCAAACATTGAATGAGAAAATGGCAGCCTGAGAAACAGTTGCCTGACATATTTTGCAGTTGCTCCGGCCATGCTAAATTCTCTGCTAGCACATTCAGATGATGCCAGGTTAGAAAAAGTTCCTGATTTCCTTTTGCCCAGACTTGGGTAGCATTTAGGCCTCCAGCACCAGTGCAGTGGCAGTTAGAAGCAGAGGAGCTGGAGGGCCACTGGGAAAGTGCCACCACCTCCCAGCTCCATTTTAGCCACCCTTAGTTAAACATGAATTGACTTAGCTGGATGCTGTTTTGGCTGAAATAACCCTTTAGCACTGGAATATCTCCACTGGCATCATTAAAATAAAGTAAAATGCACTAGCTGGCTCTCCCTGCCTCTGGACAGTCTGAGGGAGGGTATGCAGGAGAGGACAGGTGTCTGCCATGCATTTTGTGCAGGAAACTACAACCCCTGCATGCTCCACCAGCAACAGCTAAATATGCCTCTGTCTCTATAAGTTTTATTGCAGATGTGGTTAAGGTGCGACAGGTGGTGACAAAATGCATCCCTCTACCAATATATATTCTTGACAGGTCATTTTAATTTTGCAGCTATGAAGAAGTATACGTAAAAGAACAAACTGTATGTGGCTCTGTGTCTTCAGATAAAATTGCTATCCTTAGTTTGCCCTTGCACGGTTCAGCATCAGTGCATTATTGATTGGAATTAGGAAGTTAATAAGGTTTGGGCTAATTAATCAGATGGGTAGGGACTGGAACTGAACTGCAAGGCTTAATCAAGTCATCAAAGCTCTCAAGCCGTGAAGAAGGTAATTAAAGGAAAAATATGCCTGTTATATAGTAACAGGAATCTAGGAGAGGACAGGAGCAAGATAGAGAAGCTCCATTTTCTTTTGTACAGTTTTCTGATATAAATCAGACCAAATGACCCAGGTACAGTGCTCAGCTTCCTATCAGCAAATTAGGTTGGATGAATTTATAAATCATGTCAGAGAAGAATTTAGTCCAGCTAGTCTAATTGCCAAGAAATCTATGTTTGGTCATAGAAGCTGGGTTTTTTTTTCAATATCAAGGCCTACAGAACAATCTCTTACTGCCTGTGACTGTTATCCCAAGGTTGCTGGATATGGAATGAAGCAATATGGCTTACAAACCTATTTTTTTAAAAAAACATGTTTGTTAAGGCAAAATTGATTAAAGTGAAAACATTATTTTGTAGCCTATTGAGTGCTTACTGTAGAATGCCAAATGGCAAACTTTCTTTCCTCAGCTGATCTGCTGAAAATAATCTAGATACCACAAAAAAACTTAGTGGTTTCATTAAGAAGCAGTTTTTATAGCCTTTCTGATTGTATTTTGCAGCTCACTGCTGTCAGATTGACAATAATGTAGGCAGGGTTTATTTTGCTAAAGAGCATACAAGAAATAACCACTAGTGGCCTAAAAATAGCATTTAATATGTGTCTTCCACATTTACAGTCACTGATGGATCTAATGTTTGATGTCAACTAGCCACAGTTAGCTGAAATAGCAGTTTAGTAAAACATCCAGTGTCAATCTATGTGTTATTTTACTGGAAATTTCAGGAAAAAAATAAATCCGTAATGTATGTTTAGTTTCATTCTGTTTTCAAAACGAAAATCCTCACATTTTAATCTTTTTATTATAAAAAGCAGTAAAATAATCTTTTGGAGGAAAATTCACAGAAGTATTTAAAGAAACTGGCACTGAAGGAATGAGTGTATTAAAGGAGCAGGTGAAGCATCTGAATTTTCATGAGCTGACCTTCTCATCCTATATCCTTACCTGAGGGGATTTGATTTTGCAAGTGCTTAGCAAAACAAAAAAACAAATAGTGTAGCAATACATTTATAACAAAGAAAAAATAAGGAAGATTAGTTAGCTAGAAAATAAGTACAGATTCAGTGTGCTTCAATAATAATGATCTTCAAATATATATTCTGGAACCATACAGTCTGAGAAATTAAATTCTGTTCATAGATATATAAAAATAAATTATAACTATATCTAGGGCCTGACATGTGGGATTCAATTGTTAATATTTTTGTCTATTTTTTCCAGCTTTGGAGAGAGACAAAATCTAGTTCTGTAGTACCTAGTTCTGGTGATTAAATCCATGTGTTTGAATGATACTGATTTACAAATTTATCCTGCAGTGAGTATCCTGTGTATTAAGGAAAAGTATTCAGATAATCTTACCTATGTTCTCAGATGGAACTGCAAGGGAGAAGTGCTAGAGCTGCATATGTCAAGTTTTGAATTTAAGCTCTGTTTTGATGAGCAATTGACAATCATGAGCACAGGCTTGTTTGTTAAAAAGAAAGCAAGCACTCTGCTCATGCTGGAATCTGTCATATATCCCATACTCAAATTTGGCTGTGCCCTGTCTCATCGTTCACAGATGAACAATGACTCCAAGATACCAGCAAAAGTCCTGGCTTACAGTGCACAGTGTTTCACATCTGGACTTGTAACCTATACTAAATGATATTTCTTTGGAGAGGCTTTATCAGGATGATATTGAAACATACCTTTCTAATAATTGCTTGTAAGATGAAAATGAGCCTGTTAATGTATAATCACTAAAATTAAGAATAAAATGTTACTGAAATAAAAAAGGAAAATCCAGTGATCTTTACTGTGTCTCTATAAAGAAGATACGATCTTTAAAGGCTCCCCTTTCTCTCCTACACATGTAAACTCATATACATTTCAAATCCTATCTGCCTCAGAAAACCACAGTATGAACCAGAGAGTAACAGTGGCTTCAAGGAGCTAGATACTGAAAAATAGGACTAAAAATGAAGACATCTTCGCATACATTTGCTTGTGCTTGCTAACTCCTACATAGCATAAAGGTATCTCTGCTGGCTAACACTTTGGAGAAAGCCTGTAGAACATACATCAACTCCACTGCTCAATATTTTGTAAAAAGTCCATAACAAACACATCAAGTCTACTGGCTAACATTTTGGAGGAAATATCTCAACATCTCTTTCATGTGAGATGCTACATCTTTCATGACGCATCCTTGATACCCTCCAAAGGTAGGGAAAAAAAAAAAATCTATATTTTTACAAGATCTCAAAGTTCAAATAAATTCATAAACCATGAAACCTTCACCAGGTTTCACATCAGGAAGGGACAGAGTGTGCCAGTACCTATGTCCCCACAGCAACAAAGGAGCAGCTTCATCAGCTATAAATGAGAGGTTAATTAACAGCACAGGTTTCCACCAGCAGTGGAAAATAAAAGGTTGTAACTGCAAGTAGGGCAATTCCTTTGTGGTGTGCCAGGGCCCTCTTGGCCTTGGGAAGTGATCACTTTGGGAGTTCACACTCAGCATTCGCTCACCTTTCTGCTTGGATGTCTGGTCCCCAAGGACCTGACATCTACTACCAGCTCATTTTTTATGGGTCACTGAAGAGCTGTCACCTGGTGCCACCATGAGTCATATTCTAGACAGCAGTAATACAGAACTGAAAACCTTAACAAAACATTAGCGGTCCCTGAACTATCCAGTTATTTCACCCATTGGTGAGTAATCCTAATGTACACAATCTTCACCCAAACAACCACTCAAGTGGAGCCAAATCATCCTTGTGTGCATTCTCGCATCCTCATTGAGGTAAACCTCCAACTGATTTAATAAGAATTTTAATAGCATAAAAACTGAAGGGAAACTGAGTGAAGGAGTTTTGAATTTCAGCCTGCTGTTAATATCTAGAGACAGTAATGCCCATACGTTCATTCTTCCTGGTATGTAGGGTATATGGCCTAATGCAAAACCATTGCTCAAAGACCTGAGAAAATAAAAACAACATGAGGAAATATGAAGCTTTGAGAATATCAGCAAGGTTTCAATTATCCAGCTTTATAATAAAGATGACCAATAACTGTTTGCCTTTTGAACTGCTCTAAAAGGATACAAAGTGAATGTATCAATCATGAACATAATCACTGTTGTTGAAAGTGTGCAGGGTCATAGGTACATGAACATAAGCACTGACACCATCGTACATCATTAATGCTGAGTTTATCATGGTAATCGTCAATAATTACTGCCGTTTTCTGCCTCGGGCAGGCAGGGCACAGTGGTGTGAGCTAGGACACTGGGAAACTTGGAACGACAGTGAGAAGCAAAGCTGTTTGACATCAAGCAGGCTTTTAATAGACCATATTAATCATTCACTGCCAAAGTAGTTTGAGAGTTAGCTTTTCAATATTATATCCAGTTACTATTATCTCTGTTGCTTTGGACATGCTCATAGCATGGGGTTAATGCTTTTGTCTGTTCTTGTCTAGTTTAGTGATTGTATCTACTTATTCTAGCACAGACAGCGCTATCATTTAAGTGATACGTGAACTATCATACCCAGTTTTAAAAGGGCAGTTGGAAATGTTGTAATTATTTATTGCCTTGGGAAGATTTTTAGATTTCAATATGTTAGAAAACAGATCTATTATCTCCAGTATTAATTTGTATTTTAGAATCAATGGGCTTCTAACAGAGTGGAAACTTAAATCTTCCAGTCACTGAGTGCTGGGTAAATGTCCCTCTTGTTTGTGAAATGAGGCCATAATCCATTTAATCACTCAGCTGAGATATATCAGTTACCTGAGCTGATACTGCCTGATATTTTTCTGGAGGTGCCAGTAGCATAATGGCCTTGTGTCAGGTCCTTGACAAGGATGTCTTCACTCAGAGGTGTATTAGTTCCTCCACTACCTCTTTCATTGCTTCAGCATCAGAAACAATGACTGCAGTAACAGTAGTTGCTTGAATGACCTCCAGGAAAGTAGTAGTAGTAGTTGTTATTCTTACTAGTATTAGTGTTAGTGTTATACTCCATATGGAGCTTGCAGTTTCATGAAATAATGTTTTTTTAATAAGAAAAGTGTTCATGTTGTAAATTCTTGGTAGATGGAGGAAATCCTCCTGTTAAAGTGCCTGATCACATGTATGTGTTACTCCTAACACTACTTTTCCTTAAGAGAAAAATGACATAGTCTCCTGTTCTCTTGATTCTAAACATTTTAGGCAAAGACACCTTCATGGTGAGACCAACTCTCTTCCTGGCTATCTGACAGGTAAAAGAACATCTGTGTTACTTAAGCAGTGCTATTTTTCATCATTAAAAGAAAGTATTTGTGCTGCTAGATTCCCATATAAATGATGCTATTTTGTGCTTTGTGGGTCATTCTTCCCAACTCCAATGCTTCAAGTAGAAAAATTGGGTTGATACCTGCTAGACCCAGAGTGTGAGTTTGGAGGATAACTCTTTTGGCTTAAGGTAAAACAGGGCTGTGGCAGCACCATGAAATTGGCTTTTATTGAGTCAGCATAATGAAAACCTGTGCTTGGCTGAAGTGCTCTAAAGCATTAGAAGTAAGTTATAATTCCACTGCTGTAGGCTTGACAAGGCATAAAGTCAGTCCTGACTAATGGTGTGGTTTGCATCTTCATTTCTGAATGTCTCTCCTGATGTTGTGTTGTCTCTGTCTTATAACCACATATTAAAGTTCTATTTCTTACCAGTTAATATTTGTCCTATCTTGATCTCATGTAATAAATTTGGACATTATCATTATCTTGCCCCTAAGACTTGTGTCCTTTAACAAAGGTAAAATAACAGTAAGTCATTTAGAGCTGAGGAACTTAAAACAGTATGAAATGCTGTGATTTGTCACAGCATTCAGTTTTTTAAAAGATGGGATTAAAAGACAGATAAGCTAATATGCTCAGCAGGAGCCAGACGTGTCAGAGGGATGTTTTGCCATTCAGTGTAGTTTGATCAAATAAACAGCAAGAATAGAAGAGAGGAAGGGAAACAAACAAGCAAGCAAACAGAAAAGATCTAATTTAATTCACCATTTTTACTTTGGAATTGTTATCTTCTACAGGTTGGTTCAGTGGCCTTGAGAAGACCTACCAGTTTAGCTGGAACAGAATTTAGTATAACTCCTATCAGTTAGCAAATTTTAAATTGCCACAGAAAAGGGTTCCCCTCTGGGTTGAGAATGGGGTGCCAGTAGTACACAAAGCAAAGCTAGTTATGACTGGAAGACCCTTTCTTGAAGACTGGGTTTGTGTGACAGGAGGGCAGAAAAATGGGCTGATATTTTTTCCTGGTGGATATGACTGTAACTCTGTTGCTGAGGCAGGAAAGGGAAGGAGGGAAAAAAGCAAGGGAGAAAAATCTGCAGATGTGTCTTGTAATTGCTTGTAGCATTCTCTGGGTGCACTGGAAAAGCATAGAGTGAAGGGGTAAATAAAACCCACCGTCTGGCTTTATGAAAGGTTAAGCCAGTCATCTGACTTTTAGTTGTATTTTGCTTATGTGTAACCTTTTTCCTGTTTTGTAATCAACTGTAATACCAAGTGAGTTTATCCATTAAGCTTGTAGTAGGACATTTATTATGTGGTAGTTACTTCTAAAGATAAATCCCTTATCCTTTGGAATTGATGCTTATTAACTTTGGCCTAATTGTGGTCTTGAGCTGTCACTCATTTATTATTTATCTTCAGACCCTTTAACCTACTTCTCTATCCATTTTAACAAAACAAGACTACCCTAGAGGATTTGCCTGATCTAAAATACATACAACTTTCCAAGTTGCAGATGGCTTTGAGTGTTAATATCCAGCAACATCACCTATTTTATGGAGAGGTCAGCATGCTCTATTAAGTGGAAGCTTTGCTGAACCACCTCTTGAGAACAAGCAAGCACAAAGTTTGTTACACTGACTACATTAAACCCCTTTGTCTTTCCTTTTACAGTGTTCCTGTTGCTGATGTAAGTCATGGTGCTGGTTTATGGATGCCTTTTGAATATTTTTTAAAGCATTTATTCATTTGTTTATTTTTTTAAAAAATCAGGTCAGTTTTCCAGTGTGGTGCAGAGGATGTGCCCATGAGCAGCTGATCAGCTAAGGGAACAGCATACCATTGAGTAGGAACTGGAACGAATGGAGAAGAGGGGGATATCTTATATCGGCACATCACCTACCTTTCAGTGATATGGAGCAATGAACACTTGTGCTGATCATTGCTGTGTCACAATTTACTATTGCTATTGGCAATTTACTTTGTCAGCTGTATGAACTCAATAAGCTGGATTTCAAAAGCTGGCACAGAGAATGTTCCATTCACATTGCCAACGTTAAACTATAGTTTGTGGAAATAGCACAATGATATTTGGAAATGAGCTCCTAAAAGATTTGCATTTATGATACCTCAGGAACTTTATAATCATGTTGTTCAGTTCTTAGTAGTATGGGAAGATATACAACCAGCAGACACTTCTTGAAAACCTGTGTTTATCTGTTGTCTGAGTTTTGCAGGAGCTGAGACTTTATTTTTATTGGAGTACAGTGCAAAATGATATAATTTCCAGTGCTTCTTGTACTTAACTTATTCTGAAGGATTTTGTGCATAATTAAAAAAATACTTTTTTATATTCAAACATTTCACTGCTTATTTTTAGCATCATAGTCTATTTTGAAACTGAGCGTTTCAGTTCTTCATATCTGAAGTGCTGAACTGCTTCAACATCATGTTTACCAGTGTTCTGTTAAAGATCTAGGAAATGCTGACTGGTGAGTGAGTTTGTAATTTAAAAATATCATCTGAATATCTTGTGGTTTTTTTTTTTTTTCCCTTCAACTGGTTCTGCTTCTCAAATTTCCTTTGAGCATGAGCTAAAATAAAAACAAAATCCACTTTATGGACAGTTTAAGGTGTAGGAAATACTGCATTTCTCTTTAATTTCAGAAAGGTGAACCCTCGTGCCCTGTCTGCAGAGCTGTCTGGCTCACCACAGAGTAGAGTCAAAGGGTGAGTCAACATATGAACAACAGAGGTGGGCGGGACTAACATGGGGAATGAGGCAAATTCCTGAAAATTCAGCCACATCTAACACAAATGCACAGTGGAAACAATTGCTTTTACCTGCTTCCTCTATATTTGTGGTGTTCTGACACTTTGCATGGTTACCTGCTCTTTACAGGTCAGAAAATATCTCTGACACCAAACCAATGGGATCTTCTTCATGGAGATTTGCCACTTTGCCTTCCAGCTCAGGGCTGTCTGGATGGATAAAATCCCCCAGAATCTCATTTGGAAAACTGCTAAGCAATGTTTCTTCCCAGGCTTGTTTTCCTCAGTGAGGTAGAGCCAAGCATTTTTAAAAGAATAAAAGAAATGATAATCCAATTTCCTTTCCTTCAAGAAAGAGGCAAACAAGGGTGGGAAATATGTGAAGATGTAACTTGATCACTTAATGCATGTGAACTAGTGGCTACCTGTTATCAAACAGCAGTTCTGTTCGTTTTGTGATCTGCTTCCTTTGTGCTGCTACCAATGCTTCTGGGATCCCCCACAAAGCGGCAACTTCAGGAGAAGAAATGTTTTTTTCCCCCTTTTTGTAGACTTAGTATTCTGCATGTCTCACCCATGAACAAATGTCACTGATAGTGCAGGCAAGAGGGAATTTGTGGAAACGTCTGCCTAGGAGCTATAGGAATAGCAGCCAGATGTTTGATAAATTTATCTGTATTATGAAATAACGCAGCTTTTGTCACTCAGGAAGGAATGGTTAATTTATCCAAAGTGGAAAGCCCTTGGAAGAGATTGAGGAATAGTCTCTTCCTCCTGTTGTAGCCCAGGGCTAGTGCAAAACTGGGGCAGAGGAAGAATAGATCTTCACCACCCCAGCCAAGTGTCCTAATCACTGATCTATTCCTTAGTCTGGGGTGGAGATGTCTCTCCAAATTCCTGTGCTGGAGAGTCCTTTCCCGGTGAGAATTTCCTGGAGGGGGGTACATTCTCAGGTAATGTCTCCATCTCCACAAATTAGCATGAGGTTTAAAAAACAAAACAAAACTCAACTCTAAAACATCTGTTAGAAAATTTCTCAATAGTTCCCACTTGAGACTAGTGCTTTTCGTATTGTATTTGTGTATTTGGCAGCTGCTGAAAAGAGAAGCTGCTGAAACTCGAGAAGCCCGGCAAACAGAGGGTGGTATGCTGCGAGTGCTGTGCAGAAATAACCGCGTCTCAGAACGCCTTGACTCTCCTATCCTGCACATATAAATGGCACAGTAGCAAAACCGTGACTGATAGGAGAGAACCTTGCACCGATCAATTAATCCTTGACCCATTTGCTTCTCTAGGTGGTTCTTTGGGGACTGACAATGGATCCAATATTTGGATGCAATCAACACTGACATTATGAGAGTTAATAAAACTCATTATCCTCTGGCTGTTTGCTTCCCGTGGCAAGGGAAATTATGTTAATTTAACGTTTTTTTAATTAACTAACATTCTAAGTAGCCATAAGCCTCTGCCTCCAGCTAATATTCTAAAAATGAAAACAAAACTTAGAGCAAAGCTGCTTGTGTAGCAATAAGCCTCAACATTATGCTACTAGCCAAGCAACCAAAATGATGGTGTTTCCTCATTTTTGAGAGCTTGCCTTTGGGAGATTATTTCAATTTCACTTGTTCTGGACTCTTACATAATAAAATAATGGAATGTTATTGATCCTAACATAGAAACCATGCAAAATGTCATTTACCTGTTCTGTTATTGGTGAAATATATGCATAAGCAGAGATTTGAGACATCGGGATTATGACCAGTAAGGAGCAAAGTGGAAGGCAAAGGACTCAGGAGTTACCCATGTGTACAGGGAGGTTTGTGTATGACTGTAAAGGAAAACTCTGGTCCTACTGGATCTGAAAGCAGAGAAAAGGCTTTTCAGCATCTGCAACTGAAGCAGAAGGACAAGGGATCTGTGTGTATGGGATGTTCCCTAACCCTGACCAGCAGAACCTTTCATTGAAGATGAGCACAATTCTAGTGACCTCTGGACTGTGCTAGACACCTTGTGCAATCATTTATCTAAACTTTAATAACTGAAAGCTGAGTCCCTGGGATGAGTCAATCATGTATGTCTTTCTTGTAGATAGCCACTGTAGACATCCACTTGCCCACCTGGCTTACATACCTTCTAGGGGTGGAAGGAATATCTCTGTGAAGGTGCCTAATCTGTCTCCATTGGCCATGGAGGGAGTCCAGGTGAGTGGGTCAGACCAGAAGTTTATCTCTTGGGTGGCGGAACCAAGGCAATTCACACACTTGTGTAGATGGGATTGTTATGACTACTAATAAATCTGAGAGCTGATTAAGAAAACTGAACCAGCAATATTTTTTGTTATCTGCCATAATGCAAAGTCTGTGGGCAAAGCTTCATTTTATATAGATTTTATCCAGAGTAAGGCTCTACCAATCCCAGTGTGCATTCAAACTAACAGAAGATTGTTATTATCTTTGGTCATTATTTTGTACTTGTGGAAATGCATTAATTATATTGCATAAATACTGCTGTCAAAGCAATGTATCCAGCTGTGGATTTCAGCATTGCTTCTTTCCCCTGGAGCCCAAAAAGCTCTGGCTGGTGTGACTGTCATGGCAGACTGGTTGTGGCTGTGTTCCCTCCCTACGTGTCTTTGCAACCACTCCAAAAAAATCTGTAGTTACAGACACATTGCTACAATGGTAATGGTATACTAATATAGATCATTGGTTTTGAAAGCAGATTAAGTCAGATCAACACAAGACGTCTTTATACCAACACAAAAACATTGTATAAATAAACATAAGTAGAAATATAAATAAAATATAAATATAAATTACTTACAAAATTTGTGAATTTTGTTACTGCCTACTTTATAATTTCAAACAACTGTTCTACAGGACAGACTACTACTCAACATTTGGTAATTATTTCGGTGGATCTAGTGTCTTAACAAATTCAGGCCCAAATACACTATCACAGAAATGCATCCTGCTAAGGCTCCTAAAACTGTATGTAACTGCCCTGGTGACTCATTACATTAGCTAGTTCCACTTAGAGCTATGAGTTAAATCCTTGGGAAATCAGCCTTATTTCGGTGAATTCAGAATGTCTGCATAGATTGGAATTAGAGTATTGCATCCACTGTAGTTTAAATCTCTCTTCTGTGTTATTTATAGGCACAAATCCATAGTTGTTTGAAAATGAGCCTTCCCAAACTTTGGTTTTACAATAAAAACATATTCTGCAGTCCATTCTGCTATTGGATCATCTGTCACTGTCTCCCTGCCTTGCCCACGACATTCCTGATCCATTCATTGACAAATATTTCATGGACATCAGGGAAGAGAGTTATCCTTTGGCCAGTACAAACTCTTTATTTACACTGTCTACTGACAGGGCTGAATATCACGTGAACTGTTTTAATATTTCCATGACAGAGAAAGTCTCGGGAACAATACTTTACTGCCCCAGGACCAATAAAAAATACTTCACTCCTATGTGCGTTAAACCTGTTCTTATAATGCATTAGACTGAAACTAGCAATGAAGCTGAAATCCAATTGAGGTCAGTTCTTTTTATATGTTGTTTCTGTTTAAGGGCTTTAAGACACTGCCAATCACCTCTAATTGCTCTAAACAGTCTGCATTAAGTGTGATTACCCTGTTGAATTCCCACTGTTGTTAGGGTCTTTATTTTAGCAAAAAGTCTAAGCACTTATCAGATCTTCCTAACAAAACACTTTAGCTGCAGCCCAATACCTTAACCCTGCTGTGCTATTGTCTTGTTTCAACTACATCCTGCGTCTAACTATGCCATCTTTGATGGATCTATGTAAATATGGACTGAAAAGCCCCAGCGAAACCTTTTGTTAAGTAAATATGGAAATTCAAATAAGGACATAACACAAATGATTTCATCATAAAGGTTGTGTATGGTCTAGCTTTACACAATATACTTATTTACATGCCTTAAAAAAATCTTTGTTATCAAAGCTATATAAATATCAGCGAGACAAATTTTTGGTCACACTGGCTTATGCAAGTCTAACTTCTAGGAGTTAGAAGATATAGCGAACAATAATGCAGAAATACAATTATAAATAGCAAAAATGTATTTTAAATATAAAGGGGTGTGAGTGTATTTATTTTTACGTATTATATTTAAAAATGTATTTTAAATTTAAATTTAAAAATGTATTTTAAATATAAAGGGGTGTGAGTGTATCCAGAGATCTTGCTTATTTTTCTGATGAACCAGAAGATGCAAAATCCTGGTATAGAATTTTACATCTGTACTAATATAATGTACTTCACAAGGTTTTCATTGATTTCTCCTAATACATTATTCTCTAGTAAATGTTTCCATTACCATTCACAGATTGGGGAAACTAAGAGAAGCAAGCCTGCCTGAGCTTGCTAGCTTCGTTAAAATAAGCACAAATATGACTACAGAAGCTAAGTTCATCGACAGCAGTGCTCTAATTTGAAGATCAAGATCTCCTACCCTGGCTCCCACAGTAACAGAAAAGCTGATCTATTTTAAGTCCCATTCACATGATTGCAACAATTCTGGTAGGAGAAATTAGACGTACGCTATAGGTACTCTGCTTTCTCTGTTGGCAAAGCCAGTTTGGGAAGTTCCCTCCTTGTGTGATTTTGGAATTTGTCGTCATGATGATTTTGTTTGCAGTATTGCCCTGCAGAGTTGCATGAGTCCAGCATACTGGGCTCTAACCTGCAGCACGGGAAGCGAATTGTGTGAAGGCAAAACTGGTGAAAAAATGAGAACCAGGAACTTCTCAAGAACCTTTTTGCCCTCAGAGAAAATGGCAGTATGACCGCATTCACAGTTTCATATAAATTGTGCATCTGCTTTCCCCATCCATTCTTTATCCTCTGTCATATTCTGCTTTTGGGGGCAGAAGATCCAGCACGAAAGAACCTGAAGAGTCTCTAGGACATTACCACATTTGTCAGATCTCTTAGTTATAAATAACTGCCACAGTTTAGACCACTGGTGTAATAAATGAATGGTGAACTCGGTGTTGTTCTGGATATTTGGTGTCTCCTGCTGGACTCCGTGGATATCAACATCTGCACTGGTTAGTTTAAAGGTAAAGGTCTGTGCATGCTGCAATCACAGTGCTGATTGCAGCGTAGACTCATCATTAGAAAGGAAGGTGTATTTGAACCCATAATTTTAATTTCACATTCTTAATAGGATGGGTTTGCTTCTTTAATCACTTATCTCAGATTGTGTCTCACTTATGTCAGACTGTGTCTCATCTATTTTATCTGCTGCTCATGTCTAATTTAATTATACCTAGTAGGTATATCCTAGTAAGATCTTCCTTCTTCCACCCAGACCAGGAGCTCACTGGGTGCTCACCAGGAAGCCACAAGCTCCCTCCAAGTTCTCAGTAGGTTGATTCTGACTTGTCTCTAAGCTCTTCTACCACAAAAACTATTAATGTTCAGTTGCAAGCTTTTACCTCATTACCAAAAAGTCATCTATTTAATTTTTAGAAAAGTGCACGTGGACACAGAGAGAGAGAGAAAACAAAACAAAACAAAACAAAGCAAAAAACAACAACAAAAAAACAAACCAGAGAGGAGTTTCATTTCACAATATAAATATTTCCCCAAAACGTCTTCAGTCTGCTATGCTCATTGCAAAAATATTTGGTTTCCATCAAGATATGCACACAAGAAATTATGAGAAGGAGCCTGTTTTATTTCGGCATTTAAAAGGCGCATTGCAAGTATTCTTATTCACAAGAAGCAGATATATTATGTTGTTTTGATCTCAAACTAAACAGTGAGTGGCTATCTATAATCTATTTTAAAAACACTATAGGTTAAGATACTCTGTGGCTTCTTATAGTGAGTAGATTAGCACCTTATAAATCAGGTCAGAAACCAGAGTTTGCCTAAAGGTGCTGGGAAAATATCTGAGTGTCTCTTGTCCCAGAGACCTTTCAATGCAAATGGATGAGATAAATGCACAAGGTGGAAAAGGAAATCATGAGACCGCGCAGTGAGCTGTGGGATGGCAGCAAGCATTGTTAGTTACACTGGCTTGGGGCAGAAAAGCAGAGGAAAAGAAAATGAGGGAGTGAAAGGAACAGGACTAGAATGGACAGCCAACGAGCAGAAAAAGGTGAAAATATGCACACAGCTCTACAGGTGTCTCTGGATGTTCAGTGACTCCTGCTTTTCCTGCTTTTGTAATTCCTTCTACTGCCCGAATCCTAGTTTTACCCTAAATCATGCAATATAAGTAAAGGAGAATGCATCACATTTTCTACTGCTTGTACAATGGGTGTAGGAGTCCATGAACGCTCTTTTTCACCTTCCTCCACTGTAATAGGCTTTCTTATGACTTCTTACATCCCAAATCTTGGGAAGTATGTACTTGCTCAGTATTTGGCCACAGCCTGTGTTCAGAAAGCCGTGCCTCCTCATGTAGGCAGCACCTTGTGTAGTCTCTGTGATACATCTGTTACTTCTACTGCTGCTACTAGGTGATGTCATATTATGTTAAAGTCTTTGTTATTTATTGCCCAGTGGTTGTATAGGTGCTCAGGGGATTCTTAGAAAACTGGACCACTTGATAGTTTTAATAATGCTAAGAGATAGTCAGTCTCTCAGTTCTCTCAATGATTACACTGCTGAAATCACATTTCTAAAAGGTCTATCATAGGCACAAATTTACTTGGTGTTGGATGCTGAGTTCTTCGTCACCTTGGCATTAAATCCTACATGAAATCCAGTGGCTACTGAGAATTAATTCACAAAGAATCTGTCCCATGTTATGCTCAGGTAGTTGTTGGCTACAATAACCTGAACTGTCCTTCCATAACTTGCTACTTATGTTCTCTTATGGCTGGAGCAAGAATCAAGGGGGAGACGGTGCTTTAGGTGGGTTCAGGTGGTTTGAAGATGGACTGCACAGCTTCCAATCTGAGCATGCAGTCATATAATTAATATTTCAAAAGTATGAGACTTTTCTGTCCCTTAAGAGGTAAGTAATATTTTCTGAGCAGAAAGTGCTACATAAGGCCCTTATCCATGTGTAGTCTTCTGGGTACCAGTTCAAAGGTTTTTTTAACTATACTAAATATTTCCAACTATGTGAGGCAAGTGCTCCTTTGAGATTCTTTTTTTTTTGTGTTGGTGCTACTCAAAGACAAATGTGCAGGAGATGCCTTTTCTAATTCCTTTCTGGGGCTTCAGAAACTTGAGGGATGATCGAGACAACTTTGAAAGCTGATGAGTTCTTTTGCATGCCTTCATTCTCTCTACAAGATCTATGGAATTTTCTTTTGGCAGTTCAGACACCAATCAGCAAAACTCGCTGACTTACTGTTCTCATTTCACAGAATATCTAAATCCTACATTAATACGTGGAGCTCATGAATGAGAAAATAATATTGCACGTGTTATGATGCTTCTTCCCTGTTTTGCTGTGTTGGTTTTTTGTGATGAAACATGAATGGAAATAGAAGTTGCGTGGTCTAAGTGATCTGTTTAATAAACAGTGTGAATTCAGAAGTAGTCACTGGAGCAACTGTACCATAAGGAGTAACATGTGAGTACACAATTATGATCTCTTTTACTTGAATTGCAACACTAGGGACTAATTCTAGAAATGAAGAGTAGTTATTTGTTATTCATCAAGAGAGCACATAGTCTTTCAAAACACACCCCAAAGTTTTCACCTTTCAAAATTATATAATGGACTATAATCTGCCTTGCTCTTAGGCTGTAGTTGTTAAATGTGGCCACTGAAGATTTAAAGTACCTGTTAACTATTAGTTACAGGTATTCTTATAAGAATTGCCAACTCCCTTTCTTCCTCCCCAGTGCAACCTCATTAAAATATCCACTCAAGTAGCTACTAAAAGATGAAGTTAAAGACCCACTGCAAATTATGCTAATTCAGTTGCAAAGACTGCACACAGAAGCAATACTGTGGAATGTAAATAGTCTCATTAACTTCAGAAAGACTGATTATTAGCCAAAGGTCTAATGCTATACCTGCAGATCTTTTTTGAACCCTTAAGCCTAGTTTTCCATTTATTTGCCTAAAATCCAAGAAGTCTTACAGGCTACAAGCATCCAACTAGTTGATCAAGAGGATTTTATCTTCCTGTCCACACCTGTCTGGAAGGGGTGTTTGCAACTCAACACATTTCCAAGATCTTACAGAACTGGGTCCCTGTTTGAAATGTCAGAAGAACACCAAGGAGGGCGCATGTTTCTTTTTTCTTGGTATGTGATGCAACATAATGATCCAGTAGACTCAATGTAGCTTAGGTTGACCAGTTTGAATACTGCCCAATGTTTAGAATGCTACAATAATTATAAGAAGTTTGACTTGTCTGTCTGACTTGCTGTGACATTATGTAACATAAGGCAATAAGGCTGCTTGTGCCACCAGACCACTAATGGCAATGATTCCCTGAGCAGCACTTTCAACTGGATGTTTAACAAGGCCTTTAAGTAAGCAGAGATTAAACTGGCTTGTGAAACTGATTTTGAGTTGAATTGTATATTATAAATAGTTTTTTCTTTAAAAACACATATTTACTACTTAGCATATGAAAAGTTTGTCTGAGTTTCATTGGAGCTAGTGGGTAGGCCTTTGGGAAGTTTTATTCTATCTTATTAAAACCAATAGTTCATGCCGCCCTTGCCCTTTCAGAATTTCAACCATGTATTAGAGGCCATGCCATTTTAACCAAAAACCTTTTTCTTCTGCTTAAATATCAGCAAAAATATTTACCTTTATCAAGAACAGTAGATATCAAAGGCTGGCTCACTTGTTGGTTGTTAAAACTGTAATTTTTTTTTTTTTTTCTGGATGAAAATACACTGTGTTCATGTTGTAGTCATGCTGAAAATGCTAAATGACCCTTCAGACTTTGCAGAGAAACATTATCTATTCAATTAATGGCCCATAAAATGATTTAGATAAAAGACGAGCCTGAAATGTCTTTAGAAATCCAAGAGAGGAAAGCTAATACTATCTAATTTCTTAAACTTCAAGGATGTAAAAGGTTTAGGAAATGTAAAACATCACTTGCACAGGATTCTGCATAACACTTTAGGAAACCAGAAACTACAAACTGAAGGGGGAGGAGAAGTACAATATCCTATATTCGGTAAAACTCACATTAATGCATGAACACACACTGTCATTTTCCAGGGGCAATGCATTTAATACACTTTCCAGCTAGGATGACTGAAGAACAAGAAGGTCAAATGATCTGACCGCAGACATTGGTCAATGGCTCTGTGTGATTGGAATTAGCACTTTCCTGGCTCCCACAAACCGCTATACCAGGATATCTCATAAATATATTTTTTCCAATCTGTGAAATAATATATTAGCTGTCGTGGCTATTATGCCACAATAAACCGGCAATTTTGCATCTTTATTGATACATACGCAGAAAATGTTTTAAAAAAGGAAAAACCAAGGATTTGACTTTCATCGATGTTGGCCAATTTCCTTTGAAAATTTCATCCTATATTTGCTACAGTTGCAATATTATCCCAGCTTTCCAGAAAACTACTTGAATTTTAATTAATTTTTTCTTGTATATCTTTTTGTCCATAATTTTTATAGTATAATAGTCCATCTATTATCAGTTATCAAATTGCCTTTCAGCTACACCCCTGTATGGAGATTCTGACCATAGGTTCTCTGTCTTGGGTGCAAAGAAATTGTCATTTAAACTTTGGCAAGTCTCCCAAGTGGACGCTGCACATCCTTTAGGATCAATCATGATGCATAGAAGAGGGAGTCACAGGAGCTCCCTATTGCCATGCATTTCATTTCAGTAAACTGCAGCAAGGCCCTACGCCATCCTGTGAGCTGGTGTCAGGATACCAGGCTTTTATGTTTGCTTTGACTGACTCAAAATCATAGAACCAGTTGAGGAAAACTTAACGTTTTTCCAGTTATAAATGTATAGATAGGAAAATGTAGATGTCTCCAACCAGAAGAACAGCAATCAGCAGTGGTAAGGAGTCATCCGCACTGTATACAAAATGTTGTCTTTGTCTTTCAAAGCCCTGAAAATACTCAGTGTACCACTGAGTCACACATGGCTGTGTTAATGTGGCTGGCTAACTCATTATACATATAAAGGCACAAATCAACCTCAGAATAGTAAGAAAGATGGAGTTGTGATATTTTAGGCAAACTTAAATTTCATGTTTCCAGTAAATTTAATAGAGGTTTATTGCACTAGGAGATAAAACCCAGTAAAGTATATTTCAGGTGCTGGATGTCAGGATAAGAAAACAAAATGCAAGAAACCAATAAAAATGTGTAAATTGTATTAGCTAAAGGCAAAAAGACAGTGTCTCTAAGGATAGTGAGGTTTTATAAATATAACACTAACCTTGCTTTCCAATGGAGGTGTGACCTGTGTCTTCCAGTCTTCCACATCCACTACTGTTCTTCTCCACGTTGTCGCTGTACAGAGTCCCTGCCTGTCAGGCCAGAGCAGTGCCTTTTCCTGGTTAGGAGCTGCTGGGTGCTGCCTTTCTTCTGTGAGAGCACTGGTGGGGTATTTTCCCTCTACCTACACTGCAGTTGTCATGCAAACTAAGGCAACGTAAAATCTTTGAAGCCTTTATCTCTCTCAGTTATGAGTACAATTGACCAAGAAGTTCAGACAGCACTAGAAGTGAGAGGTTTGGCAGACAGACACTGCAGTTGTATTTATGCCTCCCGCTCCTAAGAAAAAGGATGTAAAAAATAAATGAGAGAACAACTTACTACCTCTGCCTAGTGATCATGGTTTTTTCTCACCAACAGACCGAACATTTCTATATGGCTGTGTAATAGTACAAATCCAGGAAACCGTAACTTGGTACAGGAGAAATGATGGTGTACGAGTTGTGGGGGCTTCTCTGCCAGAATGACCAACAGACTGTTCACCCTTCAATAGCTGTGACCAGCACTTGACACGGCTGTGCTGCTGCTAACAGCTCCATTTCCATGTGAGGTCTCCTCTTGGATACTCTACTCCAGATATGATGTCATAAGAACTCTGTCAAGTTCTTGTTGAGAGCTTTCATACCCTCCTCACACGTGGGTGGTAAGACTAGGCTTTGTCGAGATTACTTTGAGTTTTCAGGTATTGCATACCTTGCTAGGGATATGCCATGGTTTCTATTAGTGTGGTTTATAAGTAGCCCACGCTGCCTGAGTCCTTTTTTCTGCAGGTGCAAATGCATAAATACAGCAACATCATTGTCGTCCATGAAGGCATTACTGTGAGTACTCGAGAGACAACAAGACAACTGACGGTGGTGTGACCTGACTTCACTGACAGTTTAAATTCTGGAGCATTTTTCCATGACAAGTACTATGGTCAGGGAAATGTTGGCTGATACTGCTTTCCCAAGCTCTGGGCAGTAGCCTTATTGCCTGTGCTGTGACCTTGTGAGAGCTCATGGGTCAGCAGAGCAGGCCCTAGTTAGACCCTGTATGTTTGCTGAGATGCTGTGGCAGCTGGTGACATAACAGGCAACTCTCCTCCATGTAAGCCACTATCCCACAATGACTCCTTTGGTCAGTCTGATGGGATGCAAGTGAGTAGGTTCTTGGGTTTACAGTAGTTAAAAAAACAAGGAGCAAATCACAAGAGCATTTAGGTCAAATGAAATGTGTTTGGACTAACTAAAGTCCCTCTTAGTTTTTCAGGGCTGATGATATTATATTTTTGTCTTTGTCTTGAACCAACATGCAGCGGGTGCATGCCGTGCTCTCCACAAGTGAATTTCTGTGGTGTGTCAGCTGAGCCTTCCTTTTTCTTGGCTGTATTAGCCAGTAGAGCTGATGTGCTTCATTATTTAGTGTTTGTAAAGCTCTTTTCATCTCTTTGAAGCATGCAAGCTGCTAATTACTCAAGCCATAGCTGAGAGTTTCTGCAGGAGTAGGCTACTTGGTCTCTTACTATTCAGGACAACTAAAGGTCATATGAAACAATTTTTAGAAGAATCTAAGCCATGGTATTTTACTTATAGTTAGTCAGCAAGCAACATTTCTGTAGGAAATGTCAAATTGTGCAAGATTTGACTTTTTGATATGAAAAGAAAATAGACAGACTGAAACCAGTAAATTGTTTGGAGGATGGTGTTTGTCTGCATTGCCCTAGTCTTCTTGATAAAGATCACCTGTGGTGGGTGAATGTTAGACCAAAACCCTGGCACTGTCTGCCAGGAAACTTGCCCCAGATTTGGCAAAAGTTCTTTAAATATGAGGTGCTTCCAAAGAAACACTGGGGTGCAGGGTGTCTGCACTCATCTGTGACATTTGACTGCCTTCCTGACCCCTGGTTTCATGGGGGGAACCTCCCCTTGGCCCTCATCACACAAGAAAAGCACTGAGAAGAGGAATAGAAATTATTCACTTTCCTAGTTCAGTGAATGGAGATTTTCTGAGCTGCCAGAAGTTCTCAAGAAATGGTGCACTGATACCACCCAGAAGGTTGAGAAAAAAAGAGTAGCCCCCAGGGTGGCTTTATGGCTCAGACCCTGTTCCTCAGGGTCAGTGAGGGAGATAATTCCCCTAAAACTTTGAAGCAGGGAGGCAGAAGAAGGGCAGGGAGAAGCACGGAGCAATAAACTCCCCTTATGTCCACGGGTTTAAAGTTCACAATGTGGCGAAACAGAGTGGCGCAGCTGAAAGTGCATTAACTAGATGCAGAGGGGAACATACAGGAAGATGCACACAGAGTGTGCACAAGTCTGTGCCAGGGAGACCAGCAAACAGTGGTTGAAAATGAAGGGCAGAAAGAGGCAGTGGCATAAAACAGAGGTGGGGAGGATGGAGGGGATGCTGTGCTGGCTGCACTTACACAGCCATTGCCTCACACACATGCAATGCCACTGCAGTAGTATGAGAGCTGAATTCCTCTACACTGACCACTGTTTTTCCTTCTCTGAACTTTCAAAAACCTAAAATAAATTTCTTTGCTTGTTTCTGCCTTCCTTCAAGTGTACTTGCACATATGCTTTAAGTTAATGCCTGCTCTCTGAGGGTGAATCGCTGCATTCAGCCCTTCGGGTGGAAGCTTCAGCAGGATTGCAGGTGGGAGGCTGAGAGGTCTTCTGGTGAGCAGAGCTCTAACAGGACACGGTCCTGAACTATATAAAGCAGCGAAATGCAATATAGTTATGAAAGGGAATAGAAATGCCATGTTATATTGGTATAAAACGTTCTTTCGCTCGCCTTAATTTCATAGCATGGATTTCTTTCTGGTCTGTAAGGAGTTAGCATGACCTTTGGGTGTTTTAGGTGACGTAATATTGCCCTCTTCTGGCCAAATATGGACATTACTTTTTTTTTTTGGTTGAGGTGAGAGTACAGCCAAGTCTTTCTCCCGCGAGAAAACGGGATGGTTTGAATGACAGCAACTACAAAACGCGCCACGTTAAGTTAGGCTTAAGGGGCCTCTGTCATAATCGCAGCGTGGAGAAAGTAGCAACCACAGCTCTGTAGCCCTGCGTGTCTCAGGGCTGCATGAATGGATGCACCAGGGTGGGTCACCACATCTCGCTGTGGCTGAAGGTATCAAGCACTGGTGCCTCCTCAGCCCAGGCACTGATTTTTTTCAACCTCACAAATCCAGGAGTTAGATAACTAAGAATGGACTGCACAATGCTTTTTCTAAGCATAAATGCAAGCACATGTTGCAAATAAGCATAAATTAATGTTGCTAGACCTCAGTGCTGGAAAGTCTAACTTAAGCGTCACAAAATCAGAACAGTAACAGTTATAAACTGAGGGGTTTTGTTTTCCTTTGTCTTTTGATTTTTAAGTGAATTTTCTCAGATATTCTTCTATTAAAAAATAATAAAATCCTAAACTTCTAACAGGAAAAGATTTTGTACTTCCATAAGAAGAAAAAAAGGTCAGAATTCTGTGTATTTGCTTGTTTTCAAGAAATGGGTCTCTGAAGAAAATAAAATCTTGAAGTTTGCATTAAAACTGGGAAAATTGACAACATAATCTACATTATTAAAAAACCTAAGCTATTCACTTACACTTGTGGTCAGTTTGTTCCTGGCCATTGTCTTGCCTGTCCTCTAGCCCTGAACTGCAGAATGATGAATGTACTCTCCTTTTTCAAGACTATGATTACATTTAATATGCACAATCCATACAGATGCTATTCCTGAAATGCAGTGCAGCCCATTATAACTCATAACGAAATTTCCCCTTGTGTTTTTTTTTGTTTGTTTGTTTGTTTGGGGGTTTGGTGTTTTTTTTGTGTTTTGTTGTGTGTTTTTTTTGTTTGTTTTTTTTTTTTTTTTTTTTTTTTATAGAAAAACATTCTATGGCAAACACTTGCCATTGCCTATATTTGAACATGCCAGTCCTGATGAACGAAGATGAATTTCTGATTTGTGTCTCACATTTGGAGTATATAGCATAATTTAAACAGTAACAAAAAGGTCAGATTTTATCTCTGCAGCAGAGGAAAGCTTGGAAACAGAACTCAGGTTCAACAGAGACATTTACTTTGGACTAAAACCATTCTGTAAGTAGCTGAAGAAGGAAGGCCTTTCCTAGAGAGGGACCAAATCTAATATTTCTTCCACTACAGCAGTCAGACAGCCAGTGCCACCAAGATGCTGCCAGGAGATGTTGAGATTCATGCTTCTCACAGAGGGCTGGTGCTCTTCTGTCACCAAGGCTTTTCACGAGCTCCTTGGCTGAGGGGATGGAGCGGCCAAGACTTTGACTACTCAGCTGAAGTGGGCTGCAGGACCTGCACAAATGACTTCCACTGAGTTGCAGCTAAAGTCCCACAGGATTTAAATCCGGTCCTTTTTGCATTTCCTCAGTGACTGTGCTGCAACTATACCTGCTCAGTTAATCAGAAACACCAGATGAGTGGCATCTGAAAGGGGGATCACTTTGTGGAAATTCATATTAATATATATACACCACAAGTCTTAAAAGCTCATGGCTATTACAACTCTCCTAGCCACCAGGGCTCATCTGGCTCTGGTTTCAGAAAGGTTCTCTTGCAGTGTTCATCCAGGTTTTAGCTATTGAGGAGTAGACCTGTCCCTTTTTTTTTTTTTTAAAAGCTATAAAAAAATATGTTCAACAAATGATGTGCAGTGCTCAGTGCTCTGAGCAACCAGGAGGCCTACAGACATGTGTGACAAGGCCAGTGCTAAGGTGAGTTACCTGGTCTCCTGTCACTGCTGTGTCAGCCAAATAACTCGTCCTTTTTCCTTCTGCTTAGGTCCTTCTACACTCTGAAACTTCTTTTTCTTGCAAGTGCTGGGATGGCTGTGCAGACAAATAATATTGTTGCATATGCTCAGATTTCTTGATCTGTGGCTGTTGTGTGTTACTGGGTAGTACTGGCTTGCCATTTGATCCTCCCCCAAAAATTCTAGATAAAGTTAAAAAGTTTCATGTACTCATATACTGACATTATTTGCAGATAGTGAAAAGAGCTTAAGTCTGGGGAAACACAATATTTTGGAGTAGCTGTATTAATGAGGTTTGAATGTCTGAGAGGTCCTGTTAAACAGAAAATGCATCTGAAACCATTTCTTCAAGCAGTCTGTCAATGTCATATTTAATCTGATTTTTCAGAAGCAAAGGAAGTCAACAGTCCAACATGCTGCTTAGGAAATAAAAATGAACATCAGGAAAAACATAGAGCTGATAATAATTTTAAAAGAAAACTTGCACTTGTCTCAGAAATGGCAGAAGCCATTTCTGACAGAGATTTCCACAGCCAGCAGAAGGAGGCCTCTGGGTCACTCCCTTCGGGGTACCAGTGTGGCTAGTGTCCCACAGGTGATGGCCACTGCCAGAGAGGCTGTACTCCTGCACCTCTCTGCAAACTCACCCGTGGATGGAGCCTCAGGAGCTGCCTGCAGACAGAGATGTTGGGCCTCTGGGTCATGTCCTGAAAAGACCCTCATCCAGAGGAAGCTGCTGTGATGTTGTGACCTAGGCATGTGTAGGGTCTTCATGTCAACACAGAAATAGATAGGGAGGGCTGCCTCTGGAGTCAGAAAAATAAAGGAGAGAAAGAGGACATTTAGAGGTATTCTTATTTCATCTTTTTTAATTTTCTTCATATTTTTTTCCCCAAACCCCCTTTTTTTTTTTTTTTTTTTTTTAGATATTTAACAGGTAGTTAGGAGCAGGAGCCAAACATGCATTGCGACCATTCAGAAGCTGGGCTGTGTGGTGCAAAGCAGAACACTCTTCCAATCATCTTTCAAATCCTTTGGGACCCTGAACTACTTGTTCAGAGCAACTGAATATGTTAAATATAGTGGACCTTTATTTATTAGCTGTCAGACAATATTAAGTTCTCTAAATTAGAGTGAAGTATATCATCCAAATGCAGAATTAGTTAGTAAGTTGTTTGGTTATTTAAATCACAGTGTTTGTCTGGAGGTCATTACAGGTACACCTAAACTGCAAGACCTGAGTGAACATCTACTTTGAGCCCAGATGTCCACTTCTGTTGTGGAGCTAGGATAAAACTTGTCCATCTTCCCCTTCAAATTCTGATTTCCATGGGATAAAACCACAGCACAGAGCCAGGACTCAGTCCAGCTCCCCTCAACCAGAGTACTGAAGACAAACACAGCCTGTATGTGGGTCATTAGTTTTGCTCATATTTATTTAGATGAATCCTGATCTTCATGCAGATCACAACATGCAGAATTCCCATTGATGTTCATGGGCTTTTTGAGCTGGTGAAGTTCTGCAGAATCATATCTTAAAGGCCTCTGTTTGGAAAGAGCTTTGCACTGAGCCTGGCAGCTGTCATAAGGTTCCATTTGAACACAGGCCTCCCACCACACACTTGGATGTGCAGGTTAAAGAGATGTCTCCTATGTGCAGTGATATGGTGACAGATCTTCCCTCTTTACAAGGGAAGGAAAACCAGTAGCACTAGAGGGTCATGCTGCCATCCAGAGGGAACTCAACAGTCTGGAGAAATGGGCTGACAGAAACCTCATGAAGTTCAACAAGAAGAAGTGCAAAGTCCTGCACAACCCCATGTACCAGTACATGCCAGGGGCCACCCAGGTCAAAAGCAGCTTTGCAAAAAAAGATCTGGGGAGAACCTGGTGGTCACCGACTTGAACATGAGCCAGCAATGTGCCCTAGAAGCAAAGGTGGCTAACAGTATCCAGGACTGCACTAGGAGGACTGTTGCCAGTTGTGGAGGGAGGTGATCCTGCTCCTCAGCACTGGTGAGGCCACAGCTGGAGTACTGGATCCAGATCTGGGCTCCCCAGCACAAGAGAGACATGGACATACTGCAGAGAGTCCAGTGAAGGGCCACTAAGGTGATGAATGGACTGGAGCATCTCTTCTCTGAGGAAAGGCTGAGAAAGCTGGGGCTTTCAGTGTGAAGAAGTGAAGGTTTAGGGGGAGCTCACCAACATATATAAATACCTGAAAGGAGGGTGCAAAGAGGATGGAGCCAGACTCTTCAGTGCTGCCCAATGACAGGAACAGAGGTAATGGGCACAAATTGAAACATAGGAGGTTTCTCTTTGAATATCAGGAAATTTTTCAGTGTGGGAAACACTTTTTCACTGTGAGGGTGACTGAGGACTGGCACACGTTGCCCAGAGAGGTTGTGGAGTCTCCATTCTTGGAGATACTCAAAAGCCGTCTCAGCGTTGTCCTGGGCAGCCTGCTTTAGGTGGTCCTGCTTGAGCAGGGGGATTAGACTAGATGAACTCCAGAGGTACCTTCCAACCTCAACTGTTCTGTGATTCTATGAACTTTCTCTGATCAGACTCATAAGATCTAGGTTATATAATACCCTGACTCTTCAGACATTTCAGTTTATCCTGAAACCATGGTGCACCTTGTAGTAACCACACTATTTTGAAGATGACTGTGAGCCTGGCAACACTGTTTGAACTGATTATATGAGAATTTGTTTTTAAGAGTCTATGGTCTCTAAGGTCTTAACTTTTCACACTTTTTCAGTTCACATTTGAAAGATAATTCAGCCTTCGTTGTTTGGTATAACGTAACATGTTTTATTTGCAGTATCTCTTTCATTAAAATTTGAAAAATTGAGAGTTTCAAAGTAACTATTGCTGACTGCAGCATTCATTCATCACAGATGTTCTCCTCTCTGTGCAGGTAAAATAGGGTCACTGCATATCTCTACATATTCTTCTTTTTGGGGGGAGGGTATCCTCTCTCTCCTCAGAAGCATTTAAGGATTTTTTTTCACTCAGCTGATCACCATGGTATGGCTCCAAGGACAACTTTGGGGCATGACTTTTGACTCACTGGTATGGATAACAGTTGTTAAGTAAGACAGCAGATATACAGGAAAATGTTCATATTCTTCAAACACCAGAACAACATGTAGCTATTATAATTTTGAGTAGTTACTCAAAAATCTCCCTTGATGAAATATTTCCATCATCTCTTCTATACTTTTTTTTTTTTTTTGTCAGAGATATGAACTTGGAATCATATCCTGTAATTGTTTGTATTTGCTGTTGTTTATGGGATCCTCCTTGAAAATACCATCTTCTGAGGACATTACCTGCAGGTGAGTTATATATAACAAATATATCTATTCCAGGAAGCAGCAATCCGCTGTCCAAATGGTTTGCTGAGAGCACTGTTACCACTGTATCACAGGCTCTGAAAACACTTAGCAGCTCTGACTCATATTTACGACTTCTGAGACCAGACTTCTGGACCAGATGCCTAACACTCTAGATATGATAAATGGCAAAATATAATAATAGCTAGAAATGTCTGGTACATATTCCTGAATGGTGCTTGTACTAGTGAAAATGCCAGAACTTGCACATCTTTCAAGAACAGTCAGCGATTGCAAACAAATGGCCCCACTAAGAGCAGCTGCTAATTTTTTCAACGTGTCTTTTCATGTCTTCATTTTCTTAGTTGATGTAGGACAGATGGTTCAAGTATTTAGCTGCAGGTACAACTGCAGCTGGAGTAGGAAAGGTATATTTAATGCAGTGCAATCAAATTTCCAATCTATTTAAAGATGGTTATCAGCAGGAAGAGGGAATGAAAGGACACCAACTGGGGTTATTCTCTTCCTCCTATCCTGCCTGGTCCACAGTGCACACTCAAACATGCAGAAGTGCTCATGTTTCTAGAAGCTAGTGAGGTATAGATTTAGAGTGGATGAAATAATATCACAATAAAGTAATATGTTGATAGGAAAGAGCTGTCAATGTAATTAAGACTTGGTTATAGACCAGAATAATGAAAAGCAACCACCATCTAAGCACAGAAAGGGGAAAGTTTTATAAGAAAAACACATTTTTCCAATCTTGCTATAAACTTTAGTTATAAATAACAACGGTATTGAATAATTTTCCCATTCATGTGTAATGTATGCATAATGAAAACATTGAAACAGGCTCTGGACATATGTATAAGCAGGCAGAGGATGATAATTGTGAGGCAGATACACACATTTAGTTCTGAGATCAGGTAGAGTATATATGCAATCAATGCACTGTAAAGAGATTTGGTTCTTTGGCACATGTTCAAAATCTTTCTTCTGACTTGCTGTTTTTGCTCATTAGCATGAATGTAAGCCTGTTCTGCTGTAAATCTGGACATCAAGTCCTAGGTCAAACACATTTCTTTGTCCCTCCTGTGCCACGTTGACATTTGACTGAGAACAGTTGTAGAATAATTGTAGAGGTGGTTCTGTGGGATGTGATCTTTTTGCTTGGAGTGCGTTGGGTGGCTTGTGAAGGAACACAACATTCAATCTGAAAAAGAAATTCAGATAAAAGAATAGGATAGAAGCTAGTACTGGAAGAAGACTTTGCAAACCTTCCCCCTTTTTTCCTTCCGAAAAATGTATTTTTGAACTCATTAAAACATGTCAGATTATTTCCATTTTTGATGATCTCATACAAAAAAATCCAACCCAAACCAAAAAAACAGTAAAGTTTTTTCATTTGCATGTTTATAGAGCAGCATTTCAGATTTTCTGTTGAGACAGAATCTCATTAAGACTTCCTGAAATTAACTTTTACTGTGTTTTACAATAGATCAACAAAGGCTTAAACAATGATGTTTGCATATGTTGGTGTGTATCCATGTTTCCTTCATGTTCTCCCCGGCAGATCTGAATCCCATCCTGATTTTGTCCAGTTTTAGCAGCCAGGTAGTGAGCTCAGAGGTCATGAAGACAGGTATTGCCTTAGAAACCTGAATGTGAGAAAGCTACATTGTGTACTTGCATAGGAAACCCATAAGTGGAAAGAACTAAGTGGCCAAAGATGAGAAGATGTTTCAGTCAGCACTCACATTTTGACATTAAAGTTACTTACATATAAGATCCAAATTTAAAGAAAATCAGTTTGTTAAGAAAAAGATAATGGTGCTTTTTTTTTTTTTTTTTTTTAACACCAAAACAATAATTTAGGTTTTGTCTTAGGCAAGGGAACCAGTAAATCAGCTAGCTGCTCTGTTGTCCTGCAAGATGTATTTCTGTGAGGGACTTTCAGAACAATTGCCCTGATAAAAAGGACACAGGCAATCCAAGAAGACAGAAACTACAAGAGACAAATCTCTGTAGGCGTCATGGAACAGCACTGCTGGTAGCTCAGGTTTTGGCATTACCCCAGGGCTGACAGGAGTGACCAGAGCAAGATGGAAGGTACTGAAGTATGACTTGTCCAGCTGGGCACTGTTGCTGTTCATTTGTGCCCACGACTCCCTCCACTTTGCAAGGTTATCAAGGGAAGGGTTTCATCTCACCTAGTCTCTCCTTTCAAAAGTCAGATGGAGCATCTAGTTCCAACAGTCAGCAGCAGGTAAGCATCTCCACAGGATGTGTCACCCTATCTTAACCCGAGTGCCTAAAGTAAGCTGAACTGCCTTCCTCAAGTGCCTACTACTTTCCACTGACTGACAAAAAAGTTTACAAAACCGTCTCAGGCTGCAGCACTAACTTGTAGATGGATTGAATTAGGTGAGTTGGATCCTCTCCAGGTTGCATGACAAGGTCTAGGAGTGACTGCGGTGCACAGATCCTTTTTGCAGGGATTGCAAAGCCTGCAGAAAGTACTGGCAAAAGTTTGATCAGTTCCTGTGCCAGGAGAATTGTGTCCCTGATTACAATCCAGTAGTTAACTGCACTTTAACTTCCTTCCTCATTAATATTTCCAGAAGTAGGAAGTGTTTCTATAATGCTATTTTAAAATGTTGATTTAAATGATTCATAGCATTTACAAAGACTCTGTTTTGTCATTGCAATTATTGACCAGTTATGTCTACCACACTACCACTGTCCTTTAAAAGATCACAGAGGTTTTTATTTTTAATGAAAACAAGCTTTAAAAATATCCTTTGAGAACATTTCATTTTCCTTAATGCAGTCAGATGAAAATACCCAGACTTTCCAAATGTGCTCATTTCTGATCTCCCCTTATCCTTCCCTTGCTGGGTAAGGTTGAGACTTTTGGCCAGTGCTTGCATTGTGCAGGGTGGCCAGGGCTGTCTTCCCCTGCATGACACAGCAAGAGGCATTGCAGCAATGAGATGTCAAACACCTGTTGAGAGAGAGACGTTTTGCTGGAAATCCTTTCCACATCCAGTGCACAATGAAATGCAAGCTACAGAGAGTACAGTGTCCATATAGTATCACCATGTTTCCAGGATTATTTTTTTTCTTGTTTTTTGTCTCCACAAAGGGCCACACAGAACCACTTTAAGAACAACTTATAAGTAGATGTATATGTATGATCCTGCTCTCTGCTTCCCAGGTAATGATCCCATCTGGAGGCTATAATTAAGAGCATTCACTACCTCCTTACCTCCTTAGGGATCACAAGATAGGCTCACTGTTGCTTTTTTCATCTGACAAATGAACAAATCTCCTTTCTGCCTGTCAGCTGTGAGGCAGACCAGGACTTGCTTCAAAGTGACCAGCCTGACATCTAGCAGATGCATGTGATAAACCACACACAAAAATACCAAGTTCCTTGTATCACTGAAAACATGGGGAAAGATCCCCTGGGTGCCCTGAGTCAGTGTAACTCCACCAATTTCAGTAGAGATTTAGGACAAGGTCTTGAAGGAATTGCAGAGGGATTTTCTTTGCCTGTGCAAGTTCTTCACATCACAGCTTGTATGGGGACTCTTCAGCCCTCACTAGCATGACTCAGTCAGTACTCCTGTGAGGCAGATGGTGTCCATATGGATATCTGCCTCATCTCAGCCAGCCAGAACAGCCGGGGAACTTGTGGGAGGTCAGTAACCGGTACCGAGGGAGGTCATTAAGGGATTACTTTCAGAAGTATAAGTTTTGATATCCAGGACTTGCACGTAGGAACTGTAGTGTCTTGACCTTTAAAATACAGTTTAATTAAGATGGACACTCAGTGTATTTATATTCACAGGTTTGGTTACTGAGACACAGCACCACACAGCCATGGCTGTACCACTGCCCCCCCTGGGCTGGCGGGTGTGAAACCAGCCCTTGGGCCTCCACAGCACTTCCATGTCTGAAGCTAAGAGGGTCCTGGCTCAGATTTGCCTGCCCTTGCTGAGGTGGGACAGGCGTGCTCCCATGTGTTGAGTGGTGTAGGGAGGCTCTTGGATCCCTCCATGCAGGGATGGCAGGGGAAGGCTAGTAGCCTGTCCCAGGTGGCCCCTAGCCATGCTGGGCAGCATGCACAGGGGTGCTCCTTGTCTGAAGGCAGCATGGAATCTGGTGGCAGTGTGGGACTAGCTTGCTCAATACGCACACGGAAAACATGTTTCAATTTCATTTCCACCTATACACTGGCGTATGGAGAGAGCTAAGACTGCCACTGTTTCTGTTCAGGTTATTTTGTCTTTTGGCATGGGAGGTGGGCAGGACAGCCATCTCCAATGGCACAGCATGGCTTGTCTAAACACTTCCTTTCGTAGTTAAAAACACTCAGTCCTCATGGAGCAGGTGTTCGATAAATGTAATGAACCAAAACTGGTTCCAAAGTAGGGCATTTAGGAGCTGAATCCAACCCCATTTTCTTTCTCTGCCTTTCCTATGTCAGGCAGAGAGTACCAGGCAATTAGAAGGATGACTGCAATGCTGCGGTGACACATTTGAATCAAATAGCACATAGCTTTGCTACTATTTGGTTTATAAGAAAGATACTGTGTCAGATTCCTTTCTTTTGGAGCACTACTTGTAGAAAACCACGTCCACTTCAGCTGTTATGGTGCTCCCCAGTCTGATTCACTCATTCCAGCCACAATTTCCAAAGCATCAGTGCTTGTTGTAACTGTCCCTGAACAGAATTTGAAATCAGAGGACAGACAAATGTTACCAGATAAACAACTCTTTTTAATGTTGTCACCATCACTTTTGGTTTAGTGGACATTGCAGACCATTGTATTACAGTCTAAACTACTTTTCTCTGGAACATGGGGTTTTCCTACAGACCATCTCAAAGTGGAGTTCATAGTTGTTCTTGTGATATTAATCCCAGAAATTTCTATTTTCAGTGAGTCAGTTTGGGAAAGAAATCAGAGGCACTCTAACGTAATGCACTTCTGTACTTGCAGCTATTTTATAGATATTTGACTACATCCATCTATATGTGAAATCTTTCATTGTCCTACAAAACATTGATATAACAGGTACAAAGACTAACCCAATAAAAATTCATCAGCTGCTGTAATTAAAGGTTGTGCAACTTTTTTTTTTTTTTTTAAATACAGGCTTTAGTTCCCACATCTTCTTTGCTATTCATCTTGTATCAGCTAGATTAGGACTAGAATTAATCAAGTAGTCATTGCTATTCTCATCAAGAGTCTGAGAAACAATGAACTGATTGGCATTTTATATCATAGCAGGCTTTAACAATCATTAAAATATAATTATCAGTGATTTGGCTTGTTTACCTATTGTTTTGAAGAAATGCTATGAAACTGTGCTATTGTTGATGCTAATTTTAAAGTAGATTGCTATCCAGATGCTCTTTAATAGTAATACCTCCAGGGTTGTTTGTAGAACACCTTGATTTGGTTTGAGTGAACTGACTGCTGAAATCACATCTGCACTGTGAGCTGCCTGTTAAAACCTGCCCTCACTGTGCCCAGCTCTCTGCAGCCAGTCTCTTTCCAGAAGCTTTTTCCAGCTCTCTGCAGCCAGTCTCTTTCCAGAAGCTTTTTCCTTCTGCTTCAGATGCAGCAGTCTCTGACACTGTGTTCATATAAGCCTGGGAGGAGGTTCTCAGGTGTCTGCCCTGGCCCTGCCCTGATCTGTCCCCAGGAGGCCATAGACATCCCCAGGGCGGTTCATCCCTGAACAATCTGTTAGGGCTATTTATTGCAGCAGAGCGTGAGGCAGCCCCATACCTAACTGACAAGAAGAGGATCCAACAAAATCCCGCCCTGCACTGAAGGACTGGCTTATTGGAGGCAGACTCCTGCAGTCCTGAAGTATCTCTTTTGCTAATATCCTCCCTCAACTCCCCAGGAGCAGCCAGGGTTATGGATATCCAAACTGATAAATGTCTGATACACATGTTTTTTAATAACTGTATCATAAAATATTCAGTAACCCCTGGGACTGCAGTGCCTGGTCTCTAGCCATGACCTAGCATAATTCTCTGAGCAGCTGCCTCTCAGGGCCTGAGGGCTTGATTTAAAGTCCATTGAGGTGAGCAGGAGCTTTCTGTTGGCACTGGTGATGCTGGATCTGACCCAGAGGCCCAGATCCTTCATCATCTTATTCTTACAGGTGATGCATAAGGAGTCTGTGTTAGGAGCAATAACTGTGTTAAATGCTGTACCATGCTGGCCTCACCAAACCTAAACAAATTCCTCCTAAATCTCTTTACTCCTCACATATTACCTGGGAGGGCATTTGAGTGTTATTTGAGCTCTGAGAACTAGGAAAGATAAGCATAGGTAGAAAGTCCTGCTATGGATCTAGATGACATTTGATGCCAGATCTGGTTTGAGCACACCATATAAATCCAATTTCTTAGAGTTTAATCACATACAGAAAAGAGGGTACAGTTAATCAACCAAACCTGATCAGGCAAACCTGTCTCAGAGCTGCAGGTGGACCAACTCTACCTGTCTAGATTCTGGCCTGTGGACTTTGGATCTACTATCAGGACATGCAGTTACAGAGAAAATTCCCAACTTGTCAGTTGTATCTGTTTGTGCTATTTTCAGCTGTAATTTTTTTTTCTGCTTAGTTGCTCTGTGTCTTTAGAGCACGTTCAGGCTAGTATAGTCACTGGCTTATTTGTGTTATCACAGCTCAGGTGGACACCTTCCGGAAGGAATTATCCCTGAGATTACCACTCGCTGAATCAGTCTTACAGGCTCTTGTAATGTACCTGCAGCCAAGCACAAAGAGGATTCACAGCTACTAAATATTTCCTGACCACTGAAGGAAAGGCTTTTCTCAAATGCTCTTCTTGGAAATGAGAGTGGCTCCTAGCATCAGCCCTGTTGCTTTTCTAGCAGCATCTCTTGTGGCATTGGCAAAATGCACTGCTCATTAAACAATGTATGACTAATACCCTTAATGGCTACATTAAAGGGGTCTCCTTTTAACTGTTTTTCCTTAGTTCTTGGAGACAAGGCTGTGGGATTAAACAATGCAGCAAGAGCCAAGGACATGGGGTCAACAAAACAGTGTGGGGCAGAACTGCAAAGCAGAGCGTGTTAGAGACGTTACAGAGAGGAGACAACTGGCTGCAGCTGGACTCATCCAGGTCTTTCTCTGCATTTCTGAATGTTATTACTGTGTATTAATACAGTTATTGTGTTTTGGCTACCGATAGTCAAACTGCCAGATGTATAGTTTAATTGATTGACACAGCTCCTATAAACTCAGCCAAGTTTGTACCACCTGACAGTCAAATGCTAAGGAATATTTTTGAAGTGTAGTTTTGATCATTACTTGCAATCAATACAAATGCTATTTTTAATCACCAGGCTTGCTGGGGAGATTGTCACTGTTGTAAGCAGAGAGTAAATTCTGCTGTGTCTCTCAATCATGTTGTCTTCCCTGGTCCTCCCACGCTGGACATGGGTATACCCAAGGGGCAGCACAGTCAGACTCAGCTCAGTTTGTGCTAATCCTGCCCAGTCCCAGTTTTTCAGGAGAGGAGCAGCCTCAGGCTACCCTGCACTGTGACTGTAGGTTCTCAGGAGCAAAGCCTTACTACACTCTCTTGACTTCCTGCCTGTAATGTTAATCAAGCCGGCTCCTTTGTGAGGTTAAACTGGTAGGCACATTTTTTGGATATTTTCCAAAGCAGCAATACCATTCTTTGAATTAAATAAACCAATCTCTGAAGCCAAATGCCCAAGCTCATCCTCTCATACTCTCAGTCACTATTTAAATTATTTCCTACTTCAGGATAGTTTATTGCCAATGACACTGACTTCTTTGATTCATTTAATTTTTGTTCTGAATGAAGTGGAAAATCCTGTACAGATACGTTTATACATGTCCTTTATGTAAATTTATAAGGGCTAACACATGGGCCTTGTAACAGAAAGAACTGGTCAGCCTTAGCTGGAAGGGTTTGTTGCTAATGCTGTCAATAAGAGTGTGTAACACACATACCAGTAGGACAGGATTCATCTCCAGCAGTGACTGTGGAGATGCTCAGCTGTGGTAGTCTGCCCAGAACCTTGCATGCATCATGCTATATAACAGTAATAGGAGGGGCTACAATTATACCTTCTCTCCAGTCTAATTACTCATACAAATGATTATAACTTCAGTGGAACCAAAAATCCACCTGTGTGATATAATTACCTAGTAAGCGGAACTTAATATTCATTTTAAGGCAATGGTTCACATACATTGTTCCATATCTGGCTCCTGATCTACTATTTTCGTTTTTGTTTAAGAGGTCTTATAATGAACATAGTTTCCACTATCCTGATTATCATTTCTCTGAGACTCAGAGTGGAGTGTCACTGTGATGGGAAACCCCAGTGGGTGAAGTTCAGGCAAAGCTTATATGTTTTCTGATGCTCTATAACAAAATAAAGACCTCTGGTTAATGAACTAGTTTAAGAAGCCCAATGGAGTATGAAGAATCCTTTCCCAGAACTTACATTAGAGCCTAAGCATTACTCAGACTGCCTGATCTAAGGAGGAAAACTGCTCCATTTCCATTCCTATTAACACACACACACCCCAAACTCCCTGAGCGGAAGAACAGAGGAAGAAGACACAAATGAAGCTAGATTGCAGTCTTATGCCTGAAGGACCAGGAGGATTTTGAGATTTATTTTCATGCTTTTGTGGTACTCATTGTGTTCCTAAGTTAGGAGGAATGCAAAATGAAGAACCAAAAATGAAAGAACTTGTTGACCAGGGATCTGTCCACTACCATGACTGTGACTAGCCAAGAGCCAGAGATGAAGCTAATATATTAGCTAGAAAATTCTAATCCGTTAGATTGCTTGACCTCTTTATAACTCACCATCCAGTTTTGCAGTCCAGCCCTTAGCCCATTGCTTTATTAGAACAGGTTTGATTTAGTCTGTTCCTAGAAGAAAATGTAGCAAAAAAGATGTTCTCAAAGTAATGTAACAAACATGATAGGAGCAGCAAATCTACAGCCAAGTTGGCCTATCCTAAACTTCCTATCATCTAGCCTGGAGCAGAGTGAGGGACACAATGCAAACACTCTTTACCAGGCTGCTAAGGCGGCTTGGGGGCTGGTGAGGCCAGGTACCCACTGCCGAGAGGGGAGCTTTCCTTGGCAGGCATCAGGCACTGGCTTTTCAGCAAGCAGCAAGCAGTTGGAAGGCAGATAGCACTGAAAGCATCCATTATTGTGACAGCCTGCTTCAGAGCAATCGCTAAAAGGTCTGGGGTGAAGATAGCAGGGAGGGAAGCATCCAGAATATATTTTTTAATCCTGATAACCATACAGCCACACACTGAACAGAGTGGATGGCTTCCAATTTTTGTCCCTCCTGTTTCTGTTTTGCCATCAGCTGTATGGTCTGTATGAGGCACACAGCTGTCATGGCACTTAGCAGGGACAATCTTTGTCGATGTTGGTTGAATGAGACTGCATTTCAGGTGGAGATTTTTTTGTTTCTTTGTTTTGGTCTGATTTGGCTGTATGTTCTCTAGGAAGAAAACATGAATTGTAAGAATTAATCAGCCTTGATTTGAGATGATCAGTGAGTGGTGGTCATGGACAGAGCAAAAAGTTGTCTATTTTTTCTCCCTTTTATTTTCAGCTGTTCAGAATTGTTTGAGTGTATGGAGACCATCTGACTCATTCTCCCGTCAGTAGCACTACTAAGAAAATGAGTTAAAAGTAGAATCACAATTCTTTTCTAATGCCAAACTGTGCCAGAGGCATCCTCTGTCATATTGAACAGCCTGGGCACATGCAGAATGAGTGACTAATGCCCATAGCACAGGTTTTATTTCAGTTGATTATGTCATCTGTAGTTTCAGCACTTTTCCTAGAGGGATTCTTCTTTATGTTTAAAGGGTATTTTTGCCTAAATGAACATTTATTACTTCACATGTTTAGTCATCGCTAAGAAGGCAAAACATTGTAACAAGAAGGGCAAGCAGTGACAGTAATTTCCTTTAAATACTGAATCCTATTTGCTGATATCTTTGATGGTGACCTACTAAAGAGTCATTGCATGGAGGGTATAGCAGTATGTTAGACAGGACTCCTGAGATCCCTTTCAGCCTGTTTTCCATGATTTTACACACAGATCAGTTTCTTCTAGGCTATTTTCAAATGCACAAAATGTCCTGTTCTGGGCTGTGGGCAGGAAGGGAGACACAGCTCTCAGGAGCCAGAGGTTGTCTTTTAATTTAATCTTTCTTGCTCTAATTCACTGAACTATGTTTATGTTTGCATGGATGGGGCTGATTGCCTCTTAGTAGAGAGGCACCAGGGTCGGCAAGTAACTACATTTAAATATATAGTTGTTTTACTTTTAAAATAATCAACATACATGCAGACGAAGCAGGCACAGCAGAGGCAGTCAGTTAGCCTTAACTCTGCCCTGTCATAATACTACACAGAATCACAGAATCATCTAGGTTAGAAAAGACCTTGAAGATCACCTAGTCCAACCATTAACCTAACACTGACAGTTCCCAACTACACCAGATCCCTCAGTGCTATGTCCACCCTATACATTAACCACAAAATCCTGATGACTGCATGGCTGGACTTTTTATAATCAGTTCCTTGATTCTCAGTTTCCCAGTTTATATTGCCTGAGCTTTGGATAATTACAGTAGTCCCTTAATGTATTTTACCCTTGAATTATTGACAAGTGCTTTCAACCTTAAATCCACTTAAAAGTAGAATAGATTTCTGAAGTGATCATTATACTGTCTCTGTGTCTCTTCTATTACCCTTCAGAGACTATATAATATTTGTATATTCACATTTATTTACAAATGAAGTGTCTGAAAATGCCCTTGGTTATGGACAAAGGATGAAGTATCTGAATGGTTTGTTACCCAGTCTCCTCCTCTGTTTTTTCTTTCTGCTTATTCATTTTATCATATCTAAACTTGTCTTGCTTTTCTCTTCCTTCTTTAATTGAAATTTCTCTTAAGAAGGAATTTTGCACATATTTAATATGACACACCAGACATGCCATAGTAACAGGTATAAAAATAAACTTGACACTTTTTATTTAGAGAGAGATTTGGTAGCAATATATTCATCACATTTTTCTGGCTGACAAGGGCAGGATAATTCTTCCCACAGTCTCAGGCTGGATGATTTAGTTGATTTTGATAAGAGTTGTGGAGACACTAAAATTTTCCTAACCCTATATTAATTTTAATATGGGTTTGATCTGATTTAGAGGTACTGGAAGTTATTCTAAGTACCTATGTTAGGAGCCCATTGGAGTCTTCTCTTGGAGAAGTCCTTGGATTATAAGGAATTTAAGAAGATATTGCTGCTAGATATTTACAGGTAAAAAATGATAATAGCCCCAGTATTTTTGGTGCTGTGACCTGTCACTGTAAGAAATCATGAAATAACACAGTGTGCTTGCTCCAGGCACAGCTACTGCCTGACTCCCAGGGCCCCAGGAAAGGATGTGTCCCTCCTCTCCTCCACAAGCTTGCAAGACACACCTTGGCTCACCAAGCAGAGCCTTCGAGGTCTACAGCCAGATGTGCTCCTTGGGCTGACATCATGGTGTCTAAAATGCAATTTAGAGCTATAAATGTTCTGGACTTGTCTCCATTCAGAAGAGGGAAGCAAAGCCAGATGTGGGAGTGAGCTGAGCCCCTGGCAGCCCAGCTGAGCTCTGTAGGATGATCTGCCTGCCTGGACATGCTTCCCCACTTATTGAGGTCTCCATGTGCAAAGAGGTCTCTTTCACACATCTGGCATCCACACATCTCATCCACCCACATCTGGCATATTCAGCCCAGGGAATACCCTACACACGTCTTGCTGGTTTCAGTATTATGTGTGAATGTAATTCCCAAAGGACTGTTTTTAAACCTAGTCTTGTGTATTTGACACTTCTGCAGAAGCCTTTTGTAGAAGTGCAGAAAATGGTCTTGATGGGAATAAACAATGTTCTGTATTTTCAAGTTTAGAAGAATCTGGATTTAGACCTGGGATCACCAAATGGTTAAAACTCTTCATGCTCCGAAGCGTACGAGTACACTTATAAAGTAGTTAATCTCTGTGTCAGCTGAGTTGTCTGCTGGGAATCCTTTGACAAAGGCCTGAAGGCCATCATGTCTCATTTTTATGCTCCTTCATAAATCGTTCTCCTCACTGTAAATGTGAGATTACATAAACCTCTGCCATTGATGACTGATTGCACCTACTTTGGGGATGCTTTTAAGGGTACATCAGATTTTCCAGAGTTACCCTTAATGAGTGACACTTGGAAAGGAAAAAAATGTTTCCTTATATCAGCTACTGCAAATCACTCTGAGATGTTACCTCCTAATTCATTCTTCTCCCTTCCTCCTTCTGTCCCTCACAAAAGACCCCCAAATAATTTAAATTGCTGTTCTGGAGACCAATCTATTTGGACTCCTTCTTCATCTGCTTCTTTCTTCTCCCTTCCCAAGCAGTGCCAATATCCAGATTTAGCCCTATGTTCCTTAAATGGATGAAACTCTGCACACTCAGCAACAGGCGAAAATGCATTTATAAATGGGTTAATCTCTTTGCCAGCTGAGTTTATTTTCAGGGAATCTCAGCCCTTTTCCCTCTCCTAGATTTCAATATACACAGGCCCATGTAAAGCTGGTGATATAAATCAGGTAAACTCTGAGATTAGAGGTATGGGAGCAAGGCAGAGAGAACATAATCAGCGCCTGCACACTGCTATGGTACTAATGACTCAGTTACAAGGAGTAACTTTAACCCCAAATGTCCTATGTGTTCTGCAAAAATATATCAAGCCAACCTGCCAGGATTTAAGATAAATCCACTGAAATGAAGTGAACCATAGCCTTTGCTTTTTTTTTTTTTTTTTTTAAGTGGCAGATGTGAGTTTAAAAAAACCCAAAACCTCATTCAAATGCAGAGATTTATAAATAGAAGCTAAACCAGTTTCAACTTTCTGCCTTGATGGCAGATTGTCTGGTGGAAAAAAAATAATAAATAAAAAAACCCTATGGCCAGAATATATTTTAGAAAACAGAAAAAGTTTCATTATAGCAGTGAAGAATGAAAGCTAGAGCAAACCCATAATATTTCTGCAGTATGATCAGCATCACACAGATTCTGGCCTTAATTGCCTGCAACAATTGTAATTCAGTATATGCAAAACTATGAGCTGGCTAGCTGTGCAGTTCCATGCTGTAATTATTACAAACATGAATAATTAATATTTGGGGAGACTATTCTTGGTAAAAAGACAATTTTTTTTTTAATTATTTCCCAAGGTGTTTTGTTATGTAAGAGCATGAATCCCAGATTGGTTCTTCTAATTAAATAAGAGGTTTCTTCCAAGGTGAGCGTGTTAGATAACAGGGACAGAAAGCAAAATGTCCAAGTACACAAATATTTGAACTTATTTTTAACCTCTTCATCATACTTGCTCCATCTTTCCTCAAATAGATCAGCTCTCCTACTGCTTTTGGGTCTTAATGTTTTTGTAGGATCACTTTGGATCAGACTGTCAGCCAGTTTACATGGGAACCCCAAATTTTTAACACTGATGGAGGGTTTGGCTTGAAAATGCCAGAGCCATAGCTACAGAACCAGGGTTTAATCAAATACAGTAGACAGCACAGCACAAGAAACAAGGCCCCATTAGGTATTTGAACCTCACTGGATACTACCAATGTTTGGGTCTTGCTAGCTCCATCTTTCACCAGGTATTTTTTGTACTTAAATTGGTAGTGTATTTTGGGGTTTTATTAACAGTGTTTTACTGATGTAACACAGCAATACAATGCAAAACTCTACTAATGGCTGTTCTCATGCTTCTGGAGTTCATGGCTTTGGATAATAATAATATATGAGAAACAACCTGATGTTTCATTGAAACAGGTAAATTAAAGAAATGATTTCTTAATGGGGGAAAAGAAATCCAGACAAACAGGATGCCCCTGGGAAGGAAGATTGCATGACAAGAAAACATTCAAAGAATTCACTCCTTTTATTTAGCGGCAGATTTCAGGACTGGGTCCAGAATGCACACAGCTGCCTGGGTCCTGCCTGCCTCAGGCTCTGGACCTCTACCAAATGTGTACAAAACAGCTGGGGAGTGCGAGGGCCACTACTCTGCTGCTGCAAGGTGAGAGTTGTGCTTTTGGGTCAAGACCCTGTTGCTAATGGGGCAGTGGGTGTAGTGGTCCCAGCTGGGAGGAAGGCAGTAGGGAGTGGGGCCAGGATGCACCTTAGGGTCAGAAGGGATGAGGAACTGTGGGGAGAGGGTGAGTTGTGAGTCAGGCCCCTGTACCACAGTGGCAGTGAGCTGGAAAGTGAAAGCTATACTGGGAAAGGAGATTAGAAAAGAGAAGGGATTGAGAAGGGCAAGGGAAGGGAGGACAGATATTTAGAGTTGATCCCATAACCAGGATGTCAACAGAGGAGGGAGAAACTGTTGAAAAGTGTAGTTTAGAGAAGCGGGGTGAAAAAAATGATCTTTAGATTAATGTGTGCTTTTAGTACAGGTATACATAGGTGTAACAGCCAAAAAAGGCTGGCCAGTGTCCTCTACCCATTATACAGGAGAAAAGACAGAGTCCAAAGAGCTGGAACAGAGCTGCCTACTTCAATCTGTAAAATAGTCGGAGATGCAACACTTAATGAAAATGCAGATGCACTGTAAAGTGGTGACTTACAGCTCTTCTTTCTTCACAGTTGATGAGTATGAAGCATTCTTCCTGGGGCCAGTCTGCATTGGTTCTGCAGGGTGAAAGGAGGTGACAGGGTGCTGGAGACTCTTGTGGAGATACACAGCCCACTTATATTACAGAACTGTAAGTCTTCTTCCAAGCCTAAGCAAGAGGGTTTGGGCAACAGGCTGGGGAGCATACAGATAAGGTGAGCAGATCAGCATCCTCTTGTCATTTCCGTATAAATATTAGCAAAATGTCTGGACAAATAATTAATTATTTCAAAAGGCATTTGGTACCTGTTGCTCAGCTGAATGTAGAAAAACGATGGTGGCTGAAGAGACCAAATTAAACTAAGTTTGGCTTTAGTTTAAAAAGCAACTGAAATAACCCCACCTTTGATTTGGGAAGGTTGACATTTTTGTTGTTTTACTAAGAAATGGATACTTTTTTACATGAAATAAAATATCTGTACTTGAACTTTGCCTCCCCCCCCCCCCCCCCCACACACACAGATTCTGAGCTAATTACACAGATCCTGAGAGAGTAAATCAGACCTAAAACCTCAGACAGGCCGTGATAGTTTAGGCCCTGCCAGGACGGGAGACCACGATGCCGTTGTCCCTCCCCCACCCTCAGACTGAATAGGGCACAAACCTCAGGGTTGAAAATAAGGAGAAATTTAAAACAACAGTGTAATAAACAATCTGAACAACAGCAATAGCAATAATAACAACAACAAACAGTAATAATAGTAAGCAAGACAAAAGATAAACAGAGAAATACTGCAGTGAACACATCCAGCCTGCCACTCCCGTGACTAAAGCCACAAAGGAAAAAACTTCCCGGACCTGACATCAGCATGGTATGAATAACCCGTCTGGAGATCCCTTCCCCCTGCTTGGGAGAAACTTAACCCTATCCTAGCTGAATCAGGACATAGGTCTACAGAACCTGTTCAAGAAAAGGATCCTTCCAGCTCCTAAGGAGCCATGTTTAGGTTAGGTAACAAGACTGGTTCATTTATTTATTTTTAAAAAAGGTTAAAATACTTGTATTTTCTTCTTTGCCATATATTTTATACAAGAAATTGGTTCTTCTGTGAGAACATGGCCATTTATCTTTGTAATCTTTCAGTTCATCCCTGGGAGTGAAGACATATGAGTTTTATCCAAGTTGACAATAGTGGAACTCTGGGTGAACTGAGAATAAATGAACATATTTATTACAAAGTCCTCATGTTCTATAGAAGCATCTAATAGTCAAATGTTTCTTTATGTCCATAAATTTGTTTGTAAAAGCCTATTTCATAGATTCCAAAAAACAGAAAAAGCTCTTGGGAAGACATGTTTCCTATCTTTTTTGACAATCAGTTGTGGTCTGCAAGCTTCTTAAAATGAAATTCAGCTTCAAATATTCCTTACTCAAAGACATGTGCTTGAACTGCATGTGCACTGCAGAACTAAGGCTATGCACCCGAAGACAAAATCCTTGTGTTGCTTAGGGAAAAGCAATTCCACCAGCTGAGGTATGCCAGCAAACTGGCAGCTACTGTGAGCACCTGAGCATGGTGACAATGTGATTTTGTATTTACCTTATTATTGTTCTCAGAAATACACTTAGCTGATTTTTTTTTTTTTTTCATATTTCCACTGATGTACATGGCAGGCAGGAGTTGAAAAGCCTTGTGCATGAGCCTGAGATTTAATGTCGGACATCATGTGTATATAGAGAGAACAAGTCCTGAATCAGCAGACCTGTTAAGAGCGTCTTAAATTCCCAGAATATGCTACAATACTTCGTTGAATAAAGACAAAACCTGTTGCATGCTTAGTGGTAAATACTTTGCCAGAGTGGGACCTTACCCATCGACTTACCGATGGCAATGTCTAGGTCAGGCAGTGTCTAATTGTGGAAATTGCTGTTCCATGAAACATCAGTATTACCTGCTGCACAAAACATCTTACTTCTGTCTCTGCAATTCCCAATAACTTTGTGTTCTTACCTGCACACTCATGGTGAGATTCAGCACCAGATCACAGACAAATTTATGCACCTAGATGTAGGTAATGACATGGGAACTAGGTGTCTAAACATTGTTATGCTCAGTGGAAACCTAACCGATGCAGCTGGCAGATGCTCCGTGCTGGGAGCTCTTCAAGCCACCCCTAAAGAGCAGTCCACATGAAGAGTTCTAAACTCTATTGAGTTTACCGAATGGAGGAGTCTAATGCCCTCTGGGTGTCCTGTCTGATCTCCTGTTGAAGTTTGGAAAGGCATGGGTCTCTTCTGTACCTTGTGCCACATCTGCTACCTTTCTGCAGTGCTCCCAGGTGTCCTGTGATATCGCTGATGTCACTTGACATCTATACTTGGCATATGAGTCAAGTATTTTATCATCAGTGACTAGAGCAGGAACTTCTACACTTAGATTATACATGGATGCCTATATTTAGACACTAAAATGTCCTACAGGATGGAAAGTATCAACAATTTTTAGACTATTCTCATGTTATCCACACAAAATCTATTCAAAAATATTTATATTCTTTAATGCTAAAAACAACAACAGAATTTTGCCTGAGTTTTAACACAGCTTACTAAAAATCTGCGTTTCCTGACCACTTGCTGAATTGGCAGCAGAGCACCAACTGTATGGTCTTCTTGTAGGGAAGAGTAAGGGCCCTGTATAGCTAAAGGTATCTGATATTCTCTGTCTACAGTATTTTGAAGCTCTCCTTGTAAATTCTTGACTAAAACTCTTCACAGATTTTATTTGCAGGTAAGATAGGATAAGTGACTGTAGAAAACCTTTTTCTCCCAGGGCCAGCAATTCTGATGAAAGGAACCCAATGCATTGCTTTTTGCAAAAACTAGCAAAAGGTACGAGGTTTCAATATGATATGCCATGCATATCCTGAGCTTTAAGAAAGAGCTTTTTGCAGCTGAAGACCAGGAGAGAAAAAAAAAAAAAGAAAAAAAAAAGAAAAAAAATATCTCTAAGTACCTTGCCCTAAATGTAAGCATGTCTAAGGTAGGTCAGTCAGTAAACCACTCACACTATTCCCATTGTCTTAGCTGGTTGTAACTTTCTATGCTTTTATTTGGATGTGCTAGGAGCAGCAGTCATTTCATCCACTGCAGCCTTCAGTCATTTCTGTTGTTTTAGAGCACTGTAGATGGTGTTCTGCAGGCATTAACCTCTCAGATACTAAATCTAGTTAACTTAAGGAATTTGAAGTGTCTTAAATACTGGGAATACTTTCTAACTTGTGCCTTTCTCTTGCTTCCTGAGGTACAAGAAATGATATAACAGAACTTGCAAGTTCATAAGGTCTGTTTGTATTTTTAAAAAATAAATAAATTTTAAAAAAGAGCTTACTAACACATTTGCTATATCAGATGCAATTCTTCGTTACATCACGATGCCTCTTTGATGATCTGACACAAGGTCTGCTTGTGTCATGTACTTTTGCTTTGAAAGCTGGATTTGGACCATCTTGTTTAGCTGAACAAGATGAGAGTACAAAGCTGTGCCATCATGTCAGAGTCAGACTGGTAGGAACAACTAATTCTTCTATGGCCCGCACCCTTTCCCTTGTGATGTAGTGACCACGTGCTGTGGGGCTGAATGTCCTCCTGCACACCTGCTAGGTGACTTCTAGCATAGCTGGCAGAGCAGTGGGACAGACCTTTTTGTAATGCTGAATGAGGAAAGGGACAGAAACAGGTAGGAGGAATGAAGAATGTAAGCAAGCCTGACACTAATCATGATACTTTTTTATAATTTTCTTTAGGGTTTCTGACTAAATAAGAGTAGGAAAATATACAAGCTGTACAATTTTTTTTTTTCCTTAATAACTAAAAAACTAAGGACTTTAACATCCCATATATGAGAAATGTATCAACTGAGCACTAGCACTGAAGGGTACAGAGACAGATGTAACATGTCTAGATAATACAAAACAGGCAACCAAAGTCTTAAGTCCTCACTTAAGTCCTCATTTTAGTTTTGTATAAAATCCCTCTGACACTAGGCAAAACTGTTCAGGGCTACTTCATTGTACAGATATTGTAAGTATTTTCACATTGGAGTAACTAACTATTTACTGTATGTGTATAAAGTAAGGAGCAAAAGATATCTAGAGGACAGCGACTGACTTCCCTCTGTATTTATTAAACATGGAGCCTAGTCCATGAACCCGACATGGATGGCCACATACTAGACAATTACAGTTAGGTGAGTTGGAGTAACTGCTTTTAAATCCCTTGGCCTGATAAGGAGGAAATGAACAGACCTTCCACAACATGAAATTATAATTTATCAGAGATAAAGTGGCAATTTTCCTCTAATGGACTTGCGTTTTCTGTGTCTTCCAGAGCTGCAAAAAGAGTAACTAGCAAATGAGAAAAATACCACAGACTGATGTCATGTGAACGATGACACCCTTGGATGATGACAGCTTACTAATAGATATATTTATAAATAAATAAATAAATAAATAAATAAATAAATAAAATAATGACCTGACTCCACGCTTTGTTACATTCTATAATCTGCTTAAAATTTGGCTATAAAGGTGTCCATTTAATGAGACACCTCATTTAATTTCTTGCTATGCAGTGTCTGCTCAATCTTATCTAAATCACTGGAGCTACATCTCTGTAACTTCATTTTGGTGACAAAACACAGTGTTTACGCCAGTAAAATTGCAAAGATGAGTATACTGAAACTGGCAGCTCAACACGAACAGTGCTGAAGGCCTTAATATGGAAATCTTCTGTCTTTCGGTATCCACAGTTTTAATTTTGCATTTTGAGGTTTTAAAATTCATTAAACTATTCCTTGCTTTGTTCATCTGAGTCATTCTTCAATCTCCTTCCAGCATTCTGTTTCTGATTAATAGTTATTAAGTAGTAACAGAATCATGGGAAAATGACTATTTTGTACTGGAAAATTTAGCAGTTCTAATAACTGTTAGTATTTCCACAGCTGAATGTGAACATATAGAATACAATCTGAAGCAATGCTAACCTTTTAAAATGTTTCTCTAAAGAATACTGTGTTTCTTTTGCATTTTCATTATGACTGCGAGCTAGTATGTTTTTTCAATAGTTTATTTTAATAAAGCTATTTCTTTATGTGTAGTAAACAATAAAGCTGATCTTTCGACTGCAGAAACAATTTATTCTGTAGAAATAATTAAAGCTATAATTGTGCAATATGCCAAAAAGAAGGGTAAATTGGCCAAACATCTGTTTTTGTTCACAAATGCAATGTAGAGATCCATAAACTCATCCAGGGTAAATACAGACTGCTTTGTATTTAAATTCAAATTAACTACCTACAAAAGAGGATGTCTATTTTTTTTTTTTATTAGAATGGTTGGGTTTCAAGGTTCTTAACAATGAGGCTCAGTACATATTTCAGGTGAAACCATGGAAACAGCAGGAGCCATTTTACTCAAAATAGAAATACCACAAATGACCTTGACATTTAAAAGCTGATGCTGCACACTGTCATTTAGATTGAGAAGGATGGGCATACTATCATGTCCTCCCTTTCAAAATTGCTCTTGGTCTTCCAAGAAGGAGTATTTGAAAGCTCGGGACTTCTCTCATTTTTAATGGGTGCAAGGTAGGAAAGTAGGAAATATGCAGGAAGACATGACAAATTGTAAATGATGGCAGTGGTGCCTGAGACAGCAGCACTTCAAGGAATTAATTTGCACCCAAAGACTTTAGTTTTAATTCTGTCTGAAGACCCAACATGCAAAACGCCCCTCAAGTAGCTGACTATGGATGGCTTTTTGCTGTCTATGTGCAGAGAGACAGAATTTTTCTCCCTGACATGTCTGAACAATATTAAGTATTTCAAAATCCTGATGAATTTAAGGATTTCATCTTTCAAAGGATTGCTGGACAACATGACTTCTTAGTCTACAACCCCTGCATAAAAACCTAATTTCTACCATCTTTAAACAGTTGAAAATTGCAAAGGTATTTTGGTGTTTTTGTTGTCAAGTCATCTTTCTGGGAGCCATATTTCTCTTCCTGTTCAAATGCTATGCTTGTTGCTGAAATGTAATTGCTAACACAAGGCCAGTGGGGGGACAAGGGTGTCAAACTTCTCAGCACAAGGCCCCTCTTAAGAGGGTCCTACTGGAAACCACATTTTCCAAGAGGGGCTGTTCGCCATCTCTTGTCCCTCTCATAGGACCTGCTGCCAGGGACAGGCACCTTGGGTGGTGATTAGCACATATACTCTGCCATCGGCACCCTGTGCCCTGGCCCTAGCAGTGGGGAAGAGGCAGGCAACACCATGTTCGAGGGGGGTTGATGGTTCGAGACCGTTGGCTTAAGATCTTTGCTGTTCCTAACTTCTTCAGAGGTACTAACTGGAGGTCATGTTTGGGAGGACAAGACTGGCACTCCCAGTTCTCCAGCCTGTTCTCCTCAGACTGGACCATATGATTTTCCCCAGGTATGCAGGATCCCACAGATATAGAGTCAAAGTTACTCCTAAAGAGGTTTCAGATGCATGTAAGTTTTATGTTTCTCAGAAGACAATGGGTTGAAGGTGGCAATAACTGTGAGAATAAGTGTCTGGCAATGGAAATTTTACCATTGACTTTTGTGGGGCCAGGATTTTATCCTTTGACTTTGTACAACATTTCATCCCTTGGGTGTAGCTAACATTTAAAAAAACCCCTCGTTGAATTCACCACTGTCCCCATCTAATAATTCACAGAACACAAACCAACACATGTCAGTGGGAATTTCTGCTTACACAATGGGCAGTAAAAGAGCTAGCACTGGTCACCTTATAAGGAGAGAGTTGAAGTGCCTACTGCAGCTTGGATTGCCTTCTTCAGTGGTTTGATATAGCTCCATTGAATTCACACCCTTTCTTTCAGTCTTTAGTTCAACTTGTCCCCTTTATTTATTACTAGTGTGAGTATAGTCTGCGTGTGCATGTGCCTGTGTGCATGCATGTGTACACATAAGTAATAATAGTTTTTACAGGTCTTCTCTTACACTTTGTAGACATATTTGTATGTCTAAATAGGATTTTTAATACTTAGAGAAGTCTGCTGACACTGCCCTTGAAGCTTTACTTACTTTGTCTTGTCCTCGTAATGGGAGTAACTCTTCATTTAGGTGACAGGAAGCCCATTTTCTGACATTTCAGATCCAGCAGTGTCATGGCATGAAATGCAAAATAATAGCTGCAGGGATAACAATGCAAGACTAAAAACATCTGACTGAAAATCTGCTTTATGAGCATCATTATAGGCAGGATTTCTTTTTAAAACTATTTAGGATTAATTTTATAAACCATTTTATATGTAAAATCTTTTAATTCCATTCACCACAGGTAATGTTGCACGTTAAAACTGAATGCACCACAGCATTTCTTGTACAAACACAAGCTCTGCCCCCTGTGGACTAGAAAGGTTTCTGAGGAATAGTAAAGACAATAAGAAATTCAAGGTTTGCTCCTGCTGCCAGTGCGAGCAGCAGTCCCACAGTTGCTGTATGTGACTTCAAGCCTACCGTGACAGCCTTGAGATCACACTCCACAGTGTATCCTTGAACAATACACCATCCAGGTCTTCATGGTCTCACATACATCTAATAATAAGTTAACAAAACAAAGCATTTATTTTAAATGGGAAAAGAAAAGATTACCATATGGGTGGGATGAGGGCTATAGTGCCTGCCTTTGGCTTGTGCTCCAGGCCACACTTAGATCAATATCTTTTACACACTGCTCCACCTCTAACTTTTTTGCAAGTTGTATTACTGATCACAGATATAACAGGCAAAAGAATAGACTAGACTAGACTAGACTAGAACTGGAACAGGTTGCCCAGAGAAGTTGTTGGTGCCCCATCTCTGGAGTGTTCAAGGCCAGGCTGGATGGGGTTTTGGGGAACCTGATCTAGTGGAAGGTGTCCCTGCCCGTGGCAGAGGGTTGGAACTAGATGATCTTTAAGGTCCTTTCCAACCCAAACCATTCTACAGTTCTATGAGCAGAACAGAACAGTTAAGTTGGAAGTGACCTGCAATGATCATCTAGTTCAAATGCCTGACTGCTTCAGGGCTGACCAAAAGTTAAAGCATATTATTAAGGACATTGTCCAAATGCCTCTAAAACACTGACAGGTTTGGGGCATAAACCACCTCTCTAGGAAGCCTGTTCCAGTGTTTGACCACTCTGCAAAGAAATGCTTCCTTAGTATCCAAGGCAGGATCCAATTTCCAGGTGAAGTGAATGGAGGAAGTGAGCAGATGGAGTTCCCTTACTCCACAGCACAGTGGAAACTGCATTTGCAGAAGAGGGTACTACAGTCCTTCAGTCTCTCTTGCAACTCCACTTCTGGTAATGCCTTGCTCTGTTCTAGACAGTATTTCTAATGAAAATCTCCCATCTTCCTCCTATGATTTAATATGCTAACTAAAGCCAAACTGAGAATAGGCCTTCCCCAAAATGTCACAATAATAAGTATCTTAAAAGTACCTGTGACCCTAAGCTGAAAGGCTGCACAGGCTACTGACTTAGCTGATGCAGAATATTATCATTTAAAGAAGTCCTGCAGCAGTCACCTTCCTCTTCTTGGCAGCAATGAGGTAGCTGGATCGCATCTGGAGGCAGCAGTAGAGCCTGCAGTAGGAGACTGAGGGCAGGAAATTCACTGGAGAAAAAATGGGGCTAGCTTGCTTTTCCCCTTTTGAGAAGGTGTCCTCTCAGCCAGATGTATCTCCACCTGCCTCTGGTGACACCCAGGAAACACTAGCAACACCAGCCCCGCTCTGTCGCTGCATCTCTGATCTCCTGCCTCCCACTTCAGTGCCAGGGCCACACGTTTCCCCAGTCCCTGCCTGACTGATGAACACTGGATTAAAGTCAGTGTTTATCCTCAGTAGCACCTGGATGGCTGCTCTCAGTCCTATGGGTAGAACAAATCCAATGGTGTTTTCCTGAACACAGAGGAATCACTTTGTCCTGTAACTCAGTTAAGAATTTGGGCCACAGATGCAATAGTAGGGTGGTCTTTGACACAAAATGGGAGGCTGCAATAGCTTAAATTTACCATTGGGTTTCACATATAAGCCTCCATGACTGCCATGCCTGAAAGCTTTCTTGGGTCAGCAGCTGCAGAGGCTACTGCTTGCTGAAATAATCCTTCAGAGTACCCACATCAAAAACATGTTTTCAAGGATAAAAGGTGAATAATGTTTCAGCATATGGTTTCTCTTAGAAAATTTCCTTTGTTTCTTTTTTTAGCATTATAATAATAAATACATAACTTTGGGATACTTTTGCATGCATTTCTCTAAGAGATCTGCAAGTTTTATTTGCATAGTGACCCCAAGGCTGTAAAATATGCCTTGTTGGTCAAAATATTCTTCCTAAAACCAACCAAAGCTTAAATGTGTTTTGAACATTGTTGCATATTTACCAGCTACTTACCTGGCTACTTTTTTGTATCTCTGCTTTTTACACTGCATTGCTTCATACCAGTTAATTGTAAATACCTCACTACATTCCTTTCTGGTTTTCATGTTCAAAGGGACAAAGGTTCTGTTTCCCCATCAAAGGGAAGGGGTTTGAAAGGGCCAGTCGGATCTGGCAAGTCAACAGTTCATTAAGGGACTCGGTCTACTGGGGGCTGCTGGGATCCATCTGTCTGAGAAGGGGGAGTGTCTTCGGTCATAGGCTTGCTAAGTTGGTGAAGAGGGCTTTAAACTAAAGTTGCCAGGAGAGGGGAACCTCGATCCATCCCACTCCTACCAGCTTGATGCCAGTGCCAGCAATAGATTCCCAGACCCTGGAGAGGGATCACAAGTCAGCAGGAGAGCACCTGAAGAGCAGCACAAAGAAATTCCAGCCAGTAAGTCAGCTTCACTGAGGGCCCAGCTGAAATGCCTCTATGCAAACACATGTAGCATGGGGAATAACAAGAGGAGCTAGAGATGTGCACACGCCTGCAGGGCTACGATCTTACTGGCATCAGAGAGGTGTGGTGGGATGGCTCCTGTGACTGGAGTGTTGGAATGGAAGGACACAGGCTCTTTAGGAAGGACAGGCAGGGAAAATGTGGAGGGGGTGTCACCCTCTATGTCAGTGACCAGCTGGAGTGCATGGAGCTCTGCCTGGGGATGGATGAGGAGCCAACCGAGAGTTTATGGGTCACGATTAAAGGGAAGGCAGGGACAGGAGACGTTATAGTGGGGGTCTGCTACAGGCCACCTGACCGGGAAGACTGAGCGGATGAGGCTCTCTATAGACAGGAGCAGCCTATTATAGAGTATAGTTCTCCTGATTTCAACACTTTTCTCCCTTTTCAGGTCCACTGAAACAGACAGAAGCTAGGTTCTGTACTGGCAATTGAAGAACATTGTTAATATTCTCAGATTTACCAAACTGATTATGTTAAATCATATTTTAGATGGCAATGTGTTTCATGAGAATCTATTCTCATCTTCTTGTGTTACTCTTATTTTGTGCTACCGTTCTCTATATTCATCAATGTTCAATTACTGTATTGCTACTCACTAACTAAACTTGCTCAAGATTTTATTTAAAGTTACTGGTTCTGAATGACATGCACTTTCCCTGGAGAAATGCCCTTTCCCTTTGTGTGAAGGCACAAGTTCTGATTCCAGGTGGCACATTGCTGACTCCCATCTGAGGTGACTGGATGGGGTGACAACTTGGAGCACCAGTTCAGACACTGGCATGGTCCAGAAAGATGTGTCTACCTCTAGACACACAGTAAATTTACTTAGAAGCTGGCAATGAAATTGATTTTTTTTCTTCTCTCTGCTCAATAGTGCATTATAGATTTTGTGGGTTTTTTGGTGTTTTGTACTAAAACCCCTATGTGTTGTGGTTAGTGATGTTTATGGTCAGGCCACACTGTGGCCCACAGTAGACTAAAAGCCTATCATGTCATAGCAACTGGGATCAGAGTTTGATAACGCAGGAGTTCCCAGACATTTTTATGTTCCTGAGTACTGACTTTTGGAGATGATATTTTTAGTTGGTGGCATGCTTCCATGTTTCTTCTCTTGTGGCACTGATATTCTGTCATTTTGCCAGTACTCTTCCCCTGAGACAAACTAATGATCAGGTGGGGGGAAAAAACAATGAGCAAATGTTTTATTTTAATACAGAATTTTGAATTTGGGTATGGGCAAAGAATTCAAACAGATTCAAATTGTTATTTCAAAGTATTTTGACTTTGTCACTTAACATTTAAAACTAGCATACTTAAAGGCATATAAGTGTAGAGAGAAGAATAGTATTTAAGGATGGTTAAGGTCATAATGCATATATTAACCAAATATAAATGCATTAGCTTATACATGAATATAAAATTCTTGCCAAAAGGCTGCTGAAAGGTGACATTGAAATAAAGTGGCAGATGCTGAGAAACAAGATCTCTGTGAATGAGAGTGAGAGGGAAATCTGGTTTAGTCTTTGTTCATGGCTTTGATCCTGGGTTCAAACGATGCTTCCACAGTTTCAGATGAATGCTTATATCATTTTAAAAGCAGGATTAGTAGAGGAACTGGGACTTGCAGGGAAAAAATGTGAACATAATCAAATGTCATAGAAAGGCACAGTACAACTCCTCTCCCATGTGGACTGTGTGAGTCGCTCCTGTCTCCTTAATGCCTGATACTGCTGTGGCAGTACGAAAAAAATCCTTAAAACCAGAGGTATAGATCTTAGGAAACAATTATAGGCACTAAATTTGTCTTTGCATTCAAGGCATATACCGTATCTCATCTTATTGCTGCTAGGCTACCACAGCCTTGCATACATTCCTAACAAAGTATCCTGGTGTTTAATAATCTGGTATATTTTACTTGTAAATAACTTGGAAAAAAGATACCTTTGATGATTAGCTGGAGGATTATCTGCCTTTAGATATTCCTTGCTTGAGGCTAGAGTGCAGCACTTGCAGCACTGCACTGTGGATTGAGATGTGACTCAAAGCTGCCCAAAGACTCAGCACTCTGTCGTGCCTGAGTAAGGGGCTCCACAGCAGAGGAAAGGGCCTGCTCCTCTCCTCAGCACAGGGATGGAGGAAGCCCTCACAGCTCTCCTCAGACCTGAGAGACTGCTCATATAGAGGTCCTGTGCTGACTCTGAAAGCTTCATGCACCCTCCCCCTTCCCTCTGCCCCACTAGACAGATTCCCAGCACAGTCTGACATGTTGCAGGACTGGGAATTAGAGTCCCTGCCTCTTAGTTTGTCACTGGGCATTTATCAATATGATTTCCAGAGGTTAATAGTATGTAGAAAAACAAAACATGATTTAGTTCCTCCTTGTGTCTTCTATGCTTTCTCTTCTATTTTTTTTTAAATTTTATTTTATTCTTATACTCCTTCTGCATAAAAACAACTGAGCCTTTTTACACTTAAATTTATTTTTCAAAATAAGAGCTTTTCTATGTGCACTTGCTTAGGAGATAGACCTAAATAATTGAGACTCAGTCCATTTTTAAAATGCTCGACTAGCCTTTTCAAACACACTTGGGCTCTTGCTTGAGAAGGAAAGTCTAATTTTAACACAACTGTTAAAATTATCTCAAGTAAATTCACTATAATTTACCTCCTGAGACTTGGTATCTTCTAAAATAAAACAGTAAGCCCTACAGAACCATCACTATGACTAGTATAGGTGGAATGGGCTTTATCCTGCTACTAGGCACTCAAAGGGGAGCCCAAGTTTATAGGCATGGTGCCAGATTCAGCCCTGCAATGTGCAAGGCATGTCACAGACTTCCCCGTGCTACCCTTTGCAGGTAGCCTTACCACCTGCTGCTTCTGACCGGGCCCCCTGCACTGATGGAAGCCTACCTCATCAACTCTCTGTGTCCGATGATCATTGGACGGTCAACTGAATGTATTGCTCCCACTGCCCTGGCCCTGCTGTGGACCATGGGGCTGCTCCCTGGATGGGAGGGCATGCCACAGGTCAGACTACAATGTAAAGGAATGACCTCAGCGAGAAAAGGTAGACCTTTCTTCTCTGGCATGTACAGTTTTAATGCTGATAACTGTCACCCCTTAGTTTAACCATTATTTCTGAGACTATCTTTCTCTTTTCTTCCTTTCCCCTGTTGCTTTGCAATTCCTTGGAATTCATGACTTCTTTATTTCATTCATGAAACTGTAGGTAGCTCTTCTCTGGAGACCGACAAACCTTATGGTAGATTTATCTGAACAATATCTGAGTGTGGTTAAGCTCATTCCTTGTATTAAATGAGCTCTTTAGTTTAGGATCTGCTGTTGTAAGTGTGCTCTCTGACATCCCAAATAAAAATAATGAGCTGCTTTCTTCCAGCAGTGAGCTGCCCTCAGGAGTTCATTAGGACACTAGCTTGGTGAGAGTCCCTGAGGAGGGAAGTTACATGTCCTTTCGCTTTATGCTTCCCAGTGCTCACGCTTCAGGAGGACCTAAAGCCCATTAGCCTCTAATGCACATCCTGTTTTGCTTATTGCTTTATTAATATTGGGCTGGGAATGAAGAGCAGATGTTGCCCAAAAATGGCAGCAGTGTTAGGAAGAAGGGGAAGGAAGACAAGTGTGTTGATTTATTATATTAGTGGCATAGCACTGAGTGGAAAACCTGGCTGGAAACGTGAAATACTTGAAGGAAAAGCAGAGCCATCAACTCACGCCACCCTTTAGCTGAGTTCTTCCCTCTCTTCACGGCCTGGAATAGACCAGGCTGAGGAACCCCGGTTGGGCGTCAGCAGCTCCTTGGATGAGCAAGCATATGTAAATCCACAAATCTGTCATGATTAAAGTGTGACCTTAAAAGGACGGTGTCTTTGTAGCTCTTTTACCTTCTCTTCAGGAACTGATACAGCTCATGAGACTAAGCCAGCCTGAGTTAAGGTACTGCTCTCCCCCACCACAGATGGTTACTATCTGTCTGACAAGAAGTCGTGTGCCTCAAAGAACAGCAGCCAAAAGCACTGTGTGAGTGCTCACCACCACGGCAGGAGCAGCCCACGTGGGAGGGAGGTTGTCAGCTGAGAACTTAGGCAAGCACTGTTTAAGATGAAGGGCCTGCCTCCCACTAGTCCTGACTTAATGTCTTTCACTAACACAGATAAATCAGAAGTAGGATGTCAGCCCATGTCCTTAATCTAGCAAAATAGGAACTATGTTCTTTTGCAGCTGTAGCCATAAACAGACTGTTCTCAAACACCAGCCGATTGCTTTGTGCTTGAGGGATAGTGTATATTTTAAATTCACTATAGTGAAACTTTAAAAGCAGAAAGTTTGCATAATAAGTCTTATACATTTATATTTTATTGTGAACTTGGGTACCAGCATTGCCCCTTCTGTAATCAACCTGTCAAGTGAAGAGAGTAATATTGATTTCCCATTCATCACTTGGCACTGGATGCTCATACCCACTGCAGACTACAAATACTCTCTTTGCTCTTTGCTGCTATTTAAGTATTCAGAGCAAAAAGTAACAGCAAAGTCAGGTATTTTGGCAACTGTAGTCAGCTGGAGTAACTTCCTAAAGCAAACACCTTCACCTAGTCCTAAGGACAATTTTATTTCTTGATGGGTTTGCCACTGCAGGAAGAATTGAAATTGTACTTGTTTTCAGGCTGTGTTCTTTGCAGCTACTGTGAAGGGTGTGAATGCTACATTCCCATGGGACTGGAGAATACTTCTGTGATATCTACTGTTATTCTGTGATCTCATGAAAATTCCTGTTGGTTTTACACAATATGGCTAGGAATCCTGTCACAGAACAAGATCCCAAAGCTGATGTATAAATACATGATACAGAAAGCTTACAAACTGCAGTTATTGCTTTATATACTAGTTCAAGCACAATGGAGTTACTGAAGTTTAACAGGTTACTGCCTACCAGATGAATTATACATACGTTCTCAGGGATGGCTCAGTGAGATGACTGAGTTGAATTAAGAGCTCATCCTTGTTGAAATGGGCTATCCTCTTTTCCTCTTTCCTCACCGACCTCCCCTCTTCCTTCCCCTTTTTTTTTTTTTTTTTTTGCAAGCTCTTGTGCTCCCATCCTTGGTGAAGTGATCCAGCTTATAAAAGCAGCAAAAAATGTTTAATTTTCCTTTGGATTGGTTTCCTGCTGCCTCAGGGGGCTGCATCAGCTTACCGAGGGCTGAGCTGAGAGACAGAACTGGTGTGAAGGACACCTTGGCCGTGAGGGGCTGACAGTGGAAGGGGAACGAAAGGAAGAGAGGAACTGCAGTAAAAATAAGCTATGAGATTATAAAATAGAAGAAACCACATTAGGGACCTTATGTAGAAAGAATCATTGAGATGAGTTTTTCAAGGATACTTGAGAAACTTGTCTGAATGGAAAATACTAAAGCTACAGGCCTAGACAACCATTGAATTTGGGGTACTTATCAACAGGAGAAATGTGGTGAAACCCTATGAAAAAAAGAGTATTGTTTTGGCTGTGTTGTGTTTGAGCTGTTTGAGTGCTAAGCAAGCACAAAGAGGTATCAAGCACTATAAAAACTGAAAATGGTACCCTGTGAAACTCTTATCGATCAAGATTATAAATAAGTAAACAAATGTGGTGAGTCAGTCTAAAACACATATTTTTAAAAAAAAAGGAGGGGAAAAAAAAATCAAAGGTAAATCCTCTATCCTCCCAGAATAGCACTAGCTATTCAGAAATGTGTAGGCTATATTTTTTTGGTGTATTCCTTAGCATTATTTTATGGTAAAAATAAGGGCAGAAAGAGGAATACCTCTTCAGTTCACCCTCTATCAAACCACAACATATGTAGTAACTTGCAGAACTATCTTGACTTATCTTAGTACTAGGGCTTTAGAAACAGACTTGAGAGAAAAACTAATCAGTGCAATTCAAGACATTACACAAACTGAGAGAAAGGGATTTGGAGGAAAACTCCATGAGTAAACTCCAAACCACTTTTCCTAGGTTTTGTGCATGATTCCCACTTTTGGAGATGTTTTATATCATTGACGACAAGACCCTGGACAAAATGCATCATCAGGTGGCCTGGCTTTCTGTTTTCCTGGAAAAAAAAAAACAAACAAAACCTTTTGTACTTTCTTCTCATTTCTCAGCAGACGCTGTAATTGAGGTCTCGTGTTCCCAGTATTTCATTACTTTTTACACGACGCGAAGCAACAAACACCACGAGCACCCTAAATGCCTCCTGGGCCCGACAACCGTGCCCAGAGGTCGCGGGGCGCTCCGCTGACTCCCGCAGCCACGGCCGCCACGTTGTAGCACTCGGCGGCTCCAGAGGGGAGCAAAGGCACCGGCCACCACCCCCCCCCAGCCCGCCCCGCCGCCGGGCTCGCTCCGCCGCCGGCGCTCCCGGGGCTCTTGCCCGGGGATGTAACTGGGGTTTATCGCGGGCTGCCGCTCTGCCCTGTCGGTGCCGGTCGCGGGGGCCCCGGGAGCCGTTCCCAGCTCGGCGGCGAGGGGAGGTCGGAGGGGCCGCGGGGGACCTGCCCGGCCCGGCCCGGCCCGCGGGCGGTGTCGCTCGCGCCTGCGCTCCGCCGCGCCGCCCGGGGAGGCGGCCGAGGGGGACCGGGCGCTGGGTGACAGGCGGGGCGGGGGCGCAGGGCCCGGCTGCCTCCCCGGCCGCGCCCCCCCCCTCGCCGCAGTCACGGTGAGTAGCCCCGTCTTTCTTCTCAGCGGCGGGCGGGCGGGCGGGAGGATGGAGCCCGGTGCGCCGCGCCGGCTCCCCGGCCCTGCCCGCTGCCCACCCCCCGGGGGTGGGGGAGAGCCGCCGCTGGGGCGCGGTTGCCAGAGCTGCCGCTGCCGCCTCCCCCGCCCGCCCGAGCGGGCGGCGGCGGGGAGACAAAAGCGGACAAAGGAGGCACGACGCGTGGTTTTGCTGCCGGGGTGGGCAGGGCTGGGCATCACTTGTGGCGCGGCGGTCCCGCGTGTCCGCGGGCACGGGGGGCACCCGGGCCGGCTGGGGCGGCGAGGCCGGCCGCGGAGTGCCGGCTCCCGGATTGCCCGCCGCCGCTGCCCGGGCATTGGCTTTGTTCCCCTCTCCTCCGCCCGCTGCCGCTCCCCGGGCCGCCGAGTTGTAGCGGAGTGTTTATTTCAGCGTGTTTATTTTTAGTCTGGAAAATAAAAGGCTTGGCACGGCGACCTTTGGCTGTCGCATCCGGCGCCAAATAGAAGGGTCGCGCTCTGGCCGAGGCCCACGGACGTGTATGTCCGCCCCCTGTTCTTATGTAAAATCCATGTGCTGTCCGCAAGGACGCGGTCCCCGGCGCGCTCCTGCCCCGCTCCCCCCGGCCCCCCTTCCTCCGTGGGGGCGGCGGGCGGGCGCTCCCCGGCGCTCAAGGCGGACCGCGGGGTCGGGCGGGCAGGGGCCGGGGCGGCGGGGAGGGGGGCGCTGGGGCCGGCGCCGCTGACTTCCCGTGCTTGCTCTCCGCTCCGCAGATCGGCAGCACGCCCCCCACCCCCCCAGCGGTGCCACCGGCAGCGGCGGCGCGGAGAGAGGAGGATGCGGGCGGCGGAGCCGCGGCGGCGGGCGGCGCTCCCCCGCGGCGGGCGGGCTGGCCGCGGGGCCCCGGCGGGCGGCTGCTGAGCGCGGCGCGGCGGGCATGCAGCGGCGGCGGGGAGCGGGAGCCGCCGGCAGCGGGGGAGCCCCGGCGGGCGGGCGGGCGGCCCCTTGAGCCAGACGGAGGGAAGATGGAGCCACAAAGGACTTTGGCTGACACGTGCGGCGGGGCGGCCGGCGGCCGCGGCTAGGGCCACCCCCTCCCCTCCCTCCTCCCCTCCCCGATATGCTGCGCTCCCGCCGGGCCCCTCAGCGCGCTCGACGCACGGCGGCGATGGAGCCGGCCGGGCTCCTCTGAGGCCGCGGCCGGACCCAGCATGGCCTCGGCGGGGACCCCGGCGCAGCGGCGCCCCGGGGCGGAGCGGCCGGCGGCGGCGGCGGCGGGGGGGGGCCGGGCGGAGGCGCCGCGGTGCCGCAGCCTGCCCGCGCTCGGCGGGGCGGCGCCGCGGGGCCGCGGGGCCGCGCTCGGCTCCCCCCTGGCGGCCGGGGGGGGCGGCGGCGGCGGGGCCCCGGAGAGCCCCGGAGCGGCAGCGGCTGCCCAGGACGGACGGGGCGGGGGCGCCGCCGCCGGGGCTGCCCGGCCCCCCGCCGCCACCGCCGGCGGCGGGAGCTTCCCCCGGAGGACGGAGCGCGGCCGGCCGGCGGCTCCCGCCCGAGGGGTGTCCCCGGGCCCGCCGCCGCCGCCGGTGCTGCTGGCGGGCCCGCCGGGCAGAGCGTGCCTGAGGGCCGTGCTGGCGGACTCGCGGTTCTTCTTGGTGTGCATGTGCTTCCTGACCTTCATCCAGTCCCTCATGGTCTCCGGCTACCTGAGCAGCGTCATCACCACCATCGAGCGGAGATACAGCCTCAAGAGCTCGGAGTCGGGGCTGCTGGTCAGCTGCTTCGACATCGGGAGCCTGGTGGTGGTGGTCTTCATCAGCTACTTCGGGGGGCGCGGACGGAGGCCGCTCTGGCTGGCCGTGGGGGGGTTTTTCATCGCCCTGGGGGCCGCGCTCTTCTCCTTACCTCATTTCATCTCCCCGCCGTACCAGATCCAGGAATTGAACTCCTCCATCAGTAACGAGGGCTTGTGCGTGACCGGCAATGGCACCGCCAAAGAGCAGTGGGACTCGCCGGCCTGTGTCAAGGACTCCGGTGGAAACGACCACTCTCTCTATGTAGCTTTATTCATTTGTGCCCAAATCCTCATTGGCATGGGCTCGACACCCATCTATACCTTGGGACCAACCTACTTAGACGATAATGTCAAGAAAGAAAACGCCTCGCTTTACCTAGGTAAGGCATCTAAGTACCAGGGTGCTTGGAAGGCTGAACCCCAGATCAATCTGAGGGACCAGTTACAGGTACTACTGCCCTGTTCCTGCTGAACAACATCTGTGCTAAGCTTCCCTTCTGAAGTGAACTTTTGAAGTAAAATTGCCATGTTTTCCTATTTTAAATCGTTTTGTGGAGTGGCGAGCAGCAGTAACAGGTGGAGGTAACCTAGGGTGCATAAGAGCGGCTGTATTCACACCCTCCCGCATGGGGAATGGGTCAGGAGGGCAGGTCAGCTTCCCTAACACTTTCCAGCTCTTGGCATCAGCTGGTGACTTTCAGACAGCCATGTTAAAGTTTGCTGTGACCCTTCAAGTTTCTTTTTACTAATACAGGAGCTACGTATTTCTGAATCTTGGTCAGCACGCCTTTAGCCCAGAGCCTCTGTCTATAATGTCAATGTTTTGTAAGCACTTTGAGAGATTTTGGCATGCTTCATTTTACTTTTCCAGCATTCATTTATCTTTAACTAGCATTGAATTTTGGCTGGCATTGCTAAATCATCTTGCAACTCATAGTTAAAAAAAAATAAATTGATAAAACAGTAAGTAAAGCCTTCAGGCTTAAGAGCTCAGTTGTGGGAGCTCAAGGGATGCAGCAAAATGAGAGTCCGATCTGGCACCTGGCTTTCAGCAGGTACAGACTGGTCTTCCTGATAGTTATTTTTGCGATGGAAGAAGGGTTTCTCAGATAGCTGAGTACTCAACTTTTTGTAAGCAATAATGAACATCATACATTTTTGGTAGTTTGTGTAATGTGTAAGAGGATTGACTCTTTGACTTTGCATTAGTACCATAAAGGTTTCTGTAAGAAGTGAACCTCACGCGCTCCTTCAAATTCTTTTCAAATAAGGAGAGTTACTTACAGGGCTGAGAGAGCTGGATGCTTAGCATTACCATTTGCAGTTTAATTTACTTGGGCTTTATGATAACCGTGGAGATAATAATTCCATGTAAAAGAGACATACGTGAAAGGAATACACTCAGGGAGTGTGTGTAATTACTTTATTAAGCCAAAGTAGTGATCTGGATCAGTCTTTTTATTCCTTTTGACCCGCTCTTTAGCGATTTGACTTCCCTGACTGGTTTTAAAACCACGGCACAGTCTATATGCGGTGTCTTGGGAAAGCCTGAGGCACTGTTGGTTTTCTGAAGGAGAGAGAGATATTGTCTGTGTTTTTTCTATTGTTTTCACAGCACGGCTAATCTGCCTGATGAAATACTTGACAAAGTGTTTTCCTGCTTTTCTTCCCCTCTGAGAAAGGTTAAGTGGTAAGGAAATTTAGATTAACCTAGAATCAACTTTATTGGCAGTATGAAAAGGCAAACCATCTTGTTGCTGAGGTTAGTAATTGTAGTTTAGGGCAGCCGAGGAGGGACGCAACTTTTGCAAATAGATGATTTCATACAGTCCTCAAAAACATGGAAAAAAAGGAAATGGAAAGGCTGTAGTTGAGGGATGAAGGGTAAAAGAGATGAATGGTGCAAGAGGAGGAAGAATTCTTCACTAAAGGGGAAAGCAAGGTCAGTGCTTGGAAATCCTCACTGTGCAGGAGGAACAATGTCTACTACTGAAGTGCTTCTAGTGTAATAAAGTGACTTAGGTAACTTTTAATTGCGGCAAAGATCAGTCAAAGTTAACAAAGGTAAAAGACACCAGCAGCTGTTGGAAGACTGTATGTGACCCTGTACACGTCAGGCACTGAAGGCAGCTTTGATCTATACTGGGAGTACCCTCATAGAGTTGCAGTTCGTATGTACTGATTCAGAACAGTAAAGATGAGGTACAGCGTACATGAAAAATTTATGTCCGCAATCTGATTGTGTCCACAGGGAGAAGAATTAAAATAAACACAAAGCATGTTTAAACATCTAGTAAAATGTACCATCACCTCCTTTCAGTCTTTAAACTACCCAGGGCTAGAAGCAAAGTTGCTTGTCATTGGAAATCTTGGTATACGTTTTTAAAATCATGTGAAATTCTGAGGAAACTTTTAACACTGTAGGCTTAGGCCAGTGACTTTTTGAGGGACAGAAGTAAAATTTGAGTTCTGTGGGAAAAAAGAAAAAGAGTATTGGTTGGCACATTGATGTGAGCAAACATGGTTTTTTGGAGCTTCTCGGTGGTTGGAATGTTTCATGTCCTCAAGGAGGAGAGGGATTTGTGGGCAGTGAGCAGCCCAGCTGGGCTCAGGGATGGGATAGAGGTGGCCAGGGCATGTCTCTTCAGGCCAGCCACCGCACATCCTGCGTTATGCAATGCCTGTTTCCCAAGGCAGTATGATTTTATTACTGGGGCAAGCTATGCAAATGGTATCAAAATGTAAAATGTATGTATGCATGTAGGCATGAGCTAACAAAAAGCCTTGGAATGGGCCATGAAAGTTGAAGTTTTGAAAAGGGAAGAAAGCCCCATGAAACAAATGTCAGCCATACAGATACAGGTGTCTGAGGGAGGGCAGTTAATTAAAAGAAAAAAAGTATCCTCTAATACAAAGTGGAAGGTCACTAACATGTTTGTGATCATGCGGATACTGCATTGCATTTTTTTTTCCAAACAAAAGTAACATATATAAAGTTGTTTTCAGATGGGAAACATGTTTACAAGCCTGTACATGATAAAAGTTCCACTGAGCTGCAGAATTGCTCTCCAACCCCATGAGTGTGCCCACTAATAGTAGGTCAGTAAAGCCCCCCTGAGTATCATTAATCCTGATTCTGCAAAAACTCACCTTATGTGGCTGTGGAAGCTATTTTATTTATTTTCCAAGTTAATCCAGCTCAGGGCTCGAGTGGCAATAGCATATCCTCTTAAGTGTAGGCATGCAGGCTCAATGTGGACAGCTGTTTTAACATTCCTGGCTGGAAGTCCTGCTCTCAGAAAGCATATTTGATGCTTATACATAGTCTCTTGGCTGCCTACACTTAAGTCCATCTGTCAGGGTGGCATGGTGCCAGTTTACAAGGTGGTATGTCATTTTTAGTAGGACAAAGGTGCCAAGAAGGGATGTGTATTTGGGCTGCCTGCATAGCAATGTGCGAGCTCACTCTTCTGCGGGATGTTTCTTCCTTGTGAAGGCAGTGCCACCTCCGGGTCCTCCTGCCCCTTAAAACTGGCGGTACTTTGATGCCCCGATGCTAACTTTGAGAAAATGTATGATGTCAGGCTTGGAAACAAGTTGTGATTGTAACAGGTGCCTAGGAAATATAAGAACCAGCTCCCTTAATCACAGATAATCTGAAATGGAAGTTACACGCTTTCCACAAAAAATGAGTAATCACTAAATTGTCTTTGTCCTCTCCTAAAGTCTCTTCCTTCTGTGATCAGCTGTACTGTAGCATGTCTGTTGTCAGCTGCCTGATGTGTGCAGGTTCTCCTTTTAATTCATTAAATTAATTGCCATTTAATTTGAATTGGACTTCACGAGTCTTGTTTTGTACTCTTGATGATGTTTCTGCTACTTGTCAAGTTCCAGCACTTAAAACACAGTATGGTTTTTTCTAAACACTGTGGGGTTTTTTGTAGGGATTCAATAGTTTGTCTTGAATGTGAGTTTACCTTGTGGTCGTATCATGAATTCTAGAAGCAGTTCCTTAAAATTAACTGTGGCACTTGGAAAGGGAAGTTTCAATAGTGGCATTACAGTGCCTGAATAATTTTTAAATATTTAGCTTCTTTTGCAAGTGGGTATTGTAATAAAAGAGGAATTTGCTTTGAAAATTCACACATAGAAAGGCAATATTACGTTTTACAGAAATACTGCATTAGTGACAGTATTTTAGTGTTCAGAAATAGCTTTCACCAGTACCCCCAAAAATGACTAGTGGATGAATTAGTCATTGTGCTGAGGATGCATTATTTCAGTTTCCAGAATGTTGTAGGTTGGTTAGGATATGATATAAGTGTCCGAGTCAGCTTAAGTTCATGAAGACTCTCCATAGTTTTGGGAACAAACTGTAATAGCAAAATGCAAATATAAAGGTTTTATGAGATAAGAGGTGAAAAATTGGATAAACCTGTGTGAATGGAGTTGGTACAGATAATGGCTTGAGACCCAGGGAAGAAAAATCCTTTCCTAACCTGAAAAAAAGAATAAATCTTTAGGCTAGTTTCAAAAATATTTTGGACTCTGGGTTTGTTTTCGTGAGGATCATTTGTGGGTTGCTGTTTCTAGCATTAGGTAAACCATTTCACTGTGACTGTATTCTGCTTGGAAATCACCTTCTTACCACTGTTTTATAGCTGGATGCCCTGTGTACCCCTCATGACTTTTACAGACTTTGCCAAAGCCTGTATATATGTGTATATATACACTTATATACATATATACACCTATATATAGTGTATATCTGTATATATGTGTATATGCGTATATGTATATATGTCGACTGTATTTATTGTATTTCTAGTTAAATCTACCCCTATATCCACATCCCACCTGGATGGAGCAGGCAGGAGGAGTAGCTTCACATACTTCATTCAGAAACCTACTACCTCTGCCCCCTGGGTCCCGGGGCAGAGTCCAGCTGCCGAACAGGCTGAGCCTCCATAATATGCCGTTGCCTGGATGCTGGCATGGGAAGCACAGGATTTTTGTGCTTCTTTGATTGATTCGTTTTGGTCTGGCCGCTTCTGGGGTTACGGATGCCACTGGAGGACAGGAGCTGGAGCCTGCTGAGGGCATTGGGATGCTGCAAGATCACTGAGGTTTTCTAAGGCAGGATCAACTTTCTGGCTGAACAGGAGGGACCATCTGAAAGCAGTGAAACAGCTGACCAGCATTTCATTTTATTGTCATCATTCAGCCTATGACCACTTGTGGTTTACATTGAATATGCTTCCTGCTACCCAGTATCTGAAAAAGGCTTGTTTCCTGCAGGGTATTCTCAGCATTGATCCCTGTAGTTGGTAAACCCTACAGACATAGTACATTTATTTTTACAACATGTCCATGAGGAGTCAGGAATTTATGACTCAAAAATTGAAGCAAAAGGGCACTGAAGCTGAAATTGGGAAAAACGTTCACCAGCATTTTTTATTGCTTACTGTATTTCCGTTGTATAAGAGCAGCGTGCTGAGCTTATTTGTCAAATGCAGGATTTTAGTTTTATCTGAGTGAAAGCCGCATCTTGATTTATCCATAGGCTAACACTAAGACTTGGCTCATCAGCAGTCTTTTGTACCAACATGTGCTTGCTTTGTTTGCACACTCAGCTGGGCAGAGCTCGCTGCAGGCTGAGCACATGGTGCTTTCGGCTGGGTGTGGAGAGCATCTTGGGATGCAGGTGAAGTGACTGTGGGTCCGTGGCTATAGATTACATTGTTTTCCCACACAGATGATTTAGCACTTAAAGGGTTCAGTGTTGTGCTGCTTCGGCATTTCTGTAACATCTTTTTTGTTAAAATGCTGATCAGGCAGCAGCCACGGTTCCTGATAATTATTTAAAGTAGCGTTATGCAGTTTTATTGTCCCTTCCTATAGCTGAGGAAATAGAAAGATAAATTTTACTTTTCTTCTCCACTTTAGTCTCCCGCTTTATAGGTGGACTGGTACTTTTTTTTTTTTTTCATAGAATAATCCTAGATATCATTTTCTTAGGCATTTAGAGAGGTGTGGGGTTCTGTGTCCATGTAAGCAGTGTGTGCATACAATGAATTCAGTGAAAGGTGGGGGCAGTCTTTTCTCTCAAGTTTTCTGCCTGTGGGATTTAATGTCGTGAGTGGTATACCTTCACTTGCCCTTCCAGTGTCATGTCCCTTAGGGATGCTTTCTGCATCTCCCGTTGTGTCCTTGCCATGAGATATGTCATTGTCACAAGTGCCTGTATTGACAAAGCATTGCTTGAAGTAACTGGCTAAATCTTAGAAGCAAGAAGAGACCTAAGCACATCCTTCCCTGATTGTCTCCTTTTATGTTAAAGGAGAAAAACTGGGCTGGATCCAGGGGTCTGAAATTCACATAAGTCTCAGGCCCAGTTGTTTTCCTTGCTTAGCATTTGTCAAAGTGCTTAGCATTTTGTTTCTGAGGCTGACACTGCCCTTTTCACCTGCTGGAGCTTGGGAATGGTGTTTTCTTGGAGAGCAGCTCTTTTCTTCTCTGGCGAGCTCTGCTGCGGGGCTGGTTTGGACAAACAAGAGTCTGAACCTGCTGCGGTCCCAGGAGAAGCTTGGAAACGTAGACATGAAAGTGGCCTTTAAGTAACAGCTTGTTTGTACCTTCTCCCAGGAACTGAAGGCTTGGGATCTAGTGTCTGATTACCCTGGGGCTGGAAACTTTAGCTGTCTACTGGATACACTGACTATTTTGTAAAGGGTCACTGTAACTACTCCTGTTGCAAGTGGATTAGAGATGCTTTGTGTTTCATGCATTTCCCCTTAACTTTCACTCAGTGGCTACCTCACCTGGGAGGACTTAATTGCTGTGAAAGTGCTTATGCAGTCAAAAGAGAGGAGACTGGATTTCTGTCTGCCATCAAGGATACATAGGTATCTGTCTTGGCTGTGCGGGGAACACAGGCAATTATATAAATGAGGCTTGACCTGCTGTTTCATCCTGAAGGTCGGAATTAAAAAATTCTGATTTTTAAAGTAGGTGAATGGATTTTAGAAGAGCAGAAAAGTAATTTAGTCATATTAGCCTCTTTAGTTTCACACTCTTTTTAATCCTATTTTAAGTCTTTTTCATGCTGATGGCACTTTTAAAACCCTTACTTGGGAAGCGTGAACTCAGTTTCCTTGTTGTTGTTTCTACATGCTTTTCCTGTTTCTTTTGAGAACAGTTGAGAAGTTACCATGCAAAGATGGCACATACCTCAACTGGTCCCCCCTGGCAGTTGTTGCCTCTGTTGACTGTAGGGGTCAAAGTAAGTGTTAGCTCTGTCTCACCTTGCTGATGGATGGGATGGTGCCACGTGGACTCTGAGGGCAGGGCAAGCTGATGGCTTGCCTTCCTGTGAATCTTTGCCAGAGCTGTCAGAATATCAACTCCAAGTCCAAGGGTGTCTCTGCAACCCTTCACAGCAGCTACGGGGAATGCTGGGAGTTGTCAGGGCTGTAACCTGAAGGTGCTGAAGCAGCACAGTTGGAAGAGGGAATGTTTTCCCTGGGGAACGTCTAGAAGTGAGGGCTCTGTGCAAACAGCTCTGTTAGCCTTCAGAGTCCTGGTGTCCATGCTTTCATTTAAGTATTGTGGTACTTTTACCATGGCTCAGTTGGATTATCTGAGCACATGGGCTGGAGCTAGCAAAGTTATGACAGCAGACAGCTCTGCAGCGTACGTACAAGATAAAGTCACTTGAGTCAGCCAGATCTGTACCCCAACTCCTTCCAAGTGCCCCCCAAAAATAGGACATTTCCTATGATGGGAAAGCATATGTCAGTGTCAGGCAGCACAGAGAAGTATGGGCTGCGTCCTGCTTTGCTGCTGAACGGTTGGGAGTTTGGGCATCCGTTGTGCTGTCACAAGGCCAGAAATTCAGACACATTGCACGATGTTAACGGGAGAACTAATGAACCTGGGTCTTTCCTCTTCCCTTCTTTTCTGCCACAGGGAATTTGTTGTTACCTGAGATATTGGAAAATGTGAACACAGAAACTCAAGTGCTATTTTATGCTGCCATTAGACCTGATAGTCTAATCTGAAAGCACGAATTCTCATGTAGGTAAATAGCTTACTTGGCGACAAAGACAAAATACACCAGTGAAAAACATTGTACCCTTGTATGAATTACATTTTGTGGTGAGTTTGGAGGAGATGCAATTGGAAAAAAATGTATATTTTTACTTGTAATTTGAACAAGTGGATACGAAAATTATCTAAAGAAAATAAACAGAAACTGTATCACGTGAAGTATTTGCAAAGCAGTACTGCTTGTCCACTAATCATATACTTCTGTGCTGGTCCTCTTTGATTCTCTTCTCCATTTTCAATACAGATTCCTTTTAAGCAGCTTGCTTTCTTTTTGTTAGCTTGCCAAGTTATTTTTTGGGTGCTCCTATTTTTTTCCTTGCATATATTGATGTTAATACTTCCTTTGCATTGCGCCATGCACAGTAGGACCTCAGTCTGACGGTTACCCTCTGCGCCTTTTATCTTTGGTGCTTACAGGATTAAAATGAAAGCCTCAAGAGTGCCTCAGCATTGATTTTCTTAAAATCCGGCACTGCTCTGAAACCAGCCACCAACTCTTCAGTTGTTTGTGTAAATTAGCAACTACTTTCCGTATTTATCTGTCTGTTTTCAGTCAGCTTCTTCTAAGTGATAAAAAGTACATCCTGGATAGATTCTCCTGGGGTTGTATCTTTTCCTTTCTGGATTACTTAAGATATCCTCTAGAGTCTGAATATTTCAGATAATCCATATATTAGCTGAGTGTATCTTCTGATAACTTCTCATTTGGCATTTCATACTAAAATTGTAGTTTACTCCAGTGTTTGTCACAGATTTGTTCACAGTGATTGACTTCAGGAGTCATGTAGACACTCCAAGGTGCTTGTGTGCTCCTGAAGTTGAGTGCTCTGTCACACCTTGGTTCCCACTACTTCTTCTTTTTTTCAGTCCCTGGTTAGATTAAAATCTGAATACCTGACTTCCCCAGAAATAATTTTAAGTTATATGTTTATGTAGATAAACCAAAGTAGATGGGGAAATAGTTGTGAGCATGCTGTGGTGGCTGCTAACCTGTAATTACTCAAACAGAATGTGTCAAGCAAGCCTTATTTGTGTCTAAAAATATCTGAAGGAAGTATTCTGTAAGATACTATCTGACGTTGCTGTGTATTAAGCTTTCCCTGTACTTAAAGAGAAATTGCTGTATTCAACTGAGCTGTTGATTCAGTAGATTTTGCTATGTGTAAGACAACTGAAAACACTACCTTTTCCATCAGAGGTCCTAAAGGAATCAGCTCACAGGCTCAGAGGTCAAACCCATGTGAAATTCATGAGCAGAATACCCTGAGGGTGCTGCTTAGGTGGGACTTTTCAGCTGAAGAAAAACCAGGAAAGGTGAAGGACAAGGGGAGGTTTAGTGCCAGCAGTGTGGGACTGGTAGTACCTCTTTGGTATGGTCCAAGGTGGTGGTGGGAAGAGCCAGGAGGGGTCTGGGCCAGGAGGCACCTGCTGGGGTCTCTTCCGGGTGGTGTCCATGGGAAGGGCTGAAGATGCTGTTGGAAGTGTCTGTGGAGTCCGGGAAAGCCCCTGGAGATGGAGAGAATAGAGAAGCTTTGTTTCTGCCTACACTTTTCTTTCCCCCAGCCCAGCATTTCCTGCTTTTGCCCAACGTGCCTCTCCACGCTGTTCATAGATCCCTGCCATTTCAGTAGCTGGAGTTAAAATTAATAACAAAATGGTTTGCCACTTTGTGATTTTTAATCTGAATTTACGTTTCCGTTTGTTACTTCATCCCAGTGAGTGAAAAAGAGGTTTAATCAAGAGTGTAACTTTCTGGAGTGCAAAGAGCTTCAGTAATAACCCTCCCATTAAAAAAACTAAAAAATTCACAGAAGACCACTGCATAATATTAGAATCTATAATTTCTGTAAACATGATGGGCAGTTTATATCAACTTGATTTAATACAGCTGTCTAGTGACAGAAATAGGTATCCCTAGGGAGATTTGGGGGAGTATAGACAACACATGAGCTTTTGAGTCTGCAATATGGTAGTGCTGACACACACACAAATTCAGGCATTTACCTGTTATGTTATATAATTGGCCTAAAATAGGTATTTCAGAAAACTATGTTTCTTCTGCTAATAGCATGACTGAAGGAAGGAAGTGGGATTTTGGGGTTGTCTGAAAAAAGTAGGTATTTGTTACCACACCTGCCTTGTGTTACTGGAGGAATATTAGTCCTGTTACACAAAGAGAGTAAAAGACCTCTGAACTCAGCACTACATCACTGTAATGTAATGCCATACTGCAAATAATTTTTCAAAAGCGTAGCTGAGGACTGAATTGATGCTTGACGCTGTACTCTCAATTGCACTCTTTTGGTATATGGAGGCTCTATATTCATTGACCTCAGTGACTGAATATTTTAATGGCACAGTGATATTAATGGCAAAGATACAGCTGGATGGTGTGAATTCCTTTGGCTGCAGAAGCAAAGTGGGCAGTAGTGTCCATTTGTTTACTCCAATTGCTTCTCCAGAGAGGGAAGGTTAGCACTTATGAAAGAGTACCTCTGTGACTAAACCTAGCAGAAGTATAAAAAAAGGCCTTTCTTCATTAGCTTTTGCTTACTTGATATTTGTAAGCAATTGATTTTTTGCTTAGATGTGGACATTTATTATGCTTATTGAGTTTATGGGTAATTGCACTAGCTTTGGAGACTCAAAAGCAAGTAGGACACAGACAGCAAGTAGGGAGGCATTTCGCCTTGAAAGGCAAAATAAAAAGAGTGAGTAAGGCTACTGCACCCATGCATTTGTGATAATTAAAAGGAGATCAGCCTTCTGTGAGAAGTGAGGTAAAAACTGATTGACTAGTATTTGCCAGGCCAGCTAATGCGAAAGGAGTTGAAAAAAACTTTTAAACCTGGTGAGTCAGAAGCCTTGGGTATGTGTGTGCCTTCTCAGCCTACAATAAGGATAAGAAATTCAATTTACCAGAGAAAAATAGAGGAATATATGAACTAATATGATTTTAAGAGTTCCTACACTGATGTCATTAGAGCAGCTATTACTCCTTTGGATAAGGAGTAATATTTTATGGATTTGGATAAGGTAAAAGTGAGCTGTTTATAATCAGATAGATCTCTAATTAACTTCCCTTCATCCTTATTCGCCTCTTCATCTTCCCCTGCATCCCCACACTCAAAATTTAAACCCTACAAAAAGAAGAGCTTACCGTGGATCTGATGCAGTGCAGTGCTTTCAAGCAGACCCTGTGTTTCGGTTCTGAGGGTCATAGTGTGTATTTATACTTGTCTGGAGTATTATACATACAGAAAAAGGGATCTATCATATGTCACAGTTTCAGGGTATGTGAGAAATGACATCTGTTTGCTCAAGTTGGCATACTGAAATATTTTACTGTTGGATCAAGATTGACCACTTTCCTGTAGAAGGAGAAGATTTAACTGGTCCAGACAGTGAGAAGAGTGCTGAATGGTCGTTTGGTAGTCATGAGGTTTATATTAGCAGATAGGCATCCTGCACTGTGAGCCAGCTGCTTTTTGTTTGGATTGTGCCTGACCAGAAAATAGTGGTGTAGTGTATTAGAAATATAGTGACTTTCCCTTATCTAGTTTAATAAGATGCTCAGATCAGTTATTTTGTGGTCTGAGCATTACGATTTCTCCAAAGTACAACTGCTGGGCTAAGCAACTTTTCCCGTGCTGGATTAATCCCAGTTTGCATGACCTGTCTGGAGATATTAGAGGAAGTAGTAGTATAGCATTTGAAGAGATGGTAGAATAAACCATGTGAGTGTGTCAGAGTCCCTGGATGCTCTTAGGTTTGCTGTCTTCTGCTTTTCTACTAAATCACGATACAGAGTGTGAGGAGCAGCATGGTTACTGCAAAATAATAAAATTCTGCCTCTTAATTTAGGCTGTATTGTACTCCTGTTAATTGAAAACAAAAGACTTTCTTGACTTTTTTTCTCCTCCCCCCTTTTGTTGAGTAACAAAATGGTGTGGAGCTCAGGGAACTGACAGCTGGTGGTTTTCTGATGTGGGAGATCTGACTTGAAGAATATATGTGTGGGTGTGATGATAGCAGCCTCTGTACAACCCCTTGGTGATGTGCTGTATACTGTTGTTATACATAGTGCCAAAATAGACAGTAATCCTCTTACGTGGGATTGTGAAGCAAGTAATAATAGAGCACAAGTCAGTGTCATCAGTTCAGAGCTGTTTTTTTGATAAACATATTTGTCATTTGTATCTTCTAGATTCTTTAGTACTTCTTAATCTTTATATTAACTAAATCATACCCTCCAGCTGCAAATGTTAATGTTTCACAGTTGTAATGTCAGCTGCAATCAAGACCTTTCTATTCATCTTTCTAATTGATGTACTTGCTTTAAAAAGGCCACAGAGATTTTGAGTTTTACAATTCAGCTCATTTCCTAATATGAAAAATTCAGATGAAGGAAAACTGTAAGATCACTTAGTCTGCCTAAAGCGTTTCAACTGTCTTACAAGGCACCCTGGAAAGATCTGAAGCAATCAGAACTTCTATCTGCAGGCTGTTCATCCCATTTAGAAAACATGAAGTAGACTGCTATGCAGCAAGGCAGGCACGCTAAGCGTGTGATGGAGGAGAGAGGCAATTAGCTCTACACAAGCACAGTCAGAGCAGAGAGGAAGGTCTGGAGGCATTTAATTAATACTAATGCTTTTGTGTTTATGGAGGCCAGAGTCATGATAGGTTACTGCTGCCTTGGTCTTGTGGTTCTCAAGTCTGGCATCTAATGAGCATTAGATTCAGAAAAGCTTTCCAGAAAAGTTAATAAATCACAACTAACTATGGCACATTCATATTCCCCTGAAGCTGAAGAGGTACACCTAACACCGAATGGGAGCGGGATGAGATCTCTAAAGCTTTTTCATTTTTAAACAGATAACAAGTCTTCTTGGGATTTTTGTACCAAATTTATTCAACTAATCTGAAATAATGAAAATGCATGTCTTTTATTAAACATTTCTCTAGTCACCAAACCAATTAGGGAAAAAGAAACCAGGGATTCTTTTCCATTGTGAAACCAGTTTGGGGACAGTATCATTTTTATTAATCTGAGTTCAATGGCAAAAGTACTTTTGATGGAAAAATGTTTATCCATCAGTGTATACTTATTTGCACAGCTTGACATTTTAAGATACAATTTTACTTTTTAATTCTCAGTTCTTATTATTCTTTTCAACTTCCATTCGTTCTTGGGTGGAAAATACAAGTAATGTCCCATTTGATTTGAAGACCACTCTCTGTGTAACTGATCTTGCTCCTGTTTTTGTCCAGTACACTGTTCAAGACGTATTTAGACTCCAGTAGGCTGGAGAGTACGAAGTTTTCCATTTCCTCCCACTGAGAATACCAGCTCTGTTGCTACAGGCTTACCTGTTTTGACATTTTGTAAATGTTTCCCTGATGAGTTTCAGCAGTGTGCATTAATAAAAGGATGATCTCTGTGATGATTTACCTGTTTGAGTAAATCCAGTTTGAGGCATACTCATAATCACAGACAGTTTGGGTAACTGAAAGGAGCCATCCACAGACTCTTCAGTTTTGTTTAGAGATTGTACTTAGGTAACCCTATGTCACCTCTTCTATCAGCAATTATCTATACAAACAGCTTTATTGTTCCATTTTGGGAGCAAGCTTTCATATCGCATTGCATTTAATGTATTATGCTGGTTGCCTGTTACTTACATATATTCAGATTTTGCAGCTATTGTGTGATTGAAATATTGCACATTATTGTATGGTCCAAGAGTTACTATCAAGGTAATTAGTCTATACTTTCTCCAAGGAATAAATCAAAAGTGCTGGATTAGAGTTACAACATTTAGTGATTAGTTATGTCAGAAGAAAAAGGCTGAACAAAAGCATTTAGATTTTCCTGTTTTGATGGGGGTTCAAGTGTAGAGAACTTTGTTTCCTTAGTCATATGAAACTCTCCAGCTGGATGTTGTTAGTACCATGGTAATAACTTACAGGTCTGTTAAATGAACATAAGGAGTTGAATTCTGAATTATGGGCTTCTGAATATCCTTAATAGCATCGATTTGCTGTCAATATAATGCAAAAAAAAGGGTTAGTGTTAACTTGGATTGGATCTGGAGATGTTACCCTTCCCTGAAGGCTGTCTGTCCCTCAGTTTTTGTCAGCGGCAGATATGTTTTCATGCCGCCATGGCATGCCACCTGGAGGGATATCTTCTGCCACACAGCTCCTTTCCCTTTGCTGTGGGTGTGTGCTGCTGCCACTTCCCTGGCTCTGGGTTCAAGGATTTTGTGACTACAGTGTGGATCAGACCTCCTGCTCCTCTGACAGAAAACTCCCTTGCCACCGCTGACGGGCCTAGTTCATCCCAGATCTGCTCCCTCCCCTAGCTTGCCCGTGGCTACTGGTCCTTGTGGGAAGGAGGGGGACAGCCAGGGCACCCGGGGAGCGGGTGGCTCTAAGGAGTACCCGGGGCAGCAGCTCACAGACGTGTGGGTGAAGCCACAGGCAGTGGCTGAACCGTGGGCTGCCTGCGGTTGTTTCTTTGGCAGCCTGAGGAGAGGCAGCTGCTACAAACATCTGTTTTTTTAACAACGGTCTGAAACTTTCAACTCCTTCAGTCATAGACTTGCTTGAAATGAGGGGTCTTTAGTTGAATGCTAAAAAGTGTTTTGGAAGACAGGATTTCTCTTTAATATCATGTTTGGAATGGTGATGTCCTCATTGCACATCTTTCAGTGGAATATTTTCTGTGCACGTTTTTTTCCTACATTATTGTGAATGTTTGAAGTTCCCACACTGTAGGTAATAGTATATTATCCATTTATATGCTTCTTACACATTTGTGTATACAAATTTGCAAGGTAATATTGTAATTTATAGTAATACATTATTCATGAATGTGGTGCTTGTGGAGAATAGCAGCTAAATATAAAACCTATTTGGTTTTATGCGATACTGGATATTGAAAATAAATGATAAAATGATAAATGAAAAAAAGATGATAAGGACTTGATCACTCCGCATAATAGACACACTCCTTTTCTCTGCAGTATGAATCTTTCTCATAGAATCATAGAGTAGTTTGGGATGGAAGGAGCCTTTAAAGGTCACCTAGTCCAAACCTCCTTCAATAAGCAGGGACATCAACTAGACCAGGTTGTTCAGAGCCACGTATAACCTGATCTTGAGTGTTTCCAGGGATGGGGCATCTACCGCCTCTCTGGGCAACCTGTTCCAGTGCCTCACCACCCTCACTGTAAAAAATTTCTTCCTTGTATCTAGTCTAAATATACCCTCTTTTAGTTTAAAACCAATACCCCTTGTCCTGTCGCAGCAGGCCCTACTAAAATGTCTGTCCCCAGCATCTTGCACAGACAAGCCAGCATCTCTGGAGCTAGGACGCTGCTAAACTCACCTTGTTTTCCCTTACCTCATTTCATCCTTACCTTTTCATTTCTGAAAACCAGGAAAAATTAAGTTCATGCTGAAGTGTCCATACTGTAAACTGTTTTCAGATACCGTAATGATGAATCCAGTCTAAAAAAAATAAAAGAGTTTAGAATAACCTTTGAGATTAAGTGTAGCACATGGGGAGATGGATGTTCTAGCCTAATAAGGTATTTCTTTTGATTCCAAAGATATTATTCTTACGGCAGAAGCTCAAAGAATTTTAATTTTAAAATTAAGAAAATAGGAAGATAGAGAAAATGCAGTAAAGTATTATATTTTTTAGAAATGTCAGTAAGCGGGAGTAGGTGGTGCTGCAGAAGTGTTAGCTGGTAAAGTTGTGTGAAGGCACAAGGCAGGACACCACACACCCCTCTGCCAAAGGGAGCCTCTGTCAAACCCCACCAGTGGGGAAGGACTCATTTTCAAGCTTGGCTTTTCTCTTTCCTCTCATAAACAACGTTGATGGGTCTCTGCAGAGATCAGTATCTCCAGTGTCACAGGACTAGCTGTGAACATTTATGCATGTGCTTTTGGCTTGGTTTTATTTTATTTAGTTAGTTATTTGAAATGCAGGAGGGAGAATAGCTTCCATTCTTTAAAACTTGATTGTTTGGCTTTCCTTTGCATCCTTCCCGATGTAGGTATCTGAAGTTATATTAATTACGTGATGACAGGCACAGCCTGAGGCACAGGAGAACCATTGTGTGGGTGACTGGCAGGAGGACCTCTGGGAAGGCTGTGCAGCTGTGCCATACTGGTGGAGGACTTTGGAGAGGAAATTAAGCAGACCCTTCAACAGTAATAACTACAATATTTTAGAATTGTTGCAAATATTTGTTTCCTAGCACAAAAATCTCTACAGAAATGAAAGCTTTCTATTTTTCTTTCGTTGAGCAGAATAAACTATGAACAGTAAAGATGTTATAATTAAATGTAGGACTCAGGTGAGCTTACTGAATAACTAGGTGGTAAATAGTTGTTCCCCAGATCAGTGCTCCTATTTTTCAAGAGTCTACAGGATATTCCTGAAACTGGCAATAAGGAGAGAATGCTGTTTTCTAATTTTGTTTCTTCCTGTGACAATCTGAAGACATTTCATTGACTTCTGTGGGTTTTTTTTCTGTATCACATCCGTGTAAAAGAGAACATAGTGTAGTTTAAGATTTTTATTTTTTGCTTTCTTTTTTAGGCCTATGTTTATTTTTTAGCTCATCTCCTGAGCCAGTTCTTCTATCATTGAAGTATTACATATTTTCTGTGATTATGTGCAACCAAAAAAATAAATAAAATAATAGAATACTGTGTTAAATGAAATATTTTCTTTCTGGATCCTTAGAAAGTACAACTGAAATGAAGGGATGGACTCACAAAAAGGGCTAGGAAGGCAGTGTCCATCAGCTGTGTGCTAAATATCCTGAAGATAAGAGCCTGGGGTGGTACCTCTGAATTGTTCCTCCTCTGGAAAAAGAGACATGCTTGTTAAGAGTTTTCTACAGATTGTTTCACATGTGAAACTACATTTTAGTTTGGCTATTCAGCTATGTTTGCTAAGAACAAGTGTCTGACTCTGCTGCCATATCTGCTGGTGTTGTCACTGCAGTGTTTTGATCTTTTAGTTGCTAAGTTTTTCCCAACAGTTTCAGTGTTTGAAAAGCATAATGCTGTGTTCCTATCATTTGTCTGTTTTGAAAGAAACATTTCCCTGAGTGGTTTATTATGCAAGTTAGCAGATGGCGATTTAACTGTGCTTGATCCAGCAACAGTCTTGGTTCTGTAAGTACATCTCCAGCTTAGAAAATCTCTGCAAAGCACTTACAAAGCAGTGAGCAAAGTAGTAGTAGCCATGCTCTTTGGGAGCCAAAATGGAGCAGCTGTGATGCGTTTGACAAACATGACGTGTTTACACAGCTTTGGGGGCTAGAATCGGCCTCTAGACAAGGATGTGTCACTCCAGTATAACATGGTGATCTCAGTGATGCAATAGGTGAGCTGCTTGATTGAGAAGAGGAGGAAATTACACCAAGAGGTATCTCAAAGTTGAATTTACTGTGTGATGTTTGATTGATGTATTCTGTGCATGACTGTTACCATGATATATTTTATAAAACAGCTGAAAAACTTCAGTTGCATGAGGTTACAGTAGATGAAGATCTGCATTTCTCAGACATTCTGCAGAGACCTTTTTTTTTAACCTGTTTTGTCAGGGCCATTTCTGGTCTGAGTGTAGTGTCAGCACTGATGGCAGAAATAGACTTGTAATCTTAGGATGTTTTTTAAAATTTATTATAGATGTGCAATTTAGATTAAGGATAGGAATGTGTCAAATGTAATCATCTATGTAATGACTTATAAACAGTTTACGTAACATTTTCAGTTCAAGAGAATGTGACAACCAGTGACGTTTTTGTTCTTAAGGCAAATGTTTTATTGTAGATTGTGTTTTTATTTATGGAGTTTATTAGAGGGAAGTATGAGTTAAACATACTTAATTGAAAAATTAAGAGTTTTACTGCTAGTATTCTCACATCTGAATATTTTAATTTTCACATTTATAACTTTAGTTGCTTTATAAGAGACAAAACTGTTTACACCGCATCTTCAAGTTGTATATATTTAATAAATATTTGTGAGTTCTGTATTGGAACTCGATCTATACTGTCATAAATTAATCTCATGACAATATAGTTTGTTAAAATCAACAGCACAATGGATTACTACTGCAGTTAAGTATAACATGCAATATAGAAATGTATTGCATGCTTTATACTTGCTCCTTGAAGGAATGCTAGATATTTACATTTTTTGGTGATTAACATTTTTAGTTTTTTTCTCTGCCTATGAGCTGCATGCTTCCATTTTTTCTGTTGGCAAATTTATCTGTATAAGTCTGAAAACGTACTTAAGGGTCCAGCAGTGTGAAGACATCTCTCTTCTGTCACATGTTGTAAAAAACTCCCACAGAGTAGAAGGATGCCAGATCAATTTTCATTAGACTTGGAAAAGCTCTGACAACAGCAAAGACCAGTAGTAACACTTGCAACCATGGTTATTCCAAGCAACTCCAGTATCATGCTTTGAGGACCTCCCTGTCAATCTCTCTCTCTCTCTGTCAGAATAGTTTAATAACTGAGGTTAAGGTTTCCCAAGGAGCCTAAGGAGGTAAAAGGAATCTGACTTTTAATGAATTTCAGTGGGATTTAGGGCTCAAATTTAATTTTCTTTGCAAACACAAAAACAAGTAACTTGCTTGTGGTAAACTGATTGAAAGCTGTGATAGTTTGCAGATTGTGTACACAAGTGTAATCTTCCAATTGAATCTTCCTAATTAAATAACCAAAACCATGTTCTCTGTGAGAAGGGATGCAAATGGACAAAGATACAAAGATACTAGAAGAAAAAGGTCACTGAATTACTTGAGTAAGCAAAATCCAAGTAATGAAATGTATTTATTTTCATTGGTACTTAATACCTTATTTCCTAAGCCTGGCTGAGAAGTTTCTATGTGTTCATGTATCAGTGCCAGATCCTGTTTTTCTGGGGCATTCTTGCTTTTTGGTGCTCTTGGAGTCAGCCGAGCAGAGAGGGATGCCCCAGGGTGGCTCAGGACAGCCTTGGAGGTGCCCTGGCTGCTGCAAGGGATATTGAGGTCACCTGTTCTGGGGCTACCTCTGCTAAATGCTCAACTGATAAACTAGTGAAATACATAAAGGGCATGTGGTCAGCTCGGGTCCTTCCCTTACCCGGGTAAGGAAATATCTCAAGGCAGTATGGCCAGGAAGAAAAGGTGAAGAGGTTTCTTGTCTCTTGGCATCCTTCTTTGCGAAGGATGATGACTGTTTCTGCAAGATCTACTGTGTTAGAAACAAAAAGAGAACTTGTGGGATAATTTAGTGCTTTATTGGGCCAGAAAGGACTGTTCATTTACTCTGACATCTGTGTTGAATCGGATTTCATTATAGTGTTATCCTTATGCAAAGCTCTATTTATATAAAACCATTTAGCTTAAAATGAACCACTCACAGTTACAGAGAGTCTGCCACATCCCTAGGAATATAATATAGTTAATTATCCTGTTAAAAAAGTTACTGCTATGAAAGTGTGCCTAAAGTTGGCTGAAAGTCATTTGTATGTAGCCTCTAGCCTCCACATTTTCCATGTCTGTCTCCTAAATGTGAAAGCATCTTTTACTATAGGAAAATAACAATATGTTTAGTAATCTGCTAATCTAAGTAGTTGAGAAACAAAGCTGTCATGCCTAATTCTACTCACAGAGATAAAGAAACAGAATGCACAGTGTTTATTTAAAACAATTGCAAACTTAATAAAAGGATATTGGCCAATTTTCCCCAAAACATGTCAGCTGAATAATTAAATTACCTAATCAGTGAAAGTAATTGTAGTTGATTTTAAATTTTTCAGTTTTTATAAATCAATCATGTATGGTGTTTTAAAATATCTTGGAAGGATCCCTGTAACATAAATAATCTTCTCTTGGAAATGCCAACACTGAAAGTTAATAATACTCATACATTTTATTAATATTTTAAAACATCTTACTGTGACTGGGAGTGTGTTGCAAATGGAGCCCTAAATCATTGTGACAATTTATATATTAAAAAGACAAATGTAATTATAATATTACCATTAAGGAGAACCTTTTGTAAGGGTAATTACTTCAGTGCTACAGTTGGTGTTTAACCTATGCTATTTAGTAGTACTGATAAAAATGTTCTGATGGCTTTGCTCTGGCAAATTATGATTTAATTAAATCTCAATTTTTTGAATATATTGATTTAATATTTTTTTCATGTAGAAATGAAGATTTATTTTTATAAGATTGAAATATTTAACGTACATTGCATTATTTTGACCTTTATGTGGGAATACAGATTAGCAAAATCAAGTTATATTTACTCAACATATATGGATCAAACCAAACTGTGTTTTGTTTCTTCTTTAATTCAAGGTATTAAATGCCAGGAATCTTTTAGTTCAGTGATTCCAAGTCAGGGCCCAGAAACTCACAGAGAAACTCACAGAGGTTCTGGTATTTGATGTTGCCACAGAGATGTACAGAAGTTTCTTCTGCTTTGCTCATACTAAGGTCATGTGATTAGGCTTGTCATGGCCTGGGTTCCCTGCAAGACCTGTTCTTTAGATAATATCGATCTGTGATCTAAGACCCGTCTGTCTAGACCTGGTTGTCAAAGAACTGGCTAAGCACTGTTTCCTTTTAGGTGGTTTTACCTCTCCTGCCCTTATTCTATTAGAAGTTACAGTTAGAGTCATTAGGAACACTTTGCTGTTGCGTCAAAACCAAAAGCTCTGTGGTTGTGGGCATGGTGGAGAAGACAGGGGAAGCCTGTTGTTCTCATCATCCATCTGTTGTTAAGGAGACTGTGCTTAAATGGTGAAGAAAGTAATTTTGGTTCTGCAGCAAAAGACTGTGCTGTCTCCAAGCAGAACATGGAGTTTAAAAAACTCTCATGTCTATCGTATGATCCCTCTATGGACATGCAGAGAAGGAGAGACCCCTACCCAGAACTCAAAGCTCAGGTGTTTTTCCAGAAACAGACATCTCAGCCTCATTCTAATTTAATGAAGATGCTCAAACAATGTTTGTTTCTGTGAGAATAAAGAGGAAATTTTGGAGGTTTTCATAAACTGATGATGTTGTACTGTAGCCAAAATAAATAGCCTCTGCTCTTATATTTATATGTAATATTTATTTGTATTATATATATTTAAAACCATTACACATGGATGGAAATGTTTTGCAGACTCTTTGACCTGTAATAGTATTTTCAATATGGCTATACAGCTCTGTATTTCACTTTACCAATTGTTATTTAATTTTTTAAAAATTAAGGATATTGCAGCTTTCAGCCTTTTTGAATGTAGAAAAATAACTTCTTTAGCAACACAATAATTGTTAATAAAACTAACGCGGTCATCTGCAAATTACTGGAATAATGTGCTTTTGCTTACAGGCAGATTTTCAGTCAGATATGAGCAATGAACTGTAATTCCTGTTGTTTCAGTTGAAAGATGAAAATGTAAGTGTAATTTACAAAGAAAACAAGAAGAAATGCTGTTTGGCTTGCCCTTCTTTGCAATCTATTAGCGAGAGGTAGTCAAGGGAAAAACAATCACCAACATTTTCAATAATTAACCCGTACCTCCTAGGCAGAAACCAATTTTTGAAAGGAAATTAATTCTGAGAGAACATGATTGAAATAATTTCCCTCTCTGCTTTGTTCTGTTGTCTTGCTGGTGGGACAAAGGAAAAGTGAATACTTACAGAAATTATTTGACTATCAAAGCCCAACCTTCCCTTTCAGTAGATATTTGGTCTGTCTCAGTTTCTTCCTCACAGTTTTTTTCCTAGGCACAAATGATCTGGTTTTGGATAATGATGCAGTATGCAAAATGTGTGTCAAATCTGCCTCTGAAAATGAGATATTTATGTGTGCCATTACTTGGTTTGTGCACAATAGAAAAAAAAAAGCCCAGATATTTAACGTACATAGACTTTGCTAAGGAATTGGTACATACTCCTGGTTCTTCCCATGGTGTGTGGTGGCAGACTCTAACATGTGGTCCTGTGCCTGATAAATCTCACCAGGCTCTTCCCTGCTTTTCCTCCAACAGTGGGTGCATTCTCCCAGCTCAAAGGAGCAAGAGGACCTGAAAAATATATTCTTGTCTCCTTATGCCTGAACACGATATAAAGCTAGGACAGATACAAATATTCTGAAATACTTTTCTGGCTAGTTCTGCTGGTCTTGTAGCTACGGGCCTGGGTTTTCTCAGTGAAATTTAAAATTCACTGGATTTAAAATTACTTCAGACTCTATTTCATTTGCTTATCTGTGATCTACCTGGTGAGGTCTGCCTGCAGGCCAAATTCCAGCTTTTACAGCTTTTTCAGCTATGATAACCTAAAGTAAAGGGGATGAGATGCAAATGAACAAACCAGCCTCACTTTAGTTTAGTTAGAAGTAATACTAAAGAAATGGGAATTAGTTTTAAGAAGTTGGGATCAACAGAGTCCATAAGCATGTGCCTGGGGATAGTCCCTGAGGAAAATTAAATGTGTATGTGTAGCCTCAACTGCCAAACCATTAAAAAAAAATAAAGTCAAGCAATTAAAAGGCAGAGATATTCCCATTTGACATGACTTAACAGAAAGAATGCCTGTCTCTCAAAGACAGCCAACAGCTTCAGTGTCCTCTTATTAGGAACATCACTGAGTAATAGGACAGAAGTGCCAAATCTTGCCTGCCTCATGAGAGTACCCCCACTGACTTAAAGGATCCTGCTAATGTGCATGATAAATTCACTGCTGTGGATTTAGCTTTCAGTGTTTGAATGAATGGGAAGTAGGACAGTGAAATTATCTAACTAGTTGTTTCTTGGATTTGGGATGTTAAAGGCTTTTAAAATAATTTGGAGTAGTAGTTTGCTTAGGGTTTAGGTTAGCAGTTATATATAGTAGGTCATTTTCTGTATGGAAATGAACATTACTTTTACGACGTTTCACTGAAGGTAACTTTGGGATGCTGACAGATCAAGAATTGAACTGAGGAGTCACTGAGTAGGTATTTACATGAATGGTCAATGTCTCTGCCTAGTTCCCTTAGTTAAAGGTATTCACAAAAGAAAACATCTTTAAGAAACATGCTCTTCTAAAAAGTCAGGGTTTGGGAACTCACAGATAGTGACCCTCTTGGGATAGTTGTTTTATGTTTATAATGCAACATACTAAACTTGAAAAACCTGAAGGTAAGATGTGAAGCTTTTTAGATAACTGATTTCCAGAAAAAATAAACAATATAAAGTTTTGTCTTTTGGTGCATCTTTGGACATTCTCACTGCGTTCAGCACAAATAGTGTGTGCATCTGTCTGGCAGCTAAATTTCAATAAAATTTTCAATAAAATTTGATTTCCAAATCAAATCAAAATTCCCTACATGTAGCAAAACACCTTGGAGGTTTAAGAAGTATAGTTTTGATCTCTTATTCATGCATTTAACTAGTTGTTGACACTTCTGTTTTAAAAAAAAATCTATTTAGGGGACCAGTGCCTCTTAGTCCACGGAAAGAATCTCAGAGCATCTTTGTTTTCTGTTGTAGGTCCTGATCCTGCAAGTATAGACAAGCTTGTTTTTGATTGTGTGAACCATTCACATCAGTAGGAACTTTCCATAAGCTTGAAGTCAGGGATAGCTGTATGTGCTTTTAGAATACCATCACCAGAAAGTTCTTGCTTTAGAATTGGTTTAAGAACTGATAAAGCTGATAAAGCCTGATGTGCTTGATTATCCAAAGTAAGAAATTCCTCATGCATGGTGTCTAAATTTAGTTAACTGTGCTGATATAGAAACTGCACACAGAAATTGCAACTATTTTCACTAAACTCTTAGAGCAGATATGTCTTTCTTTCTTTCATATTTGCCTACTAGCCACAAGTCATGCTTGGTAATATTATCAGCAAATGTTTATTCATAGGTGAATATAAAGAGAGAAAAGACAGGTTTTGAAGAAAAGAACCAAGTAGTATTTGCTTCCAAACAAGACTAAAGAATGGGACAGTTTCCAGTTGCCACTTGGGTTTCTACTTCCGCAGTTCTCAGGTTTTAGGAATAAAGAAATAAAGATTCCATTTTAAGCACTGGAGTAGTTTTTTTTTTTCTTAAGAGGAGTATCTCTAAGGCTGAAATAACATGGTACAAGTGCAAGCCTTTCTTCTTTGATTTTCAGATTCAGATTTTGGATTGGATGCACACACCTGTTGATAGTGTCACCTAAAGACAAGTGCCAAGTCTGTGAAATTTTGATTTAAGATGAATTGCTTTGTAGGCACTGTGACTCCACAGCAAAGCAAGTGACTTGGAGCAGCACTGCAGTGGCAGTGTATGTGAGAAGTACACTTTCGGATAGGCAGCCTATTTACCTAACAAAAGTTTGGGCTTGTTTTCCTGGTTTATTTGGTGATGTTAGAATTGGGTCCTGTGAAAATGGTTGTAGCGTTTTAGAATATGACCACAAATGAAGAATACAAAGCTTAAAGCAGTTTAACTCTTTAAGCCAGGGAGTGATAATCTCTTTTGACACAAATGGTATCTCAGTAATAAATATCTAAGAGAAAAGTAAAAATGTAATGCTTTTTATCTGGCATTGGTAAGTCACTGGACCTATTTATATTTAACTTTCAGCATTTTTTAATGGAGTGGTAAGATGGACTATTCAGTTTGCATGGTAGGCATGTAAAATTTTGCTTTGATTATGCTTCTCTATAAATTTGTCTCCAAGATCTGTAGAATCAGCCTGTGAAAATAGTGACAAATATATTATATACAAAGATCAAGGGAAGCTACCAGAGTAGTTTTGTTGCTCTGTCTATTGTTTTGAGTGGAGTACTGGATCTGAGAGACTTTCAAAGTCATGGCAGTGCTAATAAATTTTGAAAGGAAATGATTTAAAGATTTGATCTGTACATTGTTATCTGAACTGCAGTAATGCTCAAAGCATTGTTTTTTCCTGAGCAAATAGCCACATTAAAGAAAAAATCCTAAAGCATGTATAGATAGGCTTGGTTGTGTGTTCATGAAAAAAAGAAGGAAGTGAACTGACTTCCTGACTTAAAAGCTTTTGAAAAGTCAGCTTGGCTTCTGCTCACAAATCCTCTCAGTTTTGTGTCCTCAGGCTTTAAAGAGTGGGTAAACCTTATGTTGTTTTGGGTAGCTTCTGTGTGGGTGAATTTAGACAGGGTGAGGTAAATACGCCTTTATGAATGGGAGCAGTGTTTCTGTGGAAGCTGCGTTACGCTTGTCCCTTGCTACCCCATCATGGTGCTGAGACATGAGAGGAATAGGGGAGAGCTGAGACATATTCCCATTGAAACCTCTGCCTTCCAGCTTTGTTCTTTGTGGAAATTAAACCCTGCTCTGTACCCTAGAGAAATATCCCACTGCTTTTTCTCCAGTGACAGCATAGCTCAGCTTTCAGGGAGATGTGCTACCAGCAGGACTAGAGAGGGTGCTCAGGTACCATAGCATGGCGATGATTCTTTTGCTTGCAAAATCCCAGGTGGTAACCCAATGACTATCTTTTTTTTCCTATAGGGTCCTACATTTCCTGGCACATAGAGACACAGTCAGATTTATATAAGTTTCATCTTGCCATTTCTGGTAAAGCTCACACCTCAAGTTATAGACAGGTAGCCTATAAACATGGGACTTTTCTTGCAAATTCACATGAATGTTTTCAGTTATTCTCCCTTGTGCTGTTCTTTCAGGATGATGAGTGTTGTTCAGCAGATGGGACACTGGGTTATTGCGTTGATGAAATAAATTATGCTCCTGGACTTCCCACTCTACTCCATGATTATGGGGGATTCATTTTATCTTTTGTATCTCTTTCCAATCAATACCCTCATGCTAATGACAGTTAAGGTTTTGGAGTAAAAATTTGAAATCTATGGATGCAAAAAGACTATGTTTCTATGTTACTAAAAAGTATCCTGCAAAATCTACTAAAATCGCCATGCTATCCTGACATGAAAAAACAGGCATATATGTGTGTGTGTGTGTGTGTGTGTGTGTAAAACCTCCAAAGTGCACACTGTAGCTTTTGCAGGATTTTACAAATTCTAAACTTTCATTGAAAATAGAATAAAGGTCAAATTCTGCTTGCCTTACACATGTATGAAGTGAACAGTTGTACTATGGTGAGGTGCTGCCAAGATTTGAACAATGGGGTCTTTCAGAAATGTTCTTCCTTATCCAGTGATAAATTCTGTGTGGTGACATATGTGTGCACACAGAGGAGAAGAGAGGGACTGAGCAATATATGCCTTTGTTTTTACATTTTAAACCAAAGTGGATTTTTTAGAACCCAGAAGCCAGACAGCCTGTTGTAGCCCAGTAATGTCGTGTACTTTCTGTTCATCTAGGCACAGTATGATGTTTGCGACTTTAATTGGTACTAGCGTTATTAATATAAAAAGGCACAGTTGGAGCATTAACATTGTATGCTTTTGAGGATGCCATAGGGACATATGTTACATATTCCCATAGGCAAAATGTATTGAAGTTGTTATTTAGTGTGATTAAAGAAGGAAAAGGATGTTCAAAGTATTTTTGTGACTTCTGTCTCAGTATATTTTTATAGTGTGGGTAGATTACAAAAAATAAAATCTTTGGCTGCAAAGTTATTTCATGCATGTGATGTGAACATGCATTTTTGGACCCCTAGAGGTTTCAGTCCATCTCACTGTAGTCATAGAGTCTTTGCTGCAGTAGTCTCTATGTAAAACTTTCTTCTGCTGAAGAAGAATGTCCTGTGAATAGAAGCAATAGACAATATAATTTTGTCAAATGTTGTCAAAATGACAGCATTCATTGCAACATGTTCCAGCATAAACTTTTCAGTGGAGAAGAATGACATTGCTTAAATCTTATTTCATTTTTGTAGGTAAATTCCGTGTGTAATTCAATTACTGTTGCTTTGACTCCCTTTCTCTCTCCCATCCAACATCTTCGCTGTGATGGACGTTTGTGGCTAAGCCTGCCTAGCCGTAGCCATCTGCAGTTTCAAAACTAAACAGCCTTGATAGTGTCATGTTGTGCCTCAGATCCATGCTGTGTTGTGCCTGATTCCATGTTGGGGGCATATTTGGTGAGGCAGAGAAGCTTCTCGGGCACAAAACTTAAAAGGAATTAAAATAACCATGGCTGGATATCATGGGGGCAAATGGGCACTTAACTAACTGTGTCCGAACCAGGATGTTTTTACTTATCTAGTCTATGTCAGAGGTAGAATGATGATCTGAAAGTCCAGATTTGGGAGGTCTGGGAAAGGCTATCCCTTGTCACCAAAGGGAAGACGCACCCAGAGGAAAAGGTATGCTTGCTACTGCAAACTCTGCCCCACACTGAGTTCTTCAGAGAAAAGGGAAACTTTAAAGAATCTGCAAGGTCTTTGGTCTTTGAAATTGTCTTGTTTAAATGCCATGTAATTTTAATAGACTAACCTGTGCTTTGGTTTGAAGACTTAAGATCCTACATCAGAGCAGCAGCAAGCTGCAACAGGCTTCTGGGGAAAAACTTTTGCAAGTTCCAGTCTGAGCTGCTTGTGTTGAATGTCATGAGTAGTTCTCAGATGGCTCTAATTCATCTAGGAGTGTGGGTGACTTGCAGATGCTTTTTCCTAGAGACCCACATTTCCAGAGCAATGTACTCAGGGACTTGCCAGCATTGAACATGCGTGGCTAATACAGTAACTCTGAGAGGTACAATTTTTAATTTCAGTGAAAACCAGTCAGAAGAGAGTGAGATGAGTGTAGTAGTCCATATATCTATATTAGCAATAGTTTCCTCATTTTATCTTTTGAAGATTTATTGTTTGGAGTAGAGCTATGACTTGCAGAATGTACATCATCTCTATTTTATCAAGGGAAAGAAGATAGTACTGCTATTTTATAGTATAGTTTTTTATGGTTTAAGAAATTTGAAGGCAACTTGCAAATCTAAGCACCAGTCAAGGTTATGGCTAGGAGGGTAAAAGGCAAATCCTGGATTTCCTTAAGTGCAATTTAAAAAATCATCTGGATACTATGTGGTCTACTTCTGTATCACAGTACTCCAGCGTGTCCCCTGATAAAAATGTTTGTTAATTCTGTTGAAACTTCTCAGCTGTTGAATCAGTGCAACTTCCTAGGCTGGGATCCCAGATCATGGCACTAAGAGGGAGGACCAAGAAGAACTTACTGAAATGACAGGTAGGAGGCTGAAAGGAAGGTGCTCCCACATCATCCTCATGTTTCAGAACCTTTTTCATCCAGAAGCTGGATGCCTTCTACTGACCTGAGTGGAAAAAATTTTGGAACAGTTCTCCATAGAATTTTTTATATGTGAAGTGGGTTCGGTTTTGATGATGTCCTAATTGAATCTGTTTCCAGTTTAGTTTCCTGTCCATGTCATCCAGTACTCTTGGCATCCTGTTTGGGAATCAGGAACCTCTTTATTCCTGGACATTGGGGTGCATAGCTGTGAGGGCTGTGACCAGAATTTCACTCATCCGGGACCCTGGAGCAACCTGCCAGGGTGACTTCTGGGAGATGGCTCTCCCTTCATTTCCACAGCAAGGTTTGGAGGTTTGGTCTAGATTTATTCCAAGTATCTCATTTTGAAATATCAAAATCTTTCACTTGCTATGCTCTATCTTTAGTGCTATTTAGAAGGCCAAATCAGTTTATTGCACTTGGTGTCTGGTTTCTGATAGTGGCCATTACTAGGTGCTGAGGAAGATGCTTCATAGGGTCTTAAAATGGCAATCATGGAACTTGTGTGCTCACAAGTTTCCTCCTGCCCTGGACCAGGCACATAAGGGCTCTCTGTTTTCTGAAAGATCCAGAAAGTTACATGTGTCCTGTAAGTCATATTAAAAAAAATCTTGAAGCCTGAACCGTGTACAGTAACTTTAAAATACTTCTGAAATGATTGACATTCCCTCCTTTAACGGAGCACAGTGACCACTGTTAAATTTTTATCTTTACAGTATTTCTGCCGATGGAAAAAAACTGAATACTGAAATGAATGGATTAGGTCACTCTTTTACTCTCTTTGTGTTTCCTGTGTAAACTTTTTAGAGACTGGTGCTTGCTGTAGTTGTGTGAATCAATTTTCCAAGCAAACATTTATTGAACAAAATTTATTATAGTGGATGGAGTTTGGGGTTTTTTGTCTTCCTCATGACAAGAATTTTGCAAATAACAGTTACTATGGAGTTTATCTAACCACTTACTGCTAAGGAAGTAGTGTTACATTGCCTGATGGAGCATTTTAGGCATACAGAGAATTGTTTACAATCAATCCAGAAGGGAACATGGCTGGAATAAATTTAAATAGTGAACACAGTTCTGGAAACCATTATGCAAAAAGGACTTCAGCAAAATCTAATTATTTGAAATTACAGTTTCATAAAAAACTGAAAATGTGTTTAAGAAAGGGTAACTTAAAAGTGATAAATCTGTTTAATCAATCTGTACTCTGGAAGTATTTTTTACTATAGGCAGTTTACCTTCTATGGTAGCTTGTGTGATTTTTTTTTTTCTCCCCTGCAATATAGCTCTCAGTTAGCAGCCCCTTTTTACTCATGAGAATGTTCTCTTTCTTCTTTCTCTTCCTTCAGAACATAAGATGAAAATATACAAGTTATTTAGGTTTAAGCAGGCAGATTTAGTGATTTATTTTTGTTTATTTTGTCCGTGAGATATAATTTACTATATAACTGGTAACACAGAAACCCAACCTCTAACAACTCAGTTATGCTTCCTCAGCTGCTGGAGTGTAGGACACAGCATGTCTGATTAGAGGATGGGACCAAAAAGGATGGAGTCTGCATACTGCCATAGAGAGTGACTGGTCCACAGAAACCACGTGGAGAGAGATATTTTGTGGTGAAGATGATGTTTTCAGAGAATTAGATAATCAGTTGCTTTTTCATGTGTTACACAGTGGGTCTTCAGCAAGTGGTGTTGTGCAACTGGGACTTGGGTTTTGGTGGTACCAGGCATGTGAGTGGATAGCAGAGACCCTTACCACCCCTCTTGGCTGTTGTGCTTACAGCTAGGTGGTATGGGAAGCAGGGCAGAAGCATCCTAGAAGGGATGAGTACTGCAGGATGCATTAAGGTGGGAAAGAGATGGAGCAGGGGAATAAGAGAAAAGTCTTTGGAAGATGGCTGTGGTCTTGATGGTGTGGTTAATGTCATCTAAAGTTGTGATAACTGACCTTGGCTTAGTTCAAAAATCAATTTGGGATTTGCAGAAGTAGAGGAGGAAAGGAGTGGAATTGGTAAGATTTAAAGGCAATACATATGACAGTCTTTAAATTACCCACCTTTCAAAACCTGGAAATAAGACCAAAATTCCTAAATCTCAGAATTCGCTTCTGCTCAGCAGGAACTGAGTTCTGTCTGCTCCTGCTGGTGTTTTACAGCTATACCTCTACTGGGACATGCAGAAAGATTTCCTGGGTCCCAGGTCCAGTTTTATCTTTGTTTCTTAACTTTTATGGTTCTTCTAAATCTAGTATTAGTCTGATGGTAACTAAGCTGGAATGCTGCACTTTGTTCTTTGGTATCTTACACAATTTTTATCCTTTGCTTTTCTGTTTGCTTACCATTAATTATATTTTTTTCTATTTATGTATTCAATACTGTTTTGATTCAATGGAAATGTTAACAAATATGAAAAATACTGTCGAAGTCAAGTATGGTTTCCATCCAAAATACTGAGTAATATATACTTCCATCCATGATTTGACTGAAAAATACAGAAAGCAGTAATTTTCTTATCAATGGTACTTATGTAGAAGTTGCTGCCTTTGAAGATTACAAAAAAAGGCCTCTGAAAGTTTTGGGGTATGAAACTCCCTGCTTTCAGAGGCATCATTTACTTTTGGATTTTGCATCTAAATAACTAATGAAACATTATTTTATTGATCTACGATTGTGAACTTTTATTTCCTCAGCTATCATGTACGTAATGGGAGCACTTGGTCCTGCAGCTGGATACTTACTAGGAGGACTTCTTATTGGTTTCTATGTTGATCCTAGGACAACTGTTTATATTGACCAGAGTGATCCCCGATTCATTGGAAACTGGTAAGGGTCAACCATTTTTCAAAACTACTCTCTGAATTGCTGGTAGGGAAATGAGACAGGTTGGGCAATCACATCCCTTGAGGGCTACTTTAAGTCTGTAGAAGGAGACCAAGGAAGAGGAGGTTTCTGTTGAGTACTACACACTAGCCTCTGACAGAGAGGGAGCACTTTCACAGAAGCGCATGGGCACGTTGTGTGGAAAACCGCTGCTCCAGAACTGGCTCTGAGCGCTGTAGGTGCTGACTGACAGGATTCAGTACAGGGGTGGCAGGACAGAATAGCTGTGTTGCAGGTGGCCATAAAGGATCGCTGGTGCCCAGGGCTGAGCCCTTCCTGCTGAAAGGTGGGTTAATCCCTTCTTTGGTTTTCCAAAGCAGGCAGCACAAACCACTGAGCTCTGCTGCCCAGATGAGAAATGGCAGACTTCATTTACCCTGGTCCAGGAGAAGGAGATAGAATGGGGTCAGAACATGGCCTTTCCAGTCTTGTTTCTCAGGGTGATGGCTCATGTTTAGGCTGCAGATGATGAAAAACGTCACATTATTCTCTAGTTAATAGTAGGCTTCCAATGGTGCTGAGATGTAATGGCCATAATTGTTAGCTGGTTTCTTTGGGCAGCTCTTTAACAAAGCAGGTCTTGAGGAGACTTTAACTGGCTTTTCTCAGATAATTAATAAATCTGCCTTGAAATTTTTGTGCAAGTCTAGAAAAGGCTTAAGTTCATTGTTCCAGGAGGAGACCTCTACTTTGTAGGTGTAGGGTGCAGTGTCAGTTCTTGTGCACTGGGTTAGTGTTTATCACTGCACTATCGTAGTCAGACTGTATCCATTTCTATTTGTCCTGCTGTGATCTCTCATTTGATGTGAAAAATTATCTCTTTGGAGTGTTCTTAAAATTTTGCAGATTTAGTCCTGCTTTATTTGTCTTACTTAGTCCAAGAGCATTGCTGTACAGGACCGTCTAGCCAAATTTTCAGAGGGAGAAAGGCAAACCTGAGTGCTCAGTTAACCTGTGACCTTGAGGTTAACAACTGTACTCTCATATGTATTCATAGAAAAGATTACTCCTGTGAATGTGCTACAGTGTCAAAACCAGGCTTTGACTATCCTTGAATAAAAGATTTGAAATCAAAGCAAAATATTATACATTCTTCATAAAATTCTTATGTTTCATGTGTTATTAAGGACATGTCAGAACTGGTAATCAGCATCTGATCATTACTTTTAAACAGAAATCAGGAACAGGCCCATAAATATATTTGTTAATTGAAATCAGTGGGCCTATACGAATGTGGGGTAAGCTTTTGACTTTATCTACAATGCAACCACTGATAAAACTGTCTTATCATGGGGGCATACTTGTGTGAATTTTAGCTTAAACAGCTCTGGTGAAGGTAAAATAGCCAAAGCATCAGAGACACATCAATTTACTGCTTCTCAGACCATTTGCATCAGGCTCCGTGTTGCAGCCGATGGACATTCACTACAGCTCCTTTAAGCTAGCTTGGATATACGTGCAACGTTTTCATAGCCAAATGCATAAGAGATTGGACAAAAAATGTGTGTTCTTGCTCATGAATAACAAGTTTATCTACCCTCTCTCAAAAGAGTGAGTGACAGGGATGGATGCCCAGTACCAGCAGAATGCTGTAACCACAGAGCTCCATGGCAAAAGTGGTGAGAAGTCACCTATTACAACTGTTTCTGTGGGTAGGCTTTAAGAGCATCTACTGTACCAGACATTACAAGCAAAATAGGGAAAAGAGCCTTGTTTGTGCATTCAGATTTTATGTCAAATTGATAAATAGATTTTATGTTTCTCCAAGGTTTAATGTCACCTGAATGAGTATCTTGGTGATTTCAGCTTTGCACGGGGGTGCCAGCAGAGGTGATGCAAATATGATCGAAGCCAAGGGCAGGAAATAAGCTGTCATAAGATCTCCGAAGGCGAGTCGTATTCTAGCCAACATAGAAAAGTAGAAGTCATTCAAAGTTTCCTTCTTCCATCATGTTGATTAATTCTGTAGAGTCTGGCTTTCCTTGAAGGGTGTTCCTGGTTCTTGTATTACTCTAATATTTGACTCTCTCAATTTGTTCTCTCTTTAATTTCTAAAGAGAAAATTCCCTGCTATCTGATCTCTGATAATTTGTTTCACAATCTGTGATGGTCTCTCATAAAAGTTTTGTGGTTTTCATAGCATCTGCACCTCATTCTCATTTCTCTTCCCGAAGCTTTATCTATCCATTAAAATGAAGACTTATGCTGTGAGGATTGGTCTTTTGTCCCTTGCTACTCACTGACTGCCCAGATGCAGAGCGCTCTGGAAGTGTAGACTTTCATTCTAATGAAATCTGTTTTCTGGGACCATGACATTTTCTCCTTGCAGGGAAGTGCTGCATAGCCAAGTTTATTTATGTAATCTAACAATTTGAAATATAAGAGTAGTCTAGCACTTAATTCAGCTGACACGCTTTTTAAAAGTAAGGTGCAGCTAAGTTAATAGGCAGTCATATTTGAGTTTTCGCAGCCTTGTCTCCTTTGAAGTGAATTAGTGTCTTTGATTCCCATCTTTCCTTTATTGTAGCTGTAAGGTTTCTAACTTATTGCAGGGACCCTGTGAAAAAATTCCATTATTAAGGGAAGTAATGATTACAGACAAAATATTAAGTACAAGAACTATGATATATGGCAACAAAAATTGCAGTAAACCCTATTTTTTGCTTAAGGTGTTCCATTCTAAGAAGTATATTGCATATATGCAGGACAGGTAACTTGGTTTATCTCTTGTGAAACCTGATAAACAAACTAAGTGGTTATTTCTCAGGGTTATTTCTGATCAGATTCTTCCTTGAGTTTCACAGAACTTGGGTTTGTGCTCCTGAGTTTTGGACACCTGGGCTTTCTGTAGGTCCTCTGGGCTAAATTACAGGCCAGCTCTTTATGCCAGCCCGTCAAATGTTTAGAACTGCTTTTTATTCAAATGTGGTAACTGTAGGGATATCTGTTAGAAATCATCCATCATGTTGATGTCTTTGAGAACTGTTAATGTGCCATAGGATCTCATTAGTTGTGGAGTAGCCCTTGGCAGTCTGTCAGGTGCTTTGAATAAAATTTTCTTTTGCTGACACTTTTCTGAGTGATTGCCTAGTTCTGAATCTGTTTAATACTTGGATCTTCCCATATAGTCTTTCATCGGCATTCCACACAAGAAGTTTAAAGGAATTGCTCCAGCACTGTCTGGTCCTTCCGTGGCTTTAATTGCTTTTATTTGAGGTCCTAAGGCTTGTGCAGATGCCTTTGAGGTATTGTCCTGCATATTTTCTTTGACATTAGAAGACAGAAAATCAAGGGCTTTTAAATTAATACAGATCCTGTTCTGACCTCTCATTTCCCATTGTAGGCATTTTTATTATTTTTGATATCCCCTTTTGTCTGTTTCCTAGTTCTTTGATATTTCTGCAGGAAAATGTGAAGTGTAGATGTTGCTGATAGTTGCATCCAGTGCTGAATTTGTGACATTTCCAGCACTCAGTATGCTGTCATAATGGTTCCTTTGGATTTGAATTTCATCTCATGCTGTATCACAGGCACTGTCTCCTTTACTGTTTCCTGCTGAGTGGATGGTTTCAGGTTTCTGCCTGTTATTACCACAGATTGTTTCTTTGATCGGTACCTTTTCAGCTTCTGCCTTTGAGATCCTGAACGGAATGTTACTACATTTTTATACAGTCGACTGATTTATTCCCTGCCTGATAGTGCTGACTAATCCTGCTAAAAGTCTGGTTTCTAATCCATGTATGTTATCAGCTAAAATGAATGAATAGAGGATTTTCTGTTTACATAATATCAAAACTAGTCAAGACTTTCAGTCACTTAGATGTGCCTCAGAAAAGCTTCCCGCATAATCTTTCTAACAAAAAAGGTGTTACTCATGGCTGTTTGTTTGGTGTTTGCCTTTGCATAACCATTTACCACACAAACCATTATACATGCATATGAATTTTTCTTCATTTAAAAATGTAATTTGCAATGTCTTTGCATTACAATATGAGTTAAAATGGTTTTGTTTCTTGTGCAGGTAATCCTGTCTACTCAGTACTTATATCTTTAAAATTTGAACAAATATGTAATTAGTATGTTCCTGTTGTATCTTCCTTTTTTAAGTGTAAAGGATGTACAAAAGGATTGTTCTGTAAGCTGTGATTTGAAGGCAAAGAGCTTCCATTTTCCATTGTCATGGTTTGATATTGCAGTATCGTGATTGATTTCGCTGAAACTTCCAAACACTAGTGTAGGTTGGGGGGGTGGTGTGTGGGGTTGACCTTGGCTGGCTGCCAGTTACCCACCCAACTGCTCTCTCACTCCCTCCTGCCTCACCTCAACAGCAGGAGAAAATATGACGAAAAGCTTGTGGGTCGAGACAAGGACAGGGAGAACTCACCAATTACCATCATGGGCAAAACAGACTTGACTTAGGGAAATTAATTTGATTTATTGTCAGTTAATACAGAGTAGGATAGTAAGTATTAAAAACAAAACTACAAACACTTTCCACCCACCCCTCCCTTCTTCCAAGGCTCAACTTCACTCCCAACTGTTCTACCTCCTCCTCCCAAGTGGTTCAGGGGGACAGGGAATGGGAGTTCTGGGCTATTCAATACACTTTGTCTCTGCTGCTCCTTCCTCCTCATACTATTCCCCTGCTTCAGTGTGGGGTCTTTCCCATGTGAGACAGTCTTTCATTAACTGCTCCAGCATGGGTTCTTTCCACAGGGTGCAGTCCTTCAGGAACAGACCAGCTCCAGCGTGGGTCCCCCATGGGTCACAGGTCCTGCCAGGAGCCTGCTCCAGTGTGGGTTCACCACAGGCTGCAGGTGGATCTCTGCTTTAACGTGGACATCCATGGGCTGCAGGGGAACAACCTGCATTACATCGTCTTGTCCTGGGTCTGCAGGGGACTTGCTGCTGCAGTGCCTGGAGCACTTCTTCCCCCTCCTTCTTCTCTCATCTTTGTGTCTGCAGGGCTGTTCATCCCACATTTTCCCACTCCCCTCACACAGCTGCTGTGGAGCGTTTTTTACCCTTTCTTAAATAAGTTACCACAGAGGTGCCACCAGCATCACTGATGGACAGTAGTGGGTCTGGTTTGTAGCTGTCTGGAGCTGGCTCTGTCCGACATGGAGGCAGCTCATAGTATCATCTCACAGAAGCACCCCTGCAGCCCCCATCCCCCTACCAAAACCTTGCTATGTAAACACAATACAATTACATTAGTATATAGTGAGAATTGTACTTTCAGGACATGAGAAGTCTTTGGGTGAGGTCATCCTTCTTTATGGACGCATCAGTGTGAGTTTATCCACGTTTCCCGGTAGTCTTTCACTATGAGATTAACTTAAAGGAGAAATTATGTTATGTGATACTCTACTATCAGCCTTCTGACTGCAGAAGGTTAACTCTACAATATTTTCTAGTAAGGCCCTTTTGCCCATGTATGGTGCTGTGGTAAAGTTCATTAAGTTTCTTGGCCTCGGGGACGGTAACTGTATGCCTGCAGTCTGAAGGGCACTTTTCTGGCATTCCATACATTGCCCTCTGTGTGGGTATGTCCCAAGTCATTCCGTGTGAGCCAAGGGATCATTGCAGGGTTGTTTATATCCTGTTCATATAAGACACAGGGAGAGAAGAGAAAATTCTCTGTGAAGGGATATTTCAGGTTGTGGTCACAGAACAGAACTAGAAAGTTTTAGACATAAACCCTGGCATGAACTGCAACACATCAGTTGTTTACAATCAGGCTTTGGGAGCTCTTCTTTGGGAGGGGAGAGAATTGGACAGTCAGGACAGTGAGAGGTAGGCACTGGAAAACAGCAGATTTAGCCCTGATGTATCCATCTGGACATTATATCTTCTTGTGCTATGGATAACTTTTTTCATGTTCTCCAGAGGAGTACTGTATTGCTTTACTGGGAGTTATCCAAGAAAGGCAAAGTAAAAGTGAGTATCTACTTCTTAGCACTTGGTACGGAATAATTATCAAAAGTGAAATTTTACAGGAACTTAAAGCTGACACTATTTCATAATATTTGATGGGTTCTGGATAAATGACTTTATCAGTATACAAGCCAACAGAAACATTTTCTAATTAAGTGTATTAGTGCAGTGAAGGCTCTCCCCCACTCTAGTCCTTTACTCTTAATGTCAATGTTCCATATTTTGCAAAATATATGTCCAGCCAGTACAGCCTGTAATAATCACTTGGGTTTTTTAGTTCATGTGATGCATTGACTTTCATTCCTGTTCTTGTCTCCTGGCATTAGGTGGAGTGGATTTCTCCTTTGTGCCATTGCAATGCTCCTTGTGATATTTCCCATGTTTACCTTCCCGAAAAAGCTCCCTCCTCGACATAGAAAAAAGAAAAAGAAAAAGAAGATGAACTCTGATGATGTTTCAAGTGATGATGAAGTAAAGAAAGAGAAAACAAATAGCAAAATACAAGCAGACAGTGCAGTTCCTGCCTCTATGGGATTTGGAAAGAATGTTAAAGGTGAAGTTTGTTTTTAATTTTTAAATGATTTAGATTTTGTATACAGGGTCATCTAGGATCATACGAGTGTAATTGAAGGCAGAGTTTTGACATCCTGTATCTAATATTACATTCTGCTATTGAGATTTTAATAGATGATTGTCCTCTATAATTACAAAATGCGGTGATGAGTGTAAAACATCCATTTACTTAAATTAAATTATTTAAGTGTTTAATGTGCACCTGTAAAAAACAGGTAGCCTGTTTCTTATAGTTATAGGACCTCTGTTACCAGATATATTTGTATACCTTACAGTTTATAACTGTCATACTTGCTTTAAGCTGTCCTTCATAGAGTGAAGTACTGTTCTAAAAAAAATTATAAGTGAAACAAGTAAAAAGAATTCTAGTATGTTAGTTCAATTGCATTCATGCATTTAGGTAAGTTAATTGAGAAAGCTTAGTTGTTTCATATGCCTTTCCTGACTATTTTATACTGCAAGCTATTTATCTTCAGAAGACTAGGACAAATTAAACCTGTGCTAATTTTGAAACTAAAAGATCAAAAGATTGACAAGGGGTAGAAATTTTTATTTTATTAAAAAAGTAAATTGTTAATATGAAATTTTACAGTAAGTAGTAGTCATTGATAAAATGCTGTGGAGAGAAGGACAGTGGTAAAAAATAATTTGTGTGAAGCATATACTTTTGGAGTTGACAATATAGGCTTAACAGTGTCATAATGTTGAATAGTGTAGGACAAGAATGAATGTGTGTTAATGCTGTTGTGTCCTTGGATTTCATGATATGAATGCTGGTTGTTCGATTTTGTGATAGCCTAACGAATGCAATGGGACTAGGGGAAGCCATGAAATGTCATTTGTACCATTAGATGTAATTTGAACTCAAAACTTTAAGTGTTGTTGACATGAACATTAGTGTTACTTTTTCATTGGGTATCAGTCCAGGATATAATGATTAGCAGATTTTTTAATGATACATTTTTGATCGCTCTTTATATTGAGTAGGCAAGGCTTAGCAAAACCAGTGTAATTCTAAGTAGTATTTGCCCACGTGCATATTGATTTGCTCTACATTGCATTTGCACCTATAGTCTCAGAGTACCCAAAGTTACTGTTAATTTCTGTGGAGGTAAATAAAAAAACAGGAGACCAGAGTTTGCTTATGGTGATTTTACTAGCTTACAAACTAGCATCTTAATCAAGGCACAGAGCAAGCAAGGCAAACCTGCACCATCAGATCTTTCAGAACCATGTTCTCCCTTTGTTTGCAAAGTAGGTAAAAAAGCAGTGGAGAAGCAAGAAAAGCATGCTAGCTTCCTTCTTTGAAGACTCTATTCCCCATATTTGTGGGTCCCCATACATGTTTTCTCCTAAATCCATAAAACTAGGTGTGGGGTTTTTTTGCCTTTCAAACCTACTGGCCTTTGATTAGTAAAAGTAGTTCAGGGCTATTCCTGTCAAGGTTTTTTCACTAACTTAGGGAAGTGGAAAAGGGGAGTTCAGTCTTTGCTGGGCTCCTTCCTAATCATTGCAGGCAGTGCCACAGCAGAGGGACTGCTTCATCCTGTAGGTGTGCCTGGAAAAGATAGAGGTGTTCAGACAAATTCTGCGTTTGGATGAGTTTGCTGATATTGGTTCTCTGTTTCCGTACATGATTTCACCTTCCAGGTCATGTTGTGTCACTACAGGCACAGCAGATACACAGAAAACAAGTATTCTCTTAGGAGAGCATTTCCTAGTACTTTTTTTCACAGAAATGAAAACTTCTGTATATCTCATTTTAATATGTGTTGCTTTGATATGTATCTGCCTAAATGTGCACCGTACCTTCTACAAAATCTTATATTAAAATATTCATGGAGCTACCAAATTAGAGCTTTTCATATACAAAACTTTTCATTTTCTCTAGAGGAGAAACTTCACCACATGGAACAGTGAAAAGCAGCATTGTATTCCACATGTCAGAAAGATACCAAGCAAGTCAAGATAACACAGAGAAAAGTATTTTGCTCTAAGCTGATAATAGCTTTCCCATTAGGTGTCATTTACCCTAGCAAAGAGGGCCTGCAGCAGGAATGCACTATCATTTAATTATTTTTCAAGTTAAGTGGGCTTTATGGAATGAGATCATGCCTCAAGCTTCTCAGTTGAGGTAATTTTGTTTATAATGGGAAGGAAAAAAGGATTGCATGTGTCTAAGTCATTTAGCATTGCTTCTTCTGAGAGGCAATGTACATTTTATACTTCCCATTGAATTTCAAGACTTCATCTTTTTATAGCACCATGGGCAGAAACTCCACTTAGGCAGTAGTCATGAGACTGATGATTTAGTAGGTCACATCTTCTGTTATGTACTAATAAATATCAGTGATTTCATAGTCTACTATGCCAGAGGTCAGTGCCTTTAAATCTGTAAAATCTGTGCTGCTTTGGTAAAGAAAGTCTCAGAAAGAAACTGTTTGTTTTGATGTTCTGATAAGATGTTGTCTTAACTGGGAAGCCCGGCAAAATGATTCTTGCCCTGCTGTAACTTGTCCTAGTTTCATGTAAGTTAGTTCTCTAGATGAATGAAAAGGAATCAAAAAAGGCATGATGGGAGAGGGCTGGGTCTTTTTTCCTGCAATGGCTGCCAGTAGGGGCTGAAGAAATAAACCAAAACTGGCTCCATCTGCAAGCAGCCTTCAGCTTCAGTGACCTGAGCTTTATTTTGGCCCATGAAAGAGCTGAGATCAGATAAAAATACAGTTATCTCTTTGCTTTTTCTCATGTTTCATGATGCAAGGGCTTGGAATTCAGTCTTTTCTTATTTATGTTGCAAGTAAAAAGTGTGAGAGGGAAAATGCTTCTGAGGCAGGTATAAAAAGTATTAAATAAAACATTAAATAGGTCACAGGAGGAAGAGAATTTCATATAGTTTATTGGGAGAAACAGAGGTAGTGTAGATAACGTGAGCTAGAGGAGATTTATAATGAAGAAGCCACGGTTCAATCCCATACTTGCAGATAAATCATGTATCTGAGCAGACAAAACCACTGTTTTCATTTATTACGTTGGTACCCTTAGGGTTTTGTACCATGGTAATTGTATCTACAGTCCCTCTTACTACTATAATGAAACTGTGCAATTGAATAAAGGGGAAGCGTAAAGAAAGTAAATGTATATAATACCTAAATGTACTGATCTAATATGAAGGGTGTTAATTCATTACATGTATTTTGTAGTCTTTGGGATTTTTTAAATGTTTTGAGTTATGTCCCTGTGTACAGCCTTTTCTTAAATGTGGAATATTCTTGTCTGCCTTTTAATATCTGTCAGCTGTTGTATGCCCTTCCCAGTCCATTCCTGCCAGGGATGGAAACAGGATAATAATGCCTGTCAGGGCATCAGCAAAGGTAAAAGAAACTCCCGAGGGGCTTGTGGCTGTAGCGTAAGCCCACTGCAGCGCTTTCCTAAGGGTCTGGATTGGAGTTTCTGCAGTACCCAAAGATTAGTTGGCAGAGATCAGAAGAGGAGGTGGAGACAGTGGTCTGTGTGTGGGGGCGCTCGGTGAGCACTGTAAATGTCAGAGTTCAGCAGACTGTGGGCTGGAGATCCTGCTGTGCCACTGACCTTGAGCGAGTCGCTCCCCCCTCACCCTTTCTTAGGCCATCCTGAAGAGCTCAAAATAGAAGAGGTTGGCATGGCCCCGTGCAGTGATGAGTAGTGTTAGCTGGAGCCTCGAGGACCTGCTCTAAATCAAATTAACAAAAATAATAATCAAATCAAACTCACTCTGAACCCCCCTACTCCTGATGGGATATTAGGGGCTGTCCAACAGTCTGGCCGACACCCAGGTACTTAAGGCATGTCCTGAAAATGCTTGAGGGATCAAGCTGAATGAAGTTGTTTGAATGATATGTGAGTAGATAATGAAATGAAATACATGGCAAAATATTATTCTAGAATTTAGTCATTAGCTTCATGCAAGATATATTTGAAATAGTTGTGTTTGACTGAAAATGTTCATTTCCATTCTGATAAACAAATCAGAAATTCTCAAATCATGGCTCTGCTTTGTACTGCATGAGAGCAGAAGCTGCCCCTGAGACCTCAGTGTGGAGACAGTGTCCTTCAAAGCTGCAGACTTGAATAGAGCTATCCAGGCTTGGAGCACCAGCAGATAGAGGAGGTCCTTCAGCTAATATCTACATCATTCCTACCAGCTGATGGAATACAAGAGGGCAGTGCTGTAGACTGGGATGGTTCATTCCCCTAGTTCCCCTTAGGCTAGATGCACAGCAACAGGTATTAAAAAAAAAAAAATAAAAAAAATTAAAGATGAAAAAGGAGGTGAAGTCATAATTATTTGGGTTTTTATTTAAATTGTCTATAGAGCTTTAAGAGTTTTGCTTAGAGCAGTATTTACAATTTATTTATTGCTTGCAGATTTTTCTTATGCTTTTCCGTTACCATGAATTAAGCAGTGGTCCAGCACACCAGTGAAAGAAAACAAATACTGACTGGGGAAAAAATATTGTCAAAGACCATGAAAGGAAGAAAATTGCTAGTAGACTGGCAAACCAGTCCAGCAAGGCAGATTTCAATTTACTCTTAGTTACATATTAGGTTATTAAAAAATAAAAAAAGGAAGATACTAAGGAAAGACGTTTTAGGAATGTAATCAATAGAGATGTATATGATAGAATTTAGGAAACAGCAAATTCTCATAGGTTTGTTTCTGATGCTCACTTGCAAAAGCAAGAGATGTTTTTGAAGACATCTCAAAATTCAGAACCTGACAGGTTTAACAATGACCTTGAAATCAAAGCCTAGGCCTATGGCTAGTCACACAAAAATATTATGACACTGAAATGTTTTAAATGCATGATTGATTATGTAGTACATAAAGTTTAAAGTTTTTAGCATTCTTGCTTTTTACTAGAATTACTGTGATTGAAAGACATAAGATATTTATAGTGCCTTTTTACTACAGGTTTTCAAATTCAGAAGTGTAATACAGATTCTGTCACGCAGGATTTGACTATTATCATAGGAGGAAATCAGGGAAAAACTAATTCTGAATAGGTATTTTTATTTGCAAATTTCTTACTATATAGCAACTTTAACTTGTGTATCAGACAGTTGCTCTTTAGAAATCACAAAGAGCTTCAACACTCAACTGCTCCAGGTGGTATGTATTAGTGCAGCACGCAGGAATAATTTGGTTTATTTCATGCCAAAAATTACAGTAATCAGCAGAGCTGTTCCCTGAAGAATCCTTCACATGGGTGTAAGAGAACTTGTGCTTATCCCAAGACACTGAGTTTTATCTGTTTATCGGTAGAAATCCAATTTCAGAATACTAATTAGTTTTGAAATTAATAATGACCTTTAGACTGAGTGCTCAGATGAGATGCAAGTAGGAGTCAATAGAAAGTACAGCTCTGTATCTGAACACCAGAGCAAAATGTTCATTAGCTCTGCAGTTCTTTACCTAATTAGTTCTTCACTTAATTAGTTCTTCAGTATCTTTAGATCAAAAATTCTGAATCAGACATTTTCCTGAAGCTCAGTTTTACCAGGTTTTATGATATTTGGACGAGGCCCTTTAAAATAATGCAAAGATCTTGGACTCAACTCTTGGCCAAGTTACTTCCAGTTCATTTCTACAAAGAGGACTTAGTTCATCAACCTGAGAAAATGATATTTTTCTCTGTGATGTCCAGTCTTCTGAAAGTTACTATCTTATTATTTTCCTCCACATGTTTTCAGCACAGGTGAGCAGCTGTCACCAGATAGCTCAGTTTCCAGCAGGACCAATCCTGGCACCCCCTCTTTCTGTTTCACAACTCCATTCCCACAGCTGCAGCAGCACAGTCCTAACCACTTGGTCCTGTTGCAGGGGAGAAACACGCAATCCTGTACATTGTTCCCAGGAAAATCCTGCTACAGCTGCCTGGCTGCAGCCTTATGGCAACCGTTTTCTTAAACTGCATATGATGCAAAAGCTGGATTCAAGAATCTTGGCTCTTGCCCTTTAGTTTCTCTTTGCATCTTAATCCCCATCGGTGAACCCAACACAAGCCAACCCAAAAATAGACACAAATCCAAAGCTGATGAGGTTTGAGGGCTGACATCTGATTGTATTGTCTTTCATTTTTTCTCTCTTGAATTTCTTTTTGAACGAGATAAATTTTGATCAGCTGTATTTTAAACATGCAGCATATTTGCCACTAAATACTGATGTTATTTTATATTTGAAATGTACTTGCCACTGTAATGTAGTTTCTGAAGGTGTACAGTTGCATTACAGTTTCCATATATTCATGTTGATATTCTATTGTCTCATACTCCTGTTATCTTCTTTCTTTCTGTCCTTCTATTGCAAACAATGCCACATCAATTTAAAAAAAACCCAACCTGTAGGTGGTAGAAAACATTGATTCAAATATATGAGTGCTTCTTAATATGATATATTTATTACTTATTTCCACCAAATTTTGTATTTAACATTTAATATGTTTTTTCATAGAGGCAGCAAGAAATCATTTGACTACATTAAAATTATAAACCCTGTACTCATAATAAATTCCATATAAATTTTGATGACTGGCATAAGCTAAGAGTGGATGCAGTCAGACAACTTAGGTGCTAATTTGCAGCCTGACAAGTTTTGACATGACAAGAGTCTAAATTCTGTTTGCTTTTATACAGATAACATACTGGAGTCAGTGGAGAAAGTGAGACAGATTTTTGATTTGACAACCTTTAACATCAATAAAATTTTTACCCAGGAGTTCTTACTCAACATGTTGTGCTCTTGTCATTGAATTTGATGGGCTTTGATTCAAGCAGCATTCAATTTCTGTATGAAGTGAAAAGCAAATGAAAAAGTCCAGACCATAGTAGGTTAGATATAATACTTGAACAGAAGATCTGACTTCAGTAGAAGCCCCAAGGAAAAAAAAAACGTGTTTAAAATCATGCCATATAATCTGGAAAAAATTAAGTCTTGAATGGAGTTATTATCATCTTGTGACGATAATTTGACGTCACTACAGGTCTGAATTAAAAGTATTTAAATGTTTCTTTTAACTACAGTGCTGAATTTCATGGGGTTTTGATGTTTGATTTGAGGATACTTGCAACATCTATGAATGCTTTTTCAATTTAAGTTAATGATGTGTTCTCATTTTTAATTGATTGTTTTATCCCTTCTGAGAATATTGAGTTGTATCTGAGGCATGTTGAGATTCGTTGATATCATTGACATTTTTTCAGTATGCTTTGTCTGCATCTGTTGTAAATAGATTCAAATCATATAGAAAAATGTTTAATTAAAAATCTTTTGGTTTCCTTTCCAAATTATAGTATTATCCCAGCTTTCCAAGTGTTGTCCTTGAGGCAGAGAGTTACAGGGGGAGTATGTGATCTATTTTCCTCCTATGGGGTGCAAAACTCAGTACTGTTGGTTCAGCAGTGTGATATGTGTTATCTCATGGAAAATTTCAAAATAATACATCAGAATAATTCCAAAATCACTACATTGTATAGCTGTTTTTCTTTCCTTTATAGAGTTACTATGTAGAGCCTGTTTCTTCAGATGGTTTTGTGAAAACTGACCTCAGTTGTGTTTGTGAAAAGTGGGACTGCAGCCCCGGGGCAATGCAGTGAGATAGGGTGAGAGCAGACAGCAAAGACTGCAATCCCAAAAATGCACTCTCCCTTCTGCTTAGCAAATGTAGCCAGATGCAGCAAGCCATTATTGCCAGTCCATCTCAAAGAAAATAAATTTGTTTTGTTTCAGTTTGCTTTTGTTTCTCGCTTATTATTTGTAACATTCGTTTGTCATTTTTGTCATTTTATAGAGCTTCCAAGAGCAGCTGTCAGGATCTTAAGCAACATGACATTCCTTTTTGTGAGTTTGTCATACACAGCTGAGAGTGCCATTGTCACAGCTTTTATTACCTTCATTCCCAAGTTCATCGAGTCACAGTTTGGCATCCCAGCTTCCAATGCCAGCATCTACACTGGTAAGTGTAGCGTAGTGTAACCTTGCAAGGGTTGGTGTTCTTTGACAAATGAAATGAATCAGTGTAGGAAATGAACCAAAAACATGCTTGTTAGAACAGGTGATTGGATCCAGTTGTGTGCATTTGGTTAGATATTCAGGCTGTGTTTTGATGTTTGCTCTATGTGTTTAGTAAAATATGAACCCATTTATACTGTTAAAGGCCTGGGGTTTTTTACATAAGCCTAGACAGACTTTTTCTGGTATGTTAATGGTCTTCAAGGGGGAAAAAAGCAACAAAACCAAGTTAGAAAACCTACAGGCATTACTGCAATTTGTGCGCCTTAAAAGATTTTTTAAAGTTCTTATTTTCTGTGAATTTTGCTTCCTCTTTGATCTTTAAAATATCCTCGTCTTTCTTTTTTCCCCAGTCATGTTCCCCAGTTTCTGTTCCATCCTTCAGTTATGTCTCCCCTTCAGGCTGGTGGTTTTCTCCTTATTTACTTATTAACACTGAGTGCACAACAAGTCTGGTCAGGAGAGCTCCCTAAATCCTCCCTCACCTGTCATTTCAGGTCTGAGACCCTTTTTTAGCATGTATATCACTTTCTCTGCTGCCGCAGCGTCGTACAGCCAAGTCTAACTTCTAACAGAACTATAAACCACAAAATTTTAAGCTTCTTACAACTTTGCAGGAGGGAAAGATGGGAACTTCCCTAGGGAAAGGGGCCAAAATGTTGTGCAGAATTGGGGCCCATGTCATACAGATCATCTCCCTTCTCTCCTAACTGCATCAAAGACACTTGTCTTTATAAGCATCTTTTTGACTTCTCCATAGTGCTTCCCGTGTAGAATAGCTGCAGATTTCTGGGCAGGTTAGCTCTTTCCTCCCCCATACTACCAGATATTGCACCTGGGAAAGAGTGATGGAGTGGGGAGTGAGTTGTGGGAACAGGGCTGCAGTATGGACTGAAGCTGCTCAGGGGCATCAGTCATGGAAAAGTAACAGAAGAAAGAGAGAAGATGCAGAGACCTCACATGGGAATCATTTGTCAACTGTAGTGACTGGAAGAAACACAAGGAGTCTTTCTACAGTGCGGAGGGGAAACTTCAGACAAGCACCATGTGGTGACTTCTAGTTGAGAGCTTGCTGGGATGAGATTTTCTTTAGGGCATGAAATCCCTGTGTTCTGTGTACAAGGAGGAAATGTTGATGGATGGGACCATGATTCTGTCTGAAGCTTAGGGTAGCTACACATGCTTAGGAGTTTTACTGTGATAAGTCTTGATGGGATTGCCACTCCATAACTTGTTTCATTCCTAGGATAACCCAGAAACATTCTTGCCAGACAAAATATTCAACAGCCAGTACATTAAAAAAGGAAAAAAATTATGTGACATTGTTCAGAGTGTGAAGCTATTAACACCTGTTGTTTACCTGTTATAAAGTACATGAAAAAGACTGTTATAATGAACCAGAAGATGAGGAAATATCTCAGGCTATGAGCACTGCTTCCAGAACCCCAACTCCTAAACTTAGTATTAAAGTCAACAGTTGTTACTGATTTTATAAATTCTTTTTGTTGGAAAAATAGGAAAAGGAAACTTTGAGATTCTGTACTAGATTTCTACTGGCTAATCTAGTAAAAGACATGTCCAGTTTACAAAATTCTGGTTAGCAAAAGGAGGACTTACGTGTTATTTTATCATTACAGCTATACTTCATTGCCAGCTGAGTACATGTGCGTGCTGAATCTGTTCATATGACTGATGTAAAGTTTTTATTGGTCATTTTCCATCTCAATTCATAAGCAGCAATTCTTTAATTTCTTTCTGTTTTTAAACAAACCTGGCATTAATCATCAGCAAAAATGCCACATGCCAAACTTCATGTATTGAACATGTACAGCTTGTGCTGCAGTCTTGTCTTGCTTGAAGTTTTGTTTTCTACATGTAGAGAAGGTGGCATTTAGCCTCCAGGCTATATAAGTAAAAAAAAAAAAATAAAAGAACTTTGACTTTAGCTTACAGGTAGATCTTAGACAAGTCCAGGTAAAAATTTTGGATGCTTTGCTAGTGGATCTACTTGTGAAAAAGAGTAACATTTCAAATAATTTGTAATTGGAAGAACTGCACACTGTGTATTATAAAGCACTGTTTGAGTAACTTCTTCTAAGTTACAGAAACATTAGTTCTACCTTTAGTTTTAGAAAAGGTATAACATGTATCCCAGACAGAATTGGTTTGAAAATCTTTATGATACTCCCTTCGGAAGTGTAGCCTGCTTAGCAGATACTGCAGTTTTCTGTTCCTAAACTATTAGTAGCTGTTAAGATCATCTTTTGCTGCTGTGGAAAGCCTCAAGTGCCGCAGAATCCTGACAACAGCAGAAAGGACAAAGCTTGGAAATTGCTGACTGAAAGCCAATATTGCCTCAGAGCACTTTACCCTGGAGTGTATTTAGCACACACACGACACCTATAAGCCAGACTGTCATTAGAAAATGAAGGAGAGTGCAGTGCGGCAGCTTAGTATCAGATCTTAAGCTTTACTCCTCTAAATGCCTTTGAAAAAGAAGAATGCATGTCCTGATTAGATGTACATGCTTTTCTTTGCCCTGGAAGCTTGTAGGGAAGTGCGCTGTAGTAGCTGTGTTTCTTTGACAGTACATCACTTCTGATGTCATGTCCCCTGTGGAAGGAGAGGGGCATAAGGATGAAGAGCTTGTACTTAGGGGAAAAGAACCTGTCAGGCTTCCTGACATGTAGAAGGGGATGAGTGCTTCTCTTTTCTGCCTTCACCACAAACAGTGAAATCTGCTCCTGCCCTTCCAGTTTCTCCCAGAGAGAGTTTTTCCATCCCCAGCTCCAATTTGCATGGAGGTATTTGTCTTTATATTTCTTCTGTGTATTCTTTCCTTTGCCATTCCATCCTCTTCATTGAGAGCAAGCCTTGGCAAGGTTGCTCATGTTCTTCTCCTCATGTTTAATGTTCTGGTCCTCATGGTGTGGCAGAGGATGGATGAAAACGCCAGCACAGTATAATTTGCTAATAGAAGAACCACTAACCTGATACCCAGCAAAATGTTCACATGCTCAGTTTTGACAAGGTATTAGACATAGACACACAGAGTCTTAGTTCTACTGAAAGGCTTTTCCAGTATCCGTGCCTTGAAGAGAATAAGAAAGAAGAGGTAAATTCAGGTCCAAAAGAGGTTAAGAACTTGAAGTTAAGCTATATGGTGGAAGGAAGAATAATAAAATACTGAGGTTAATTTATTGTCAGTAAGCCCTTACCTTGGGCTAGATCCTTAGTTCATATAATTGATGTAACCACAGATTTGGTCCATGGAATTTGGTTCACCTGACAAGGGCGTTTTAGAAGGCACTGCAAGTGATCCCAGTCTGTCTTCAGTGTGGTTGTGGGCTTCTCTAACATAGATTTTGTAAAGCAGGGTATGCCTGGTTGGCTCAGATGGCTGAGTTACTGTTTTTACCCAGAGAGAACATTTTCAGGGCAAGTGAAAGGATTTGCATTATTTCTTTCCTTCATTCATATTCAGTCATTGAAATGAGAGCTCTAACAGCTCGAGAGAGATAACAGCTTTGAGCTTTATGAAAATCATTTAATTCTCTTAGAAGGACTTACACATTTAATTTCTGCTCTTAGCAGAAAGACTGGTTTTGATTCTGTGAAGGGTTATTATTAAAAATCTTCCTCATGAAATGACATTTTGTTTTATAATTCTGTTGATGATAGCAGTCTAATTAAGGCAGCAACTATTTTTAGCTCTTCCTTTTACTTTCACAATCTCAACATTTTGATAAATATAATGTCCTGCTCACCTTTAGACAAATAAACAGGGAATGAGAATGGTTTGCAATAATATTAAAGATATTTTCAGGTGATAGTCTTACAGGCTTCTTTAAAAAGACTACCAACATCTTTAAGATTTTGGATTATAAAGTTTAGCTCCTTCTCTGTAGATATAGCTGCCAAAAGTTGTTCAAATTCCATATTTATGTGGAATGCATCTTTATTAGCAAAGACCTAATGTAAAGACCTTCTCACATGTCAGTGAGAAGCAAAAGCCAAGGGAAGTAATGAAGTGCAAGACATTTGTTGGCTTAACATCACTTCAGGTCCTGACAAGCGAGGACAGCCTGGTGCTGTGAGGATGAGCTGCTACCTTTTAACTGCAACAGCAGAGCAACAGAAATTTCATAGGCATGTCTTTTGTGTCTTAAATTTACCCTAATACTAATTCTAGCGTCTTAATTTCTTTAATCATGTTTGATTGTTTGCTCCACATGACTGTGCTGAGGTGAATCAGGGTGCTGATGTAGGGAAGTGCTATTCAACTTGAGTAAAGTATCCAGAAGGTAGAAATTGCAGCCAGGCTCACGTGTGCACTCCCAGGTGAGCAGGCTTCTGGGGTCCTTCCTGAGGTTAGCATTTGTGCTTCACTGGAATTAATCATGAGAGTAGGAAGAGGAAAATTTGTGTCCAAATCTGGATTTCTTCGAATTTTCAGTAGTTAAACTGAAGAAATACATAGCCCTTCTCCTCATTCTAAAATAAATACAAAGCAATGTTTCTGCTGTAAGTACAATAGTTCTCTTATAGTGCTTTGGCTGCTGGTAATATCATAAGGAGGCTTTTATTAATTCTTTGACAACACTCCAGAGGTTTGAAAATTCTGACTCAGTTTGCCAGCAGAGAATCAGACAATGGAGATCTTAGTGCAGCATTTGCAGTCATCTAATTAGGGAATGAAACCAATATTTATGTTTTATACAATTTCCATAGGTCCTGTTTTAATGTTGTTTGCATTTCTTCCTGGCAGGTGTGATTATTGTCCCAAGTGCTGGTGTTGGTATCGTCCTAGGCGGCTACATTATAAAAAAGCTGAAACTTGGTGCAAGAGAGTCTGCAAAGTTGGCTATGATCTGCAGTGGTGTATCTCTGCTGTGCTTTTCAACTCTCTTCATTGTTGGATGTGAAAGCATTAATCTAGGGGGAATAAATATACCTTACACGACTGGGTAAGTATCTTGTAATCACCTGTGGCAAAATCAGCTTTTTCCAGTAAGCCTGATAAAGAAATTTAAAAAATGCTGATGGCTGATGTACTGAAGAAGCCACCACATGCTCAAATGAAAATTAGGTGAGTATTGTGATATAAACACATGCTGCTTTGGTTTTACATCTAGTTTATAATGAAGCTTATGTAATATCTCACCTTTTCAGGGGATGGGAAAATGCATTAAAATGGACTTCAGTGGTTTTTACAGGAAAATAAGAATAGTATCCTCTGTAGATCACTCAGAATTTAGTTGCTGCCTCAGAATATTTTCTGCTCGTGAAAGTTGTGAAAATACTAAAGGGATTATAAAGACTATTTCTAAATAGTTTTGTTTATTATCATCATAATAGTGTCTTAAGTCTACAGTCCCTATTTGTGAGGAATCACTGGGGCATATGCTATTGACATCAGTGGTGTGTGCTGCTTCTGAACCCCTTACTAGTCATATGAATGCCCTCCAGCACTTGCAGGATCATTATCAAGACAGCAGCGAGATCATAACCCTTAAATTTATATTGAGAATGAAGAAGTCTGCCACGAAAAAGAAGATGTGGATGTAGGAAGGTGTTGGGAGTGAGAGATTTAGGCTGTGACATTAGGAAATGCATGGAAGGGCATTTCTTAAGGGATATTTGGAAGGAAGAGAGTTTGGTAAAAGTTGTGAGAAAGTGTTTCACTGAAAGGTAATTCCTCAGAAGCCTGATCATGAGCTTTTATTTTCTTTCTTATTTTGTTCCTTAGCTTTTGCCCAAAATTGCCTTCTTCATGTAGCTTAAACACAAGAACAGAGTGTTTAAAGAGTGCAAACTTATCTGAAGCAATGTTTTTCTCTTTGGTTCTGAGATAACTTCTGCCTTCTCTCAAATTTGAGACAATGTCTGCCTTTTATTTATGGCCAGGTGCTGGGTATCAGATCCATTTGAATATCTTGCTTTTAAGGCTCAGCTCTGGACTCTTAATCTTTTGAGGTTTGGAAGAGAGTGTAGAAGTGTGGAGCAGGAAAAGAGATGATCAAATGGGGGGAAAAGCCCTACAGTGAGGCAGTGAGCAAGCCAAGTGAAAAACAAAGACAATGTTTTGCATTGCGTGTTGCTGGGTGTTACTACATTACTGTCAAACCCTAATCTCAGAGCAAGGAAAACCAGCAACTGAAAGTCACAAGCTGATGGAAAGCTGGTTCACTCCTTTATATTCTTAATACCTAGAGTTAAAGCTTGGTACTGAGGGACTGACTGTAGAAGGGAGTAGCATGGTGATATATCCTTGTCTGAGCATAGTGGACTGAAAAAGCAGAGAATGGAGATGAGAAGGGTGTGGAATGCTTTGATTGACCACCTTCTATTGATGTTTGTTGCAGCCTGTGGGCATAGATGAAGAAAATCATTAGGAATTAAAACATAAATTTCAGATGGCAATTAATTGAACTGTGTGGCAAGTCAGAATGTCCCTGCCTAGCTAATGAGAAGGCTGTAGTTTTTTCTTTGTGAAAAGGTGCTATTTAATTCAAAACTATTTCTAAATTGAAGACAAGGTAGACTATTGCTATGTAACACATATCCTTCACACTGGAATTGTAAGAGTATCTTCTCTTTTTTTCAGTAAATACTACCATTTGCAGTAAATATATAGCATGAATTGAAATAGGCACCTATTCACAGCTGTTCCAAAAGTCTGCAGTAGCATTACTTATTTACCACCTTCATCTAATTGTTCTTATGGAGAAAAGAGGTGAGAGATGGTAATGGCAAAATTCTCAAAAGTGTTGAGGTATGTCAGCTCTCTGAAATATAAAGATCAGTATGCTTAGACAACTTAACTTAATGTCATCAGAAACTGAGAATTACCAGCATGTTATAAATCATGGTTCAGGAGTTTGCAGTGCCAGCCCTGTGTGATTTTTTTAATGCAGTGATCAAATCCAAATTTATTATCAAAATGACAGTAAAAAAGCAGCACTACACATAAATTAATCTTGAATATCTGACATGATAAGCTTTCTCTTAATCCTCATGGTCAGTCGTTTGATAGCTTCAAATCATTTCCTTAGCAGGCAACTCCTTAACTCAGACATCAAAGAATGTTATTGTTCATGTAACAAAAAAACATGGTTTCATTTTGAGGTTTAATAAAACACATACTTTATTCCCTTGTTCCAATGCAGTGCAGCGTGTGGACATCAAAGCCAGTTCAAAAGGCTAGATTGGATAGAAGAAGCAGTACAGCTACTTGGTTCAGACTAAATGTCTTGCATGATACAGTACCTTAACATGGCTGTGCTGGGTCTGATGTCTGAGCTACCTGCGCTGGCAGCAGCCCCCAGATCTCAGCTGCATTGGGGAGTGTAGACATACCCTGCAGGAGAATCTTCTCTGGACAAACACGTTCACTTCTGCTGTACTTTTCTTTTATGTTTAAGAAGTAGGCTTTTTTCATTGATGGACAGACCCATAAACCAGTACAGAGGAGAAGGATAAACTGGGTTTTAGTTAACATAGATGTATGCGCATACCAGTACTCAGCAAAGTAGGCAATGATATTTCATAATTTAGTATGTTTCATAACTCAGTATTTTTCTAACTGTACCAGCTGCAAGGAAGTGGATAGGACCTGGAGGCATTAGCATACATTTGCAAGGATTTTCTGCTGTTTTATTTTGGGCACAAGCAGTTTTGTCGTTGCTGGTGTGTCATCAGCAGTTCTGTTATCAGGAAGGTCAAGGGCACCTCTGTATTATACACTCACTCAGCATTTTAGAACCTGTTTTTCCGTGCCCCAGCCTTGTCTCTGAAGTCACATTTGATATTTGAACACAGTGTAAGGAGCCTTACGTCAAACCGTGATACCACATCCCTTCTCTTGCACCATAACCAGCATCCAAATGGTAAGTCCTGAATCAGTGAATTTTCTCCTTGTCCGGACAACTTTTAAAATCTCCAAGGAGGGAAGCTCCACAACCTCACTGGGCAACCTGTTCCAGTACTCGGTCACCCTCACAGTGAAAAAGCATTTCCTGACATTCAGAGGGAACCTCCTGTGTTTCAGTTTGTGCCCACTGCCTCTGGTCCTGTCACCAGGTACCACTGGAAAGAGCCTTGTGCCATCCTCTTTAGATCCTTCAGGTATTTATATACATTGAGGAGATTCCCTCCTGAGACTACTCTTCTCCAGGCTGGATAGTCCCAGCTTTCTCAGCCTTTCCTCAGAGGAGAGATGCTCCAGTCTCTTTTAGCACCTTAGTGGCCCTTCGCTGGACTCTGCAGTATGTCCATGTCTCTCTTTTACTGGGGAGCCCAGATCTGCACTGCAAGTGTGGCCTCACCAATGCTGAACAAAGGGGAAATAGCAGCTGCCTTGATTGTTTGTAGACACGTCTTTTCCATGTTTTGTGGTATAAGGCAGCTAAAACAGTCTCCATGGGGAGCTTACTCATAGTGACAGATTCTTGGATTAGTTCCGTTCCATCTCTCACATTTCTGGTATGTGATGAATCAAAACAGACCCTTTTGATTGTTTTCAGTTGTTTTGGTGCAATTAAGGTTTAGTTAAAGCATGCAGTTGACTTATTGAGGCACTACACATAAAAAGAAATAAATTCTATTCTTCCTCTTGTACAACCAGTTTGGGTTTCAGTTATTCTTGCATCTCTTTCAGTCCAATCAGCCAGTTGGATCCCTTAACTTGAAAGCAGTGACTAATTGGATCAGAACAATAACAACAAAGAAGGAATCCAGCTAACACTGTGAGAGGGTCCCTTGTTTGACAGCTACACAAAAATTGCATCATTGCTGTGATTCCAGCTGCTTGCCAACAAGAAGACTGCAGATCTCTGCCATCTAGAATGTCCTTCAATACCAAACCAAAAATGCTGCTAACAAAATAATCCTTTTTATTATGTAGCCCAGTATTAAGATTATAGAAATTATGTGGTGAGGGGTTATCTCCTTTGCTTTGTGTTTCCATGGTCCTGTAGGTTACTAGTGATCTAAATAAATATGAAAAAAATATGTGCAAAACAATTATTTGTTTAGATGTTACCAAAATATAGTCAGGCACTGTTTTTTGATTTATTCTAAAGTGCATTTTGTTTGGATTGTAGCCTCATGGGAAGAGGGTCCACCTTTTTTTCCAATATATGTGAATTGACTGCCAGCATGATGAAATTTCAGTCCCGGGCTGGGTGTCTGAAATAACAGGTTACAGCTCTAAAAACTCCAGGCAATAAATCTTACCTTATTCTTTCCCATTTCTTACTTTACTCTTATACCACAAGCCTTCCACACTCTAATAGTTGGAGAGGAGGGCAGGATTTAGAAAACAAAATACTAGGAATTGAGTCCCTTTTATCATTAGTCACATCTAATACATGTCTCCTTTCTATTAGCTTTACCAACATTGTGTCATGGAGACACAGAACAGTCCCCCCTGAGAAGTGAACAAATGCAATTTCTCAGATGGGATTTTGGGTTTTGTCCCAGCACACACATTTAGCAAACTTACAGTGGAATCTTATTAATGAAAAGAGCGGCATCACTGTTTGTAGTTAAAAGAATAGTTCAGGAAACACTGTCATTTGGGGCTAGTTTCTGTTAGTGTGCTCCTGCATGACGTGTGTCCCTGGCAGCTCAGGTGCAGCAGCGCTGCAAGCTGACAGCACCTGCACCCACTGAAGCAAGCGGGGCAGCTGATTCTCAGACGTCCTGTGTGTCTACAGCAGTGGGTGCATTGAAACTAAGCTGCTTTTCCCACAGGCCAGCTCATGAGCAGGACTTAGTAGCTTTGTTGCAATTTCTGTAAGAGCCTGCTCTTCCTGACAGATGCAGGTAAATCTGTGATGTTCTGTGCAGTAATTTAGGGATCAATGCTCTGTTTTCCTTTGTGGTGAGTAGGCAGCCTCCCAGTGTCAGAAGGCAGGATTAGTAGAGTGATTTGGTTCAGCTTACTGCTGAAAAAGTACATACCTTCAAGAAAAAATGATCCCCTCCTGAGAGAAGTGTTCACAGAAATCTGTTACAATATGTGCTATATGGTGGATCATGTGTGATGAAAGTGGAGTTACACAGATATGTGTCAGTAGAGATTTCTTGTCTCCAGCATCTGAATTCCTTCATCTTTCATTAGTTTCCTAGAGTTAACAGAGGAGTTAACGATGAGTAAACAGTGAAGGTAATAAAGATGAAAGCATGCACCTCTTACAACTGTCTGATAATGAGCTTTTGAAAACAGAGTTAATAGGTAATTTTTTGTGTCACATGTTCTTGAAAGGATGAAAAAAAAAATCTCTTTGTGTGCAAGGCATTTGCTGTAAACAACAAAAAAAATTCCCCCAAATAAACCTTCCAGTGATTTGCTGAGGTATGAAAGCTGGAGAGACGCAGCTTGCAGTAGCTTGTTATTAATTTGAGCATATTTGCTTTGCATATCTGTAAACTTAAGGCTTCTTCTGGGGCAAACAAAAAACCGCCCCTGAGATTAAATTATCAGTGGTCTCAGTTCAGTTTCCAGTTTCATGCTTCTAATTTCTTGCATGCCTGATTTCGTTCGCCTTTATTTTTAAGCTGATTTCCTAACCTCTGTGTCACGGTAATGTTGGGCAGTGCAGCTGAAGTGAGTTAGCTCTGAAAGCAGAGGGAGCCAGGGTGCGGGCTCTCCTGCCTGTGGAACAACACGACCCATCTGCTGCTTAGAAGGGTTTTAGGTGATGGTGGGATAAGAGGGGAACCCGAGCTGTGCCTTTCCCGGCAGCCTGAGCTGTCCTTGGACCTGTCTGTATGCAGGGTGGCAGAGCCCTGCTGGCAGCCGGGGTGTGGGCATGAGGGTCTCCCAGGCAGGCTGGGGAGTCCCTGCTTAACCCAAGTATTCAGGCATCTGGGACATCCAGCTCAGCAGGCTGCTGAGGAGCTTGTGAAACTCCAAAAATGCTGCCTCTCCTGTTGGTGTGAGAAACTTCTGTCACTGTGCTGCTGGAATCAGTATGTTACTGAGGAATGTTTTGATGATTTGGTGTTTTCCATCAGAGAAAAGGTTCTGTTGAGAGATTACTGGAAAAGTCTGCCTGTTGCTATATGACGTGTTGCTGCATATTACTTTCTGGAATCCAGTGTGATATAATAAGACAAGTTTCAGCTGATAGCTGAGAAGGTGACAGAAACAATATCAGCCCTGGATATTTAATTTCCTGCTCAAGCTGCAACTTGTTTCTAAAACTGTGCCTTGTTTGTTTGTGGTGCAAGAAAGAAAACACTCAGAAAGGCTTTGGTTAACATCCAACTAGACCGTAAATTGTAAAGTAGCTCCAAGAGCTAAATTTGGGAACCTGATTTGTGTGATCAATAGATGGTCAATAAATATTTAAGAGCTACTTAGTCACATTTGATCGGCTGGAGAAGTACCCAGCTGGAAAGACAAGCATATTCAGCAAAATCAAATAGTGGTGTATAAATACATTAAAAATGAGTCAAGTGGAAATCACTAAGCAGCAGTTGTACTGCTTAGTGTCATTAATGACAGGAGATGAGGAGACGGACGACACGGGTGATGGTTGCTGTGTGTAGAGTGGCTCCCAAGCCCAGCCTCTGATCTAGTCGGATGTAGAAGACGGGAGCAGAAGAACATCCCTTGTGATCTGTGGGGTAGCTGGGAAGAAGTAAGTCTGATGCCAACTCTTTACCTTTACAGTGGTCCTGCCCATACATTACAGATGTGAAGCCAAGCAAACTGCAGCCATGACAGCCTGTGAGCATGTGTACAGGATCTCAAGGATGCAGCCTCAAACCCAGTCCAGATTCCTGTTCAGTCCAGCTTCTGCCTGGCTGAGGAGGTGCAAAAATTCCCTGAATATCTACTGATCTGCTTACAGCAGAGATACTTGAGCTAGTTTTAAACAGCAGTGGCCATTGAGCAATACTGAGAGCAGGGCAAACAAGGCAGCGCAGTTAATTCAATATTACGCTGCAGTGCCCGGTGTGGAGAGGTTGTGCATACCAACATAATTCCCAAGGCAAAATTTTTGCTTACGGTGCATGTACAAATACTCATGCCCCAACAGAGCTTAGTACTTAGCTCTGTCTGGTTTTGGAGATTCTGCAGGGGTCATACTGGCATTTGTTCTCAGAAATTTGGACTGAACTGCACATGGGCCTCAGGCAGAAATAGGATGGTGTCTGCAGCTCCACTTACCACTCAGGTGTGAGAAGACAAAGGGCACGGTCTTCTCTTGAAGTTGGGCATTTTCATGTGTATATTCTAGTCTCTGGATCATGCAACCTCTCCTCTTGCTTCAGTATTCTTTGGAACTAGGCTTTTATATCCCATCAGTGAACTGCTGGATAAATGATGCAACAAAGGACACTTTTTCTTCTATTTGTGAAAAAAACTGTCAGCTAGTTTAAAAGTGTCAGGCAGGAGGAGGGAGGAAAGACTGCTTTGTGTCATGGAGCTAGGCAGATCCAATGTCTTGAGAGAGGATCCAGAAGCTGTGCCCCTCTGGATTGAGGCCAGAGTGACTACAGCCATGAGCTGCAGCATCTTGCAGTCTGTGAAACACTGGTGAAAGGTGTCATATGGAGTATTCAAAGTAGCCTTTCAAACTAAGCTAATGACACACCAAAGGGTTCTGGTACCACTGTAATAAAACCCACAAGAATAATAATTATCCAAAACTGTATTCTCAAAGCACCAACTTTCTTCACTGTTTACCTTCCATGCACTCTAGCTACGAAGAGTCACAAAAACATGCAAATGACAGACTGCATGGCCCTGTCTTCTGACCTAAATTAGATCTCTGCCATTGTGACCACTGTGGAGAAGGTAGGGGAGTGCATTGATTGAAGAAGAACTTTGGGACATGTTTGAAATGTGTGAATTCTTTCCAAAACCCAGATTAAGCATATTTTGTACTCTTCAGTCTCAGAGATTAGTATAGTTACCTATTCTCACAGACTACTGAAGTGAAATAAACTATTGTGTGTATTTTGGCCAGAGTTCTCCCAGTGACCAAGCACAGACATGTGGTTTTAGGGAGCCAGGCAGGTGCAGGTGTTTAACCTGCTGTGACTCAAAGATGAGAAGGGAGCATTTGAAATATGTCCAGATTCATAAGGGATGTGTTTGTGTTTCCTGCTGATACCCATGTTATTGGCATTGGCCGCTGTGTTTAAGAGTTACTGCAGAGAATATAAGAGCTGCCTGACAGTGTGTTTTTCTGGGAAGTCAATAAATTGGTTGCCACAAAAGTTGCTCACCTTCTGTGTGGTAGCCTTTATCCAGCAATTTAGTCAGAGAGAACCTGACCCTGAACTGCTGATGTCCCCAAGACCACCATCACTGCTGCACAGATTGATGGTGGATAAAAGGGAAGAGAAAGGAGGAAAAATGAGAAGTGTATAGAGATGCAGAAGAAGAAAAAAGAGTAAGCAAGAGAGGAACCTAACTTAAAAACCTTCTGAAAGGAGGTTCCCCTTGGGAGAAATGGCTTCAGTCCTGGTTACTGTTCCAGGTTTTGCTTGTAGATACAACAGTAAAGATTTGTTGATGAGGAGACATGGGCAGGACTGAGATCACGTTCAGCTACAGCAGAAAGGATGGAAAGAAATCCCATTCTTGAGCTTGCTGATAAGAACATCTATCAATGAGATGTAGGTTTGAACCCGTTCAATTTGAGGAAGACCTGGAACCCCAGTGTTCCCACCTCAGACAACTGCAGATCTGATGAAGAAGAGGAAGATTCCTCCTCACTTCAGAAGAGATATGTTGTAAATCCATGAAATGTGGTGTGTCTTAAGGGGGCTGTCAGCACAAGGCACAGCTTTTTGCTCCATGTGTAGGAACTGACTGAGCTGTCTGTAGTGGGCATCAGTATTCCTGTACAGTGTCAGGGTGCAGATTGTAACCCAACCCCCTACTTCCAGGAGCTTGGTCGCCTGAGTTACAAGTTGAGCTGGCTGAGTCCAAGGTCATCTCCATCACTGCGAAGAGCTGTTATGGACTGAGACTGTGATCATTGTCTCTGGACCCTATTCTGATCTCATCTTGCCATCACTTTCAGCTTCCGTCTCACCTTCCCTGACCAGAGTGCCAGTCAGAAAGTCACTGAAGGGAGGAGGTCAGGCCCTCACTTCCAATGTCCTGAATTCTGGAGATCTTCAGAAGTGCCAGCTGTCTTGATTCCTTACAGAACCTGCCTTTCTGGCTTTGATACATGGAAGGACTAAAAACTTTCAGGTTTATGTATTGTAAATTAAAGCCCATAAAACAAGTGGCTTGAAACTGGCCCTCTATCTTCTGAAAAACATGCACATTGCAGTACTGTATATTGCAGTCCCTAACATTCGGGTACTTTAAGACACAAATTAGCACTTAGAAGACTAGAATGCAGCTAAGACAGAAAGTAACATAATAAAATGGAGGTTTTCCTAAGTAACAGGAGAAGCTTCAGGCGGAAATGTTGATATCAGCTGCTTTTCAGTTTTCAGTGACTTGGAATCACCTTATGTGGTAAAGAGGGAGCACAGGTGCAGAATTCAGGAACTGTGATTTCTTTAGACAGAAAAGTATTTAGGAAATAAGAGCTAGGGTCCCTAGCCTCAGCCAACTGTATCACTTGGAGATAGATTGGTATGAATAAGGTTATTCAGGCAACTTTTCCATTCCCTTAATGCATTTGTGTTGCTGGCAGTATTTTAAATCCAGATGAAATTCCAAATGAGATGCAGAAAATTGAACCAGCAATAAACCACACTGCAGACTCTTGCTTTTCCACTTATTAAATTAATTTATCAGCCTGAAACAAGATAGAGAGCACGGCAAAGTGTAGTAAAAATAAGTATAAATACAATATGAGCCATTTAAAAGTTCATGCTTGTTATAATTTGTCTGCATAAAGACAGCAGAAGATAACTTACATTTCAAGGTATGTCTGCATATATATATCTAAGCAGAACAGTTATTTTCTTTTTGGTACCTGAGCTAGCATGTTGAGTAATAGCATGGGTAAAAGGTAATACTTTATGCCTATACTATCAGGTAACTTCCGGCATAATGCCTTCAGGTAATACTAGATGTGGTTAGATTAGATTAGTTAATATTAGATTATTTAATTGCAACTACAAGATTTCACTAGCTTGCAAATATTTTCATGTTGGCCATAGGAACCCATTAAGTTTATTTTTTTCAGGAGCCTTCATATGTTCACAGTTTACAAGCAAAGTAGTAGAAGTGGGGGTTGTCAGATAAGGCACCATAGTAAGACCCAGGTTTAAAACAAACAATAGCTCATGTAACAACCTGCGGGCTGGTAAAAATTCCTTGCTGTTAGGTATTGTAGATGTAAAAAATCTAATCTCAATGGGAGAAGTACAGGGAAAAACAAATTTAGGCTTATTAATGAAAAAGCCACATCAGGCTGAGAACGTATTTTGGACTGAGACTCATTAGTGTGGAGAGAATACTCTGGGGGAAGTTACTTGCCCTGTTCTTGCTCTTCTCTAGTCATCTTCTTATGTCTACTGTTAGAGACAGGATACTGGTGAAGAGACAACTGTGGTCTCAACAACCGTTTTCATGTGTTTCTAAAGGTTTTTGCATACAAAAAACCATTTTCAGTTAGCCTTTAGCCAGCCAAGGAAAAAAACCAATGCTATAAAACTCATCTAAGCAATCCTATTAACTGAAAGGGCCAAAGCTAGTATAGCAGCTCTTTAAAAACTAGTCTGAGGTTTTCAAGAAAATATGCTGACTAAAAGTAAATGGCTTTTCAGACCAGTTATTTGTCAGAAAAATATGATACGATCATCAACTACTTCGTTATTAATGAGGAGCTTCTAGATAATAGAGATTTAGCAACTTACATCCTCTGATATTCACTCTATATACAGTGTGTCCAATTATGCCAGTCTGATTTTAAACAAACTAGTCTCCATATTTTCTTTCTTTAACACTTTTGTTTTAACTCCCTCTGTTTCTCTATAATCAGAATTTGTATATACAGTTATGTAGGGGCTTTTACTATTCTTTTCTTTCAGTGAGGCTGCCTTTGTACCTGCCATTGCTCTTCCTCCTTTGTTTTGTACTCAAGCCCTTACTCTATCCAGGAATGTCTAAAGTCCAGTCACCTTGGGCTTTCCTTCAGCGCAGTGAGTGGCTGTCTCCTTGAGGGTTTGTGCCCAAAGCTGGGCATTTTTAAGTGACCTCAGAGTTGTTTTGAGCAGGGCTGAAGTGATATGGTATCTAAGACGGGACCCAGGTAATTTGGTGACTGTGTGACTTAGTAAACCTGAGTCAAAAACTGTGATGGTCACAGCCGGTAGTCAGTTGTAACCAGCATTGATTTCTTTCTACTGGTGGCAAAACCCACCATTTGATCAGTGTTTTTTTTTTTCGCCCCATCATCTTCTGATGAAGACTCTGATTTTACAGATATGGACACTGGTATTACTAAGGCCTTTGTCACTTCTGGATTGAGCTGCAATGGTAGAACTGATATTGTAAAATAGAGCCACAGTAGGATTACGTGTTTCTGAAATCTCAGTTCTGGCTATGAGTTGCACACTGGCACCCAGTGGTTTGTACTGGCTGCCCCTTGACAGCTCAGGATATCATGTGTTGGTTCTGTCTTAGGAGTTTTTCTTACTTTGGGACTCCCAGCACCCAGGGCAGTGCCATTTGGGGGGACCAAAACTGCTTCCAAGTGACCTGCTCTCTCTAGACAGGGCCCAGATGTGCCTCGCAGAGGTGTTAGCGGGAGGAGAGGGTGAATCAGAAGAGACTTGTAGCTGTTTTAGTGCAGTGCTTCATTCAGGCCTTGTTACATGAGTCACTGAGCTCAGATGAGTGCCATGAGCTGTGACCTTGGTTGGAGTCCCTTTGCGCATTCATCCCGTGGTGAGGACGTGCTCAGGCTGGCCTGGCACTTGCCGGTGAAGAGTTGATAAAGTTCCTTGCTGTGGCAGTTGATCTGTTCAACCACCTGTTTGGAGCAGAAGTGTTTGATAATGAAAAGCCTGCTTTTTGATGTGTGCATGTGCTTCAGCTTTGAAATTCCCTTTAGTTCTTTCTGAGCATACCGACAGACCCTTCTGGAAGGACCGAGAAAGTTGGGCTTTGGCAAGATTTTGGGGAATGGTCCAGGGAAGCAGAACAGTGGTTCTTGTACAGACATTTAGTAAAAGCACAGCACTCCTCCAGATCTGGAGAGCGTTCTGTAGATTTCACATGTACATATAAATAATACAACCATTAAGTTTTCTGAACAGTTGTTGGTATGTGGGAAGAGATGCCTGTTAGTTCACATAATGCTTACATTGAGCCCTTCACTAGTAATCAACAACAAATTGCTGCAGCTTAGGAGAGACATATAAAATAGTGATGTCTTAAGAAAAATGGGGGAAAAATACAACTATTACCTAAGCAAATGAGATGCAAGTTTTAAACTTTGGTATTTTTTTTATTGTGTTTTTATTTGATGGCAGGGATGTCTTGAGTGTTCTATATTGTTTAAATCATGTGTATAACCTAGCAGTCTTTCTCTGATAATCAACTCTCAGTTACAGAGTTAATAAGTAGGATATTTTCTACTTCTGAACAGAGGATATCTGTGCTTGCTCTACTAGTATGTTCTTTCTCCTTTCTTCAGTCCCACTCTTGCCATGGCCCACAGGAATCTGACTGGGAGCTGTAATGTTAACTGTGGATGTAAGATTCATGAGTACGAGCCTGTCTGTGGATCAGATGGAATAACGTATTTTAATCCTTGCCTAGCTGGCTGCATCAATGGTGGAAACCATAGCACAGGGGTAAGTGCTTCACCCACCCATCCACCCATATATGACCCATGAACAACCCCTCGGGACTGATGCAGATGGACAACTGCTGTTTCTAACACAAGCATCCCCTCTTTAAGCTTCAGAGAAGCTGCTGTGTGAGTCTTTCCGTGTTTTGAAAGGCTCATAATACTGCTGTTCCATGGTCCCACGCCCCCTTCCTTTCCGTTACATACAATCTTGATGCACAAGTTGTTTTGTACCAAGTGAATCCTCCAACCAAGTGAGTGCAAAGTGCCACGGGACAGGGAGAGCTGATATTTCCAGTGCAGACTCTGAAGTCCCCGATGGCAATGGCCTGCATGTCTGCTGTTCCTACAGGGCTCGGAGATGGGACCTCGAGTCAGTGTCATCTAATGCAGCTTTCTGCTAACATAGGCAGCCATCTAACACTGTCTTCCTAAAAGCTCATCAATGTTACTCTTAAGAGCAGTTTTGGGGTTTATTTGGCTCCCTGTCTGAATGGAAGGAAGAACTTTTCAGGTAGTTGGAAGAGTTTTAAACTCCTGCTTAAACTTAGTTATGGTCTGTTTAAAGTAATTGGTGATTGTGTCAGCCTTGTCATTTTGCATAAGTTATCGGTTGCACTTTCACCAATACATTGATAGGTGTTTTGTTTGTATGGCTAGGTTAAGACTTCCCATGTATTCTGTTCTTGTAAAATAGTTTGGCCATTCTCAGAACATTTCTCTAAACCTTTTCTAGGCTAAATGAAGAGATTGTCATTGAAGTCAAGTAACCAGAACTTAAAGAATGTAAATAATCCACTTTCTTTCTTGGAAGTACATTTCCTGTTACAGCCGAATCTTCCAGTTATGATGGACTGGGAAACGGCATCCTGCTGGTAGAATCACACCATGGAAATTTGGTAGTTTCCAGGGCTGGGCACAAGAAAGTAATTGAAAAGTATACTCTGACCTAAATAGCAACAGAGCATTCTGCTCGTGCTCGTTTTATACAAAAACCAAACTCAAATTTCTTCTGTTACACCACTCTCCTTTAAAAAAGGATAATTAAGAAAGACAGGAAGTAATGTAAACATTGATTTTCTCAGGACTTGATTGTGCTTTCCAGAAATCTTATTTATAATGTATCAGTCTCATGATTTGCAGTCCTGAGCCAGTCTGTGAAGCGGGAGGATGTTATGTCCAGTGCTGTGCTTTCTCAGGTTGACTGGATAGCGGTCTGAAAATGCAGGTTCATACATAGATGCCACAGAGAACAGATTAGTTTCCTTTATAGTTTTTTTTTTAAGAGTATCTTGCTGTTTTTTAGTAAAAGATTGCTTTGACCCAGTTGGAAAAGCCTGTGATGTAAGCCTGTGGCTAACTTTCAGTGTCTATATAAATCTTATTTATGCTTTGCTGGATTGAGACATAGGTTTGATCTTTGCTACATTTCACCTGATACAGGCACATTAATCCATTTAGTAGGGAGGTACTTTGAGAGTATGTGCTTTTCACTATAGATTTTGAAACATTCTATCTTCTCTTATGATTTAAGAAAAGATCCTTCATGGCCTGAAGTTTTAACGCGATAGCTAATGGTGAGTAGAATAGGGCCGACATTGGTAGGAAAATGCATTTCTTCATTAAATAATGCTTTATGTAGGGTACTTCTAAAAACAACAAATGTAAACTTGTGCCACTGTGTCACACACAAAATGTTGCGAACCTGTGACATTTGGATTTAAGTTTATACCATAGTGTTTTCAAAATTAACCATTTAAAAACTGGAAGTAGGAGAAAAGGATGCCAGTGTGCAGTTCATACCTGTTTTATATATATATATTCTTATACTCTAGCTTTTCTGTTGTGCCATGTCTGTCTCATTTAGTAAACAGACTTGGTTTCTCTGGTGATGAACCAAGATTGTGTAGTAAAGATGACTGTTTTCTGTAGGATGCCTATTTGGCATTTGCAGTTGGAAGCAATAAGAAGATTAAGGTGAGGGACTGTAGGAAGAAAGCAGATACTCATTTGATATAAGAGAATGGAGTGCTGCCTTGGAAAACTGGAATCTGTCACTGCCATAATTTCTAAATGATGTTGTGCAAGTCAATTAAACAAAGCTTCTCCCAGTTGATCATCAATCTTGTATTCATGATATTCTGGATGATGGACGTGAGCAATAACCAGAAGTGCCATTTGTAGAAGCACCGAGTGACTAAATCTGTATCTGAAGGCATGAAAAGTACATTTAGAATATATTAAGTTGTATATAATGGAAAATGTTCTGAAAAAAATGATCCCAATTGTCTCAAATTAGTCACCCACATTTGTGAAACTTTTGATCTATTTTAGTTACTTAGCTACAAAATAGAGATAACAACATCAGTGCCTCATAACTGTTTTGAAGATAAATTACTCCTTTTGAGAGAGTTAAGCTGTAGTGGTGAGTGTGATAGAAAAATCCATATGAAGTATGAGCCATTCTGTCTTTGTAGTGGAATATATTTAGTGTGAGGAAAAAAAATACCTGGAGCCACATTTTAAAAATGGGAGGTAAATTATTGGATAAATTGATACAGTATTAAGACGCTTAGCTAAATCCCATGGGAAGAAAATGTGAGACCACGTCATAGCACAAACACATACAAAGGTATACATTATTGTTGACAAGCAACCATAATTTGGATATTTCCTGATGTCCCAAGTGCTTAAATTTGCAACCTTAAGATGGTCTTGTAATGTGGCTTCTGTGCATGTGTGGTCCTAGGTTTTATGAAGACAAACACCGAAACCAAAACCTTCCTGTAACATCACATAGGTCCTGACCTGTTTATTCTCTAGCACTGTTGTATTCTGATCTGCTGCACACCCTTTTGCCATTAAATTAGTTTAAACCAGTAGTATAATAAATGTGACAGGAGGCTATTTCTTATCTAGCTTGTCCTTACCTTGTTCAACTGACAGTCTTTTGTGCGTACGAAATGCCAATTTTTTATTCAGTCTCTTCATCCTATTTTCAGCTTCTTTATCCATTCAGGAATCCCTCATGCCCTCCATCTCACTGTTTAAGTCTCTGCTTTCCCATTATTCTCTGGTTTTGCTCCTTTCCACATTCCATCCACACCCACACCCACATCCAGCTGGAAGGTCCTGGGCTTCAAGTGTGAAGTGCAGCTTGTGGCTCTTTTGCCAAATCTGGGTAGACTTCCACTGAGATGGCAGAATACACATCCTGAATATGAAAGTCAACAGCCTGCCAAATTCCAGAATATGGCATTGTCAGTGCTGCTTGAAGAGTGTTTCCTCACAGTTTTTGTAACACAATAAAACCAACCTTTTTCTCCAGTCTCCCTGTCAGAAGTGATTGAATTGTTTTGGCAGAATTTTCCAAAAATATTCCAGAATTTTTTTTAAACTCAGCCTAAAAAAAGCAAGGAAAGGCAGTCTCATCATAGAAAGTCCTGGCCAGCTTTAAAAATACTTGGAGTGGTAACTTTGCTTGTACTTGGTGTAATGAGGCTAGAGGCAGAAGATTCCTGATTGAGAAGTACGGTGGGATGGTCATACCACGTCTCTGTTGAATATCTTTCTTGCAGCGGTATTTCATGTGGGAATGTTCTTTTTTATGTTCTTTTTTATTCTCCCCAGGTAAGAAATTACACAGAATGTGCCTGTGTCCAGAGTCGCCAGGTGATCACTCCGCCAACGGTGGGCCAGCGCAGTCAGCTCCGGCTGGTTATTGTTAAAACCTACCTGAATGAGAACGGCTATGCAGTTTCTGGGAAGTGTGATCGAACCTGCAACACGCTTATCCCGTTCCTGATATTTCTCTTCATTGTTACCCTTATAACAGCGTGCGCCCAACCATCAGCAATCATAGTGACACTCAGGTGAGAGCTCAGTTATGGTTTTTTAAGCATTTTTCCTGTGCCTGCTATCACCAGTGCTTGTGTCACAGGAGGCTGGGGCAATGCAGCCAAGCTCCTTCAAGCTTATGTATCCTTAAAAGATGAATAGAATAGGGCTGACATGGAACTTGCTTGTGTTTAGGGTATGTAAACGATAATCCCCTTCAGGATGCATGAAGTGCCCAGCAATTTCCAGGTGCTTTACAGAAAGAACAACTAAAAGCATCGTGTAAGAAAAGGATTGCTTCTGAAGAAATTTTCAAACTTCTTAGAGCAATGGTTTGGATTTTCAAATGCAAATGAAAAAATTTCATATTTAAAATTATCCTTTTCTCTTTCTCAAAATGGTTCATTCCTGCCACATGCCTGGTTTTGAATCTTCTCTTTCTTTCTTCACAGGAATTTTGAACTTGTACTGTAGTAGTGTTGTTGTCACTGTGGTCATTTAAGGATAGAGAACAACCCAGTTATTGTAGGGAAAGGTAGTGACATTTATTTGTCCATTTGATAAAAAAAAAAAATCAGGTTTTTGGATTGGCTTTTCCTGTCTTTGCCATCTGGTCTGATAAACATTATCACATCTTTGTCCATTTAAAATATAGCTTCTGTAAGTGATAAGTTTGATATTTTAAAGAAAAATTAGCTGAAAAAGAATATGTTCTACTGCTAAAATAAATTTGTATTTTTATAATATATGTTGCTGTTGTTAAAAGAAGAGGAGGAGGAATAATTAGAGGAAAATGAGATAATTATTTACTAGGATTTATAAACACACCTGTAACAGAGGGACAAAGAGAGTGATTCAAATATGTCGATTTGGTTTGGAATCTGAAGCTGAAGAGCTCTCAGAGTTCAAGAAGTAAGTTCCTTTTGGATGGAGATGAACTGGAAGGTTGGAACGGAACGGAACGGAACAGAATAGAATAGAATAGAATAGAATAGAATAGAATAGAATAGAATAGAATAGAATAGAATAGAATAGAATAGAATAGAATAGTTGAAAGGGACCTACAGTGATTGTCTAGTCCAACTGCCTGAGCACTTCAGGGCTGACCAAAAATGAAAGCCTGTTATTAAGGGCATTGTCCAAACACTGACAGGCATGGGGCATTGACAACTTCTCTAGGAAGCATATTGCAGTGTTTGAGATGCTCTTCAGAAGCACATCCAAAATGATCCAGATGCAAATGGGCATTCAGTCCCTGGGCCCATATTAAACCTGATCTGAAGTAAATCCCTACAAAACTTGAAATGCTTGTGGTTAGATGTCAAGTCTTCAGCATGAGCTGTTTAGCTGTATACATCTGCTTCTCTTGAGCTGCTTTAATTGCTAACATAGAGACACCTTTACGCCTGTTTTTTTGAAAAATCTCCCTCCAAATTGAGCTTTTTTAAACCAGTCTTCGGCCTTTAGTTTCTGCAAGAATGGTCCTCCCAACCAAGTGGGATTTTCTGCTGGTCTTTGTGTCTTCCCTTTGATATTCTGAGACTACTGATCTGCTGCTGCTCACAGTTTGTCCCTTATAAAAATAAGAACGGCAACTCTTTGTAGTAGGTCATGGAGCCTTAGAAAATGTGAGGCAGATCAGGACTTGACTTTGTTATCCTTAGGCTCAACCATGAGCACAGCTCTAAAACCCTCTGGCAGGCATCTGTGTCTCATCCCCAGCAAGAATGAGCACTCTCTTGCTGTCATTTTCTCAGCTCAGGTGGCTGAGGTGTATGCAGGCACCTGTTGCTGGCACGTGGAGGACTGTGCCATGTCATGTGGTGGAATTTGTCTTCCAGTTTTCTTTTAAAAAAATCTACAAATGGCAAGGATCGTTGTTAGGACTGTGAAGCCAAGCGTTCAAGAGTGGGGACATCAGTCTTCCAGTTGCTCATGCAACCTTAGCTCAACTACTATGTGCAGCATAACTACTGTATAGCGCCGTTACAATTCAGAGACTTTCGACTTATTCCTTCTGTCGCCAGGTTTTCCACCTGTATAATAATAAAAAAACCTCATCATTGCACTGCAATTGTGCAAAGGCAAACTACAGTCAGTGAACATTAATGTTCAGTAAAAAAAAAGTCGTCCCCCACACAAAAACAGTGACACCCACTGTCCCAAACCACATATTGTGCACAGTGCATCAGTCCAAGATTATGGCCCAGGTTGGTTCTCCAGTTTTGCAGTTTCTGAGTGCTTGACTTCAAAACCTTGATTTCACAGCTGCACCCCTTTGATTGCAGTCTTTTCATGTGTTTTTATCTTATATTACAATGTAACTAGAAACTGCCTATCTTAATTTCAGACCTTTAGGTTAAGATTTTAAAGTATTTTTTAAATCAGAAGAAAATTTGTGGTTTACTAGAATTGTAGTTGCATTGTGGAATGTCAATCTTTTGAAAGCTTGGCATTTTTCCTTTGAAACCAGTGGAAGAAATCTTGTATTACTTGTATTGAAAAGGAACAGTGTTTAAAGAGGCTGTTTGGATGTTTCTACTGATATTTTTCCTAAAATAACTCCAAAGTGCTTATACTATGCAGAAAACTGTTAAATTCAGAATTAAGTTTTCAGCAACTTAATTCTCCATTAATTCTAATTTATCTGAAAAAGCTTAAGAAAATAAAGCAAGATGTTATATGAAATAACAGGAGACTATCATGAGAAGCCATAAACATTTTGGATGGATTCTCTAAATTTCCTTAATGGGTTTGAATCCAATTCTTTAGACCTTACACAGGTAAAGAAAGGTTAAAAAGCATGATTGAGATTTTGATAAAACAGGGACAGGAGGGCCTGGCTATATTTTTTCCTAGCAATAAGAGTTAATGATATTAGAAGCTAAATGGAAGAAATTAGAGAAAGACTTTTTGTATCTCAGAAAAAAGCCAGGAGGTAGAGCGAGCCGGAACATACCGTAATGTTTATCTGTTATGACTGTTTCTTCAGAGGAGTTTTCTTTTCTTTTGCTAGGTCTGTGGAAGATGGGGAGCGGCCATTTGCACTAGGAATGCAGTTTGTTTTATTACGAACTCTTGGTAAGTCTTACAGTTGCCCAACATTTCCATAAAGGCTCACCATGTTCTGCTTAAATATACCATAAAAGTACTAAAATTCCATAAATCTGAAATAAATTGCGTGACTAATTTTATTAGAAACCCGAAATTAATACCTTCTGAAAATGTTGTAGCTCAGAATGTTTTTTTTTTTTGCTTTCTAGAACAACATTTTTGCCCCAGAAAGAGATATTTTTACAGTTTCAAATTTTATTTAAAAATTAATAGTTACTAAACATTATAAGGATATTTTCTTTTCTAGAAAGAGATTTTTATTGCTTTCATCAATAGCAATATCTCTTTGCATTTTTAAAGTAAGAAGCAATAGTTACTTAATGTCTAATTTCAAATTGAAGCAAAAAGGGTATATATTAAAAGTCTTTATTCCACTAAGTAGTTTCTTTCAATCTCTTAAACTTCTAAAATCCTGCCTATAAAGAACACTCCAGGTGTTCAACTACTATGAAACATGTGACTATGGCAAGCAAGGACTATTCTAAGAGGACAAAAGGAGAAGCCTGTGTAGCTGTATCTGGAACTTTTCTTTGAGGGAGGACATTTCTGACTTGTCTTAAAGGTGTTGTATATCTGGAGAAAGCAGGGGCATTCAGTGGGCTGGCTGCATTTTTAGCAGCCTTAGAAGTTTAAGTCTGTTTCTGAGGCAGATCTATTCAAAAGAAAATTTACAATTTTAGTAGTCTCACCACTTCCATCCATCTTCAGTAAGAGAAACATTTTGTGGTTTGGGGGGCTTTTTCTCCTTAATCTAGAGGGTCAAATCCTGCCCTTTCCCAGCTCATGGGCAATGTATGTGCAGCAAGTAACACTCTGGAGATAATAACGTATTTTGTTCCACTCCTGTATTATATTTCCTGAGAGCAACATTAGATTTTCTTTTGGGGGACAGTAGTTCAAGAAGAGCTGTTTGGGGATGACAGATTGAAGCTGTACCCATTTTAAGGTGCTGTTGCATTGTCTTCTTTGCTTGAATTCTTTCCCATTTGTGGAACATTTCGTATGTGGGAGAAGTAGTGTTGGTGGGAAGATCAACTGACTAGTTTTCCGTGTTTTACATTTCATGTGAGAACAGTAGCGTAGAAATCTCAAAAATTCTTGACCTACACTCTTTGGCTAAGGCATACAGTCTCCACTATATGCTAACACATATTATTTCTGTTGCTATTTTTATTTCAGCTTACATTCCCACTCCAATTTATTTTGGGGCTGTTATTGACACCACGTGCATGCTTTGGCAACAAGATTGTGGCGTACAGGGATCTTGTTGGGAATACGATGTCACCTCGTTTCGTTTTGTCTACTTTGGGTTGGCAGCTGCTCTCAAGTTTGTGGGATTCTTTTTTATTTTCCTGGCCTGGTATTCCATTAAGTGTAAAGAAGAGCAACTGCAGAGACGGAGATGGAGGGCTTCGCCGGTGAACACTGTGAGTGAGATGGTTGGCCAAGCTGGACCCCAACAAAACTATGCACGGACTAGGTCCTGCCCTACTTTCAGCTCCCGAGGAGACATCAGTGTGGCACAAGGAATGAACTGCGTAGCGCAGACATACCCCGGCCCTTTTTCAGAAGCAATAAATTCCTCAGATGAAAATGCATTGGAAGAAGTCACTGCTGAGATATAGACCCCTGGCTTGGTAATGTAATATTTAGTTTTGTTGGTTGACTTAATTACGGCGCCTTGTAAAACACCTGTGCCTTCTATTTTTAATCTAAATGTAACATGTGATAAAACCAACAAAGCTTAATGCAAACAACCATAGCATGTTCTTGAGGGCTGGATACCTCAAACCAACCCAAGTTCTTATTTCTCCCCTCCCGACAATGGAGTTTTAAAAAATTGTGTTTGTAATTATTTCAGATGTGTCCATTAAATGTCCATGCTCTGGCCTAATATCAATGTAAGGTTGAGGTATTATAAACAGCAGAAGTCAGTGAAAGTGTGACAAAAACTCATATTGTTGATGTCTAGACGTCACAAAAATGCTTAAATGTATCATCAACTTCACATCTGTAAATTGTATTTTTAAGAGATGAGTAATTACTGTGAGTTCTGCTACAAAGCACAACTGAACTTGTTTAAACTATGCAACTTATTTGAATAATTGTGCAGCAAAATAAGTTTAAAGTTTGTTTTAAAGACATTACTGCAACTGAATTTGAAAGGGGCTATTTTCAGACATAAGCATTAAATCAGAAAAGAACATAAGGTTTAAAGTACTGTTAATAACATGTTAAGCCATACAAAAAATTATGCATCGGGTAATGTTTGCAAATGTTGAGTTGTAATTGCTTTATCCTGTCAAAAGGTACATTAATTTTTCATTTGACGGGATGTCGTTACTCTTCACAAAGTACACAGGCTAGGAAAGTATAATGCTTGGAGTAAAAAACTTCAGTATTAATTTATAATGACATTAAGATGTAGGAATCATACACACATACAAGAGCAAATAGTGCATATTTCTGAATGTTATTTGGGGTGGCCGTTACTAGTGTCAAATCCATACTTTTCCTGAAGAAGAAAATAACCAGTTATAGCTTGATAGGAAGAGCTTGTCTGTCATTCAGAAATGTGTTCCAGTCTAGTTCAGCTTCAGTGAAGAAATCTCGAGGCAGAGCTCATGGTCTCATTTCATGTGTGGCCACCTGGGACCCGGCGGGCCCCTCACAGCGTGCGATGACCCAGGGTTCGGGCTGGCGCTGCTTGCTGCCTGCTGCAGGACTGAGCAGAGAGACACTTTAAGTGGGCTGCAGGCAGTGGTGCCTGGTATGAGGCTGTCCCCTCCCCTCCTGTCACCACCAGGGTGCTGTGGTCCCTGCCACTGAGGACAGCTAGGGAAGGAGTGCCAGCTCAGATGCCAGGTCCCTCTCATTTCTGCCCCACTTTTGCCTCTCCCACTGCCCACTGCTGGGCAGGCTGGTGGGGCAGGCCTGGATGTTCTAGTTGTATGGTTTGTCCCAAACGTGGCCGCCTTTCCTTTCCTTTCCTCAGCTTCACTGAAAGCTTCTGTGAAGGCAAAGGATGAGTCGTCCCTCCTTTGTCCTTCCAGGGGAAGAGCTAAGAATAGAAATTGTCTGCACGTGTGGAGTCACAGGATGTGATGTGGCCTTTGCTTATTCCAAATTACTGTAGTGTGTTTTCTTCCCAGGAGATACTGAGACTTTCTAATCAAATGTACTTGGCATTTCATTTCTTGCTCTGGAGGCTTTGTAGTGCCATGCTTATGATATACTAATGATGTCTCAAAGGACAGAGAATGATTTCAGGTGGACACTAGGAAGTCAAAGCTGTATTTTGCCCTGCAGGGAAAGTCTTTGAAGCTTAGGAAATAAAAAGCACTCTTTTAAGAGGACTCAGTGATAGTAAGGCTTGGATTTTGCCATGTAGAGAGCTTGTGTGAAAATAAATATGAAAGAGCAGAACTTCTACATATGTTTGAACAGACTTATTCCTGGTTTAATTTTAAATTTATAATATGTAAGTTGATCAAACATTATAAGGAGCTAAGTCCTTGAAATTAAAGGCATTACTCTCCTTGGTATCCTTGAGTTGTCCTGGGAGGAGTAGATTTCCCTCTCGTCCTTTGCTGGCTGCCTTTCCTCATGTCCGTCTCTTTTTGACCAGCACATGGGACTACCCACAGGGCTGGTTCCCTTGCTTGAGATGGTGGCTACTTATTTCAGAATGTCTCAGTCCCTTTATGTGGCTTGTAATGACTCCCACTCTCTGTCTGCAAACCCAGATGCTTCTACCCCAAACTACAATGTAGTGGGATATATTTTTCATAAATTCCTCCTATTCTGTACATACTAAATAGCTTTTTGAGGTCAAGCCTGAGAATTACTTTTTTTCCCTTGTGCAGCCACCAAGTATAATACATCCTCAGTCAGCATGTACCACCTGAGATGTTAGCTTCCACATTTCTCATCCCGAGGAGTAAATTTCCTTGGTTCAGAGGTACTGTTTTTTTTGTTTTGTTTTGTTTTGTTTTTTTCCATAGGAGATCAGAATAGATGACAAAAAAGGCTCCTTTTGCTTCAGTCTCAAATGCTTCTTGCACTAAGAAATTCCTGCCATGGCAAAAATTGAGGCAAAGTAGTAGGAAAAAGTGTAATTGCAGCCCATTGCCCATCCATTTTAATAATTCACCCATTTTAATCACCACAGGGTGAGGTGAAGAGCGACAATCTTTTAAAATACCTCAGAAACAGAACATTTAGGGAATTGTAAAAGTCTGGAGATGAATCATCTATCCTGATCTATTCTATTTCATGCCTCCTGTGCGCTTCTGTTCCATGTGAATAACATGGGAGAGCGGATTAGGCTTGTAGGGTTGTCAGGAGCTGACACTGATGGCAGAGAGTGAGTGATAGAAGAGACACATCTGCAACTGCCACCGCTTCTGAGCTGATTTCAAGGATACAGATCTTGTTGGAATGGAGACCACCTGCTTTTTAGGAAATCCTGACACACTTCTAAAAACATTCATTTTTTGAAATGTTTGAGAAACTGGAATGTAGAGGGAAAGATGTTCACTTTGGAAATACTGAAAAAGCCTTGTTTACACACTTTGAATAGCTTTTAAATTTTTCTTTCAAAATTATGTAGAAAACAACAAAAATAATTAGAATTTTTTGATACAGATAATTTTGACAATATGAACATGTTTCTACAAAATCACTTAATTACATCAGCATCCTCTGAAAGAAAGAAAACCCAGTTTTTGATTGATTCCTGAAGGAGGCTTTATTGTGAGTAAGTTGTAACAGTCTAAAGTAAGCCAATAAAGGCATGCAGGGGAAACACATTAACTTCCTAGAGAAGTCAATTCCAACATTGTCAGCACTGGCTGAGATATGGGCTAAGACCTGCTGAACAAACACTCTTTCTTGAGGTTGTTATTGCTGAAGGAAGCAGAATCGCCAGAGAAATTGTTTGCATCCCTAGCAGTAGCCATGATCGATGTGTGGTGCTAAACCAACTCACAAGAAGAAAAAAGGAGCTTTATCTATCACTCAGTGAAGGTGGCCATGCTGTCTTCTTGCTGTGGAATCCTTTGACCATAGAATATAAAATTCCATTAATTTGTAATTTCTCCCACCTTCCCTCTCTACCCACAAACACTAAAGGCTGAATAGCAGTGAGTACAAGAAAAGGTAAAGCAGGGGTCCTGCTCACTCACAGGCTGCTATTGGTAGCATCCCCAAGTCAGCCACCTGCAGTTAACCAGCCAGGGATAATATGGAGGAACAACACTCAGCGATTAACTGTAAGTTCAAAGTGCCATCATGCCATCACAAGGATAGACTAATTTCCCCTTACACCACTTATCCCTGATTCAGAGGGGGACATGAAAGGAGAAGTAGCCCCAATATATGGACTTGATTGAACAGGTAATCGTCCCTGCTTAGCCTCCCATTTGTCCTTGTTCAGAAAGGGTGTAGCAATGGCCCTGAGTGCTTATGAGTATAGCACCCTCAGGAGATGGTTCATAGACCTCTTAGGGGCTGGGATATCTGGAAAGTGGGACTCTCCCTATTTCCAGTTCTAGGCACCACCCCTGTGGTTTTGGTCTCCCTTCTTCCTTATAAGCATACTGGATATATTATGGTATAATTTGAAACTGGTGGTATTTTATATCCTTTCAGTATAGTGTGAGCAGCTGCAAGACACTTGTTGAATATTATGGTGCAATTTCTATTTAATTGGAAACTTTCAGTTCCTTGACCAGCCATTGTGTGTCTTAACAGTGCATGTTGTAACATGCAGTTCCTCAGAACTTGCTGTTCTCTAGGTGAAGCAGGGGCACAAATCTCCTAGGTGTTAGAAATGTAAGTTTGAAAGGCCCTAAATTAGTTACAAACACTTGAGTGTAGTGTTTAAAAAACATATTTTCTTTTTTTTTTAATATAGCTTATTAATTCATAGCATTAACTATTAATTCATGACAGCTCTGATCCAGCAGAACACTTAAATTTATATGCTTAAGTAATTCACTTAAAAATAATGCATGTATGTAAGTATTGGACTGAATCCCATCTGCATTCAAAAAAGAGTTCATTTACCCAAAGAGCAATTTCCATGCTGAGCTTTTTTCCCCATGTATTCAGTGATCATTGCAACCAGAACAGTACAAAATAGCACTCAAGTACTCTCCTGTGGCATTCATGTGTGACTACTTATACATCTGGCAGTGGAGGAAAGCTTTCATTTTCAAATAGAATTCAAAATCAAAATATTTTGTGGACATGCTCAAAGATACATTCTAGCTCTTCCTGCCATTCACTTATTTTATGAATCGTGGAAAATCTGTGCGCTATGTGGGGAGATAGATTAAATAAGGGCATCCTTCTGACCTTAAAGCCAATTAAATTGCTCAAGTAATGCTGTAGGTTTGAATTGTGCCCTCTCACAGAATTTGGACCTAAAGGTTCAGATGACACATTTTCAGTATCCTGTACAAATGGAGCAGAGCACTGCCTGCTCTATGTAAGTCCAGACAGCATGGCTGGGAGAGGGGTCAGCACCTTCTGAACTGTTCTTGCGGTTTTCCCCACAAATGCCTGAATTAATTGCTGCCTTAATACACTTTCTCTGTGTGTGATGCCACAGCTCTTCATGATGTTATATTAATATAAAACTGGTGATAAATAGGTCCAAAGTGTCTTACTGCTATTTTGGAGCCAGATTATCAGCCTCATCAGTCCGATGATGAGGCTGAAGAACTGGGCCAGTACCTTGGGTTGGATGTTAACAAGCTGGTGCTTTAGCAAGCGTGTGTGAACTAAGTGGTATTAAGTACTTGTTTAGCTTTTATACTCTGTTCACTAGTTACTACTACTGTTTTCAGAGATCAAAGACAAAATATTTCCTAAGCAAGTTTATCTTTTTCTGTTTTCTCAAGAATGTGTCTTTTGTAACGTCAGAGGAGATGCCATGCTGCATGCTGCAGTTTCTCTGTTTCCCCAGCTGAAGCCATCTAACTGTGGTTGCTTTTTAGGGGCTTAAAACACCTGGTAATGGAGATTTATCTGGACTACAATCTGAATAGGTATTTTTTTGGACAGAGTGTTTGCCCCTTGTAGATTAAATCTGTATCAACACATTTCAGGTTCTTCACATAGTGGACTTGCTTTTATAGACATTTTTATTCTTTATAGAGTGCTGAGAAGATGGATAGTCAACATCATGGTGGTAGATTCATTCTTTGGTATATATTTAGGGCTTGCTTTTTCTCTTATAATGTCTTGTTTAAAAAAAAAAAACGCAAACAACGAGGTTACATGTAAACATTGTTGCAGAATAGAGATGTGGGGCCTTCAGCATGGGGACTAGGTATGGCCAGGGTTCACATGATTCATCTTCTTTACACTGAATATCACCAGTACTTGTTACTATGTGGCCAAAGGTTTGAAAGCCTACCTGATCCTCAGGAAGGAAATTTTCCCTATCCTTTCCACAGAATATATCACCATAAATTAAACAGGAAAGCTAACACTATCCATATCCCATAGCTGTATCTTTTACATTAACTACAGTTAATAACTGTAGTTTTTAGCACACCACACCCCCCTCCAGTCCTTCAGATAAACTATTTTCTTCTGTCTTAATACAGCCTTTTAAACACAGATGTAGCTCTGCAAGTTCATAGATCCAATCTTTTCTTGGTTTCAAGTGTTAGAAAATAGATGTTTATTTATTCAGGTTCCATTCTACTCATCTAATTATTACATTATCCATTGTGTGTACTATATTTTTAAATTTTTTTCTATCAACCAGTTGTCACAATGTTATTCTGTAACCACATTTTGTTCATGATATAAAATAGGTGAAAAGCTGTGGGATTCATGAAGGGCTACAAAAAGCATCCAAAACTTTGTTCACCTTGAGGAAGGGTGAGATAGCTTGATAATCTTTGGACAAATGACTAAACAACACTGTGGTGCTAATAGGTACTGAAGTATTTTATGATGTAGTAACATGCAGTTATGCATGTTAACTCTGTGACTTAAATGACATATTCAAGGCATGTCAATGATGCAACTTCATGTGTTTTTGTTCTTAAAGTCTGGGCTGGTCCAGCAAAGACAGTGTTTGTAATTCCTGGTGGGCCAACTCCTACCTAGCTCTTCTGTGGGAAAGTCATTTCAGGAAGCAGTGTAGGATTTCACCCAGTGCTAACAGTAAAGGTAAAAAGCTCTACAGACCACACAAATCTCATGTAGGATGTATTCATCCTGCTCTAGCAATTGGCTTTGCTTAAACAGAGACTGAAAATAAATTCTATTATAGTGACAAGAAGCACTGGTCTAAATTCTGGGATGCCTTAACCGAATGTTTGTAAGCGTTTGCATGAAATTGAGGATTCAGATCTAAAATATTAATGTTCTTCTATGGAAAACCAGAAAGAGAGGGGCAGAGTAAGAGCAAATTCTACCTCTAGCAATGGAAAAAAGCAGAACCTGGTCAACTTTAAAGTGAGCTATGATTTAAAACAGAGAGTTTTGGTTGTGAAGTCTTGAAGACAAAATTTTTCCCTTCCATTTTGAATTCTGAAAGGTAATTATTTTGTGTTGTGCCTGGACTGCTCATGCAGAGGAGGCAGCTGTATCCTAAATAGCACTAAGAGGTACACCTACAACTGATAGGTCAGAAATTTTACCTCTTTAACAAATTCTATGTTCGAAAACATGGAGGGAAATTTCAAAACAAAGAAAATGTACAAAACCATCCTGAACTGAGTTGCTGTAAAAAAAAAAAAAAATCCATACAAAAAAAGAAAAAAATTGGGAGTCGGTGAGCTTCATGTTTGAGTGAAGGCTTTCCTCAAAGAAGATCTGTTCTTTTCCCCAGTTGAGCAAACAGGAGTTTTGCCCTTGGCTGCAGTGCATACCTCTACCAAATTAGTTAAGCAGAACAGCAACAGTCGGGGTAGTATATTAGGAGCATGGAGTGGGCACACTGCCTGTAACTGTTTAGTTTTTAAAAAAATCATTATTAAGCAAATGTGTAGAGTATTAAGGAAATTTGTAGAGTATGTCTGACCGTATGACTGTGTGGGTGCTGTGCTGTGGTAAAAAGAGGCTAATGGTTTATGCGGTTTGTTTTGCATACTTTAGGCTCCTCTGTGGGGTTTTTTAATTGATATTTATTTCTCAGCAGAGCTTAGAATAATTTTAAACCTGCGTAACACATCAATTAATGAAATCTGTTGTCAGCATCTGTTGTAAACATGTGTTTACAAAACAAACTCTTGAATACTTGATATTTGAAAATAAAAAATAGCATATCATGTGTGGTTTATTTCTGACAAAAAAATTAAACTGGCGAAAAAGGTGTGTGGGTAACTACAGTCATTCTGGATCAGATGATGAAGTGTTTGGTCTTTCAGTGTGTAGTCTGACAAAACCAAATCTTTCCACTGAATTCAGTGACCACTGGATCACAGCTAAGTATTGAATATGTAGAAATAAACTGTAAAATTCCACCATTTCCTCTAGCACTAAATTTGATTGATATTAGTTGTATGCTAAGATATACAAGTTTGTTTGAAATATGTATTGGACAGTTGGAAATAATACATAGGGTACAAGTCTGTGTGCATCCACCTGCTTAATGAAAGAGGGCCAGGGCATGAACCCAAGGACTGGACTCCTGATGTCCATACTGCTTAGTTCTTAGCTCACTCCTTGGTTCTGATTTGGACCACATCAGCAGACTACCTCCATGTGGTTTGTGGGGAAGGGCTATACCCGAGAGAGCTCCCACATGTCAGAAGTGGCTGATCCAGGTTTGGTTCCCCTGTTCCTGCAGCCACCCAGCACCACAGGCTGTGCGTGTCAGGGACCCCTGTGTCCTCATGCAACACTGCAGGGGCTGCAGCACACACCACAGCACCATGTCATAAGAGCTCTAGTGGTTGCAATGCAGGCCTTTTATTACCACAGACATTTAAAAATGAAAAAAAATTGAAATTGTATTCTGGGTCCACAGCAACATCAACACAAAGCCAAGGGGAGACCCAGGGCTGTCTGCATGCGCATGGGGCTAGCCTGGTCTAGCAGTGTGGATGTGACTTTGTTCATACAGTTTGCGTTTGAAGCTAGGTTTTCTACTCTCTGGACTCACTTTAGTTTAAAAGTGTAGGTGTATCCATGGATGGAAACTCTGTCCCGAGACAGCCTGGTTCTTCAAGATCAAAAGAACAGCAGGTTGAATGTTTCATTATTGAGCCTTTAAATTCAAAAGTGTTTTGATGTGTAGTGCGTATTTCGTGAATGGATGAGCTGTGGTTTTTTTCTATGAAACCTCCTAACTGCCTGGTGTACTGTTAATACTATGAGCCCCCACACCCCAGCAGTGACCACACAAAACTTTGCTGCCATGAGGCAGCTGAATTTGCTTTGATTCAGGGCATGGCTTGTCTTCCTGGGGTATCTAAGTGCATATGGTTTCAGACCACAGACAGAAACTGCAGAGGTGTGCACAGCACCTGCCAGACTCAAGCCCTCAGACAGCCGTGCAGCTTCACCCAATGTGCACAACCAGGAAGGAGCTACTGTTTCATGGACAGCAGAGAAATCTATGTGGTCCAAGTCCTCTCCAACTTCCAAATTCAAAGTAAGACTTATTTGTTTTCATTTCCAACACACATAATGACACAAAAAGCATCTTGCAGATCCTTCTGAATATTACCAGTGTTCAATACTAGAACTGTTAAACCAAGAAATGTGCTGTGGATGAAATTATCAGTAGCTTTCTAGCACATCAAGGGGTATCATTGATAGTTGAAAACTGAATAAATGAGCTACTCTGGCAGGTGTTGGAAGCACAGCAGGGTAGTTCAGGGGCCAAGGAGTCACCGTTGTGTGGTTCTGTACTGACATCTGCTGCCAGAGTGGGAGTAAAATTACCCCAGGCAGCTTGAGGTGGCTCAGGTTGTGACTGCATCCCTTCAGCGGAGACATAAATTTTTGAAATTACTCTCTGTCTTGTACTGCACTTACTGCACATCGGTTCTCACTGAAAAATGGTGTCAGAGCATACAAACTGTATTGTTTTTTTCCTGAAACTAAAGGAGGAAGTTTTATTACAGCATCATACCTGCTGGACATCAGCCATCCATGGGTGCTCAGGCCTCAAGACTAGTCCTGAGCAGATCCTCCCTGAACAGGGCTGTTGCAGCTCTTGGCTTCTCAGCCCTGACTGTTCTACACAGACATCCTCACCCACTGTGCTTGTGCGACTTTCAGTGTAGACAGCTGCAGGCATCTAAAGGGAGTTTTGGTGAGGAGAGTGGGGATGGTCTATGCCCAGTCTGAAAAAACCTTCTGAAAAAACCTTCATTCTACTGCCAGGTAAACCTAGAGGTGGCTGACCTCCAGAATGATTCTATGATCCAAATATTTTTTTTATAGCTGTTTGTGTGCATTAACACCTCAGGAACAACAGGATCTACCCCCGCATAACAGCAACTAAATCATATCTGAAGTTCTGGAAATTAAGCATTACTCATCTTTGCTTTTCTTGAGGGCTTTCAGCTGGTAGGAGGTCTCAGAAAGTGTCACACACAGTCCAAAGGTGTGAGGGGAGGACTGGCTGCCTTCTTTTAAATCCCAGAAGAAACATTTTGCACAATGTTGGCACCTCCCAAAGATGTGCAAGCCCTAAAGTTATTCCTGTCCAGCTCCAGGCCCTCTTCAAAAAGTAAATAACTATGTAGCACCTTTCAAATTACACACACTTACCACTATTTTGCAGATCAGAAAAAGCTGGGAAGGTCCCACTCTTGGCTCTCCCCTTGCTTGCTGTGATGAGACGATGAAGTCAGATTTAGGCATTTGACTTCTTCCTGAGCCTGTGTCTGCCCATTGCCTGTAAGAGCTTCCTGACAGCTCATGGTCTCAAACGGCTTCAGCTACAGGACAAGAAGTACTGCACAGAAAGAATTGCAAAATGTATTGGGATAGCAACACACTGCTTAGGACACTTAGGGATACGACAGCTTTTGGCCTCTTTCATTTGGTCTGGTTTTATATTTTATGCATGTTTCCAGAGGGCAAGGATTGGAGCTCATTGTTCCGTGTACCTCCTAGTATCTTTTACATTTTTTTCCCCTCCATACTCCTATAAAAGAGCTGCAAAAAAGGCTCTCACCTGGTTTAGAAGATAGAGTACTATCTAAGCTTCTGATAGTTTAGAAGTCTTGGCACTGCTCTGGAAGAAGGAAGGTTGATCACCTTCATACTGAGGAAGATGCAATCTCTTCCATTTCTTGAATGAATACTTTAAGCTGTCATGTAAGGAGGAAGGAGAAGTGGGGTAAATGGGTGGACCACACTATTGCACCATTCCCCTCTCTATCTCTACCCAAGCAATAAGAAAGGAGAAGGCATCTTGCCTGGGTTCTTTCAAAGTATGCTTTCAAAGAATGAAGGGCACATGGTTGATGCTGGATAATTCCCTGCACAAAGATATGAGCCGTAGTTGTATGGGACCTTGCTTCAACTTGCCTTTGTCCTTAAAGTCCTCCCAAACTTGCTGGCCCAGCCTGCTCTGCACCCTGTTTTGAAATACATCTTATGTTTGCCAGTGTGCTTTCTAGAGGTAGACATCTCTCAGGGGTCTATCTAGCATTGCAATGACTGGTTTTTGACTACTTAAGTTGATCCCCTTTCCTAATGCCCACAAACATCACCTGTAACTTCATGTCTGCAGGAGCATCGTTGTCCAAGGACTGTGTAGAAGAAAGAAGATTCATGAAGCATAGCTTCAGAGGTTGAATTTAGCTTATGAAGGTAATCTTATTCACAGACCACCAAAGAAACACAGAGTGCAAGTAAGAGAGAGTTTACCTTGAAACCTAAACTCTGTGACAACTCTTGTGCAAGGAGACACTCCTCACTAGAGTTCTGTGGTCTGCTCTCATTAAGCCCTGCATGTCCAGCCTGCTGCACTTTGCTGTCACAGGGAGAGCTCTGCAGGGAGGAGGGAAAGCAGCAAAACAGGGCATGGCACCGTGTAATGTTGCTTTACTTCTGGCAACCGCTGGTTGTGCAGCTCAGTGCATTGACTTCAAGGGAGAAAGGACTGGATGAATTGGCAATTAAAAACAAAAAAAATCACAGCATGTCTTAAACAGAAAAATATATATTATTCACAATCTCCAGGAATAATTTATAACTAACAGAATGTAGTGTGTTATTTAGTTACCCATTGCTTTAAATGTGGATGGATTCTTAAAACTGAAACCGTTAACATATTTTAAAAATAAATCTTAATTAGTATGAAAACCGGATCATCTGGAGTTCTCTGAAGCAGGTAAAGTAAACCACCTTTTATTGAAAGCAATATTGCTTCTAGACTTTCCCGAAGCCAGAATTGTTCTATAAAAGTATCACAGAATTATTATACAAGATTTAAAAACACAGTCTGTATCCTAGTAACTTAAAACCTATGTACAAATAGCATCATTCATGACCATAAATATATTTTTCTATCAATCAGCCCATGACACATACATCAGATAGAGCTAGTAATTTTAACATATGTACAGAGTCCATCAAAAAGACTGCTTCTTAAAATTATTAAAATTCCTACTAAAAGAATCTCACTTTTAAAAAGTTTCAACTTGAAATACAATGCAATGAATGTAAGTTTAACCTGCAGTGCTTGCAATAGCCAAAAAGTACTCACTACACTAAATAACATGTAACAGATAGGAAACACACCCGTGAATTGGACACTGTGGAATTACATCTGTTTGAGGTAATTCTCTTTTGTTATTGTGCTAATTATTTAGAAATTTATAAAAAAGCAAGGGAAGATACTAAGTTTTGAGTAATACAGATTTTCAAAGTCATTTTTGTATTATACTTTATAAAATTTAATGTTTGGTAAAGTTCAAGAAAATATTTAGAATACAACAACAAAAATTATTTAAACTACTATTTTTTTATCTCATGTGCCTTTGGTAGCTAAAATAATGTAAATCTAACATGATTTTATCATTCCCTTCAATGCCTGTTCAAAACAAGAAGAATTTAAGTCTCAAAATTATAATAATGCTTTCAAGATATTGTTCAGGATAATAAAAATCAGATGTGGTGACAAAACCATATATGTACTGATGTAAACCTTTATACCAGTGTCATAAAAAAAAAAAAAAAAAAGTCAAAATACCTCATGGATTTTTAATACTGACAATATCAACATATAGGGAAACAATTCAATCCAATTTAAACAAATCCTCCTACAATTAACAATCATTAGCCATACCTTTCTGAGAGTAAATTTAATTAAATCAAAGTAACAAAAACATGCAATATTTTTGCTAAAATAATATTCAAAGTGTCTTTTTCCACAATCCATACTGATTACGTCATTCCTGTCAATCTATTTATTGGTTTCACAACTACATGAGACAATGAGCAAACTAAGAACATGTAAGGTATTAGATTCATAAATGGTATGGCATACAGATTTTAAAAGTGCATTTTACTCAAAAGCATGACATTAAGAATTTCCAGTGGTTAAAATAATTTATGAAAAAGACATTATGCAGACAGATTAGATGGACTGAAACATTCATTCATGCTGGGATCATTTGGAAATAGAGACAGTAACTTGAACATCCTCTTCAAAGAAATAATTTTTAGCTTTTGGAGTATGTGCTACTACATTTGAAAGTTAACACTGTTTCTTTTCTTCAAAAGCTGAAAATTTTGTTTTCCATTGGGGAGAATTACTGTGAAAATATGTGCGTATGAATAAAACAAATGTACACAGACAAATACTGAGCTGGGTTCAATTTAGCTGCAAAACGTATCTACAATAAACATGGAATGTCAGTTGTCATGATTACCTTTATTAGTTTGCTAATAAGAAAAAGGAGAAATTATTTAATGGTTTACAACTTGATCTAATCCAAGGAGAGTGGAGCAGAGGCACTGCCTTCTACATTTAGGATTTGTGAAGTTTCCCCTGCAAGCCTCTGTTCCTTTTTTTTTAAGAAAGTTCCTGTTTTCTGGGTACCAATAGATGAATCCCTAATGGATACATTTACACCTTGATGAACAAGGGGTTTATCAGACCTCACAGGAAGATATATTTGATCTTCAAATATATCTTTCACAGCATCTCTGTCCTGATGAGTGTCTTTTTGAGGAATACTGATGGGTTGTAGCATGAAACTATGTCGGGACTCCAACTCTATCAAACCGTTTCCACTGAAGTCCATATCAAAACGGTCTGTTTCTTTATCCTCCATCCATTTTTCAGCTTGATGATTATTTCTCCAGTGTGCATCATTCAAACTACTTTTCTCAGGAATATCATTGTTTAATTCAAGTTTCCTCTCCTGACTTAAATTCACTGTGCTCAAAGTGAGGGTGGCAAAGTCCGTTGGCACAATAAGCTGCAACTCTCCTGCAGGCAGGCCACTCGATTCTTCAGCAGAAGTAATTTCCACCAAGGTAAATGATGTAGATGATTCGTCCCTGTCCTCGTCACTTTGAGCAGTGTTATCCTTGTCTGTTTTATTTTGCTGGTAGTAACTGTTCAGCAGTGCAAACATTCTATCTACATCCTTCAAGTAATTAGTCCAGTCAGCCAGACTAAGTCTATAGTTGTATCTGTATTCATATACACTTTCATTCACACTGTACAAGTCTTCCAGTCCTTGCCAGTTGATGTCTCCAGTGAAACTGGGCAGGTTAGCCTTCCCATCCATCCCATAACTGTCCTCTGTTGAAAGAAAGAATAAAGCCTAATGGTGAACACCAGCTTAAAAGTGCAAGCAAAGCTTCCACGTGTGTTTCTACTCCAAACGGCTTGAAAGCACGCTATTCATAATGTATGTAGCTCAAAATGTAAGATGATCCACATCTTCTGTCATCATATCAGTGATTCTGGGCTCGGGTAGGTGTGTTGACAGCTTCTGCTGAACACACGGCAAAAAACTCCCCGTCTTCTGCTACATCCTTGGACTAAGTGAAAAAGAGCAAGAATATGGTCTAATGGGGCTTTGTGACAAGTCATAGATAAATCTTTCCTCTGATATTTCAAGGCAGAAAAGGTGCTTCGATACACAAATCATCCATTCACCTTTCCTGAACACCTCACCAAAATATGGAATAAATGAACAATGGTTAAGTATAAAAGATGGGGTTAACTCTGAAAGCCATTAGTGAACTGAACTTCAACAATATCCACAGGAATTTAGTGTCTTGGTAGCTTGAGACATATGGTCTACAAACCAACAAGCCACACTTTATTTAATAAATGATAGCCAAAGATAGTGATTAATTTACTTTGTAAATGCTTATTTTAATTTACACGGCACAGTTAGGAGAGAGAAAAGCTGTAAAAACTTGGTGTGAATTAAATTATAGGACTGCACCACTTTGTAAAATAGTGTTAAAATATACATAGATATAGAACCTCCTAAAGGTTTTATTTCTTTCAATGAAAATGTCTAACAACTTCATCAAATAATAAATTTGAATAAAGGGCATACATATGAGTCTGTAAGTAGCAATGGAGCTACATTATATATTGATCACAGACAGAAAAATCAAGGACACGAAGCAAACCCATTTCCAAAAGATTTTTAAACGTCACTACAGCTACTATAGTGACCCAGATTATCAAATGTAGTGTGAAATTTTATTTTGACAAGTAGCACTGAACACCACTATTTCATTTAATTCCCTGCGCAGACTGTGTTCAGTCCAAAGATTTTAACAAGAAAGTGGACTACAAATCAAAACTAATTAGATGATGAAAAAGCCTGTCAGGGAGAGGGGCAAATTTGTCCTTACAAATGATGTTGTAGGCAATATTTAGTAATTAGTTCACTGAGATGACTTCTCCTTCTGAAAACTGTACAGGCAAGTAGGCTAGTAGTAATGACCTTGGAAGTACAAGTGGCTATAGTTCAACAGCGTGAACTCAGCACAAATATTTATTTCTATTGAGCCCTTAATCCCTACAGTGGGTTCTTGGCAGCTCCATTAATTTGTCTGCATTTTAACTTGACCCCTCTCATTGTTCAATTAAAACAGAAGATACAACTCGTATCTATCATAGCTTATATTCCTTGCTGCTTTATTAGCTTGGGATTTCACAGTGGAAAGATTTTCTCCACTATTTAGTCCATCATATGCAAAGTCAGAAAAATAACATTATGGTTAGAAAAAACCCTTATGATTTTATTATGATGAGGAACCTTATACTGCACCAAAGGAAGACCACTTTTGTTACTTGGAAACACCTGAATCTTTGTTCTTAATTGATATTTCTTCATTTAATATGACTGCTGTAAATACAAAGTAAAATTTAAATATCTTATTTTTTTAAAGCAAGTTCTAGAGATATTTTTTTTGCAGACACTTGGCAAACTCTCTATCATAGGAGGCAACACAAAATATTGGATCCAATAGGACAGCTATGACAGAGCGTCTTCTTTCTTTTCTTGAAGTAGACAAGAGAAATGAAATCATGGCATGGCCACACAGGAGCCATCTTTATAAGACATATGGATAATTTGTTTCCTGAAACAAAAAAAAATTAAATACCACAGAGATTTCAAGAAAAAAAAGGCTTACTATTCCAGCACTTAGAGATATAAAGGGCCCTAGAAAACGTCACATGAAGGGATTCATTTTTGAGATTAGTCACCAAATCCTCTAAGATATTAACCACACTGCAAATGCAACAATTTTTAAATTTTACTCTGTTAGCATTAGTACTGATGGTTTCAAAGGTGCCTTTAGGCCCAGAGGACCCTCTGCTGTCTGTCCCAGGCAGTGGCACAGGGGGTTGAGCTGGGCAAGCCTGAATGTCAAGGTGGCCAGTGAGGAGATCTGGGGGACGATGAAGAGGAGCAAGGTTCCCATCAGCCTCAGCAGCAGGTAAAGGGGGCTGTGCTGCAGAGAAGTGAGATCAGCAAGGAGTTTGCTGTATTCCTACAAAATAGCTCAAAGGTTGAGTCAGACCTACGTGGTCATCCATGCTGGATCTATTTTTTCCCCTCTAAATGTGGCACTGTTTCTGCAATCTCAGAGGCGTTTCACAGCTGGGAAGGCACTGAGAATTGTTCAATGATCTTCACATCAGGCAGAAAAAACAAACTTGTTTAAACACATGGGACAGAGGTAACTTGTATTCATGCATGTTAAACAAATAGGAAAGCAAAGTCTTAAGATCCTAGAGCTGACTGTGTGTTGGTTGACTGAGTGAGTCACCTCACAGCTTAATTCCACAATTTAGTAGTAGGAATGAAAAGTTTCCCACTGAAATTAAAGCATACAGTAAGAAGAAGAGAGTAAAGAAAAGGTTTTCCCCTGTAAGAAATCTCATTACATACAGGTGTGAAATGAGAAAGTGAACACAAGTTGCATTTGATCCTCAATCAATATTTTGGAATCGCCCAACTATGTCATAGACCCAAACCAGAGAAAAACTGTTGCTAACTTTTCACAGTAAAACACCTTCTGATTTTTAAAAATCAAGCATTAGCTAAGCTTCACGCTCCTATTATCATACTCCAGAGTCCCATGATGCCCTCTGTGGCTGTGATGTCTCACAACTAATAATGGATCTGAATATATCTCCATTGAGACTAAAGACAAGTAGGTATAATCATCTCCTTGGTGGCTTTGAAAAACCTCAGACAAGGAGGAGAGCAGAGAGGAATGTGCAATTCCCACATCCTGTTATCATTCATGTCTGCAGAGTTGTTTTGTCTATCAAAGGGCACAGGTGACACGAGTTCTTCCCTGTTGATGCTCTCTCTCCATGTTTTAAGCAAATAGGACTATACTGGCTGTTTCCATACAGGCCTGTTGTCTCGATATTGTACTTGTAACACCTGTAGCACTGTACTAACTCAGGACATTTTGAATGGGAAACAGGTCTGAGTGGAGAAACTGCATGATCTGAAGGGAGCCTAAGGGGTAGTGCAGGTGACTTAGCAGCACAGAGCTTTCCCATTCTCATTCTGTTGGTTTCTCTACAGGCATCAAGAAAAGGATCCTCTAAGAGATTGTTTTAATGATTCCTGACAAATGGCTGTTGTTCATTATATATATATTTTTTTTGTTTAGAAAGGAAAACTAATTTCCACTAAGATGGGGCTTGAACCAAAATGTCAAACCCAAGCATCTCTGTATATTGAGTAACTGTGTTTAGAGTGTCATGCCACAGAGCAATACCACTTGTGTTATATTATACCAGCTATTTATGCCAGTAGCATAATTTTTATTGACTTTGTATCAGAAGTTAAAAGGTTTTCATTACTAAACAATGTAGCAAGATATAATTTAAAGATTAATCCTGTGTGCTCTACTATTTCCTGCAACCCTACAATTCAAAAATGCCATTTCTGTCAGATCTGTAGTTAAAATGAGGAATGCTTACAAGGATGTTTTCTAATGAAAGACTTAAAAGCATAATTACAGGGATTACTTTCTATAGTTGTAGTAGCCAATTCCCACCAGGCTATAATGAGCAATGCAAACAACTGGGATATAACCAAATGAAAGCTTATCATTTTCCTAGATCTCAAAACTACTCAAGTGGGAAAACACAAAATTGGCTGCAAGAAAAAAAAAGCTGCTTAAACTAGAGACCTATAAAACATTGAAATACATTATCTTAATTGTTCCCTGGCTGTTGGGAACTAATTATAAGGTTCTTTTCAGAAGACACTGTGAAAAAAAGTTTTATGTAGACTTGTATACTCCTTGGACCCAGTTTACATCTCAGGTAAACAATGTATATTAGGAGTTAATCCACCAAAGTGCACAGAGAAGAAAATGTGTAAAACTGATATACCATGAGAAGATATCAAGACTAAATATGACATTTGACAGACTTTAATCTGCTTTTTACCCTGAGTACAAGTATTGCTCGATGAATAGCAAGTGCAGTACTATTAAGACCCGAGGTTTTTCAGTCTCTTCAGGCTTTTGCTTTATGTTTGACTGGTTTCTCCAGCAAAAGGAACTGGGCTCTGCATGATAAACATGTAGGTAGGTTAAGTATACTTGCAAACAGATAAATATACTTGCAAATATCAGTTTTTTGTGTATTCCTCAGGTTCAAGCAGGTATAAAAAACCTGACCTAGTGTCCTTCCTCAATTCAAATATTACAATATTTTGAAGAAATTATGTTTCATGTGTGTGTGATTTGGTCATGTGTGTGTGATTGGCCCCCCTGCCCAAAGGAGTTTCATTTTTCTGCCATATTTATATTGACCTGTCTCCTGCTGGCTTCTGAGCACATGCGGCTCATATTGAGCACTACTTTTGCTTAAAGCAGCCTCTGCCAACATTTCTTAAAGCCAGTGAGAAGGTTTTAATTATTTCCATAGATTTGGTTAGGCTTTTTGTATATATATACCTCAGAAAGCTTTTTAAGCACATTTTGCTCATATTTTAAAAAGCAGCTGTACAGAATTCTTAAATAGAAACAAAAAAAAACCCCAACCCATTAAAAATCAACCCAACAACAGGAAAACAACCCAAAAGAAGTGATTCTTTTTGTGTCATTTTCCCTGTGTAAACATCTAAGAAATACAGGCATGGAATATGAACTGTGTGAAATCTTGCTATGACAACAAGCTACGTTAAATGTAGAATGGTAAATCTAAAAAACAATGGCCAAGTTCAGTGTAAAGTAGTTAGAAAATGCATGCATCAAAAGCTATGCTGTGTGCAACATGGCAGGATACAGACATTAGTTGAAATGGACTGGAGTCATGCAATTATTTGGAAAGAAGCTGCTGAGGAGAATAAAAAAGTGTGGATACCTGTGTGGATCATAGCTTCCTCCATCTTTATTTCCTGATATAGGAAAATACAAGAGTAACTTTTGTTAGTGTTTAGAACTTGTAAAACCATTCACAATGTAGTTTTCCATGCACAGCATCTAATTCCTAAAAAGAAATGTACTGTGTTAAATAAAGACAGAGCTGCAGTCCAACAAATATTTCCTGGAAGTTTTATGTAAAAGAACTGAAAAACCACAGTTTTTCAAAAATGATAAAACCCCCAAACAATTAAATATTTTAAAAAAGAGAAACGCTTGTAGCTGAAGAAAGAGATACAAAGATGCTTCACCAGAAATTATGTAGAAAGGAGTATTCCTGTAAAAAAAATACAATACTCAATCAACCAAATTTAAGTGTAATGAATTCCAGAGTTATGAAGTATAAATACCATCTAATTTTCTACTCAGATACTGTTGTAAAGAAATACTGCTTCTCTCAAAAATGGAGGGGACTACTGCTGATTAGAAGTTTGCAATGTTAAGTCTCAGTTATGGTGTAGAGTCTGAGGTTGTTCATATAGCCAGACAGCAATCGGAATAAACGCAGGATTTAACACCTCATCTGCTACTGGGAGGCAAAAAATAGCCAAATAAAACCTACAACAGAGAAAAGACTATGAGCGATCTGTATATGCTTGTTATTGCTTAGTGCAAATAATATGATAATCTTTCTCCAGAGTTTCTGTAAATGTTGTTTGCCATCAATATCTGTCTATAGTAACCTGTGCAAACTTGCAATGAAGCTTCCTGGTCATGCAGCTATGCAGGGTGGTGTATGTGGATCATTCCAAATTATTCAGAGCAACACTTAAGAGTGACACTTCATGGATACAATTAGTACTTAATCAGTCGCCAAAAAAAAAAAAAAAAAGAAAGAAATGAACACTCCTATTTTTTTGTACCTGTTTCAAGTCCCTTTGGCCTCGGATTGCACTGCTTATAACCTTGACAACTTCGCAGTTCCATTAGCTGTATGTGTAATTGATTCAAAATGCCTCTTTCCACTGTGTGCACTGTGTTCGTCAGCTGGGAAAAAGAGGAATGGAGGGAAAAAATACTTGTTAACAGAAATAAATAAACCCTAGAGGAGTCTGGTGAACAACATTTTGTAACAGGAAAAGGGTGTTACCTGATAGGGATCAGTGTTCATATCAAAATATTCCAAGAATCCAGTTGCAAACTCGCAAAAGAGGAAATTGTGGGTGTCATTAACTGTTCGCAAACACCAGTAAGTGTTGTTATTTGAGCTTGTGCAAGCACAGAAAGAGCCCACTGTAATTAAAGAAACAAGTTACTAGTTTTCAGTGGGAAATAATATCTTTCTTCTACTAGTGAAACTTCTATAGATCTTCATATACTTAAATTCTAGATCAATCTCAAAAAAATCTATTTGAAGGTTATTCTCATCTAAAACAATAAATGTTGCTAGCATAATTTTCACAAACATACAGTTAAAGAAAGCAGAAGATAGTGAATACTATATTTAATAAGGCATATTCTGTTCTGAGTTATATATGGTTTATTGGGATTGAGCGGAATACAGACTTTACAAAAGAACAGCACAAATCCTTATCCTTGAGATCTGTATGCAAGAAGATTCATTGGAACCGCTTATAATGCAGAAGGGTACTATTTCCCCCAACAGCAAGTAACCTTAGCCTGGTAGAGCCTTTGAGATACAAGTAGAAGAGAAAATTACAGAAGTGTAAGCACTAGAGGAAGGCCAGATTCCTAGTTGGTACCATAAGTGGTACCAAGAGATGGAAATGACACAGCAGTCAAGAAAGCGTGAGGCAGGGTATGGGAATGGGGCAAGCGAGAGAGATTAGGCAACGAAGAGAGATGGGCTTGCATGCAGGGAGCTTGCCTAGCACCCTGAATGCAGGAAAGATGGAAGAAGCAAGGTGGGAAGGAAGACCAATAGGTAAATCCTATGCCTCATTATAAGTAGTTCTTCCTTACTGGCTTGAGTTTTCGTAAGAAACAACTTTGTTATTTTGAACTGCTGTCTCTCATTTGTTTATCTGATACACAAATACGAGGGAAATTGAGTCATTCAGTCAGGCCTTTGTAGGACAGTCTCAAGCAGTGTAACTGGATTACACCTTGTTTTCACTTTTCAACCTGGGGAAACCTAGAGCATGAAGACACCTGGATGCAGGTGTCACAGGATGGGAGCAGCCATCGAGGAGACCTGGGCATTTCTTCTCTATAATCTTGCCCTGTCAGCAGAAAAGGTTGTAAGAAAGAGATGTCTTTTCAAACTGCTAACAAAGTTTTTTTTCTGTAGAAGAATATTTCTTTGATTCCAACAATAAAATACTAATACTGCCTTAGATTTTTATTTAGATTTGTTATTAGTACTGTGACTAGTTGTAACAGTATCAATGTTTTGAACAAACTTAATATAAATAATAAGGGTATTATAATACATTACCTCTTCTTTAAGTTATGGACTGCATCAAAAGGACATTTTTTTACTCCATGACTGTTGCTGGAGCATTGCCAGAATGCACAGAAATAAGAGAATGCTTTTCATAACTGTTTGGTACTCTACAGTTAAAAGTAATAAGTCAATCTAATAATTGTCTTTAAAACAAAAATCATGCCTATGACTACTTTAGGAACATCTTAAAATGTAAAAACTGTATTAGCAGAAGTCCTAGTATAATCAGAGAAGATTATCACTAGGAGACAATATCCTTCTCCAAATGAAAAATTCCTCTTAGCAAATTTTCTGCTTGGAGCCAAATACGTTGTAACTTAATAATCATTTGATCTTGAAGTTTTTGAAAGTAAAGTTTTAAATCACTTCTGTTGCTCCACCACCAAATATGAGAAAGTGCCGTTTTGTTAACGCTGAATACCAAGAAATGTTGAAGCATGCCTCAATAGGATAGTTATCTATATACTCTGAAGTTTGAAGGATCTTAAAATATTCTCTAGCTATAATATTTTGTTCTTATACACCAAGTGAGCGTTCCACAGTCGTGATTTTAAAATTCTTTTAGAATATAAAACATGAGATTAATGGGAATAAATCACAAGGGAAAGTATCTTTATTTTCTTCACAATATGGGAAGTTGTTTATGATACACTTTGAAATGAAAATGATAAAGTTAAAAAAGACATTTTATGTGCTGAGTTTTGTGACAGCTTTAAAGGTCAAGTCCCAAAAAAGATTTGTGACCACTGGAAGAATAAGGTTATTATTAACAATCAGAAACTCAGTTAAAATTACTGTGAAATATTTGGTCATTTTGATCTCCTAGAAATGACATAAATCTCAGTGGCTGGTTACAAAAATCTATGGTTTATAGGTCAGTTCTCCTTTTTGTTTCTGTATTGTTTAACATTGAGCCTCTTGTGCTAATTTCATATAAACAAGAAGTGCAAAAATTGCAAGCATACTCAAGTGACATTCTTCTTTCATACTTCAGAATAATGGCAGCAGCAGCATTACTAAGTGCCAGTTCTTCAAAATAATGCTCTGATTGCATGAAGTGCAAACTCCGTAACACAGCAGTATAACCTACGTCAAATCTGCATGTGGACATCAGACTTACAGTTCCAGAATGGTGCTGTTTGCCAGTGGTTGTTGTCATGGGTAAAACATGTCAGTCCAGGAAGGCTACACTCGTCTCCTTTCTTCTGGCGCTTTTTCCCCTTCCTTTCTTTCTTCCTTCTCCGGTTCTCTTTGAACAGCTGAAGTTTGCCATCCACTTCCTGTGCTGCTTCTCTGTTCAGAGAGAAAGTTGGGCATGACTGACGGAGAACAGTCTCTAATTGGTTAACAACAGCACTATCAACTTTTACATCTTTCTGGCTTTTTTAAAGAGGAGAGGATGAGAATATGCCCTTCTTCTAGCTCATCTTCCACCCCAGCTGTTATTACAAGGTGTTCTTTTCAGTAAGCCTGTGAAATGATCCACTGTTACATTTAGGCTTAACTGGATCATTTTAACAATTATGAGGTCAATCAGCTTCTGAAATTATTAATTTAATACATTTTCTATCAATAGGTTTAAAAAACATTATCCATAAACTTCCACAAGTCTGTCCAAAACTACTGGAGGTTTCTTGAAAAAGCTTGCTAAATGTGACTTTTTCATTCCTTTGCCTCACCCCTTCCCCTCTCCACTAAAAAACCCCCAAACAATTATATTTCTTCAGTCACCAAAAAGCCAGCTGAGAGAGTAAGAGGATAATAACAATCTTACTTGAAGGGATGAAGATGGCTCTTGAGTTTCTCTTGGGCCTTTACTCCTTTCTCTTTGTTGTAGTAGCTACAGAAATATTATTAGGAATTATCAAGTCATGAAACAATTTTCAACACAAAACCAAATCAGAAACATGCCAACTTTGACATTTTTTTTAAGGAACTACACAGAATGACTTACGATTTTCACTTCATTTAAAGAAACTATGTATGTGTGTGAGTGATCCTATGCTAGATTATAGCAAAACTACAGCTGGGTTCAAATATGTCAGTAGAATACAAACATACTTAATTGCAAAATTTTAACATTCATCTTACTTTGATTTACAGTATCTTCTACTCTTAAGATGGATCTAACTAAAATGAGTATCTACAGTGGTTATAAATATCAATAAAGCTTATATTCTTTCTTTTCCATCTCAAAAAGCTTGGAAAATATGTAAGCCTTAGCAATCATTGTAGCTTTCAGTGATGAATGCCATCTCTCTTACCTCTGTTTACTACAGTCACATTCATCTGGCTTTCTTCTTTTTAGGTGTCCTCTAACTTCCCTCAAATTCTTAATTTTGTCTTGGAGAGCTTCAATCTGCAGAGAGTATTTCCAAGTCATAATTATTCTTTGAAAAGGTAGCAGGTCAACTACTTCACTCAGATTTTAAGATACTTCTTACCTCTTTATCAATGTAAGCCTTGTGGTCCTTCCAGGCTCTGGCAGACTGGTACAACTCCCTCTCACAGTGAATAGTGTCATTTGGAAGAATAAAGCATCTGTAGACATGAATTTAACAAATAGGAAAAAGGTCAGTGTTTTCCCAATGCCTACCCATTTCTCTGCTTTCTTCTAACATTCCTAATCAATTCTTTGTTATACTTTATTAAGAAATAAATACAGTCTACAGGATCTCCTCATGTTGCCTTAATAATAGTAATAGTTGTTTCAATCTCTTTTCTCTGCAAATGATAATAAAAAAATCCTCATCCATGACAGGTGGTCTGGGGCTGCTAATCAAAAATTCAATGGCAATGTCATCTTGAAAATTTTTAACCCAATCAGAAATGAAACCAAAACTGAAATAAAACTATCTTCAGAATTTAAAGCCTCTGGTTAACCAAATGTGCCATTTCTTATTTAACCACCAGCTGCTGAGAAACATATTCCTTTCACCAGATAAATGTGTCCCATCTTCCAAGTATGCAAAACAGGAACAGAACATAGTGGACTAAAGACCAATATAATCAATAAAGATCAATAAGAATAAAAGTTAGAACAAAGAGTTCAAATAAGTGGTTAAAAAAAGCCTACAGAACACTGTGTTGTGAGGCAATGACAAAAAAAATCATACCAGTGTTTGAAAAAACAGCTCTACCAAGAAAAAAACAGCACATGGAAGGCCAAGGAAGTGGACTGAGATAGAAAATCCAGCAGACTACAGGCTGGACTTTCAAAGTCTCCATGCTGACAAAAAGAAATTCCTTAATTATGGAAATATTCCAATTTTATAGACACAACCTTTTTAGGGTCCTGCTTCACCAGAACCTTTCTTTTAATTTTTGAGAAGAATAGCAGAAAGGAAGATTTAGATGTTTATCTCTTCCCATGTTATCCCATTAGGTTTTCTTCTGCACTCAAAGGATTCTGAAAGCAATACTGTACTCAGTAAAAATCAAAACACTTTATGGAGAAATAATAACTTTTCCAGAAAGCTATTTAAGGCTTTATTAATGCCATGGTTGAAAATCATGTAAAAAATGTAAAATGGAAAATGAATTAAAAATTAAATCAATGTAAAAAATCGATAATTTCTACTTATTCAAAATTAACTTTTATGTTTTCCTTGATGTTTGAAAAAAAAAATAGAGAAATGTTATTTATATTTTAAACACAATAAAAAGGACAAAATAGAAGACTTCAGTTGCCTGCATCTGCCTGGCTCTTCAGATCAATCATATTAGCTTTTTTAAACTAAAAAATATTTTGAGATTTTCGCCTTTTCATTGAGACTTAGTGTCGGGCTAAAAATTGATATGTAAGCATTTTCCAGGATGGAAAAATGGTTGCAGGTCTCTACAGGGATAAAAAGGTCTAATGTATCTTAGCTGATGTTAGTGGCTGCTAACAACTAAGCATTAAGAAAGATGATGTAACTGATGTAAACTGTCCTCCTTTAGAGTGGGATATCAGTCATCTCAAATTTAGGCCTCTATGCTAAACAGGTACCCTGGACTTCATAAAGAACAGCAGGAGTGTCAGCTTCGCATGGTGATTAATCCATCATAAGATGCGTGTTTCTATATGTGGGATGAATCTCTCTCTGGAGATGCCTATTCTCTCTCAGAAAAAAAAAAAATGAACTAAATGCCTCCCTTTAAATACACATAGTAAACTTAAATGATTCCATCTACTAACAAATACAACTCAGGTTTATCTAAAATCTATGATACTTTTGAGTTCTTATATATTATAACTATAAAATCATAAAAAATGGAGAGAGATAATACCATTAGAAAATGAAGATTTCATTTTAAAAAAAAAAAACAAACAAAAAAAAACACAGAAAAAGCAATTGTACTTGTGCGTCACTCTGACAGAGTTGGGTTGACCTATAACATCAGTGCCATCAGCGATCATCGTGTCACCAGGACCTCCGTTGATTAACTCTGCTTCTTCCTCATTTTCAGTATTGTGGCGCTTGGTGATACTTTTGGTCTTTAAGACCTGTAGTTCTTCCTCTTCCAGATTTATGTCATATATTTCACCTTCAAATTCCACAGACAAGGACCGGGTTTGGCGAGTGTGAACAAATCGCGGTTTGTATTCTGAAGTAGAAGAATGAAACATTCCCAGCTGCATATACATACCTACATGACTCATGCCATGAACAAAAAACATATTGCAAAGAGCAATAATGCTGTTCAGTAAAACTAGCTTATTTTTTCCTGTGGCTTTAGAGAAACTTATTTAATAATTTTTTGATACATTGGGGCCCACACTTTCATGAGTAACATGAAATATCAACTGCTTCAAGGTTTGCATTTCATGCTAGTCTGACCTTATGCCACAGTTAGTATCTATATCTCCAAATAAAATCAGTGTCTCAGAAATGAGATATCTTGAAAGAGACACTCAAAAAATCAGAGACCACAGGATTAGAAGCTACTTTAGAAAATAAAACCATTCAATACTGTAAAACAAGGTCACCACCTGTAAATTGGCATGTGACATAATTTTGACTTACGCTTTAGAATAAAAATGATTTTTTAAAAGGATAACACCTTTTCTTTTTGAAAGATAGTCATTAAAAGGGCAAGAATCCATCATATAATCAATGTATATGTATCTATATATACCTTGACACACACATCATCTGTATTTATGTGCACCAAAAACTTGCTGCGTTGTAGAGCTACAGTGAGATTTATTGTGTCACTTTTAACCATTGAAAACTCTGAACTTAGTAAGGTTACATCTCTTTTAGGTACTGCGTATATGAGTCAGATTAACTAAGACAATTAACTTTTTGATGGTTTTTAATGTTCTGTACAAGAATACCCATATTTGGGCTCAGGAAGACCTTACCCTCTTTACTTCTTTTGTTAAATGCACTTGTCCCAAATGAAGCTGTTAAAACCTACAGTCAATACCACACCAAAGCATGTTCTGTCTAGCAAAACCATCCACACACAGAGTCCTAGAAATACATAATTCAACTTGAAAAAATCACTTGTAGGGCATTTCCATTTGTTACATCTATGCTGAGCTCCCCTTAGTCACCTAACAGTTAAATAATAATTCATGCAGCAGAAGAAAACAGGAGCTGTAAGAAAGTACTGCCTTTGGCAGGTAGTGTTAGTTCTACTGCAGGTTTAATGTTAATGTATTTGAGGGACTCACATTGAAACTTTCCTGCAAGAATCTTTTAGAAGTGCAGACAGTAAACATCATTCAACTCTCCATTCCAACCACCCTGTCCTAAACTGTTTCAGCAGTTGCCTGCCAGGTCAAAAAAGGCTTCCCAGCCAAGTCAATGAAGACATTCATCTTCCTGAAGAGAAAACCCCTAGTTTCAAAGCATCTTTCTGATTTATAACTATATTACTCTCTAATAAAATAATGCAGAAAGATTCATAGGGTCAAATGGGACAGTTTCTGACATTTTAACAGCCTCTGATAATACTACTTATTAATCAAGTGAGTGAAAGGGTGGAATATATAAGCATTTTATCCTAGTGTCATCTAAAAACTGATGCCTGAACTAGTCATGCCCATAACAATGTCTCATCATCATGAGTCTTTCCCTGCTCTACTCAGAGGAGTGCTAAGGCAGATTTGGAGGAGGAGGAAGAGGGAAAAAGTGTAAGAATGTTGTAAAGGAGAAAAGCATAATAAACACACTTTCTGGTGTCTCCTTAAGACGTCTTCCAGCTTTTCCCCACTTTCTCTCCTCAAGCCCCTTCCCCCAGTCGCAATCCCCATTCAGCCCTTGCTGGTGCTCCAGCAATACCATCTCTGTTCAAGGTACATGGCAGGTATTTCCCCTTGAACATATCACTTGGGGGAACATTCCCCAGTCTGAGGATCACCCTGGCAGTCTGTGACATTTTCAGCTGTGACTTTTCAGCAGAGGCCTGCCTATACACACTGTGAAGTTCCTTAGATCGTACTAAACAAATGGAAGAAATTTAGGCAGCATTTAGTCTGAACAATGAGACAACTCAAGACAGACAATATTGTGCTTGAACATACAAAGAATACTGGTGATTTTTGTTCACAACCAGAGTGGGGGAGGCTTTAGATTAGGAAATGTTTTGAATTATACTGACATTATATTCTTATTTTGTAGACATCTGTGCAGCATCTTCTAACTTTTAAGTTTCTCATGCGACTTCACCATCTTCCTGTTTTAAAGACCATCTTTAGTTCATTCCCCTAGTATTCTAGACGGAGAGTGGGAGGATAAAGCCTGCTCTTGAGCAAAGCCTGAAATCTGGGTCTGCTTGTATTACTATAGGTACAGAACTTCACTTTCATCACCGGGCAGATAGTAGAAAATAATTTGTTCCGTTTAAAATAACGGTTTCTTTAAATAGGCTTCTTTTGTAGAGGTCATTAGCAGAAACAAATCCAAGTACTGCTGGTTCTAAACCCCTCTTGTACATTCCCTTCAGCCCACGCTCCACTAGAGGACACTGCAATCTCACTCGTGTCCCTGCGGGGATCCCAGTACTGACTCGCCGGGAAGTCCCAGCCGAGCAGTATTTCAGTCGCAGCGCTGCAGTGCCTCATGTAAAAGGTGGCTTTGGGATATCACCAAACGGCATGTGAATTCAGTGTTAACGATGCAAGAAAACACTTGCGTTGGCCGTCTTAGCAAATAGCGGCACGGATTGATCCGCAGATGCCACCGGGCTGTCACGTCTGAGCAGTGCGATAGGTGGCACCAGAGCATCGTCATCACCGCCACCGTCACCACTACCAGCCTAAAGATTGTTCCTCACTGTGATCCAAAGGATAAACATTGCTGTTGTTATTATTATTGCTATTAAAGAGGTAATTATGTAGAACCTGACTGTCAATTACAGTTGTGTTCATCAGACATGGAGGTGAAAGCAAGAGTAAAAGGTGAAAGCACTGGTAAGCCAACCCTCTGCTGGCCATTTCCCCCCTCCTCTGCTGCAGAGTTCAAGAGATCAGCTAACACTTACTTTGTGCATTAGGGTTTCTCAAGAACTGTCTTTGATTTTTTCTTTGGGTCCTGCTGTTTCGGTAATCAGTGTCTCCACAGTTGCAGTCTTTGTCTTTACCGCTGTATCCCCGGGAGTGTATGCTGCGGGTCCTTTTTCTGATGGCAAGGATGTCACTAGATACTTTACACTTGTGAATTCGAAGTTTGCCAGAAGCATCCTCTGTGCACTGCCACTTCTGTGAGAGAGAGAAATTATTTCCCAGCAGCTTTCCAAACCCCTGCTACTTTCAGGTGGATTGTAAAACAAGACAGGCAAATTTCTCTGAAAATTAAGCAGTCTCTTAAGTAACAAACGGAGAAGGTAAACATTATAGGGACTAAATTTACTCATATTCTTCTCAACATCTCTCTCATGCTAGGCAAACATAAGCTTGAATGAAATCACTGCAAATCTGCATAAAAAACCCCAACCCAGCCAAAAAAGATATATAAATCAAGAGTATCTAGACTAAACACATCCCTGAAAGGAGCAAGTAAAACGTCTTAATTTACTGAGCCACAGAGCACAGCTGTCAAGGCTGTTTCCACCAACTCTTTTTTTTCCTTGAAAAAACAAACTTTTTTTCTTTGTTCTGTGACTTGGAATTTCTAACATGATTCCAGGGAAAATAAAAAATCCCTACAGATGAAGAAGAATTAGTTCAGATGTAGGGTTCCTTGGAAAGAGAAGGACAAGTTGTGGATGTGATTTATAGAAAGATACATAAACCACTAACAACATGTAATTTATTTCCTTACTAGTGGCCAGAGGTAAGACCTGCACCCTAAGACATACCCCTGCAAACCATGCCACTCAGCCCTACAAAAATTGTTGTCTCTTTACGTTTTACATGACGTAACAACAGGGAGAAGCCTGAAAGCTCAATACACCCAGCCAGCCTCCCTACACCCAGCAGGTGCAAGTGAGGGGAAGAACCTTAGGGAGAGTAAACAAATTCACTTGGATAAACTCCTTTGGATACCTAAGTCTTGAGATTTGTATCAGACTTGGCAGAAAAAGGTGCAGTCTGGAAGGAGTACCTGTAAAAGGCATTGTACACATGCTGAATATCAGAACAAGTGCGGGAGAATGAAAGGAAACGGAAATTTTTCCAGCTTGTCTGCACAATATCTGTCTGAGTTGATTATCAACATCGCTAAACCAGATGGAAGATTCCAGGTGGATTTTTCCAGTGAATCCCACTATCTTAAATTTTCAAGTTAAGAAGCAACTGGGACTTTAATTTCCACACCAAATTGTCTTAAAAATGCTAAATTTTTTTTTTTTTTTAAATATGGTTAAGTGCTGACAGATCAGAACTCCTTTGCCCATGCCTAAATCTCGCTGTATATGGCACTTGTAACACCCTACACAAGCTAAGAAGCCTGTGAAGATTTTAAGCCAGTTGAAGTCTGATTAACAATAGGGAGAACTAGAAACAGCTATGTTTATTTATAATTTTAATACAACTATAAATGACTGAGGTGAGTTTTGTTTACCTGTGCATCTAAAACCACAATGACCAGAGTTTGCATACAAAGTAATTAAGTTTGGCTGGATAGTGTAGAGAACAAAACTCAATAATGTTATTGATAACTGTAACCTTTTAGTTGCAGTTTCAGCTAAGTTTCCCTATAATATGTCCTTTTTTGGTTCCTATGACTGAATAGTGTAGCTTTCTCTTGGCTCATTAATAGCAGTAAGACACCTAGATGCTGGTCCTACCAGAGTCTCCAATTTTTGAAATGAACGCTAATATCAGAGCATACACATTTCAGTAAGTCTCTTCCATTAACTAATGTCTGCTCTGGATTGTTCTGGGAGTGTTGTCAAGCAGACTGAAGAATGAAGAAAGAAAACTAAGCCTCAGGTAGATTTGCTGACCTGATAACCTGAGAAATGAGTTTATGTGGCTCTGAACCACAGGGCTTTGAGAGCATTCTTTGGCCTAACACTTGGGCTGACCCAAAGATGGATCCCATTCTCAGCGATCTTGCCTGTGGATTGGCATGACTCTGATCCCAGAACTGTAAACCATGTGTTTAAACCACTGTAAGCCATAGACTTGCACAAGTCTTATGGTTGCCTGAGAAATTACACTTGTGCCCAGACTTTCAGTGTAAACATGGACCTACAAGTGACAAGGTGACTTTCTACAAGTAAAGGTGTCCAAGAGCTATAACAATTTGCAAGATTTTATTCTGCAATAGAATGTGTACTCTTCCTATCATAGCAAGAGAAGATTGTTACAGTATAAGAACTGACTGCACCACTGTATTTCCTGTGTTTATTTGGTACATGTTACATTTATAAACATATGACACTAATTTTTAATGAGTCTCAAAAGGACTATTTTAAAGTAAAATAAGTATTCTCTTTGTCTAACATTAATTATAGCAAGAGGTTCCAGGAGTGGCTTCAATAGTCATTTAGTTAATTTTTAACAGTATTATGACTAACATTGAAACAAGACTCTCTGTGTCTAGTACAAGCCAATAATAGTTCTCTATTTAAAACAGGGATTAAATGTGATTCAGTTTCTCTTTCTTTTTTTGACTTTTACTTTAAAAAGTGTTATTATAAAGATGCTTCAGAGTTCTAAGATGGAATTTTTAGACTAACTTTCCTGAATCCCTGCCCATGCCAGTGTAATTGGGCACTGAGCATGCATTATGCAGTAAGTCCTGATGGTCCTTCTGCTCATCTTTAGATCTATAAAATGCATTAATGCACATAAAAGAAGATTCTGACTGATGGACTGCCCCTTCCCCTCCCCTGTTTTCTACCTTCCTTCCTGCTATGAATAGCTAATGATTCTTTGAAATCCAGGACTATTAAATTTGTGTTTTGGGTCCCCATTTCTCCATCAATTAAAAAAACTTTGGCACATACAGAAACTAAATATGTCTTAATTGATTTTTAATTTGTAATGTTTTCTTATTTTTCCCATGTTTATCTTCCTTCTCATGATGCTGTTTCACAAGACACCTAAGCTGATCTAACAATTCACTGTTGCCATAGGAATACGGGATAGTTCTAGCTTCTGGCTGCATGCTGATTTAGGAACCCCTGCACTGATTTATCCTCTCCTCAGTAGGAGAAAAAAGGACTAACTCAGAATTAAAAAAACCAAAACTAATAGAGAAAAAGCAGGACCCTACCATTTGGCTGCAACAAGCCGTTACATCATTTCAGTCATGTTGTGAAACTTAACCTGTGTCAGCCTTTTCCCCTGTCATTGACTCATCCTTTCCTTCTTTCATCTAATTTTATCACCTACCCTCCAGCACCTATTTCTCTCTCACCTCAGCTCCCCACCTCCAGTTTTCCTTCTGCCTCAATTTAACTTCAGAGGCGAAGCAAACGTAGAAGGGAATCCTTAATACCCCCACACCAACAGAGTCCTAAAACCCCCCACCTAAAAGCTGATGGAACTATCCTGCTGCAAGGGGTTTTGGAGGTTTACAGACGCCCCTAACTGAGCAGGATCTGTTCTGCACAAGACCTTGGGTCCCTGGCTGGCTCTGTCTGTGCTGGCTGATGGCTCTTCGCAGAGCCCTCCCTGCCCCTGGCAGCAAATTGCAAAGGCAGCTTGGGAGAGGTAAAGGCATAAAAGGAATGAGCATCCTATGAGAGGCTGCTAAAGACCTTGGGTGTGCCTAGTTAGGAGAAAAGGAGGCTGAAGGGTGACCTTGTTGCTCTCTACATCTTCCTGAGGAGGGGAAGTGGAGACGGAGGTGCTGATCTCCCCAGGATCCAGTGATAGGACACATGGGAATGGTTCAAAGCTGCACCAGGGGAGGTTCAGGCTTGACATTAGGAAGCATTTCTTTATCAAGAGAGTGGTCAAACACTGGAACAGTCTTCCTAGGGAGGTGGTCAGTGCTCCAAGCTTGTCAGTGTTTAAGAGGCATTTAGACAATGCCCTTAATACCATGCTTTAGCTTCTGGTCAGCCCTGAACTGGTCAGGCAACTGGACAAAAAGATCACTGCAGATCCCTTTCAACTGAACTATTTCTATTCCATTCCATTCCATTCCATTCCATTCCATTCCATTCCATTCCATTCATTCAGAAGCTCGAGCTGCTTTAATCTCTGCCAAACCTGAAGTTTAAACACTTAAGTACATATGCCTACTCCTCAGTGTGCAGGCAAGACCAGAGTGCAGCAGGACCGCAGCAGGAGCTTTCCCGCAGATGATGTCATTGGCATGATGCATTTTCTTCTCGGGGTAGAAGTTTGCCCTTACAAAGTCATTTCAAAGGCTAAGGGGAGCAAATGGGCTGGTTAAAAGGGTATTGTTTGTACTTGGTGGCTTTGCTTTGTGTTGCTACTGGCACTGCTCCAGTTGCATTTAGAGCTACATGAGCAAGACAATGGCAAATGACTTCATAACTACTTTGGGTCTCAATTTCCTGGTATTAATCAGTTTGTGCCACAAGCCTTAAAATGTAGTAAGTCTGTTTCATTACTGAATATAATTAAGGTATAAAAATATACATTCAGCATGAATCATTGTGATGTGCTGCACTGTGAATATCTACTTAAGCAGGATTTCAAATCAACTTTGTTTAGTTAATAGACTGTGACAGCTTTGAGAGAGTTGCTGCCCCTTTATATAGAGGGGAAATTAATTAGACAATTTATGAAAGGTGTCTTAACAATAGGCAAGCTAAGGGTTTCTATGAAACATAATTACCCTGTGTTTGCAGTAGACACTTCAGTGTTAAATATCTTGTCAGATTTTATCACAAAACTATGAAACCCAGAAAAACATGCAACTGGAAATATAACCGAGAGACAATATTTTTACAGGTGCTTTTTCATTTTCGTAATATATGACTGACTATTATTCCTCAGCCTAGGGAATGTTAAGATAAGGCATGAAAAGGAAGACTTCATGAATTTAAACATGTCCTCAAGATCTCATTTCCCTTTTTCCCTGTTTCAAAAGGTATGATCTAAATTTGAAAACAGTTTAAATGAACATACCACCATGGGCTGTGTGTGTGTGTACCATTTTCTTCTATTAGCAGTAACCAGATCTGGGTGAGTGTCAGGGGACCTGATGTGATAATACTAGTAAGGGATTCTGGTGTAGGGCTCTGCTACTGCAGTAAGAACGGAATCCTAGTTTTACTTTCTCTGTGCCATTCAAAGAGGCCATGTCACAGAGCATATTGAAAAGTGCTCTGTAATTAGTTGGCTATGGTAAACAGCACAGACCAGCAGCAGTTTATTTCTGCTGAACTGGACCTGAATACTGAGAAATGTTTATGGGCTAAGGCTATGTCCTCCAGGCATTCCTGCAGAGCAGTCATGAACCCTGGTCCTGACCGAGGCTCCTAAATGCTCCTGGAAATAGTAAACCATGTTGTTACATCTCAGCAGTATTTGAACATTGCACATGAGTGCATCTGTTTAACAGGGATGGTGTGCCAGATTTGCTCAGGGAATATGGAATTGTTGCAGTTTTGTGGAACAAAAATCTTTTTCATTTTAGAACTGTGTTGATGCTGCCTATAACGGCAGATCCCAATTTTTGCACCACTCCCTCATAACTGGACCACTTTCTATTGAATCATACACAGCTCCAGAGTCTACTGATGTGAATATATTCAAAGATGGTTATTTATCTACAGCCTTACCCGCTGAGAAAGTGCTCCTGAAAAGTGCAATGGTCAGTAGTTCAACAGATAGGGAAGCAATTTTTCCTGTAAGAACTGATGTAATATAGGGGAAAATGCATGACAGACTTTAGAAATACATTCAGTTCAATGCACAGGGATAGAACTGGAGGAAAAAAAAAAAATAATGAAGAATTTAATCACTGAGTAACAGAAATAACTATATGAAAATTCCCATTTTTGAGCTACTTCACAGCTTTTAAGCAATGGAAGAAATAGAAAACAGCCTAGGAAATGTACAAACTGCATAATTTTGCATTCTTGATGTATAGACATGATTGATTTTAAGTGTCACAGTTATAGCAGTTCTACAGTTTATAAAAAAATGCATGTACTGTATCACCAGCTCTAGAAGTGTAGGACTTAAGTCAAGATATCAAACATTTCACCTCCATAGCATTCTCTACCAAATCTATTAACTTATCCATAGTTACAACTCAGCATCAACAGACTTCTGCTGTTATCCAATAAATATCCATTCTCAGGTGCAAAAAAATAGGAGCCAATGAAAAGGATAAATTTAGTTATTAATAGCAATACTGATGATAATGTTACTATTGGGTCATATATATTTAATTTGCAGCGGTACTAGTTTACGCTGTATTTCATTGGATACTTTGAAGTGGAAAATCCCTTAAAAAAGAACCTCGAAGGAGTACTATAGAAAGTACTAAAAATCATTCTTGCATAATCTATGCTTTCTGTCTAATCATTTTTGGTACATAAAATTGCTTTTTAAGGTGCCATTCTACCAAAAAGTCTTGTTGTTAGACAAGATTGATAAGATGGTGGTAAAAATGCTGAACACAGCCATGCATTGAAAGAGATTAAAAAGGTGATCTTCCCACACTGGAATATATCTGGATTTTATCTAGAGTAGAGCTGATACTTCAGATTAAAAATTGCTTAAATTTGAAGAATTGTCAAATCTGAAAAGAGCTGTCCTCTGTTTAATAGGAAACTTAAATATTTAGGCTGAAATGTGAAATATTCAGGCTGAAATATTAAATACCATGCTTTGAAGGATTATTTGTAGAGATAAAGGAACTTATCTTCATATTTGGTTTTAATCATAAACAGAGTGGTATTTTAATAAGGGATATCATAATTTCGAGAAATTCCTGTGAATTCTTGAGCAACTAAGTTGCAGGCTTGTTTCTGTCAACTATGAGGGATGACTTCAGGGTCTAAAGTGAGCAATAGCTGCAAGAACTATTCACAAAAGCACTGAAATATGTACTTAGTTTTAAGCACATGATTGGTCCCAAACACATGTGCTTCCAGTTAATTCTGTGTATAGATGCTCTGCTGAATTATGACTAAGAAAAGGTGGTATCAGTGGGCAGATGATGAAGAAAAAACAGCTTTGAATTGGTGTTCTGGTAAAACAGGATGATCACCAGTGCCTTTTGACTCCTTCAAGTCAAGAGGTTGTTCTGAAACTGGGAGGATCCATGAATGATGTTTATATGCCATATCATAATTTTAGTTGGGTTTTAGTGGGTGCTTGGGGTCTGGCTGTCAGTGGCTGGCCAGCCACCTGACACTTCTGGCTGGCTCTTACCAGCTTATGTGTTTTTATTCATACTCCACAGCTGGTCATAAAGCTGACCTTTACAAATGTATGGTCTGTGATGTTTATTTTATGAGAACATAGATACTTGAGCCAAACCAGACTACAGCTAATAAGCCCTATTCTAATTTCCTTTACAGTATTATCTGTAAACTGATTGATGGCAAGTGTTCTTTTAGTATTACAAATAGACGTGCTTTTGACTGAATGCTGATATGATAATGTGATAAATATGAATATTAACAATAAAATTAAATTTTTATGCTAGATTTTTAAATGGTAAAGGATACTTGAGAAATAAGAGGCATGTACAGATTATATAACATGCTCTTTGGATCAGAGCCAGAAGAATTTTGCACATTTACCACAGAGTTGATGCTTGGATTCAGCAGCATGTCTCCAGTGACTACCTGTAAAGCCTTAAATAGCTGTAAAATACATTGAGACCTAATCTAACTAAAATTTCATTGTACAGTCTTCAGACTTATTCTCCAAACAGAACATTATGTCTTTAGGGCAGTTTCAGGATACCTTTTCTCAGGAGGAAATGTAATATTCTGCATCTCTAAAGCTAAAGTGCATGAAAAAATAGCACAAGGTAGGTTAGTGGCTATGGCATGTCTAGCTCAGTTTGAGTTCCTGGGCATTCATGTGTACAAACATGGGCAGCAGGATGCATCTTTCCATTCTGCCCACTGTCAGCGCTCATTGGAGCTGGCAACAGACCACAGATCTTTACAGGTTTCAGACTTTTTCTGTTCACAAACTGACAGGTAGTTCCAAGCAGATGGTAGATCTATGCCCATAAAACAAACAGACCTGTGTCTGGGTTTGGCTGCTGAGTCATCCAACATGAGAGCTGAGATTTTAAACACAAAGCTTCACAGTCATCATTTTGGGATAGTGGCTTTTTTTTTTCCCCCTCCCTGAAAAGACTGTGTTTTGTATAATATTTGTAAGAGGATAAAAACACATGTTTGGCTAAGGATTTGATATTGATTATAAACAATGTATTGAACAGTACAATGGAGACACCCAGCCTATCAGTCAACAGACCTCAAAGGGTAACTGCTATCTGGAAAACAGAGTTAAGGCCCAGAATTCTAAGTTTCTAGGAAAATACCTATGACTGGTAGAGAGAAAAAGAGTAAATACTTATGAATTAACTCAACTCATTAATTACACATTTAGGTAAGGGAAGAAAGAAAGAAAGAAAGAAAGAAAGAAAGAAAGAAAGAAAGAAAGAAAGAAAGAAAGAAAGAGTATAAATGAAAACACAGTTAACATGCTTTTATTTGATATTTGCTAAGTATACAGAAGAATTTCATGGGTGAGAAGATGGAGCCAGTTCAACAAAAATAACCTTCCAGAGGATTTAAGAGCAGTTTGCCTCTAAAACCTCCTGAACTAACATATATTCTCATCTTAGGTTATTTCAGTGGAAATCTGAGAAGAGATTTGTGTGATGATAAGGTTGCATTAATCTAGAGAAACATTTGATCACATGCTACTATTTCTGTTCTATTGCAAAATTAACAAAGTTTAAGTTCAAAGTTTGCACCAATTGTTTCCCATTTCAGAACAACAACAGGGGCAGCAATGTTGCAGATGAATAGATATTTCTATACTGTGTATCCTATTACAGTAAAGCTAGGAGGGGAAATACGTATCAATGAAATATAAAAAAAACCCTGCAAATCATTTAAGTGCTAGATCCCATCAATAGTCACTACTAAACCAACTGGGCTCAGTCAGGTGACCTCAGCAAGTTTCACCACATAAACTGGTGACAAATTTGGCATACAAACTACAAAGGAAACCTCCAGTTCCCATCATAATTTCTTGAGCGCTCTCTGGGATGTGAAAGAGGGACCACAAAGGAAACTTCTACTCTGTCCCAAGCCCCCAAACTGAGCAGAGAGCTCACCCTGCTGCTGCTCCCTTTGCAGGGGGAGTGAACCTGGCCTGAGTGTGATGGGACCGGCTGTGCTGTGGGTCAGCAGCTGGGTCAGGGTGGGAGCTGAAATCTAGTCTGTATCCAAATACAATATGGGCAGGTGACTCAACTCACAAGATGGACAAAATTAACAACACTTCCCAAGTTAGGAATCTGAGAAGGAGGAAGAAAGCATGAAATCCTCAAGTCCAGGTATTATGCAAGCAAAAAATGTGCAGTTTTGAGAATGAGAATGTGCAATTGCTGGAAGGAACATGTGGAGGTCATTTAGTCCAACCTCCTCCTCAAAGTAGGAACAACAGTATTATGTTTTGAGGGTATCCCTAGATGGACCTTTCACAGTCTCTTTGGGCTCCAGTGCTTAATCATTCTTACGGTAACACTTTTTTTCCACACACCTTGTCAGACTTTCCCTTGCTGCAACTTGCCTGTTGCTGATAGCCGTTTTGCTTTGCGACTCCAAGAAGTGCCTGGCTCTGTTTTCTCTCTAATTAGCCATTAGGTAGTTGGAGGAAGCAATTAGATTCCCTCTTTGTCTTCTGTTCTGGCTAAACAAACCTCTGCCCCTCCTCAGTACTTCCTTCCCATCCCTGGGGTCCTCCAATTTACTTGCTCCAGTTTACCAAAGTCCCTCTGTTAATGGAGGTCCCAGTCCGAATGCAGCACTCCAGCTGCAGCCCCCAAGCACCAAGGAGAGCCGAGTACACCCTTCCCATGACCTGTTTTAGCCCTGCTCTTGTGAACGCAGCTCAGCAGGCTCGGTCCTCTCCTCCATGAGGGCTCGCTGCTGTCCCAGGTTAATGACTGCCTGCATATAATTCAAAAGTGAATGTATCCATGCAGTGATGCACATCTCATTTCTGATGTGTTCTCAAGGAGGCGAGTGAACTTTTGGAAACTGTCTTCCCATAAAGGGCATTTTGAACAAAAAGAAAGGAGAGGGTGTTCTACAATGAAAGTGATGCAATCTGTCAATGGTGCTAAAAAATTTAAACTAAAAAAAAGTGACGGTGAAAATAGTTTAACTCAATTTTGTACATGCGTTTTATAACTATTTTTTTAATGAATAAAAAAAATGTTTTTTGAACCCCAAAGCCTTGATGAGTTGCAGCTAAATGTAATCTAGAATCTAAATTTTCCATCTCTTTTTGGCAAACAGTTATTTAGAACTTAAAGTATGGAATAATTATAGCAATTATGCAGTGGTTAAATATTTTCTTTTTTTCCCCTAATTTTTTAGGTTTACTTAGTTTTGGATAGACATTGAACATACATAGAAAAAATTGAAATTTTGAAACTTTTAATTAAAAAAAAGTCTTTACTATGTCAGATTCTTTATTTTTTCTTTTCTTTTTTTCTTCAGAGGTTACTTATTAAATAGAAAATGAGCAGAAGCAATTATCTTCCTGGGTACCATATCCTTCGAGATTTTGGAACTAGAAGGTAACAAGATCACAAATCATTTTAATATAAGAAAACTAAATTTTCTTCCTTTTCAGCCTCCAATTGTGTTCTTCATTTCAAATGAACTAGATATTGATTAAAGTAAATTAAAATGAAGAACAAGCTCTAAATGTACTAGACAGTAATTGGTATATTAATTCCCTAAATGCTTGTTCTTAGTTCCAGACATTTAGCAACAGACCAGTAATTTCAGTATTTAAAAATCTGTCAGCAATCACTCATTCTGTGAAGGCGATTTTAATTTACAGCAATTTTAACTGCAACTGATTAGGGTAAATGTAGGAAGTATTATAAACCATCATAATTAAAATGAATTTTTTTTCCTATATATACACCTATGTAATTGAAATTAAAAATACTAATCTCAAAAGAGAAAACAAAGTTAAGACCCGCATAACAATATTTCCTCTTTCTCTCTTCCAGGAGGTGCAAAATGACTAGGGTAAATCTGCTGAAGAAACTTCATATTAAACTATGACGCCTCATACTGCATTTTGAAAACCATCGGGGCTGAAGTAAAATTATTTGGCCTATTAACTTTTAGTTTTCTTTAAGAACTATTCTACGTGGAGAAAATCCAGCAGACACTTATTTCACACAGCAGTGCCTCACTGAAGTTCATGTTATTCCAGTGCTGCTCTTTTAATATCTCAGGGCTGACACAGGAGTGAATGGGGCGGGAGAAATGGGTCCACTCCTTGTGATGCTCTGTTTGACAGGAGGTTTCTGTAGGCACATTTAACTCCAGCATTCCTGCAGGAAGCCTTTGCGATGTTAGAAGTATCAAGGACAACTTTGGTCTCTTAGCTTAAGAAAATAATTTATATACACCAATACCTAGGTCTAAAAATTGGTCGTAAAAAAGTCAGTTCAGCCCTGTCCTTCCTTCAGCCATGAGGGATGGCTGCTGAGCTCTGTAGAGCCGACACATCTTCTGTATTTATAGGACCTCCATGGGAGTTTGTACGTGGGAGAGCTGCTGTCAAACACCATTCCTCTTGTAAGCTCCTTGCTGACTCAAGGCCTTCCCCCTCCCCACTTTGATTAAACGGGATTCACCATTATGGGATAGAAAGACAAGTCTACCACAGTGGGCTGTGAACAGTGTTTCCTACTGCTTCAGGTGTGATATCTGGTCAAGACACTTAACCTCTTCTATTCACATGTGGAAAAGTAAAGTTATTCCAAACCTGGATTTTGGCATAAGAGGTAATAAATATAAGAAATAATTGCAAAGAAAATATTTTGGTATTTTAAAACTAAACATTTTAGCGTCTAACAGTCTAAATGACTCCATTGATCTCCTTTAGTTTTTATAAAAAAGTTCAGTTTTTCAAATTTAATCTCTGTTTACAATGGCAGTGTTTGAACTCCTGAAAACTTTGCCCTTGGGTGAGACTGCGATATTGTGTATATCCCTTCAAAAGTGGCTGCGTTTAAGGAGCATGTGTGAGGTGAGAGCTGTGGCAGAGGACCTGAGCAAGGATGTGCCAGCCAAAACATATTCCAGTCCAATCAGGGATTAACTGAGATTTACTGTAACGTTATGCTCTAATGAACAAGAAGGGGAAAGGTAGGGGTGGAACATTTCTCTAAGTGAGTGAGTTCTCCCCAGCACCCTCCAGTTTGCTGTGCAGAGATCTACCTGCCCGGGGCAAAGCGCCATGGGTGGCTGCAGATGGAAGCAGAGCACAGCGAAGGCTTTATGCCCCGGTGCAAAACAGTTTACCAATATTCCAGTGCTAGGCCTACGACTGGCTGCGGTGGTCTGAGCAAACATCTGAAGGAAAGGCGCAAATGCCTGCCTGGGAGAAATCACCTCACACTCCTCCAGAGAGGTGTGTGGGGACAGGGATGGAGGGGGAGGACAGCAGGGCTGGTGTGAGCTGCTGCCTGGGGCCCCCAGCATGTGCCTGGTTGGAGTTAGTGCTGGTGGAAAGTCATACAGCACCCTGTCGCATCTTCCCAGTAAATTCATCTTCATATGTTACCACAGGTATAGCATTAATTCAGAATGTTTTGAAGAGAATCTGGGGCCAGGCTCACTTTTTCTTAATTTAGGTCCCTGTCTGCATACACACTACAGAGCTGCAGATGTAAACATACTAGTCATGGGTGCCTGTTTTATGAGCAGGCAATTACACCTTTGTGTCAGAGTCAGGCATTATACTGAAATCATCAAGGTTACAAGAAGAAAAAATAACGTTTGGGTATGAGTATCACTGTCTTAATCCTTACAGTGACCTTACACAGCAAGTGTTTCTGAGCAAGGAGTCCCTTCTATTAAAGATGTTTCAATAAATAATGAAGCATGATGATTACCAAGTGCATTGTCCAGTTGTTAATCCCAATAAACAAAATCATGTGTAACTGTAGGACTAGCTACTATGCTTCAGCAATTCTGAATTAGCCCAGAGAGTACAAACTTTCGCTGCTCAAAAAGGTTCTCTCCCTTATTCATATTTATCACTGAATTATCCTGCTTATTTAGCAATACACTGAAGCAAAAAAAAGGTAGTCATTTCATGTTATATCTGAGCATGTGAGTTTTACCATAAACCGTGTACTGAGACAGCAAACAAAGGACCAACCCACCAACTCCTTAAATTTGACTCTTTAGAGCAATTTGTGTCTGGTTTTCTTTGCTCTGAAGATATTCAGCATGATCTTCTAGCTATCTTCCAAATGCCATATTCCAATTTTTTTGACACATAGTGAAAAATAGGTATTTCCTTGTGGCACGTAAAAGACTGCAGTTTTTTGTGGCTTACCTGTCCTGGTTGTTCACAAGCTGTCTGGTATCTTGCTTGTTGGCATAATTCTTTTACTCTCTCATATTTTGGTAGTTGATTAGACTGCTGAGTGTTTTTGTTGGGCTCCTCCTTCTTGCGTAGAAATTTGCTTTAAAAAAAAATAAAGTTGAATATTTTAGATACATTCTACTAAACTCTGGAGATTATGAATTTAACTGGAAAAGCAAAGCTAATTGAAGATTTAATGTTTTCTTAGGGAAAAAAAAAAATCTCCACATTTCTGTTACTGACCTTCAATGTAGGTCATGTATTGAAAAATAGGCCCAGGTGATTTGCTGGAAATTGCCCAAAGAGAAATAAGGGCTGCTGAAGTACGTCTAACTGATACAGCAAAACACACTGAAGCAGTACTCTCTTGTCTGAAAAGCCCAGCTGAAGACACTACAGGGCTTCCATACTCCTCTAGCACTAGTTTGGCTGTATCTTATGTTATAATGTGTCTTATATGCACTGTTTTATACTACATCACACAAGATTTCCTAAATCTGTAAAGCCCTAAAGCGCCACGAGGAAATTGCTGTAAAGTTTTTACCCAGCGAAAATTTTCACTGCAGTAACTGTCAACGTTGAGAGGGTGTAGAAAGGTATCAGTAAAAGGAGGAGCAGTTATAGTCATAAATCTCATTTGCACATAAGTCTTTTGTTAGCTAGAACAAAAATGAAGAATGCTTTTGATATATGATGGAAAATATAAAATCACTTGATAAGAGGATTCTGCACAGCTGGATTTGAAACAGACATTTGGTGAGAAAATGAGTCAGATGATAAGTGGGCACAAGTACAATGTTAGAGAAAGAGGAGGTACAGGCTAGGAGAGTCACCAGAAAAGTATGCTTTCAAATTTCTTCAGAGGTAGGGATTTGGGAGCACAGCAGCTTGCAAAGCCAGTGGTGGGAAACTAGGAAACAAGTCAGGCCTGTAAGTTTGCTTCCAGAATTTATTACTTCTCTGACCATAAAAAGGAAGAGGAGGGAGCAGAAAGGAAAGCATGTACAAGAGAGTGTTCCCAGCAGACAGGCTGTCCCAAAACTCTCTCACCCCTAATAATTACCCTCTTTCCACCAGAAATGTGTCACGCCAAATTTTGGTCTTCTTGTTTGTTCGAAACCTGAAAGAAAAATAATAATATTTACTGCTGGCATCTATGTATAGCACTGCTAGTGTTAACAATTTATTTTTGAAAAAACACCTCTCCACTTATATATACCTTCAATTTTATAGATGTGCTTTTTAAAAGACTCTCCAAATGTGAAAGCTGTGGTCCTTGGCATGACACAGCTCTTTTTCTGTGAAAATGAGTTCTTTTTCCACTTAGTTGTTGGTTTACTTAGGTGTTTGCTTCTGAACTGGCTAAAAAAAAAAAGGCTGGGACCCACCTGTTTCCTGGTCTCTCCAAATCCAGAAGCTTTAGGACAGATTTGCCATCCATATCTGGAGGTGTGTCAAGTCCTGCTATATCCAGAATTGTTGGAGCAAGATCAATATTCAGAACTATCTGAGGCACTCTGCAAATCAACAGAAAAGGTCATAGTTGTCATGTGTTCGATATGTAAGTCTTCACATTCTCTTGGAAATAGAATGGTAATTAATGTTTATCAGGGGCTTTGAAGATGTAAAGCTCTACAGAAGTGCTAAATTCAGAAAATCCTCTTTGAAGTCTACAACTCAGAACAGCAGGCCAGTACTGCAGACTGTCATCACAAAGAAAAAGCTAAGCCCAATAAAACAAGGAGGTGCAGTAGCCACATTACTCTTATCTCATTGACAATGAGGGCGTGATGCCATCCATTCTGCTAAGCCAGAAGGTGAACAGTAAAGATGAGCACCTACTTTTTAAAAGCAAAGTCCAAAGCTTAACCCTACAGGACTAGCATTATACAATTTTCTCATCTGCATTATAACTTAATAACACGGAAAATGAAAGAAGTGCCTCTTCATAAGACTCATTGCTCTGCAATAGGAGTGCATCCTTTATGAAATGAAACTAGATAGAGTGAAAATTACATGCTCTTAGAAATATTTTATAGTAGGTTCAACAGCTGTGCTAGAGACGTAAGAGAACGTACACTGATCCTGGCTCTACACTTGGACCACGAATAAAGAAAGGAACTCGAATATCAAAGTCATATGGCATTGACTTCCCCTTGACCAGTCCGAACTGCCCAATATGGTAACCATGGTCAGCAGTGTAAATAACGTAGGTATTCTCCAGTTCTCCCATCTCTGCAAGCATTTGGTATAACTGCAACACAGCATAGGAAAAACTCTGAATTAAACGTGGCAAAACATGTTTTGTGCATAATCATGTACAACCATCATTTTACTCCTTTAAGTTCACAGAATCATACATGACATCAATGAGGTTGTTGAAACAGACATTCTAGGGATGGACATTTTTACATCTCATCTTTGCTGCCAAAAAATTCAACTTACAGGTTAAATTTCACATTTGACAGAGGGGAAAATTAAACAGGTCCAGAAAATTAAAAAGCAAAATATGATACTACTAATGTAGTTACATTAGTATGTCCAAAAGTCATTGTGTATTCAAACACAGCTTGGGAAAAAAGTCTGCTACAGCTTTATGGCAAATGGTACTCAGATTTGATTTACTGTGTTAGTCTACAACTTTCTCATTCCTCACAGTTGTGGGCTTGGGAAAAGGCTGTAAATTTTTATTAAAGTTTAAAGAAATCTCTCTTGGGGAAGATCTTTGGTCATGGTGCTTGATTTTTGAACAAAAAGTCATGCAAAGTACACCTAATAGTTCATGTATCATGTTACCTATAATTAGCTGTACACTGCATTGCCTAACTTCTGCAAACACTAGCAGACTGACACCTGAGTTGCTGTGATTTGCAGATTCCCAGATTTCAGCTGAAGGATGAACTGTGAAGGGAGTGTGTGAAATGAATAGAAGTTGTCATGTGCACACCTGTGTCCATCCATGTGGACATGCAGGTGATGCATCTTCTGTTAATACCAGGCTTTATATTAGGTGCAGTGACTTTTCCTTTTAAAAAAAATCATCAGTTTATTCAAGCAACGATTAAAAGAAGTGGACAAGGAGCTTGGTACTATGTTGCAGAAAAACAGAGTTCATTTCTACTGGGTATATGTGGAGTAATTCTTTGTAGCCCAAGGGCTTTCCCCAGGCTGTGGTCGGTGAAGGTAAAGAAGGAATTAATTTAGTTACCAACTAATAAGATTGTATTCACAGTAATTTCTTGAACTCACTCTTTCCATAGAGTCATCAACTGACATCAGGGTCTGAAGTCTTTTGCGCTGCAAGACATTTGTAAACTCCATGTGGATAGGCAGCATGGGCCCCGTGTACTGCATGATCCAGTGCTTATCCATGTTTGGTGCATAGTTATAGCTGGGAGTGCTGGGAGGAAAAGAAAGGATCTGAAAAGTTGTGCAGCATTGCAAGAATTGGAGGAAAGCGGGAACTTCTCTAACACAGGAATAACCAATAAAAAGTTAAATCACATATTTCTAATGTCAAATATCAGTAAACATCACTTCAGTGGCTTCCAAACTTCATTGGTTCATATATCACTTCTTCAACGTTTTTTAACCACTTGCTTTCTGAGCTTTCTTTCAGGCTCAAAGACCACTGCCAGATCCAGGTTAATATTTAGGATATGGCAAAACTATTTCTCAAAGAAATCTAACATTAAAAATGCTTATCTGAATAATGCATCCCATAAAGATAAGCAGAAAAATGAAGAAACTCAGAGATCAGCAATGAGTACTTCCCCATAGTATTAATGTAAATTGCCCTGATGCTTCCAGTGGGGAAATTACCTTTATATTAGCACAAGTTAAATGAAACTCACAAGAAAGATATTTTCCTCTGGGATAAAGAAATTTAGTAGTCAGTACTATGATAGAAACAGTAACACTAGTGTTACCACTTTTAAGATGCCCCAAGGAGCGAAAGCACTGATGTTTTACCCCTTCCCATCACTAAAGGTGAGTGCAGGCATTGGCAGGACCCTGAGTGCAATCCCGCTGGGGCTGGTTGCCTGGTGCAGGGTCAGCTCTGATAGGAGGCCATGTTGTTGCCTTGAAGGAGAGAGCTGACAAAGTGCTGCAGCCAGTGCTGTTGACTCCAGACCCATGTTCAATCTCCATCACTTGTCCTTGGTCATCATCTGAGCTACACATCAGTGACTGCCAGTGATGTGTCAGACGTGCAAATTCCACCCATATGAAAATAACATTTATTTATACACTAAATACTACTGAGGTGTTATTTTTTTTCAGTGTGAATGCAAAGTACAGTAAATTACCAGCGTAACATGAACTATGACAACAATATTGAACTAATACTGCTATCGATACGACTACTAAGAAAAAGCATGGCACAGAGTCCTACCGAAGCAAAGAATGATGCATTAGGAGTTTGCACAAACATCAGAGGAAAGATTTAAGAGAGATGTTCTATCCATAGACAGTGAATTTTTGAAAGATATTGTGTAAGAAACAAGAATATATTAACAAATAATCACCTCTGAAGAAAAGGCACTGAAAAAATATGACAAATATGCATGGTACAAAAACTATCCATCAAACCTGTTTTTATGCCTAGCATGTATGATAACTAAAAGGTGAAGAGAAACCAAACAATATCCATGTCCCATAATGGTTTCACCTATGTATGAGCAGTTTTCTTCTCTATCACTTGCAAATGTAGACTTTGTCATCTTGATGAAGTTCTTTGGGTTTTATTTTTCCTGGTTTCTAATACACTGCAGAACATGATACATGTATTGCAGCATTACCTTTCAAAAATACACATAAATAGAAAATGAAAAATGCTGTTATATGATTGGATTAGTTTGATTCCTATGGTTTTCAGTTATAACAAAAATGCAATTCAATATTAATTTACTGTTTAGATACTGATGATTTTAATATATGCATTACCCAAAGGTACATTTTTCCCACAGAAATGTTTATGTGTATTTATCCTTTTGTCCTTTTGTAAGAGGTAGTACTGAACAATATCAGAACATTGTATACCGATAAATTAAAGTTACACCTTTGAGCAGTCCTTCATTTAGCTTTCATTTTTCTTGACATGGCTGTATGGGACCAAAGAATGGTGGAAGCTGTTGATTTTACTGTATCATCTATCATACATTTAACTTATAACTGTATATTCTGAGGCTGAATGGAAAATGTAATAGACTGATAGTCAACTGCAGTAAATTAATGGAGTCTACATTTTAATCTGAGACCATTTTTGAGAATTTAGGTAGAATTTGAGAAGTACGTATGTCTCTAGTACCTACAGCTAGTTTTGACTAACAGTTAACCATTAGCATCAAGTGAAAACAGAAATGAGACAATGATATCACAGGATTTGTGAACCTTTGATTAAGAAGTATGGAAAGGTTAGCTCCCTACTAAGCAAAGACAAACAAACTAGAATTCCTTTTCTGATGGAAATTGTTTTATTTCAGGTTGAAAAGTCAAAATATTTGCCATTTCCCATGGTTGACATCTGATTTTTACAAGAGATGTTTATACTACCACAAAATTAATGAAATTGAGCCCAGGAGTACAGCCCTCTAGGTTGTTGTATAGCCAGCAGCCCTAGCAGATGGAGCCCTAGACCCTGAAGAAGCAATTCTTAGGAGGTTTGGTCACCTATCAGGTATTAGGTATATTGACAGAAAAGAAGGATACTTCCAGTGCACACTTTCCTCTGTTTCTTTGGAATTTTGTCAAACAAGATGTTTTCCCATGAAAGAGCTCAGTTTTGATTAATCAGCATTTTCCAGCAAAAGCCTACTTTTTTTTCAGGGGACTCCTGAGTGTCCCTGCCATGGAGGGATGAGGTGGCTGTGAGCCGTACTCAGCCGGCAGTGCCGTGACAGCCTGCCGCTGTGCCAGGAAGGAGAGCCAGCTGCTGAAACAGGCTCAGGTCTCATGTTCCCAGGCCATTGTCAGAAGCCTTCTCCACATAATGGATAGTCTTTAAAAGCAGCACTCAAGGGTTTAGCAGGATGGTTAAAACCTTTCACAGACACTTTCCGAATGCCTTTTGAATTTTCTGGGTGAGAAATGCAGAGTAGGCAGAGAGTGAGCAGAATTTTCCTCCCAGACAATTCAGGGAACAGGACCTTGTGTGAAATATCCACTGCCAGTGGCTGATGGGGAAATGTGAAATGGGGGTCTAAAGCAAGGGGAAAGAGTACTAGGGAAGAGACAGAAAGGAATCAAAAACCCCCACAACTTGTTTGTGTTCCCTGCACACCCCTCTTTATTGTGCCTTGCAGAAATCCACTGGAATGGCACTGCTTGCCAGACCAGACCTGACATTGCCCTCAGATCTGCCTACCTTTTTTTTTTTGGGTAAAAAAATCCCCAAACAAATGCAACAGAAGTGAATTCTGGGGAGAATATTGATGATTTCTGAACACCTTTCCAAGTAGACAGACCTCTTCCCTGTCAGTGATAACTATTTATCACAATAATTTTTCTTGAAGCAATAGGAGTTATTAAATATTCAGCTGTTATAAGCCCCTGAAAGTCATCATGGCACAATCTGTCATTGTTTCTGTTCCCTCATTTTTGGTAATGGCTTTGCTCTGTATTCACAAGTTCTGCTGTAAAGTAACACCAACATCTACATTTCCTTGATTCCTCTTAGCACTGGGAATATAAGACTGAAGAAACATACTGTGTCTTCTATTACCTCTTCTCAGTCATGGAAGCTATCTTGTCTTGAGCATGTTTGTTGATCCATGATCAGCAGACAGTGCCAGGAACCTCATTATTTTCAGGTTGTCCATGACCTCTAACTCTGGCAAGGAGCTATGCTCAGCTGCCTGTCAGTCTTTCCTGGACTGTCCCTGAACAGCTCAGATGCTGCCCCAGGGTGCAGTAAGGAGCAGTTTCTTATTTCAAGGTCATTGTTGCTAGTTGATCAGCAAATAGCAAAGCACTTAAACTTCTGAACGTGTGCCTGGAGACTGACTGAGAGTTCATTTCACATGTTACAAGAATACATAACATGAAAAAGTGCTCCTCTTCATGTAGGTCTGTTCTAAAATGACCAGCAACATACTACATGAATATTAAACCTGTAGAGAGCGTAAGGATTGAGAGAGCAAATCATTACTGTACTAAAAAGGTATAGTATTTGTCATTCTTGTATGCTATACTAGCTTGGACAAATCTAAATCATTCAGTGGCTCACTTACAGTTGTCCAACACATACTATGCAGAACTTACTACACAGAGACTTATTGGTACTCCGTAAGTCTGTTCTGTCACTGGGCAGGACACTGGAAGATGTCAGGTTCATAAAATTTCAAATTCATACCCCCAATTTAAAGTAACAAAAAAATCTCAAATAAACAATAGCAAATACTGAACCCAGTCAGGCACATTTCCATAAACACATTGTCAGAATGAGAACTATAATTTATCCTGAGATTTCGTAATCATTCACCTATGTGAATAAATTTACAGATAAATCATCTAATCTAATTTTATGTGCACAATTGCAAAACCCCAAAAGTAAATCAGTATTAGCCATCTCTGGTTTTAGATTACAGTCTCCTCAAGAAAGGAATGACTTGTGAATTGGGTTCTGTTAGCAGTTAATGTCTACATCAATGTGCATTGTTTTGTTTATGCTACATCATGGAAATTGCATTCACTGTCTGACTACCACCTGTTAAACTGCAACAGAAAAGAAAGCCCACAGTGGTGATAATAATTGTGTTCTATAGGTTATGGAAGGAGTAAATATGTATAAGCACTAGTGCAATTTTATCTTTAAAAAAAGATTCACCATGAAATCTATCATTTATTTATCTGCAAGCAATAGTGCAAATAGATACTTAAGGTTATGTTGAGAAGAAAGGAATTATATTAGCATTCAACTTTGTGGCCTGAATCCGAAAGGCTTCAATAACCTTCAGTTACATGAACAATCAGCATTCCATATCACACACTTTAATTACTCTTACTGACAAAGTATTTACTATATTTGTACCTTTAAAATTGAACTTCCAAACAAATAATGCATCTTATTCGGCTTCTAAGGTACCACAATAACTTTAAGTTAGACAAGAAATAAAAAGATCAACAACCCAAAACAAGAGATGCTCGTACTTGAGGACCTATTGAAATGGGGTCCTCAACTAACAGATTGTTTCGAAATGAATTACACTATCTTCTACCAGCAATGGAAGTGCTTTTTGTCTGATATTCAATGAAATAAATGGAATACAGCCCTTCTGCAAATCGTTATTACAAAAAGATATTTTACAGGTTACGAAAAGAATGGGAGATTCAGCGTGGCTAATGCTGTTTACACAGTTGTGGTGTCTGTGTGGAAAAAAAGCAGAGTACAGCATGTTTTAAGAGTTCCCAGAATTCAGTGCAGCTTTAAATTAACATTTGATGTTCTACAAATTTGATCTAAATATATATATGTCTGTTACAGATGGGTTAAAGTGGAAAGAAACAAACATATTTACAAACATTTGTTCAATTGTTCATACCAAAAATCTGCATTTGCCTCTATTTACAATGTCCTAGTTCCCTCCTGTTTCTATTCAACAAAAGAAAATTATGTTCACAAAAATGCTGCCTAAAAATGTTGGTTTTGAATAATTCCATAAAGTTCTTAGGGGTTTTTATCCCAAAAGTGTTTGGCTAATCTTCTGTTTGGATTGGGAGTCTTCCAGTTAGTGAAAATAATACAGTACTTATATGCCCCAGGAACATTTTTGTTTCATAAAAATAAAAGTCAACAACATTTTAAAATAATATCTATGGAAAAATCATTGTGAAAAATGAAAAGTTTCTGTACAGAATTAGCACCTATATTATTCTTTGAAATACAATTAGCAAACATTGCATAAGTGGTCATGTTTCTTCAGAAAAAGTGTAAATAAACAATGGAAGCAAATCCTTTGTTTCCAGGGAAAGTAGACTTCCAGGCTTAGACAGTGTTCTTGGAAAGCAGGAAGCATAAGTTCTGGACAAAATGAAAATTCAGAAAAACATGACCAGTGGCATGGTCAGTATTAAAGTGAAGTTGACTTTCATCATTCTGGGTCTACTTTCACTGCCTTTTAAAAGGGTAATCTTAAACCCAGGGATATCTATATATCTGGGGATGTGAAGCATGAAAGTTTCACTCCTGAAGTGTAACACAACTATATTTGTGAATAAAGAAAAAAAAGTTGTTACCCATTAAATGTAACACCTTTTTATTTTAGGAAAAATAATTTGTTGCTGTTGCAGAAGATAATTGGGTAACTAAAATCTTGCCACATTTCTGTATTACACTATTTCTTCTAGTTCTGTTTAAAGTCACATTTGCAATGATGTGTGTGATGATTTTAATAATATATCTCTAAACCAGGAGTCTAAGCAGGCCTCAGGCCAGCAGTGATAAGACACAATGACATGTCAAGATTTATTACTGATGCAGATGTATGATCCCACACAAATGGGTAAGTGTCCACATTACAAGAAATACCGTCATAACTGGCAGATGTTTGAGACTGAGCCTCAGTGACTAGAGGCACCCTGAATGCAGTCATCTGACACCCCAAATTCACAGTTAAGACTGTTCTGGGGATCCAGAGGTGTAATATTATTGCTCTTCATGCTTCACTACTGCAGACACCACTACTGCCAGACCTGGTCATTCAGCACTTTTATACTACCTTTAAATGGAAATTTAAAGGTCTGCCTTTCATATCATTTACCTTTTCTCACATTACTTTGGGAAGCTTTCCAATGTCTTCCCAGATACCATTTCTAGTTGCTCCTCCTAAGGTATTTATCCTGGCAAAAGAATTGCTTCCAGGTAATCATAAAATCTAGTTGTCAGTCCTACCGCCAGCCCAAGGATCTTTAACTCAGCACAGCCAGCAGTGTTTCAGATTTCCATTTTTTACATTCTTCAGTAAACCTGCGTCCCGCAGATTTTTGCTTCTAATGTTTGTTTACTTCACAGCTTATAAACAGCTTAGGTCTGATTCACAGTTCCCCTAAGGCTGGTTCCTACTGGAAGGTAAAGTCAAGTTAAAGTGTCAGAGGCCCTGAGCATATCTGAGAATTCAGGCTTTCATTAGAGCATCCTTTGAGTCAGAGCTTTCCTCCTCAGCTGTCTGATGGAACAAGATTGCCCTGTAACGGCTGCCAGGGACACCTAGAGAGCCATCTCTTGTGTCATAACTTCATATTTAACATTTCCAAAGGTCTAGCAGCCTTGCTCTCTGACAGATGATGTTCATTACCACAGCAAAGACCTATGTATCGCTTTCATCTAGTACATCTTCTCCAGTCCCATTTTCTTCCACAGAAATAACTTTTGGGCATAGCTAGAGTACATATATTAGTATGATTTATTTTCAGAAAACATATCACTCATTATGGTGATAGCAGCCAGCATAAACTTTCAGAAATATTTTTAGGTGTCAGAAATAAGACATATTTTAAGGAGAGGAGAGGTGGGAGAGTGGGAGGGAGAATGGATGCTTAAAAACAATAGAGAGTGTCTGCTGATTGCAGTACAATATAGTCTGTTTCATGTTAAACTGGAGCTAATGACAATTAACCAGGATCACTTAAGATTAATGATTAAAGAGTGAATGCATTATTACCTTTCTTGTCCTTGTAAGAGTTTTCATGCCACTCCAGCAGGCTGTTTGTGCAAAGGAGGACAGGACTGTAAGGTGATGATGGTATGTAATTTTTCTTTTTCTTTTTGGCTTTGATGGGTTTTTCATAAATCTTATGGACTTTGTTGCTGCATTCAATTTTCTTCTTTCCATGTTGTTAAGTGGGGAAATGAGACCAACATACATCCACATTTGAGGGCAGGACTCTCCCTGAAGTGGAGTATTTGCTGTCATAGTCACTCCCCTCTTTGTATGTGGAAGTGGAAAACTTCTAAACAAAGTTTTGTGGTGGGTTGTTTTTTGTTTGTTTGTTTGTTTGTTTTTTTGTTTTTTTGTTTTTTTTTTTAATTTATGAAGAGTGTATTTCAATCAAATGACAGACACTTTACCAGCAAAGAAATGTCAGGTAATTTAAGGGTCTGCTTCAGCTGCTGTCCTTCTAAGCAAAACTTCCCCTCACATGTGGTTGACAGGCTATCTTAATCCTTGGTTTGTAGGTATAACCTTCCATCTCAGTTTGTAAAGCCAGCAAGCAGCTTTTGACCTGATTTCCCTTCTTTGTTGGAGGTAGGCGTTACAGTAACATGATATAGCAACTACATTTTTAAAAACAAAATCCAAGGTCAGATGGCTGTCACCCAAGGTCAGAAAGAAAGAGATTCAAATGGTGCTTGACCACCAAGGAAGAATACCTAAGGGTTAAACGTTCAAATTACACAAACCTTGGCAGAAGGGATTTTATTGTTCTTGTTCTGTGAAAACAGGGAGCACCAAATATTTCTGTGAGAACTGAACTTCTTATACCTTTTAGAGCATATTGCTAATATTTTTGCTAGAGAAATCAGTTATTTGGAGGCCTCAGACACCCAAATTGGCAGTTTATCTTCAATTTGTCTCATTTCTTAGTCTGCAGACTGAACTCTAACACATGCAGTCAGTGCATTAAGAAACACATAACAACCCAGCAAGGATCTCTTGAGGTCACTAGAGAAAAAACACTTTTCAAGAACGTTGCCAAGAAATTAACAACACCAGAAGACAAGAAGAAGCACAGCTGAGTCTCATATTCTGGGCTATTTCACAAGTAGCCTAGCAGAGCAAGACCCCAGCAGTCCACGCAAATGAAAATTAATTTACACAAGTACTCAAATGAAACTAAGCCTGCAAACAGATAACTAGGATCTTCGCTTCACCTTTGCAGGTGACATACAACCTGTATAAGGTGGAAAGATGGTTAAAGTTTTGGGGAGTGACTCATTGGTTTTAGCAACACAAGCTAGAAAGCAAGTAGGATGAAAACACCAAGCAGTAGTAAGTGTCAGGAGCATGATAAACCAGTACAAGTTCCTACAAGCACTCTTTTATCAGAAGACAGTGAGCATGGAGCCTAAAATAAGTTGATTTGGCCCGGGGAGAGGTAGGGTGAGATACAATGATTCAGTGCTTTTCTTCCAGACATGGTCCCCACAGCTAAGCGGAAACTGTTTGAATACTCCCCTCCCGTATGATGGATAGTCCCCCAGCAAACAGGATGGCTTGCCTGAGGCCAGGCAATCTGTGCCACTAAATGGGAAGCAATCTGTTGAACAGAGTGAGAACAAATAGATAGCACTCTCTTGCTATGAAAAAGGGTGATTGAAAGAAGACATGGGAGAGGTCCATTTAGTATGATGTAGTGACTATTCATTATTCCTCACAGGAAGGGAAGTAGGGGACACCACTGGCATGAGCAAGCTCCAGGTTTAGAAGGAAAGAAAAGGTAGTCCTTTGTCCCCAATGCATGGGGTGACACTGTGGAACTTGTCGCCACAAGATGATGGGGCTGCCAGCATGGTTCAGAAAGTGATCAGACTGATGCAGAGAGAATGGGGCACAGTGGCCTCAGTGCTTCACCTAAACTTGTGATTTTCAGAAGCCAAAAAAACAGGGAAAAGGAATTTATCTTGGGTGTTGTGGGTTTTTTTCCCCCCTCTAGTCATTGCCTGTTGCTTTCTGCTGGAGTGCATAATTCAGGACACTGAGTTAGAAAATTGTTTCATACAACCCAATATGACAGGTTTTATGTGTTCATGTCTATCTTATTATACCTTTAGGACATAAAAAGGTGATAATAATTCTTCAGGATGATTACTTGAGAACCAGTTTCAAGTGAATATTTACAAACTAAAATATCAATTCCTTTTACCAGTAGAGATTATCCTGAATATCTAAATAACTATGAAACATTGTTGACTGGTTTGCATCACTTGCAAGTCTAGTCTCGGAAATGTGGGATTGTTGAGAATATAGCATAAGAAAAATATAGTTAAGAATGTAAGGTCAGGGAAGGTATCTAAAAAGTAGCAGCCAATAAGAGGATAAAAAAAATACAAGCTAAACAAATATTTAACTATGTGCCATGAACAGCAAATCTCTTTCTGGCCCCAACTAGTCATAAGTTTATGCATGCAGTTTATGCAGTACCTGCTACTCCTTCCAATTTTAAGGTAGTTAATGTAGCTACAAAAAAATATCTCTGCATGTGAGCTACTGCAGAGTTTCCAAAATGCAGTTTGTAGACCAGTGAGCTTTCCACTGTGGGAGGAAGCTGATTCCTCCTTGTTTTCAGAAGCCAAATCAATGTACAATCTAGATAAAATAATTAATTAAGTTTTCTTCTGTATGGAAAGAGTTGCAAAGGTATTGTTTGAGCACAAATCGAAAGAGTGGTCTATATGCCCATCGTAAACAGACGGGTAATGGAAAGATTCAATAACACCTCACTATGAGGAAAAATACCCAGAGTATTCAAGGTAAAAGCAAGATGTGGAATCCAGCATTATCATCAGATTTTTAATTGGCTTCAGTCCTAGAAACAAAGCGAAGAGTTCTATTTTTAGTTATAGTGTAATCAAGAAAAAGGATTAAGCACATTATTTAAAAATGCAGTCTAATAGGATATTTTGGAAATCTGACAATATCTAGTCTATAAACAAATCTGGTGCACTCAAAACCTACCAAAGGCTGTTTTGACTCTCACTGCATTCAGTTAGTTAGAGCCCAGGAAGCACATATCTTAGAGGAAGATGAAGGAAGTAATATCTTTCCAACAGATCCTGACCTGTGTCTACATATTTTCAGGGTATTGTAAGAAGCTGCCCTTGCAAAGCCAAGTACTGACCTTTTAATCTCCCACAACTTCCCAGGAGGAAAAGAGCTTCTCTCTGTTTTAATAATGGTCAGAGCTGTCACTCTCCTCCCAGAAAGGAGCTAGCATGGCAAAAGAAACAAGCAAACATTCACCACTTACTGTGGGTTTCTTATATTTGAATTCTCTATCCCTACAACGTCTCATAAACAAATATCTCACAAGAGGCAGATACAAGGAGTGGGTCTGACAGGGTGTGATTTTGACTTACATATGCTGTGAAGCGTTGGGGTAGAGCTCTGAGAACTGTGGTGCCGAATCCTCGGGGCCATGGGGCGCAGCGTGGCTGATGACCATCATTATGGGCCTATGGGGATATATCCTCTTAGACATTCTGAAGTAATTAATGCTCTCATTAGTGATTAGGTCTGTGAAGTAGTCCTAGAACATACGATTAACACAAAGCAAAAGTTACAAAGTGCATGATTAATTAGATCACATACTATCATGCTATTATGTTATTTTCAAGTCCTCATTAAAGTTCAGATCAGGAAGTAAAAACATACCATCAAAGAGCTGTATGATTTGAGGGAGCATAGGGGAGACTGAGCAGTAATTACTTTCTTAAGCAGGCGATGCCACATAAAATGAGACAGTATTTTGCAAATCAGATACAACAGAAGGCATTAAGTAAATATGATTAGCAGACTTTGTAATATAATGCTAAGTAACATTTAAAATGACAGACTACACTGACAAATATATGTTTCTTGAATTTCACTGATAAGACTTTCACAAAGTAATGGCTCCTAACTGCAAGAGATCATTGACTCTTATGTTGGTTTTCTGTTACATAAATATTTCTTGCATCCTCTTTGTTCAGAGTACACTTTTACATATGTACAAGCAGAAGAAAGCTACAACAGGCAATAGATCACAAAAACCTTTATCAAAGAAATTGCAAATGTGAATGCAGGGAGCAGTTGAATTCCTGCAGGCTCTGTTCATTTAATTGTGCAACTTTAAGCAGTGCAGCTGCTGAGATTAAGGTTGTGACTCACTAATAAACTGGTTCAACCCACAGCCAAGGTGGCAAATGGAAGCCTACAAGGGGAAGGGAGGAAATGGAACTAAGAAAAAAAGATGAAACTTAAATTAAACCACCTGCCACCTTGGAGTATTCACTGTTGGCCTGGAGGTCTAGTGTGAGCTTCATTGAGAAAGTGCTGAGACAATGTTTGTAATTTCAAGCACTTCCAGGCATGACTAATCATATGTTGTGGATTCAAGGCACTGAACAGCTGCAAAAGCAGAGCCTGAGGGACAAGGTCTGTGTCGCATGTCCATGCTAGGACAAGTCAACCAGCTGTGACCTCCTCTCTCACCCGCTCCCTGTCCCCCCTGCCCCTTCCCCTCTCCTGTAGCACACTAGGAGCACATTCAGTATCCTCGGCTGTTACAGTCGCTACAAGGATGTGGAAGACACAGCAAGTGACCTTTTGTTTTCCAAAACAGGTAATGAACATGAGGCACCAGGGTTGTGATAATTTCTGGGTTTGTGGTCTGTTCAAGTTAAAGGCCTACATGTCTGCTCTCCCAAAGCATCCACTCCCCTCGTATTTCCCTATTTATTCTAGCTACGTATGCAGGGTGTGTAAGGAATGTATAACTAACCAATATTCTTTATTTTCTTTATTTTTACTCTATATAAATATATAATCAGTATCATGTAATTTCTGCGGGTGGGAAATCAGAAACAGGCATAGTGAGCTTTCAATAAAATCTCATTACATGGGTCAGAAACCACAGCTGCAACATCTGTATCATCTTCCGTGAGCTACATTCTGAGGAAATTCCAGATTGCTTTCTGTAGGCTGGAAAGTCTGCGATCTATGCTCCTTAGCCTTTCCAAGAAACTTCACGGCAGTGGGCAGGTCACCTTGGCATACGTTCCAAACTTTGTCAAGAGCACAAACAAGCTCTGAAGTTTTCCAATGGCTGTGTTCTTGCGCTTATCTCTTCTCATAGTCATATCCGGAGTCTGACACCACAGGCACACAGAATTTTTTGCTGTGCACTGCATAATGGGAAAAAGCCTTAACTAAGGTTTATTATGTGGGTAATAACTGACAACATCAGTTAACTTGAAAGTTCAGTAGTGCAAGGGCCACAATTATTTTGGAGAAAGGCCTTTAGTTACTGTTTGCTTCTGCCACAGAATCATCCCTTTCCAGCAGAGAGAAGAAGGGAGGGATAGAGCGAGAAAACAACAGGAGGCACTGAAGAGCCCTTGGAAACTTTCTTCTGTTGGGTAATTAATATTCTAACATGGAAATTGATCTGCAATGCCCTGGAGAGAAAATGACAACTCAATTTCTTGGTTGTAGTTGGTTAATTAATTAATTATCCGGTTAATTAATTATCTGAAAGTTATTTTTATATGGATTAATGATGCGGCATTTATATATCTGGAAAATACCTTTGCATAATCAAATCCATGCTTCTCTTTGTTACCATTGCGAGAAATGGTGTAATTATAGAAGCGAGAGTTCTTCACTAATCCAACCCACTCTCTCCACCCGGGAGGGATGTAGCTGCCATTGTATTCATTGAGGTATTTCCCAAAAAAAGCTGTGAAGGTAAAAAAAAAAAAAAAAAGAACACACACACACACACATGAGGCTTTGCAATCGAAGTCTTTTAGTCAGAGTCAAAAGCATGCATGAATGAAGATAAAATGTGTTAGAATGAGTCAGAATTGCTTATCAAAAATCCTTTTATACTTTACAGGGTTTTGAAATTAAAATAAGTTATTTCTAGAGTTTTTATGAGAGCTGAAGACTCTTGTGACTTTAGGTTTTCTTCTTAATCTTTTGGAATCTAGTGCTCATGTGAAATATTTTCAGGGGTTTTTTAGAACGAGTATGTTTCTCTTGGTTTCCACTTGAAAATAGAATAAGAACTCAGTGCCCAGAGGAAACATCTGAGAAGCACCCTGTGGTTTTAAGCAAGTCCTGTGATGTTTTTGAGCCTGGCTGCTGGTTTTTGAAAGTTTCAGCCTGGCAACCTGGTTATGTTTGCTGGTTTGATAAAAGGTCTGGGAAGTCCAGATTTCCACACCACCAGGCCATGTCTGGTAGAGTAAGAAGGAATCCTCGCCCTGCTTTGCTGTCACAGCTTCTCTAAGGCAAAACTAACCAAAAGACAAAGACTTGGAGGTCAAGCATCTCTACCTGGCCTGCCAAACTAAGTGTATTTTTTTTCCATTGGCTCCAGGTGACAAGTCAGAACCCACTCAGACTGAAACTTTTAGCCTTTGTTGTCAGGCCCAGGGGGGTTTGCAGGTGCTCCTGCCAATTCCTCTGGAAAGAAGTAAAAAGAAAAACAATCTTACCATGCAGTGTGCTACCAGCTATCTGGGAGTTGTGAAACACTAACTGCAAAGATACATAGACACCAAAAGCCAGCCAATGAGCCTTGGGAAGAAGGATTAAAGCTGGCATGGCACCTGGTAAATGCAGCCACGTTGCTTCTAGGGACAGATGGGTATCGAAGCCTTTTAGCTGCTTGTATGGGGTCATTGGCCAGGATAAAAAAAGTCAGTTTGGAAGGCTCTGCCCTGCTTTTCTACTGCCTGGGAAGTGTGGGGACAAAACACCTGACTAGGTCTGAAACTTGCTGTTTTAGGGATTTATTAGCTTCAGCTTAGTCCCAGCAAGTCACTAGGGTGTCTGAGTAACTTCACTGTTTACATTTTTAATTTTCATGAGGTTTACAAGCCCCTGGAGGGTCACCTGTGCCAGTGGTTCTGTCATCCGTATCCTCAGCAGTCAACACAGTGGTACTCCCAGTGCTCACAAAATAAGACACCCCTGAAGAGGAGGGAACGACAAAGACTTCTCCCTTTCCAGGGACAATGCTCCTCTGGGCGGTAGCTGCCCACCTCACTGCATCCCTCATGGTGCATGGCCCTGGCTTGGCCAGCCAGGGCTGCCTGCAGAGAGCTGCTGCCCAGCAACACTTCCTGGGCTTTTTAGCTGGGCTTTGGGACACAAGTCAAACTCCTGTACTTGTCTTCTACTAGGAAATTAAATCACATTAGAAAACCTTACATTCAACCTGGACACATTCAATCTAACTAAAAAAGCACATTTGTGAAAATAATTCAGATCTGACTGATGTGTGCATGGTGAACTTCCTGGGAAAACCGGTGGAAAAATCAAGATGTTTATAATTAAAACTTGCCCGAGGCAACAGAAAAATAGTGCAACCAGATCATATAACTGCCAAATGTCACTAACGAGAGATTACAGTCATATATGCTACTTTTCTATACCATGTGAAATGTAAGATATAAACAAGTCCTACAGACACTAGACCAGGCTTCCAGCTCTTTCTCCCACAGCCATTGAGAAAGCAACCCAGCCTCTCTCCTTTTTTCTCTTGAGGCCAACCATAAGTCAAGAAGCTTTATGTCAAGAGGGTGACCGTGGGGAGCAAAGATGTGCCCAGCACTATTGCCTCCTGTAATGGAAACCATACCTTTCCTTTAAGGCAGCCAAACTGGGTTAAACTCTCAGAAAGTCAGGTGTTCAGGGAAAGTGTAAGGGTAAAGACTGAAATACTGTGGGAAGGAAAGCCAAGGAAAAAGTAGAAGAGGAAGAGAATTCAGAGACAACAGTGAAGATAAGTATGGGAGAGTGATGTGACCGAGAGAGAAGAAGTAGTATCAATCCAAGAAAAATCAAGGACAGTCTGTGGTTATAGGGGAGATCTGATGTCAGTCCTCCTGAATGCCACCCCAGATCCATCAGCAGCTACTGCGTGACCTTGGGGAATGTCCTTGTGTTGTGCTCATCTGTAAAGGACTCTGCTGCCAGACTGCCTCTCACAAAGATCAGAGGGTTTTAAGCTATGAAGTGGAAGTTATGGCAATTTATCATGTAGGATGGTTTGATAGCCCCACCTATAATTAAGATTAACTAATACTGAGAGCTGAACTCTGCTATTTACGGTGTTGCCAAACTTCAATCATTAGTGATGATAGTTTCCATGCTATCTGACTCAGGCTGCATTTTGCTCTATGGAACATTTTAGCCAAACAGCTCATCAATTTCCAAGAAAAAGGCTAGGGAAAAATAAATGGGTTTGCCCATTTGAAAATCATTGGCAAGCTTTTCTCTAAGAAGTTCTACTGTTTGTAGTTTTTGATGTAGTGCCTTGGTAAATAACAGAGGTGACTATGAAAATGTGTCTCAAAATGGCCAAGCTCTGAAAAACTGTAGCAGAGAGAGGATCAGGAAAGAGTTACTGCAGCTTCTAAGTTTAATGTCACCATAGAGTGTTCCTTTATGGACCTGAGAAAAGTCCCCACAGTTTCAGTTTTGGCACTAAAACACCCAGTTGCTTTCTCTCCTTTTTGATATTCAGGCATTACCCGAGAGAAAGCCACCAGCACAAAATGCAGATATGAAACCATCTGGGTCATAAGGATGAGAAAAGAGAAACTGAACTTAGAAGAGGAAAGGAAGGCTTAGAGCTGATGGCAGCCAATTCATCTCGGAATTTCCTTGCTTTAGATTACTTAATTTTCTAAATTTGATAATGGTGTTTTTAGCACCCCCGTTGGCACCCTGAACCCCGTATTTTGGTGCCTGTTATGAGACTGGATTGACAGTCTGAACCATTCACCTTTGTGTTGGCCATGATTTAGTATTTATCATAAAAATAATCTCAGAGCTGTCAAGTTTTAAGCAGCTCCTTGAGTGACTTTGCAGAAATAAATGTTTCCCTCTGTTGTAGAATAAAGCATTTCCCATATCAAATGTATAGCAAAGCCCTGAATACTGGTAGAATCAGCGGTAGCTGTGATAATGGATAACATTTGCCAAATTGCTTTAACCAAGAGTGGTTTGTTGGTCAAAAGCTCAAAAGAATAGGAATAATTAGACAGATGAAGGGAAAAGCCAGGCTTTTACTGAAGCACAAGAGTTCAGTCCCTTCACCATGGGGTTTTCTGAGTACCACTGAGTATAGGATAGGGCAAGTGAGTCAGAGCTAGAGCCTAGCACCAGCAGTTAGTGTCTGGCTCCTCACACTTTGAATGAAGACAACTCCAGAGTAAAAGAAAAGCACAATAGTGTCCATGGGGCCAAAAAATAATCAGCAAGTAATCATGATGGGTGTCCTAGTTGTTTTTTTGTTAACCAAAGGGTTGTAAACAGTTAAAGTATTATGGAATATGTCATGGAACTGGCCAGGAGCTGACACTGTGATGTGCAAATGCTCTTGCTGTATCTTCACATGCTTGGCTTGTAGAGTCAATTCACATCCTCAGTTTGCTGAATCCCCAACACTTGCTGAATTTCCCGTCTGAGTACTGTCTGGAAATGCTCAGCTTTAGGAGCTGCTTGTACACAACAGTTACAGAGTTTTGACTTGTAATTAATAAAATGGAGATTATGACTCAATGGGTAAAAGCCTCATTAAAACATAATGCCATTTCAAGGGACATCTTTTCATTATTGTGTGTAATGGCCCCCACAGGGATAACAGGAAAGATAAATGCCGATTTTAACATTTTAATAAGACAGTTTTTATCTGCATTCTGACAGTTTTGCTAACTGTTCCCAGGACACATTGTTATTTTTTAAACACATGTAGAGTAGCTTAATATATCAGAATAATTGTATTCTATGAATTTGTTCAATTAAGTTTATGCAAACAGCAACACATGGCATGGTGAACAGCTATAAAGACATCTAGTATGTCAGAAGTGGCTGCAGAATATATATGTTTGGTACGTAACTTGAATAGCTGCCTTAATACAAATTGTTGTTTTTCTTTTAGCAATTAGCTAATGATTCCTGAACTGGACTAAGAGATCCAGGGGGATGCAATGGGTGCAAGACAAGGAGAATTTGACTCAGGGGATCTCTGGAGTTTGAAGCCAGCATATTTATAGCTGAATGAAGTTCATAATTTCATAATTCTCAGTACTTTTTTCCACAGTATTTTCTAAAAGCATTTATGACTAACGTTTACAGTATTACACAACAGAATTAGTCTCCTAACTCTTGTTCAACATTAGTGGATTACTGTACAGGTGAACTGGGCTACATCTACTGATGAGACATCTCTGCACTTCCACAGATCAAAGGACTTATATTATGTTCTACACCCTTGTTATTTGTTGAGGCTTATGGGAATGTTTCCAATTTAAAACAAGCCCAAACTTTAAAAAAGGCATGCTACCGTAAGGTTTAGTCACCGTGACCCAGACAAGAGCTTTAAGTACACAGCCCACTTCCTTTAACAAAGACAGGAAACCATTTACAGGAGTTGCGAAGTACTGTTTATATGACATTTCAGGGCTGACACACAGTGATTCTGTGCTTCTGGGGACAGAGCCCAACAAAACTGCAACTTCCGGATTATTCCAGTAAATTCCCCCTTGCTTTCTTCCCATTATGCAAGCGATAGATTTAAACCCAAGAAGTTTGATTTTTCCCTTCTGTTGAAAAATTACAGAGGATTAGTGTATCACGTCATTAAAGTGCAGAAAGCCAGTTCAATATGCCAGCACTGCCTAGGAAATGAAATAAGCAATGTCTCAAAAATGCAGTTAAGGAAACTGAGGCACCAAGAGGTTAACCTTCAGCTAGACCTAAGTCACACAGGAAGCCTGTGGCATTGCCAAGAATATTATTCCGATTCCACAGTTCCCAGCCTTGTAACTTAACCACAGCATAAAACCTCAGGTTTTCTACTTTTTCTCCAGCTTTGTGGGTCTTTCCCAGTTGCTGCCAGGTTTACCATTGTAACCAAAAGGAGCATTAAAGATTTTATAACTCAGCAGTTGCAAAAGGCATTAGCCTATAACTTGATATAGCAATCATTAGCCTGGGTGATGTCTTTAACAAAGCCTGTATTATGGGCCAAGCTGGTAGCACTTTCCAGTATTCATGTTGTCTGACACTTCTCATTATAAGTCCCTGTTTTCAGTTTCTTATAACCTCCTTATACTTGGACTGAAATTTTCCACACTGGATGTCTGCCTCAGGCTGAATTTTTTGAAACTTCTTAGCCCCAACAGTAGCCATCTTTGAGAACCGCAGTAATGGAAAAGGAATTATGTTTAACATCTGAAAAAAATTAGCTTTAATTTGATAGCACTTCCATGCTCTGCACTAAGAGCACGAATGCTGTCAAAGACATGATGGACTCTCTGTCAAGAAGGCATCTTATATCATCCCGGTGAAAATCTGTCCAAAGTTTGCCCAGTTTTGAAAAAAAACCTACAGTTCTCATGTGCTGGAGATCTGGGCACCTAGTGACTTTATACCCTGTCTACCTGTGAGTGGTGTCAGTATAAGGGAGAAAGCTGATTGAAATTCAGAGGGCAGGAAGTGACCACAGAAGGACAAGTAGTTTGCGGAACTTCAGGAGATCCAACACAGGAGCTGAGATGGGGGGGGGGGGGGGGCGGTTAGGAGGAAAGCAGTGGGGTCTTGAGGGCCCAGGGATTGGTAGTGTCAACTAAGAAACTGGACAGTGAGTGCAGAATGGAGAAAGAAACTGACTGACAAGGCAGGGAGGGTGGGAGAAGCAGATTTGCTAATCAGGCTGAGAAAGGAGATCTCTAACAGTAAGTGGTAGGAAGAGGACATGTCTGTCAAGGATTGACCAGACTCAGGAGGGGAATGAAGGTGGGATGGGCTGAGGACAAACAGGTTGGTGGACAAGTCTCAGAGCAGAGGCCAAGGTGAGGTCTTGCAGGGCCAGAAAACTGGGATGAGAAAACTGAAGACTGGAGACTGCTTTGCCTAACAGGGTAGGATGAAGGGAGCCAGAAGTGCTTTTGGACAGTGGGGAGGACACAATGCCTGAAAGGACCCCTGAGTATCACTGGTACCTTCCTCTCAGCAGACATCTGAAAATCTACAGCTCCACCCTCAGCCCCTCTATATGTGATAAAAACCCACTCCGCTTAGTAACTCAGTAAGAAAGCAGTAGAGTTTTGCAGAGGGGATCTGACACTCCAGTCCTTGCTGATGTGGATTCCAGCATCATGCCACTTGATAGAACTGGTCTATCTTTTTAAACCAAGGAAATTTGACCCTCCAAAAAAGAGATATGCTATTATGTAGTTAAAGACTATCATTTGGCCACATGAACAAGAGATACGAAATAGTTGCACAGACAATGTTCTATGCAGATTTTCCTAGATGAAGCACTTGAACATGTAAACTTGCTAAAACTATTTTACTGTACAGTTTTCTGTGCAATATTTAATAGCACAGAATTCTAGTTTAAGCATAAACAAGCAAACATGCTGTGGTTTTTGATGAGGTCCTGGACAGAAACCAAAAAAAGTTTCACTTCACATGATACCATAAAACTAGAAAATCCTGCATGTTACCCTTTTCAGGTTTTCCCCTCTTTTGCATTTCACTTTTTGTAGATTATTTGAACATATTTGGCATATGTCACTTTTATTTGTACATTTAGTGGTTTGATTGAAAGTGCAATTTTATTCTGAAAAGTGATGCATATTTTGAATTATTTAAAATATTTACAAGTTAAATTATGTTTGATGCTCTCCAGCCTCTTTTATATCAATTAAGAAAACCTGAATGCTTGGAGTTCTCTCTCTTTTCTTTGTTTTCACTTTAGAAATATTCTGAAAACCAGGACTTATTCCCCACTCACTCATTCCCACCCCTGTATCATATTCTGTCACCCTCTCTGTTTTGAAAGAGTTCATGAGGCAGGATACAAATTAGGTCACTGAAATGATGCTGATTAAAAATAACATGTGCTGGCAGTGAATTGTGTAGTAAGGTTGTGAACAGGAAACACACTGGCTTTGCCTCCAGAGGAAATGTATTGTCTACCCACACCTACAGGAGGCATAGATTTTGCTCCCTTTATGAAAGATTAACTTTTCCCTGTGTGTCAGAAGGGAATGGTGCAACAGTTTAAATACTCCTTAGCTTTCAGTCTCTTGTCATCTTGGCATTTTATTAGTTCTTTGGTCACTACACTAAGAAATGTTCCCGTAAATGACAGATGTCAATTGACACACATCAGAGGCTGACATGAATTGTTGAACATATTAACTAGATGTCAAGCAAGTGACCATTTCTGTTCATCACTACATAGAAGTCTGTGACTAATGTCAAAACATGCCATATAGTGACTTCTCGATATCCTGTCACTTTCTGAGTTTTGAGTTTTACAAAGGCAAGCATTTAAGAAGACACGTTCAAGTTGCGGAACTTTGCTATGTTACCATTTTTGTCCCATGAAAGGCTGAGAATGCCATTAGGACACTTGCATACATGAATCCTGAATGTTATTCTGATCAGTTGATACTTCTGAACAAGAAATAAAATATTGGGAAATACATCTTCCCAAAGTCAATTCTAAAAAATGTAAGCAAATAATTGCCTAATTTGGTGATCTCTATTCTTTCAGGTGGGATTCCATAAGGGGAGAGCCTACTCCAGAGTTTGCTGTGAGGCTGTCAGCAGTTGCTGAGCCAGGGCATACTCCTGTTCTCTCCAGCACAGTTAGGCTGGCTGTGGAGGGCTAAGAAGAGGCAGAATCGGAAGGTAGTATTTCTACAGAGTAACACTAAGTATGGAGGGCTCTTAATGCATATGCATGTTAAGTGAGGGTGAGAATCTTAAACTTACTTTTCATACTTGCAAAGGGATAAAAATTCAGCTGGAAAAAATGTAAAATCCTGCAGTATAAAAAGAATGATACTCTATTTAATAATAAAATGATTGTCATACTTCTGTCTCCCAGATACTGGCTGTGCTGCTGTCACGTCTCTGTCTTCTAAAATACTAAGATAATACTTGCTACTGCTCGGTTATTAAGATGCAGCACAATCCTCTTTTCCTACTAGAAGAAGTCAAAATTGAGATAGTGCACTCCTGAAGTTTTCTTTCACGTTTGTATAGGTGAATGGCAGTGTGAGCTGTCAGCACAGAAGGGCATATCTGAGAGGCAAGGCTACATGCTGTAGGGCTGGGACAGAACAGTAGAAGGTAAAGCAAGTAAAAGACTTTAACAGTACTGCAGGGAGGCCTGAAAGAACATGCAAACAACCAGTCAATACTTTGGAAAGCACAAAACGCAATCTCTATCTTGGGCATCTGATACTCTTAAGGATAAAATTCCTGAATCTGAATAGCTGAGGGGATGTCTACTGACATAAAAAACTATGAGATGAAAACTTCTCAAGATTTTCTCACAATTTTCACAAAATTTGAAAGTGAATACAGAGTGACACTTTTTCCTCCCATATGAGCAGCTGGAGCTTATGTAATTAAAGCAAAATGTCTCATCTCTCTGAAGCTCTCCAGAGTTGCTTTGTTTTCTCTTTCTATTTATTTACTGTGCTTTCCTTGTTATTTCCTACAAATTCTAGTTTAACATTACCAGTTTTATGGACTTTCAGCAACAAGGAAGCTGTGCAGTTGACTCATTGCTGCATTAACATACAGCTTGTGAGTAAGGGAAATGGTAAACATTGAAACATCCTTAATTGTTCTGGGATTTTTAAAAATTATAATTAGAAGCAAAAGTGATTTTGGTTTGGCAGTGTTGTTTCTCAATATTGTCTGCCCTCTTAACATCCAGCACAGTTCCTGCCTGTGATTTAGTATAATCTTCAAAAAGGGATGTTCCCATGAAATGCAATGTCTCCATTAGATTACATCAGAGTAGAACAGGAGTAGAAGAGTAAAATAGAAAAAGGAAAGAAAAAAAATCATTCTCTTGTTTGCCAGATTTTCCCAGTGGGCTCTAATTATGACTGCAGTTTATTAGAGCACATTTCAGACCTCTCTAAACGGTCTGCTGTGCTTGCATGGAGTACTTGTGGCTTCGGCAGGACTCCCCTCATAAGCAGTTCAACCACATGTGATCAATTGCAGTATGGAGGGTTTAGTTAAGGCTGTGGTAAGTTTAGACAATGGATGCTTCATAGATGTTGGAAACTATTTGGAGCGAAAAGAAGTAAGGACATTATATAAAAAATCCTCCACTCCTTTATTTCCACCAGCTTATATAATAATTTGATGCTATGCAAAAAGTGAGAGCTAAATCCTCTTAATTTCAAACAGAACCAGTTTGGAGGTATTGCACATTGCCTCATCTGCACTTGAGCTCTCTGGACCAATACCTTATCAGGACTGTTGCAAAACTGTGAGTGGCCTTGGTCACTCACTTATCTTCCTCTGCCTCAGTTTCTCATTGAAGAGGATACTGATTTCTTCTCAAAACATGTAGAAATGCACAGGGTAAATACCCACAGCATCTGCAATATCAGCACAGAGTCACAACTAGTCTGTGTGTCACGTAGCCATGCTCTCTTCCCAGTTCCCTCTTTTTGACTCTCAGTTATTCTTGACTCCCAGGTATTCCTGAGCCATTATGAATTTACTAAACTTTCTATCTAGGAAGTGTAGATCATTAGTTGGTTAGGGGACTTTTGATTACTTTAATGAGGCAACACTGTCCTTCAAAAATGTATTATAAGATCTACTGTTAATTAAACTGCTACTTGAAAAAATAATTATGGAGTAATTAGAAGGTAGGCTCATCTTACAAAGAGTAAATGGATAAATTCTTTGGGGCCATTTTATTACAGGGTCAAATAATGTACCTTGGTCAGAACGGGAGTTTTATACAAGTATTTTCATTTGTTTCCATTTCCATTTTCTCCTTCCTGCCCCTTGCTAAAATTCACCTACCCCTGACAGTTTTAGGACTGATGTTCTATCTGCCTGCCTTTAGAAAGGGATTTTTTTCATTTTCCTTTTCTTTTGACCCCTTTTTCCTTTCTATTTAACAGGGCCAAGTCTGTATTTAGTAGAAATCTCTGCATGCCTTCATAATACAAGACAGTGAAGAAGAAATACCCAAAGCAGAGTGTTTACCCCCAGAAGGGCAGAGAGGGCTAGTGACAGAGCTATCCATTTTATGCATGATTCATTTAGTTGTGCAAATATTAGATGACAAGTCAATAAGCTGCTAAATTTTTTAAGAGCAGGAAAGCCAGGTCCCACATGAAGCAACCATAGATCAAGTAGAAAGGATTTCTGAGACATAAGCCACAAGACAAAGCTTATATTTTAGGGAAAATTCAGCACCTTTTCTAGCAGTGATTGTCAATTCTCTCTCCCCTCTTTTTCTCCTCCAAAGTCTTGATGCTGACCCTTACTCAGGTTTAGCAGCACTGTACTCACATGGCAACTTCACTGAAACCGGCTTAATAGAGACTGAAGTACTATTCAGCGCATGTGTCAGAGCCAAGACCAGGTCCAAAGAAGTTAAATATTTGTCTGCTTTTGCTTTTTATACAGGATGCAGAAGGTCTCCAGAACTACAGATGCAGAGAGACAGAAGAAAAAAGAGCGAGCTGTCTGTGAAGAAAAGATGGCAAACAGGCAGATAAATTTGAGGCAATTGATGTAGCAGCATGAGGAGAATTAGGACTAGCAGACAGCATGGAGACATTTGCCTGCTATAGGTTTTGAAAGCCATCCGTTCTTGTGCCTAAGCCACCGACAGAGACAAATTTCTTTGCTGTCAATTGCATTGTAAAGAACGCAGTTGGCACCAAGATCTGTGCCTCGTTGGTCCTGTAAAGGGGAGTCTTTGTAGTCGAACAACTCTTCTGGATAAATTACACTCTGATGACCTCACACAACTCCTGTACCCTGTGAAGGGGAAGTCGGGCTGGAGCCTAATGTGTCTACAGATTGAATCTTAGGGGATAGGTGATGCAGAAATGAATCAGGTTTTACATCAAGCTGAAGCACGGACGAGAGGAATAAGAAGAGTTCTTTGTAGACAGGAAAGGGATCTCCTGACTACGGAAAACCACCAGGAATTTACAAGAAAACGATCAAATCTTACTGGTGCACAGCAAAACAATCCTTCTTAAAGGCATGTTTCTATTCATTTTCAGAAAATGCAAATGAAATATCTCCCCATGGCAAAGTTTAAATTATACCATTCACCTTGTTTCACTCCCATGACAGGCACTTTGCTCCTGTGAGGTCTTTGGCACCAGTCCCCAGCCTGGCCCTGACATCTTCTTCCATAACTGTTAGCAGCTGTCCACAAGCAGGCCATAATACTGACCATAATCATGTCTGGAACAGCCAGTTCAGACCCACAATGCCACTAAAATGCACCTCTTTCGCACTAGGTGTAACTAACCAACAGCTTATTTCCCACCTGGGACATCCAAATGTGAAAATATGCTGCTTCATTACAAGTGAGTTTCTTTACATGGTCGTTAGCTGTGGATCTGGACCAGCAGGCAGTACTACCCTCCCTCTCCATAAGACTAAACCTCTGCTCTGTAAACCCAATTTGGGACAACAGTTGCTTCATTTTAGGCAGTGACTTGAGACCCATTGCTGAATACCTGTCATCTTTACTTTAAACAAGGAACTGCTGTTGATTTGTCTCTTACCTGTTCTATAGCCAGTGTTATTGAGATACACGGCGAAGGTACGTGGCTCATGAGTAGCCTGCCATGAGGGAGAAGAGCAGTTTTCGTTGTTGGTGTATATGTTGTGGTTGTGCACATACTTCCCAGTTAACATGGAGGAACGCGATGGGCAGCACATTGGGGTGGTTACAAATGCATTGATAAAAGAGGCTCCTCCATTCTCCATAATCCTTCTGGTTTTATTCATCACTTGCAAGGACCCTGAAATAAGAGGTACTGAGCATCACTGTGCTGCAAAAATTACTTAGAATATATTGCCTGCTATTATGTTATTAAAGGTAAAGTATCGGTGATTAGCTTGCCTTTGGACATCAGTCTGTTCTACTCTGTGGTTTAGGTAATGTTAGGAGAAAAAATAAGATTTTTATTATATAACCAAAAATATTTTTCAGGACTTCAGAAAAACTGAGGTTTTTCTCAGACTTTCAAGAAGTTAACATACAGACTAATCTAGAAATACAATGTTAAACTTTAGAACTGTATCAAATTTATAGGTCAATATTTCTTCAAACACGACTGTAGGAAAAGAGTATGTTACACAGACTGCATCATTAGTCAATGTGCCAGTAAAATACATAAAATGCTGAGATTACCAATGAATCTGTTACATTTCTTTCATTTTTATCAGCTAAGATCAGAGAGAGATTTATCAGAGAGAGAAAGAGGGAGGAAGAGAGAGGAAGGAAGCAGAGGAGGGAGTGAGAGATGGGAGAGGAAAGAGAGAGAGTTTAGTAAATTAGTAAAAATTTTTCTAGAAGAAAGTTTCTGTGGACATAGGATCAACATGTTTGGCACCGATAAAAAAGCACTGTGCTCAAAATCAGCTTTTGGGGATAAAACTGTATGCAAAAAATATTGGCAAATTTCAGCACCTTTCTCAAGAAATTACATTGATCCAGTTTAAAGAACAATATATTTTTTGCATCCTTCAAAACATCTTCATGAACAACAAGGTGAGACAGGCAGGGATTGCAGATTTCTGATTGCAGAGAGACAGAGAAGCTCCTGATAAGTCTGTCAGTATTTGCTGACAGCTGTCAAACATTGCTCTTTCTGTTAGGTGACAGAACAGAGATAGAGTGGTGAGGGTGAACTGTGGATATGTCAGTATGTGCCCAGAAAACAGGGTTGTGAATTGTAGAACTTGCAGAGTAGTGGTGGTAAAAGAGGTTTCTGAAATTCCAAATTTTTTAAATTGGTTTTACAATTAATTTTGCACAGTAGACAGTTGCAGGTTTAAATCCATTGATTCCATTGATACAATAAGTTTTACCTGGTGGTTTTTATTGGGTCACTTGAAAATAAAATAAAAACACAGTTTTAAAAGAATGGAAGACATGGCTGTAAAACCACAAAACTGCCACGGAGGCTCAACTTTAGGTGTAAGCTCTGTTTTGCTTTTTGGGCTAAAGAGTGAGTGCTGAATATGAAATCTTTTGCATCAAAATTATTTGGTTAAAAAAAGGAAGAGGCAGTTAGTTTTTCAGCATTTTCTTGTGCCGTGCCAATGTCTGTGTCTTTAAGGATACATTTAATACCCTGCATATAAGTCACCATCATTTTGGCCTCTTCTTTTCTTAATGCAGAGCATCTGCGTTCGTGCTTTCCTAAACTTCATACAGACAAACCCCATGTGTTTAGAGATATAGAGAAGTAGGAGAGTAACTGAGAGGTCCCTGAACACAAAAGGTCTCCATTTGTATGAGTGGGAGAATGTCACTGAGTTTTTGAGTAAAAGTCAAAGGAGAGATCATCCTTGTTCTACATGCCTTTATCTTGGAATCTAGGCTGAAATTTTCTTTTTAGTTTTTGTCTTGTTTCGTTTTGGTTTTGCCATAGCTCTCCTGTTTTTGAAGTGTCACAGTTTATTACTGAGAGCTCAGCTGTAAAGTGCTTTGAGGTTCTCAGATAGAAGGCGCTCTGTTCAGGTACACTAATGCACTGTAACAGCAGCAGAGCTGATGTGCACTTTCATGCCTCTTTACATTATAAATGAATAGCTGTTAGAGCACTTCCTCATTCCTCTGCTTGGTCAGCCCTCTGCTCTTGCAAACCTGCTGTTTATGAGTAAGTTTTTCCTCCAGGTATGCACTTACTGACATTGATAATAGATTTAGCCCCTCTGGAAATTCTGGAATAGACACTTCAAAGCAGGTGAGACTTCCTCATTTGGAAAACAAAATGTAAGTAGGAGATAAAACTTGCTGATATAAGTTATAATCCTTTGCTGTCTGTGGCTCTTCTCACAGCTTGTGCTCTTTACCATCTGGCCTACAGTCTTCAGGGCACACGTACTCAGGCACTGTCTGACAGCAGGACATTCACGCTTTACGTGACCCTCAGGAGCACCTGAGGGGAAACCAGATAACCAGGAACAGCCACTTTGGACAAAGAAGTTAGCAAGTTTTGTCAGGCAAGAAATTCAGTGTCACTTCTCAGTCTATTCTCATATATCAAGAAATATGTTTAGTAACCAAGGTTTCATAGCAAGTCTTAAAGTTGCTATGCATTTTCATCCAGGTGTATCACAGGTGGACATCTCTACAAAGGGATAGCTGGAGCCACCTTGTCTTTATGAGTTGTACGCAAGGCCCCAGGAAGGTGATGGACTTTCTCAGATCTCAGCACATATCCACATGTTTTCAGCTCATGTTTTTTAGTGCTTTAGTTCTAGTGAAGATGGAAAACAAACCAGGAAAATTATGTCTGATGTGATGTATCCAGATGATGCTGTAATCTCTTCACCCAGTGCTGTACTCAGTGGAGGGTTTATATATGGATTTCACTGGGTAATGCATTAGGCTGTAAACAAGGGTACAGAAAAAAAGAATTGTCTCAAATGGATTTTTCCCTTTTTTTTTAATCTTTTCCCACTTCTCTGACATCTCAAAGTCATCTGAATGAGAAGCACTGGAACTACCAACATATTCATTAGACTCCTTTCTGACATCATGCAAGATATTAGTTACAGTGAGGATTATAAGAGTGATTTCAGGGGGTCATGGTTTGAGGTACCAATGTGTGCAAATGATAGAGAATCTGGAGGATGGGGGAAGAGACTAAAGAGTGAACAAAAAGTTGAAAACACCTGTACTCATGCCCAAACAGAGCACAGACTTGACCCCAGTGAGAGCTGGGACCACTGCCCTGAAGAGCAGCAGTATGTTGGCTCCAGGGGGGCAGTAGTTCTGGGCAGTTGTGGGTTCCGGGAGCTGGTCCTTTCCTTTGAGCAAGATGCCCATTTACCTCAGTGTTGGGCAGTTATTTCTCTACCCTCAGGATCTTGATGGGGGAAAGAAAGTGCACAGAAGCACAATTTAACCAGTCATTCCCCAGGTTCTGGGCCCAAGTATTTGCTGAGTTTCTTCAACAGCTGTGGGCCAGGCTGCTTCACACATCTTAAGTTGCCATCCACCAGCTGATCTGTGATATTTTTCCTCTGTGACACATTCCTCCCAGCATAGATAGGAACTGACTGGAGTTGTGGAGCAATTTGTGGGTTTTATCTGATAAGCTGAGTGAGACAGCAGCTTTGCTGAACTTCTTTGCATTCAGAATGCAAAACTCAGGAGGATGGTGCAGATTGATAGGAAGATGTGCATGTTCCTATGTTTTGAGCACTAACTAAATGCAAGCTCCCTGCCTCTCGCAAGTTTTACTTTGGATAACTCCCCTGTATATCATTTGCACTCAGGCAGCTGAGTATTTTGGTTCAATGCTTATACATGCTCTGGAGACAGATCCTTCTTGATGGAAGTCTATAACGTACCTTACATGCTTTTATGTTAAAGCAGCTTTTTAAAAGAGCTTTTAGAAATATTCATGCTGGAGATACAATAACAAATAATCCATATTGAGAGACTTTCAGTCTTGTGATTTTTGGATAGCAATGCCTAAGTTTTATTCTGTTTGTGGCAGAAAATACTTCCCATTGACCTTTGGGAAACTTTTCTCAGGAATCACTGAAGGGCAAGGGGATAACTCACACATGGAGAACAGTATGGCTTTACTTTACAAATAAGCAGAATGATTTATTAACAGAAGTGCAAATAATACAGTACAGTAAGTCTTAGGGCTGAATCCTGTTTCCTGTGATCTATGAAATGGGGAAACCTGTGTCTTCATTTAATGCAGTGGGAATGCACACACATCCAGGCTATTCCTCAGCTGACTGCTAATAGGAGCCAGAGTGCCCTGCAAACATCCAGAGCAGCTTTCAAAGAGAGGAGCTCCACAATATGAACTAAGTGGCTTGCCACATCCTTCCTCCTCTTTCACCACTTGCAAACCCTCTCATAAGACTGAAGACAGCAAGTCGGTAACGTTATTCAGAGACACATGTCTGCTGACCTATCTTCCCCAGTGCCCTGGAGAAAGCAGGCTCTTTTGGAAAATAGAAAAGGAAGATATGACTTGACACTTTTAATGAAATTTTCAGAATGACTCTATTAAGAAGAAATACATTCCTATTGTAATAGTTGTATTTTAGGCCAAAAATAGAACAGGGAACAGCCATTCATTATGCAGCATGGCTAAAGAGAGCAAACATTTGAAAGAGTGAGAAATAAAAAAGAGAAGATGTGCTCAGATCTAAAGTCCTGGTCTTGGAGCTCTGCTCCATAAAAGCACTAACTCTCAGTCATGAAATATAGTTTATTAATTATGTTCTTGTAGTCCTGAAGGACTGTGTAAATTGTTATTGCATTGTGACAAATACAAAAATGCTATCAACTAAAGAATTTCTTTCAGATCTAGACCACTTCTTGTCTACAATTTTCTGACTTAAAAGTATGTGACTTTAGAACAAATGTACTATATTTGTAAGTTTTCTGGAATGAAGCATTTTGATTTTTCAATGTCATATGGCATTTTGTTTAGATATTCACTATACTTTTATTAAAAACATGTCTTTCATTAAAAAACACTAAGAATGCAAGATTTCATTTTAAATTGATTTGCCAATTTTTCACCTTTTTGATCCTACCTCCCACCCCCAAAACTAAAATATTTGCTTGGGGGTAACCTAAAATGATCCTCTTTCTCTCCTTGATTTTTCACTTTGGGCAGTGAACCAAAAAATCAGTTATATGCATAACTACCATTAATATCTTTCTAACTTACTTAATGGAAAACATTCAAAGGCCTCCTGGAACATCATCCAAGTGTTTTAACTTTTTCCACCCTAAGAAAAATATGTGAAAATCACTTCTGGCTGGTATGTCCAGGTTGTACTCAGATATTTAGTATACTTGTGAAAACAAAACTACCCTATTTTTATACATATAGCACAGTTTTAAAGCAGATGGATTTTAAACAATTTAATAATTCATAGAAATATTAGGCTTATGTTCTGAAACCAGACCAGTTTGTCTGTGTGCACAAACATGTCAGATGACATACGTGCATGTGACAAATATGTGGAGAATATAGATACTCACTCATACAGAACTGAGGGAAAGGTTAACCTCATAAGGTTCAAATTTTTAAGTTCTGCAGAAAGTCACAAATTGAAAAAGGGCTTTTGATGCAAGTTTTTTACCTGTATGTCCTTGCATGTAGCATTAAATCTTTTTATGGTGGTGATTAAAGCCTTCCATGGCAGATTTTGATAAGCATATATTTCCTAAAGTCTGTAATTAAACGTGATGAATGCTATTAAATAATATTTGTTAAATAATTTTCCAAACTTGTCCCACATTCTGATATTGTTCCAGGATCAGTACCTTCTCTGAATTTAAAGTACTTTCTGCCTGGCAAAAATTACTGAAAGACATGTGATGAAATGAAATAGCAAACAACAATTATTTCTCACCTAGTTCCACATCTTGATCATCTGTGAGTACAAGGATGATATTTGGTCTGATATTTTTTCGCTCCTGCTGCACACGTCCTCTGAACCTCGGGGACTTGATGGTGGAACAGTGAGCTGTTAGCAATTCAGTACTGAGCACTGCCAAGATGAGTGCAAACCAAGAAGACTTCATAGTAGTTCCAGTATTTCAATGGAAAGACTGATCCAGAAGTGCCTGAGCTCTAGTTTTCAAGACCTGTAGGGAGGAAAAGAAATTCTGTTCAAGCAATAAATAAACTTCCAGTTACACAGTGAAAAGATGACACTTAGGGAAGTCAAGCCTGACACATACCATTTAACATGATTACATGCCATATTGTTGAATAAGAGCTTTATTCTGTCATTTTCTAAGAATAAACTCGGTCATTCTGCAACTATGCTTTCTCAAATAATTTTTGCTTGAAGTCATGCCACTGCCTGCATTTTGTATAGGCATGACTTCTGGTATACTCCTCACAGTGCTGCTTCTCCTACACCCCACACTTCTTTTTATGCAGCTTGTTCCTTACATTCAGTACCTGGGCGCAGTAAAAAATTGCCGGGATGCAGACGTGTTCAGAACATCTGTAGGAGGAGCCCTGTAAGAAGAAGAAAGCAGAAGGCTTGTCAGTCAAAGACCTCAGTACTGTGGCTGTGCTTCAAAGTCTCCAGAACTGTTCATTACAGCTTCTTTCTGTGTCCTAAAAGAAGAGTAGAAAAATTTTGCATTTCCCCCAGCTCCCCTACTTAATTTAATACCATACCTACGCAGTGGTTATCTGGCACTTTGGCTGCTAGAGATAAAGGACATATATCTCATGTCACCAAAGGCAGGTGCTTTTCCAGCATTTATAGTCAGTCTGAGATTCTGAGAATAAGAGTTAATTCCAGCGTATGGCATCTGGCAAGTGATAAAGCTATTTTAGGTTAACTCACCTGCATGAGCTGCTAAACCCTTGCAAAGCAGAGGGGAGAGCATGGCTGTCATTTACAATCTGCATTGGATCACTACATGAAAAGTCATCTTCCCATCGACAAGAAAGCTCATATTAAGTGACAGTCCAGATGATCTTACCCAGCATTGTGAAACAGCGTAACTGTCCCTCAATCAATCAACGATGGACCTGAGTGCCTCATCCATAATGCACAGTACCTCTGGCACAGCCTTGTCCTTGATACTCCAGACTCAGCTCAGTACGTTATCAGAACCCTTCTCCGTGCCTGTCAGTCAAACAGCCTTGCTTTTGTAAGACCTGATGCAAGCACAGAGGCTTGGCTTTGCTGCAGCAGATTTAAACCTGTGACTGAAAATGACTGATTGGCCCGAGGAGGAATGGGTAACCACTTACACTTTAACATTTTTGGCATTACTGACTGAAGCTCTGAAAATTCATCCTGTTACACAAGGGAAGGGAGAGGATATTCCGAGGGCAAAAAGTAAGGGTATGGGAAAGAAACTGCAGAGTCGTGCCTGCTCCCTCCAGGGTATTGACCTGTCACATACATCCCTCCTGTTTTTATTTTGGGACTATGGATAAAGCAAGGCGGCATTGGTCAATAAAAACCCCCCACAAAACCACCCAAGCCCAAGAGCATTCAAGAGGTCTGCCCAAGGGGAAGCCTATATGGGTACTGGGGTGCACATTATATAATTAGACTGGACCATAATTCACAAGATGGTCTGTGTACCCACACCTGGGACTTCATATTGAGACATGCAACATTAACTACAAACAGATTAAAAAGCAGAAAAAATTTTATGAGAGCAACACAGAAGACAAAAAGGGCCCCATCACTCACCTAGAAATGCATTAATAGGAAGGTGCTCTAAAATTCAGAGGAAGAAGCCATAGGAGAGGGAGGGGATGGGACTTGGTGCTGGACTGCTAGAAAAAGGATCTTGTTCTTGTTTTCACATACACCTTTTATTTTAAGCTTCACAAGCTAAACAGTTTCATGCTCCTCACTCTGGCAGGCTGTAATTACACCAGAAGAGTGTGAACGTCTTTAAAAGGAAAATCCAAGTGTCTGTTGCAGAGAAATCTTGTCTTTCATTGTCTCTGCACCAGCAAACAATCCAGCCTCCGACTAACATTAGAACACTGAAAAGCCAATACAGGGTATCGGCATTTAACGTTAAACGCCATTTTGGTGATTACACAACATTCAGATAAGTAAACAAGAAGTCTGTAATTAGTCTGGACTTACTTTTAAAAATAGTTCAATTTCCATGTATTTGTTCTAAGTCACATAAAAGCCCGACAAAAGCCTGAAGACCAGGGTTACCAGAGAAGTCACCCTTCTTACAGACACCAGACACCACATGGTCTTGATGCAAAAGCAGAAATACAATTTCTCTAAATGTCTGATCTTTAAATAGCACAACTTTGACTCACCTCACAAAGCACAAAAGGCTACATGAAGTGAGACTCAGTGTTTAGTTTCTTACCTCAGTTGTACCATACAGCAAACTTTTTCAGACAATGTTGACCCAGAAAGTGCAGTCATCCTGACTGCACTGAGCAAACATTGGCACCAACGTGTTTGAATAATCCCCCACAGTACGAAAATGCAAGCTCCTGACAATTACACCTCAGTGCTAATAAAATTTACACTAATCCAAATGAACATTAACAAGTATTTTTGATTTCATCCTCTCTGGGACATATTGGTTAGTTTTAAAAAATTCTTTTGATTTAGCAAGTTAAGGCCACCTTAGGCAAGTATTTTCTAGGAAAAGAGCATAAAGCGTTTCTTTTCCAACTCTATTTTTTCCGCTGGATGGATAAAGGAAAATATCAGGACCAATCTACACATATAAAATTAATTATCCAAGCTTCATTGAATGGCTCTTGCACAAGAACACAGTAATACCACCTTTTGTGGCTCATAACTATTTCAGTTTTGCATATGACAAATCTTTATTAAAAGCTGATCTTTGACAACTTGTCCTTTTACAGCCTGTGTCTCAGTCCTAGAAGGAAAAGAAGTAAAGAAAACTGTCAAAATACAGACTTGATAGGGAAGACAAGGCTGCAGTGTTTGCGTTGGATACTGGCTGGTAGTCTACAAATGCCCCTACAGACACTGTAATTTGTCTTGAGAAATAGATGAAAATAGGAGAAATCCTAAAAGGACCTTTTCAAATTCACTTGGGGAAATAAATTTTTGTGCAGTGTTCAGAAATCAAGACAATACTATAAAATGCTTCTATCTAGCCAAGTAAACGAGTGCTTATGATAACTTCTATATACCCTATTTGGGAAATTTAAATTATATTTTTGCTGTAGAACATACCTATGACAACTGAAATGTAGTCAGTAAATAAATGAAACCAGAGAAAACCAAAGAAACTATTTTTCCTTATCTGGATATAATTTTTTTTTTCAGTCATTCTTTCTTTTTTTTCCCACAAGAGCACAAATTCATAGTTTGTACTCACCCTTCATGGGATAAAATCTGAAAACTTGGCTCTTTAGTTGGTTCTATGCTGCTAGTATTATAACAGGCAGTTCAAGGACTCGTTGGCATGGAGAATTAATTACCCGTGAAACTTGAATTACATTGGCAGGGCACTGCAAAGAAGGGCTACAGTGCCATTTCATGTGATGTGGCATAAAAACTAGGAGGACTTTATTTGTAGGTCTCTCATGAGAATATCTTTCAGTTACTAGGAAAAAAAGCAAAAAGTAGAACAGTATCTTTTGAAACTATCCATATATTTTATATTAATTTTGGCCAAGAAATGTTTAAGATTTTTCAGTGCATTGGCTGAAATTGCTTAATTTGGGACACAACAAAAGACACAGCCAGTTTTTTAAAAAGAGCATTATCCCTTTAAAAATCTACTTTATTTTCATGTCCACATTTTTCACTATGTTCACTTAAAGTGCTGTTTTGTGTTTGGCCAATAAAAATCTGTCCAGAATCATGCTCTTTGTAAATGAAACAGGGCACAATATCTACAAGTATGCTCCATTGTAAGCTCTAAAGATGTGTAGACTTCTACATATTTAATATTCTACATATGTGTCTTCCACATATCCTTGCACAGGGAATCAGGCTTATTTGAAGAGTTTTCTTTCTTGTTTGTAAATCTGAAATCAAATGTGAGGATAATTAGTAAGGACACTGGACATATGTCCATCCCCAATACCATGGGCTATGCACTGTCCCAGATCAGTAATTCATAACGAAGTGATAACAAAAGGCAAAAAACTTTGTCTTCTCTGCACCAAAGTGTTGGTGTTTTCTTTCGAGCATAAGCAGTGATGACAGCCATCATCCGAAGTCATAGGTCAAGGCCTGCTTTCTAGCAGTCTTTCCTTAGAAATAGAAATGGATTAACTTACACCAATAAAGGAAACAGCAGTAGTAATAATAATAAGAGTAATAATGCAAGTAATAATGTGGACTGCTATTGTGGAGCTTGAGAATTAGAATTCCCGTTTCTGCTCCCCTGGTATTAGTAAAAAATGTGCCCAGTGAATTAAGAAGGTAAAACATCACAGGCATCCTAAATCAAGAAAGTCCTAATGCAATAGCAATATTGTTGTTAAATATTTTGTTCATTACTATCCAGTATCCTACTGATTATTTCTCTGTACTTAGATTTCCCTGCCTCCAAAAATTGACATAGTTGTATATAATTAAGCTATAGTCCACAAACAAACGTTTTGTTACTTAGGACATTTTTGAGATTCGATGACAAGTGCTAGGAACTTGCAAAAAAAATATATAAAAAGCACGGAAAAGAAGCAGAAGGCCTTGTCATTGCAAGTGATAAGTTGCCTCATTTCCTTTATGCAAAAAAACATCTTGGATGATTTCTTCTTACAAGTTTATCTGATAAACAAATGGATAAAACCTCTCAGAAAAGCAAAATCTCCAATATCAATCACCAGAAGAAAATGAGCTTTCCTTCCTCGCACCAAAGCAGAGGAGCATTATCTTGCTATGTATTTTACCTATGATTTGCTGACTTAACTGTTTCAGCTTGATGTTGTTTTTTACAGGAATATGACTCCGGTGTTCTCTGTTTCCTTAAAATCAGACTTTTCAAAATAAATGTGAAAAGGCAAAGGACAACAAGAAGAATTCTCATCATTCATAAAAAGCAGAGTAGGGATTCTGCTTGACAGCATTTTGTAAGTTGAAGTATGACCTTGGAGGTTGGTCATATTGGTGGGCAACTGGTCAGCAGCATTTCAAAAACCTGCCAGTATGCCTATAGTGCCAGAAATCTCTGTCATTCATTGGCATCATGTTAACTGGAGGTGCGTTCACCCACTAGTGCCCCTGCAAAGGTCAGATTTAGTGGTTTATATGTACATTTTCAGTTCTTTGTTTTAAAGTGAAATATGTCCACCTAGCAATGCTGCTGTACTAAAAAACATTTTGCATACATGGAAACTCCAGAGTGAAAGGGAGTGAAAGGGATTTTCTCAGCAACACGCATACGGTTTCTGTGAATCTTTGATGTTTACGTCAAAGGGTGTATAGACCTCTTAAAGCCTCACATAGTCTAAGCTATGAATCATAACAGGTGTGTGGTTAGATACCCAATAAAATTAGTAATTTCATGAAGATTGTGCAGACAGATTTAAGTTAAATAATAAAAGGTCAGGGAGGCAAGATGTTCATCTGCACCAAAGCAACCTAGTGGTTCAGAAGTCTTAAATCTCTCCTTAAATCACATTGCCTTGATGACTCGAGGGTTATAACACCCTACAACAATGACTCTCAATTTCACTAACACAGTGAAGCACTTAAGTGGAAGAAGCAGTTGATGGATGACTGTTTTAAGTGTAGTAATGTTAATGCTCTCCTCACATTTTACACTTCTATCTTGTATTTAAAAGGCAAACACTGCAATCTCAGACTACCAGGCATGACTGCATAAATCTGCGGGTCAGTTTCCTGTGGGAATATCAAGACTGCAGCCATGGGAAACACATTTACAGTACAGCACAAGTGAGGAGAAAGCAAGACCTACCATCTCTTCTTAAAGGTTAATCCCCTAATCTTAGTTGTAAAGTATAGGATTTACAGTGAACACAAAGAATGTAGTTCCTATCTGGGTCTAATCTAATCATTACCTACTGGATTTCCAACACACTTTATTAATCAATCAGTTATCTGCTCACCTTCCAACTGTAATCAGTGTATTATAATGATGTATCATCAGTGCCTCAGGCTAGATTAATTTAAAGTAACTATAATTTCAAGTAATTGCAGGCAGGGAGAATCATAACCTTATATTACGTTTTTACATTGTAATTTTGCAAACAGTTACAGACAGGAAAGGAAAAAGCCTGCAGTGACTTGAAAGTATAATGCACACTTGCTAAGCCACTTTTATAACTTTGTACAGGTTAAAGGATATTCTTAGTAAGTAAAAGTTTCCAGCACTTCATATGTCAGAGTAAAACAACAAACTCCAATAACATTTTAAAAACACGTAACTGTAGAAGAAATGATCTGTCTTCGAAAATAAAAAAGTCTTTGATTTTAATGCTGTTAACATAGTTGAAAAAAACATTAAAGAAGATTAAAAATAATATTTTTATATTAACTTCAAATCTGTGAAAGTTTTAAAAGAAAATTCCAGCATATTTTTCGGTAAAAAGAGTGCCTACTGCTAAGCTACAAACTTCTGATAATATACAGTTACTTAAATTTATTTCTCACCATCTGATTTACTTTGTTTTAGAATTTCATATTTCAACACAGCCAAGAAGTGCACTTGTCATACAAAGGAGCCTGGTATAATTGAGCCAGATGACGTGCCCCACAAGTAAAATCAGCCATTCATGAAAGCTGGTCACCAGAGGCCATTTCAAACAATGCACATTTCAAAGTAATCTAAAGTAATCCCTTTTCTCTACTGATTTGGTTTCCAGGCAGTCTTAAGCACATGTGTGCAGCAAACAGGAGGCTTATTAAAACCTGATGTTATATTGGAAGTTATAATGCCATTGCCTTGTGATTGAATTCCGTGTCTGTTAGCCTTCAAAGAGAGAGAAAAAAATCAATTAAATTTATATGCTTATTAAACATGAGTGTCATGATATGTGCAGTTTATTAGCACTTGCTAAATAATTAAGACTGAGAAAGATAATTAGATGTGCACTAGGCTCCAAACAGGCTTCTGATATCAGATTTTTTTAATCTTTAAAGAAAGTGGTTTTCCAGCTACCAGGTGAAATAATTGCTAAAAGACTCCAAGTGTTTTTCAAATATAAAGAGTAAACTCTGTGTATGAAGGAATTTCAAGCAATTTTAAAATTCCACTTTAAAACCACATATCTTTGCTGTATCCCTGCTCACTTCAGCAGTGTGAGGCATTATGAAAACATACTGTACAATAACACACTGACGATTCAGTGATCCAGTAAGTAGCCTTGAGTTGTGAGATCATATCACAGAGGTGAACAACAGTGACACAGTTTGCACATTTCTTTAAGTTCCTATTTAAGTCCACCAGCTTCAGAAACTGTGAAAGATCATAGTTTTTCATGTTTCCTTTAGATAGAGAACTCTTTCAGTTTAAAAAGCTTCCTTTCTATATATGTTTATTCCCCCTCAATGGTCTGCAACTCTCTTTGAAAGAGGGATTTTTGATTTTTTTATTTGATAAATTGTTTTCCTAAATAAATGGACATGATTAACTTGGATATGAATACAGCATCTTTAGCACAGAATATCTGTGGATCTACATCTATAGGAGAAGACAGAGAACATGTCCCTTTCCTCATGGTAATGTACACACCTCCATTATTGCAGGGAGAGGTTAAGGTACGTTGTGCCATCATGTAGGTTGGTGGTCTTGGGTGGAAGCTGAGCCTAATGCACAGCTGTTATCTGTGACTGCATGGGGGAAGCAACAGGAGCTCATAGGGACCAGAGGAGTCTATGTAAGGGCTGAAGCATAAGAAATTGACAGTATGAATCTATGTAAGCGTATGTATGCAAACAGCTAGAGCGCCTGTACTCCTAGGAGGGGATCTCAGATGTACTTGTAGCTATAACACAGAAGGGTGGACTTCTCACAAACACCACAGGAATTTAGATAGGTGCTATCCCCTGGCTAACCAGGAGAGTCAGGCAGTTCCTGTAAATGCTTTTGAAAAACTTACGCTTACAACTTATAGTGCAGAAAGTGAACTTATTCATAGCATCAGTACTTTGTATGCTTACATGCATGGTGAGTGTGCTTACATGAATGTAGATCCACTACAGACTGCCTATGGTGTCTGTTGACTTTCATTTCCAGATCTGAAGACCAAGCCTAATAAATTGGGTTTTGTTTTGTTTTGTTTTGGTTTTTTTGAGTAATCTCATTATACTAAAATAAGTTTTACTCTCAATACATTCAAACTGAATTTAATAGGACTACTAAAATAGACTAAATGGATCAAGTCCTAAGTACCATTTTGAAAACATGATCTTCTTTACCTGGTTGCTTCTCTTTGTTCAACAGCTTTTCCATTCCTGGCACAGTATAAATTTCACCTTCACTGATATACATGTAAAAGCTCCTTGACAGATCCACAAATGTATTTTTAAGCAAGTTCCTCCCTGACAAACCTGTACTATAGAGAAACCAGCCTACTAATAACAGTATACAGTCAGACCAAGAAAACAGTGTTACAAAAACCAGATGCTTCATATCCTTTTCCATAAAGACTAGTCAGCGAGGAAGTTGCAGTGACTTGAGGCACTGCTGAGAAGCACATCACCCCTGCTATCTATCTTTTAATCACCTTTGTAATCAGGAGGCCCCTGGTGTTCCCCACGCTGCGTTCCCTGGGGGGGCACAACGTACCGCCTCAGCCCAGGAACGCAAGGCACTTGTGTCTGCTACCACAGTAATCCATCCCGTTCCCTTGTCTCCCATCACCTTGCTGTCCCACAGTCCCCACTCTAGCACACACCTGCATACGCCTAGGGGGAATTCCCAGAGTGACCTGTAGCTGACCCACAATGGGGAAACTCAGAAAGTCATCTCTACATGGCCATGTCCTACCAGGTGAAAAAGTTTTACATGGAAATGGCAGCAAATATGAACAAGGAATACGACTGATGGATTTTACTGCCAAATCAGGTGTCTAACTCCTTAGTTAGTTAGACCCCGATACAAGCGTACTGCTATGCAAAATAAATATGTTTCCTGGATTCAACAGGACTGCTCAGCTCCTTAAAAAAGCCTCCTGCAGGTTCTTCAGTACATCCCTGGTGCAAGGATGCTTTAAGATCTTTGCTGAATATTTGACAAAAAGCCAACCACCAGTGGTACATGAGGAAAGTCCAAAATGTATGAAGCATCTGGATACTGAATTTCATCTGAAAATTAGTATTCCTAACAAAAAATCCTGAAATTAGATGCACTTACCTGTTCAAGGACAGAATACACCATATACAGCTTATCTGTCCAAGGAATACCAATTCTCTCAGACTGAATTCTGGAAATCTGTTCTCAAAGAGGTGTTTGAAAATAATCTTCTATCTGAGATCTAAGAGACTCAAGGAGAATTGTTGAAACTATTTTGTGAATAACTTTACCTCAGAAAACATTTTTTGAAAGGGTAGCACATACAAATGTGCCTTCATTTTTCAAGTGAAAGATCTGGCTTCTGTATATGAGACAGCAGTTTTAAAGCATGGAAGACAAAGCTGAACACATTCAAGCACACATTTTTATTTCCAATGCACTTCTTATTTAGCAAAGCTCCTATTTAGCAATGAAGAGACATGACTTGATGTAATATTTATAAATTATATATATATATATCTCTTACATCTTTACAAATAGTTAACTGTAAACTTGATCATAACCCAAGATTGTACTAAGATGCCTGACACAGCACATACTAAATTATTTTCTCTAGCAGTGACGGAGCAGACGGCCCACTTTATGTCCCAGCACCTGACTGCTATGCACAGAGATGGAAGGCAGAAATGGAAATTGGTAATCATTGGGTAGAAGCTTCTGAATAATACAGAATGGATCAGGAATGGGAAGACCAGGATGCATTGGAAATTACTCACAGATAACAGAGAAGAGATAGAAAGTTAAAGGACACAACTGTAGTGCTTTTCTTCATTTTGTGCAGATAGGAATTTGAAAGGCATCTCAGTTTACAGTCACTATTGTGGGGAAACCATCAATGCTTGCTTTACTGGATGTTTTTTTCCTAAATGTAGATGAGATGTTCTTATATGAAAGGTGTCTCATAAACTGCATCAATGACCCAATTCAGGAATGCTTAGACCAACATATAGAGAATCCACTTCTTTATCCTTAGCAGGCTCAGCTGTAAGGTCAGACCAGGCTGCTCAGGGTTTTACCAAGTCAGACTTTGAAAACCCCCAGGATAGACACTACCAAAATTCTCTGGGGCCCAGTTCCACTGCTTGACTGTCCTGAGGGTGCAACCTGTTTTTCTTTATATCCAGTCTGAACCTCTTTTGTTTTAATTTACGTCCATTGGCTCTTGTCCTCCTGTCATGCATGACTGTCAAGAATGGGGCTCCATCTTCTCAGTGACCTTCCAGTAAACACTGGGGGGCTGCTGTTAGACTGAACTGTCCCTGCTCCACGCTGAACAATCCAGCTCCCACATCCTCCTTACACAGGGCAAAAGCTCCAAACCCCAACCATCTTGATGGCCATCTGCTGAACTCATCCCAGTTTGCTGAAGTCTTTCCCGTATTTGGGACCCAGAGCTATTAGATGCTAACAAGTGCTGAGTCAAATACATTTTAATATTTGTTCAGAGGTATTGTTCTTGTTTAAAGAGGGAGAAGTGAGCTGAACTAAGTGAAACAAAAATTTCACAGTGTTCCACTTGTAAAGTGAATGAATCAGTGAAGATTTTCAGATTTGGATTGACTGAAAACACAGTTTTTCTATTTCTGATTATTTCTGAATTTTTTGTATTATTCTGAGGGCCAGAAAACAATACTGCCATTAAAAAAGCTGGTTTTGCTACAGTTACAGGCTGACCAAAGTCCTTTTAACTGGGGGGAAGTCTTCCAATTATTTCAATGGTCATTGCTTCAGCAGAAATAAAAACTGATTTGGACATTATTTGGGGATTTTTTTGTTAATAAAACTGAGTGATTAAAACAGTCAGGATTTGGAAAAGAAGTGCAACTTTATATATGAGAAAAGAGAGATTTGAAATCCCTTCTGTCCCAGGCCCCATGTAAATGTAAAGAGCACAGCTGGAATGAAACAAATGATCTGACTGGTTTCTGATGAGCTGGGTGGTGTAGACGTTTCACACTAACCACACTGCACACTCATAATATAGGAGCTAATTCATCTGCCATGAATACATTCCTGTGTATGCTGTCCTTTAAAATAAACAAGCAAAACCGAGTAATTTATCAGGAGTTAAATGAATATTTTTCCAGAGGGACCCCTTCTGTCCCACATGGCTGATTTTAAAGTCTAAATGCAGGCAGTTTAAATGCTACATCCTCTGTCTCACTATATGAAACAGTTATTGCTTTAAAATATGGAATTTCAAATTTTTAGCACTGTCAACAAGTTCCAATTGTTCCTGAAAATGTCATTTAGGCTGCTTATTAGTTTCTTAGAAGACTGCAAAACTCTAAACACAGAGCTGCAGACGGTGAATAACGATAATTTTCCAAAACCTCTATTTACAATGGCATTGTGATTGCAAAATGTCTTTGTTTCTAGAATTAACTTAAGAATTTTAATGGAAGATTTATACTATAAAAAACTAGTTTTATAGGAAAAGTCTTCTGGAAAAAAATGCTAATCACAGGCAGACCTGCATGTTTTAAATTTGTCAAATTATTTTTATTTCTTTATATCTTAAAATCTATAAATGCCCCAGATTGTTCTTGAAGATATCATTATGGTCTATCAACATCACAATGATTAAAGTATTTCCCAGAGTTTTTCTGTAATAGGAATGAAGTTACTAACTTGCATTTGTCCACAGAATCTTCCCCATTGTAAAAGGTTACTTGCGTAGGCAGCTCTGATCATAAACTTTTGGTAATAGATACTCTTTGAGACTGAGGGTCACAGGTTTGTTAGTCTAAGAAACCAGCCTCCAGATAATTCCCCTCCAAAATGAGAGGTGCTTTTCATGCCTTACAGTGATGAGCAAACGTCATTTGGACATAAGATTCTGAAAAAATCAACAAGGAGGTTCGTGACATAATCTCCCCCTGCTTTTTGCCCAAACATTTTCCTTTATGGCAGAAGAACTCAACACTGAACATTAACACAGAAAAACTTACAGACTGAAAATGTTCTGCTATTCACGTGTACTGTCCTGGTGCATATCTGGAAACTGTAACTTGTGCTTAAAGAAAAGCATGAACACCGTTTGGGAAAAAAATCTAACAGTGGCAGTCGTGTTAAACAGAGAGGCAGTGCAAAAGACTTCCAAGCTACATAAAGGAGAATACCCCGAAAACACAATATTTTCCTCTCTCTGTTCTTTTATTCAATTTTGTAACAGACTTTTTAAAAATTCCTAACTGTCCTTAGTATCTCCTTTAAAAGCAGAGTGGTTTCAGGCAGATGATATGCCCTAAATCCCCTCCCTAGACCTGCAGGATGGGGATCACAGCACCCATCTAGCACATAGCATAATCCACTGCTGAGTTACCTGCTCAAGTTACCCCACCTTCTTGTTTTTCCATTTTACTGAAAGCTCTAGAAACTTATCTCTTCCCTAGCTGGTAAAGTATCTTCAAATTATAGACAAGTTAAAATTTGAACAAAAATATACCAAACATTTCAGGGTATAAAAAGAGAGAAAGGATCTGAAATGAAAAATGCATTATGCTAAAGTATCAAATGGCACTGGATTATGTTTCCATTATCTTCTACATTTAAAACTCTGTTGACCCCTGGTCAGAGGCATTTATCTTCAGACTGCAACTATTTGTAAAACTCTTACACGTTTATTTGCATGATTTTCTCTTTATTACAATATTGAGTTACATATTCAGCTTTTCATGGAGTTGAGCTGGGAAAGAGATACAGCGAAATGTCTGAGCATTGGCATGTGTTTCCTATGTTTGCTAATGTAATTTTTATGTATCCGCAAATGAAATCCTCCTGTGTTTCAAGTAACACCTATAACCACAATCTCAGGGCACAGCACGGGCCCTGCGGGCCGCGGCCGGGAGCGGCCAGGCAGGGTCTGGCAGCTTGTCCTGTCACACCGCCCAGCCAGGAGCGGAGCACCGGGGTGTGGGGCACGGGGGCAGCCCCAGCTCCAGGCACTGGGCACTTCCCTGGGGATCGGGACAGCCCCAGGCTGGGCTGGGACACGGCCCATGGGTGGGCCCAGCTCAGCAGGGCCCATGGCCTGGCAGGGCCCGTGGGCCTGGCAGGGCTGGGGGGAGCCCAGGGGGCTGCAATGGGGTCCTGTGCCATGGGCAGGGAGGCAAAGGCCCCAGGGGGTGGGCAGGGAAAAGCAGGGCCAGCGGTGCCTCATCACCATGACACACATGGGCAGCGACAGCGTCAGTTGTAAATGACTGAAAAGCTGTCTATCCAGCTGAATGAGAATTAAAACCCATTGTCTATAACTGCAGAAAAGTTGCCCTAAAAGTTGCAATGGACAAATACATTTCACCAGGACATTGTTGAGGAAAAATCTACAGAATTGGCTATTCTGTGGGGAAGGGTGTGAACAACAACAAACAAATAAAAATCGTGATACAATAGAATAGAGCATGTCATCACCTTTATCAGTATGATAAAAAGGGGGTTACTCCTATCTTCAATGGTTTAACATTCAGTTCAGCAGTCTATACAAAATATAAATCAACCGTTAACAGCCAAATGATACAGGTTTTAGCTTACAGGTGAGGACACAGTGGGAAGGCAATTTTAGGAAGCAAATAACCATAACCGAATAGCAGAGCTTTTGCTAATACGTTTTCTTTTTAGCGTGAAATTGCTTAAAACCAAGGCAGCTGATTGACTAGTGTGAATTATATGTATCTCCTAGACAGTGTGACGAATGTCACAAGTTATCATCTAATACCTGCCTAAGGCTTATGGCTGAAAAACTACTCCTTATGCCATATGTTATGGAAATATCCTGTTGAATAGGACTTCTGGAAAAAATTTTTAATGTGTCATTCTCTTTTTGTAAACTGTATGTTGGATATAGTAACACTTCCAGCATTTTTTTTATGTTTTCTTACATAATGTCTTTCATCTAAGTTACTTGATGAGTGTGCAAAGAATTAGATAATTAGTTGTCACTGATATCACTGAAATAGCACTGAAACTAAAACAGAGAAGGATCAGCTTGACTACTCTGAGTCCAGGCTAAGCTTTCTGCTTACTCCCAGACTTGTGGCACAGATGGAAAACCTTAACTTTTTGACCTGAAAATAAATATCAATACAATTTCATGCTGTGGAAAGAAGAACCAAAAACACTGGAAGGCTTTTGTTTTCCTTGCAGTGTGAAATGAAAAAATCTGAATTCTTGAAAGCTAAACTGTCATCCTCTGGCCAGCTCGACCTTTAATGAAAGACATAGTGCAGATCATACATCCTTACAATACTAAATGACAGGTTTTAAGTACAAGGCCTCCCTTAATACTTGATGATATTACTACTGAGGATGTTATGCCAGAACAACTTTCCAAAGCCAACACCATTCTGTAATTTATTATGGATGATGACATGTCAAGTTAGACTGGACTGTGAGCTTGGATCCTTAATGATCATCCAGGTAAGCTTCCTTGAAGATGTATTGCTGACTTGCTTCCATTCATCAACTTTGCATTTGAGCTGTCTTACACTTAATTCATCTTTTTACTTGTAAACTGATCACATGCTATTCACATGCTATTCAGAAATTATTAAGAGAAATAATAAGCCAACAGTGTCAAATTTGGATCAATGTTCAAAATAAAATCACCGTTTCCTGTACTGCTCTATACTGTAGGAATATAAGACAGACTGTATTTCTTCCGTAATGTGTGTTACATTAGGAACTAGGTAAGGGAACTGGATAAGATTTACTGGAATTTACTTATTTACTAATACAAAATTTTCAGGTGGATTCATATTACGGTCTTCATCTGTGTTACAGTTCTCTGCCATATACAAATATGCAACTGCAGACATTCTACATTAAAATGCTCTTCTCTGCCATGCCTTTCTCTCTCTTTGAAGACAGCGGGCATTTAAATTGCCTAATCTGCAGGGCTTTAGACTTCAGTAATGACAATACCAGTGGGGACTAAAATATGACATATTACTTGCTGCTGTATCATGGACTATCACGGCAGATGCATCATCTGCTAACTGGGCATGCCATCCTTTGCAGTAAGAGCAGCATGTCTTGAAGAACTGTAAATTAGCACAGTTGTGCCAGTAGATGAACCATGGTTTATCCTGACACTTTGTTCACAGGTTCCTAGACTCCATACTCTCATAGAAAAAAAGTCCTCACTTGTGCCTCAAGGAATAGCACTTGTTGGCATTTGAACAGTAGTCACCATCTGTTGATGTTTTGGTTCATTACTGGTACAGGCACAGGTAAGATAGATGTTCTGTTCTATCCACCATTACTAGAATTGTTTTTGAATCTATCTAACAATATCAACTGACATCTGAGCCTAATTTTTGCTCAGACACCTTTCCCCTGACCTAGCAGCATGAAAGGCTCTTAAATTAATTGTCAGCCTAGAGGCAGAGTTCCTTACCAGAAAGGAAGACATATTATAGATGAGAGGAACCAGGAATTACTGTTCTAGTGAAAATGTTTGTTAAGTATCATTTTCCCAAGTCTTTTCCATACATGTAACTCACTGAAAGTTCAGTAAAAGGAAACTTTTTTTTATGGTCTAGTAATCAAAATTTTCTCTACTTCCACAGCCAGCTATTACTGCTCTTGTCAGCTGTACTGACAATGATGTATCCCACTTTTGGGAATTATTCTGTATCTTGCAATAATAAGTGGTTACGATTAACTTATTACTCTTATTAACTGGCCTTCTAGGAAAGGATGTTGACAGCTGAAAATGGGATATGCCCATTAATAAGCATGCAGACTTCTTTATTTACAAGTGTTTCCTGAATTCCACATTTTTTCTCTGATGCCTACTGGTTATGTATTCAGCGAATATTTCCTGCCCTTTCCCTTCATCCAAGAAAATTAATGTAAACACATCAAAGCTGTTGTCTATAAGGAATTAACAAGTGATGACCCTGTAGAGGGTCTCTCAGTCTATGAATACTACTAATAAGGTAATAAATATGAGTTTCCTCAATGTGTAATTGCTTACTGTTCATTTCAGCAGGTTTTTCTTTACTTAATCATAAGCAAAATAACCCATGTAAATCACAGAATAGTCCAGTTCTTTGATAATACACTTTCTTTGTGTTAGCCCTTTGATATTTAACCTCCCATTTCAGTCAGCTTTACAAGGATATTTTCCAGAGAAACAGTATGTCTCATTTGATGCAATATTAATAAATTGAAGAGAACATGTATGTTACTAGGTTGGCAGTAAGTGTACGCATATGAAAGCAGGCCCAGTCATGGGCCACAATGAGTTCCTTCTGCAACAGACCAAGAGCCCTTCATCTTTATTGACCTAGGGAACAGGTCAGATATGATGGCTACTATAACAAAGACATTTCTTGAATACAAAAATGTCTTTGCAGTCACACCAGCTAATCAGTCTGAAAATCTCAATTTTATTTGGCTTTAAAATACTTCAAGATAACAGCACAATACGGCTGACATGCTAGAAGAAAGGCTAATACTTAATCTTCTCCAGGCCATGACAGACACGCAAATTAACATCTGACTGGAAATAGTAAGCCTTTTGGTGAACTCTAAGTATCTTTTCACCTACTAAATAAAGCAACAACTAAACAACTAACTCCAGAAGAAAGTAACTTCACCAGGTAAATAAAACACTTGCATCTCAAAAAAAAAAAAAAAAAAAAAAAAGTCTTTGCAGTAAGCAATGGGCTATGTTGTCCCTGTTTTCCTCTGCAACCTTTTATTTTTTCATCCAGCTTGTGAAAGAGTAAGCAAGCTGCATGCTAACTATAGCACATTTACTTGTTATTCTCTACAATCAAGCAGATTATGGTGAACTATGTGCAAGAGGATGCTGAAATGTAGTAACTTAGGATCCACTTGGATTCAGGTAAAGGGTAGAAACTTTCATGTAGATCACAACAGAAGGATAATACTTTCATTTTTCCTGTACTGTAGCACCTTACCCAGCCTGACCTGAAGAATAAAATTTCTAAGGCCACCGTAATAAAAAATTAATACATTTACAAGTATGCATGTGTTACATTGGAGGTAAAATCACAATACTAACATTTAAATTTTTTATATGACAATGTCAAAAGATGGAAAACCTAACACAATGAATACTCTTTTTAACAGCAGAATAAGTTCTTACCCATAGAGATACGCAACATTCTGTAAAACTGCTCAGAGATTAAGGTATGTAAGTTATGTGGCAAATATTATAGGGATCTTAGTTTCTATCCTGCCTCATGGGATGAAAAGGAGCATTTAACTGCTTGGCTCCTGCTGTTTTTGAATGAAAATCCAATGCTTCATTAATATTTATCCCTTTTTCTCCTAACCATACTATACACGCTCTCTTTCGGAGTTTCAGGAAAACCAGCAATTATCACATCAAAGGTCATCAGTCCACTAGGGAAACTTCAATCCTTAACTGGTGGAGAATTGCTGAAGCTTTTGCAAACATCTCAGATCAGACAAGCAAGTGTTTTCCCTCCTCCCTTCCCTCCTGTGACTCTTGTTGGTTTTCTTTAATCAGCTTAGAAGAACTGCTTAGTTCTTCTGTGATGCCATACACTGTTCTAGACATCAAAAAGATTTTTATACTGCTGTATATTTATACAGAGGGAATAAAAGAATAACAATGATTTAACCACGCTGCACAATAGGTCCAGTCTGAAACAGTCTGATGGACTCTGCCTAAATATCCCAAAAGATATTTTTGTTAAGCTCCATTCTGAAGTTATTGACAACACTCTCACCTACTTCAATAGCAGCAGTAGCATTAAAGAAAGAAGGCTATCCGTGCAGATGAAAATGACAGAGATGTTCAAGTTACTGAACAGCAGAAATCAGGGGAACCACTGAAGAATAGAGACTCTACTCCTGCCAACAGCAAGCATGCAATAAAAAAGGTATGAGTCAAGCACCCAAGACAAATTAAGAAGCTTTTCAAAATAATGATAATTTTAAAATTAATAAACGCTGTGTTTACATTAGTGTTACTTATCTTTTGGCTTCATAGACTTGATGGTTGTGCATTTTGAAAGTTTTTTTGGCAATCCTGTCTTAAAGATTTTTTTTTTTTTTCTTCCAAAGGAGAGATAAGTTTTCCTAAAATCATACAATGCCAAAAATGAGATGTCTGATAAAGCAGAGAGAGTTGGCAATGCTAAAAATATGTTCTCTTCAGGGCTGAGGAAGACAGAGTTCTGATGACACACAATGGGAAGGGCACCACACTCATATGTGTTTCCAGCCTCACCGGAGAATGGATGACCAAACATCATTAATTCTGAGTATTATTTTTTGGGGGTCTTGTACCTTTGCACAATGAATTGATTTAGGCATGTAGGAATCTTGATGTTAATCAAAACATGACTTCAGTGTCATGTAGCCTGCTAGCTTGGGCAGGTTACCTCCACTAAAACAAAGTATCATTTCAGTGCTTTAAAAAATCATTAAAATAAATCAACAAATTTGGCAGAACTGTTAGGGAATACTGCTGCACTTTGTCTGAAGTATCATTTCTTTCTGACTGCTGTTTCTGGCTCTGATCCTTTGCACAACTCCTGTGGCCAAATCCCATTAAATAAGACTTTTTCTTACTTTATGTGTGAAGCTGTGCAGGGAATTTACCTTCACAATATTGTAGAGCAAAACTGAATAATTTTATCCAATGTACTGATTTAATGTAATTAGTTAATTGATTCAATTAAATAATGCTCCCCAGTGTCTCCTTTAAAGATAGAGAGTAGGAGAGAACACTCCTATATACTGAGCCAAGCCAGCTACATGTTTCTGAAGCACAGTTTTCATTTTAATAGAATTACAAGTTTGTAATTCTATGTTTCTCTTCTTGACAATAAACTAATCTCACCTCTGTAAGGGTGAGGACCCATCTAAGGCATCACAGAACCATAGGAAGCTGAAATTTCAGCCCTTTCCATCTCTGTGGCCCTCCTTATCAAGACATGAGCTGGCATGTCCCTCCTGCATGAGAGACTTCCCTCACCATGCACTACCTCATAGTAAAGATCGTGTTCTTGTACTCATTTTGATAGGGCAGAAAGAGAGAAGAGGGAGACAGGCAGAAGAGTTGTTTCTTGTCCCAGACAGCAGAAAGACCTGCTGTGTTCTTACTGTGTGCTGGCAAGGTTGGAAACATTGGTATTGCTACTAGAGATTTGCATCACATAATTGCCTTAAGTTCCTTGGACGTCCTGCTAATGCAGGGCCTCCTATACAGTTAATTTGCTTATGGTAAATATAGTAATGTGTTTTTACTGCAATTTCATATTACTTCACCTACTCCTTGGGTGTTCAAGAGTTCAGTGTGGTAAACCTAGCAAAGTAAACCCAAGAATTAACTAGGAACATTTTTGCATAGAAATGGACTTTGTTAAAAAGTGACTTGAAATGTTAAGCAATTGGTTTGTTCAAATAGCTGAAATAACTAAACATTTGAGCTTGAGTTTAGAACATGAATATTCTCACAGCAAAATACAGTGTGCTGAAGAATTTTGCCTATGGCTATGGTATGAATGAACTGACTCATCCCATGAAAAATAGACATTTCTTCAATCTTCAACTGAGCATGTAAAATACAAGAACTGGTATAGTATATCAAACAAGCTGCCATTCAAGCACTGAAATGTTACTGGTTTGTTTTATGATTAGTACATTTGGCCACAGTGATATTATCAGCTTCTTAATTTGTAGTTACTGCTCTGGTTTTAGCCCTGTTAACTTTGGTAAATTCAGATAGATTTGACAAGCATAGTAGGAAGCAGCCATAGAAGCAGCTGAAAGACTTTCACTCAGGTGCACTGAATATCCATTAACATGAATTGAAAGGAGCTCCCCAGGTAGGGGAGCATTGGCAGCAGACAAGGGACATGTCACAGGTCTGCCATGTGAAAGCTAAATATGCTGAACTGCCCTTAAGTTAGACCCTTAAAGGTGAAAATAACAGTGGAGACCACAAAACTTTTTTTAGGCTTTCTGTTATAAAAACAGTGACACTATTGCTCTTGGATGAAAACCCACTATCAAAACCTTTGTCACTTTGACATTACTGTCATTCTCAGTTTAGGCAGTGTCTTAATTTTGCCACTGTCCACATTAAACGTTTAGGAAGTTTTGGTTAGAATCTTGTCTACCATTACAATCTAGAAATACTTGCTGTATGTGATTGTTACCGTCTGGGTCAAAGCGGTATATGCTGTCAAACATCAAGCACAAGCATATCAGACTGTATTCTAATGATAAACAGAACCATCCCAATATAACTTATATTTACCTTTCAAATTGTGAGGCTTAATTAATTAATATATTTTAGAAAGTTCTTGACTATAACTTGCTATAGAAACTAAAACTATTTGCACCCCGTAGAAACCTTTGCTTCAGGACAATTAAGAGGTTTTTGTTGATAAGTTTTTTCTAATTATGTTTCAGTCTTGTCTATGGATATCAGTTATCCATTGTCTAACAGAATGTGTGAGGTTTCTGGATTTCATTTATACACAATCTAACATTGCAGTTTCAGAACCTCCACTACCTGAAATAGGAATTTTGAAAAGAAAAGTAAAAATAAAGAAATTAATGTACAATCGTAAAGAAGCTGGGGGAATATCCAAAAAGTTCATTTTCCAGAATTCTCTGATTTTGGCAAAGCAAAATCAAGGGCAGCTAAGAACAGTTTCATTTGTAAGTGCCTCCATCAGGTATGGAAAGAACATGCTTAAACTGCAGCAGCTTTCACAGCCATCATAAACCACTAAGGTTTTAATAAATCTGAGGCTAGGCTTTCAAGATTACTCTAGAACCTATGTCACTGTCATATGAAGAAAGTACATGCTCATAGAATGTTAAACATTTGAAGAAACAGAAAGACTCAATGTTGGAGTGCTATTTCATGCCACAGCCTTTCAAGAGCTGCCCAGGTCATAGTGCTGGTGTTAGTCTAGGATTGATGCATTAGAGTCTCCTGATGTGAAGTACAGTTTAGAGATGAATACACATCCTTAAAATCAATCTCTTATTGACAACTTAAAAACATCTATCCTACAAAACCTAAATAAGCACTAAAAATCACTCCATCTATAGATACCCAGAGGGGGTTTTGGAATACATGGACCACTCTGAACACAGGTCAATGCAACTCCTCCTGACACATTAGTTAAAATAAAAAGCAAAACCCACAACCAAACAAGTAATCTGAAAACTTGTGGCAGTGTGCCTCCACTAATGAACCACAAACTCCTGTTCTAGAAAAATGGACCATGGTGCAGAAGCAACTGCTTCACTCCTCCCACCCTTTGTCACCTGCCAGCCTCAAGGTTGCCGTCAATGCCAGCTCCACTATGGGCTTGGCAGAGTAGCATTGAGCCCATATTAATAAAACCCAGCTGGATACAGGTTGACACTATCGAGAGCCTCTGTGTTTCCCAGGGAACTGGCTTACCATGGAGACAGATAAAATTCATATGGGCTTATTGACTCCAGCTCTGTGTAACGTAAAAGCAGTTGTACTGATTATGGAGTTGAGATGCTCCTGGAAGCTGTGTAGCCACATTCACGTGGCTCTGAGCTTCAGCTAATATCTGTGGCATGAATAATCTGCAACACATGGATAATCAAGTGCCAACTATATCCTGCTTCTGAATAGGTGCACAACCAACATATCCAGTGAAGCAGTGCTGAGACAGAAGAATTTAAGAGCTCTGAGTCTAAAAGAAATTCAAAACCTTCTTTATTTCTAGGCTGTCAGCAACTTCTTTTACACAGAAAAACAAGACTGAATCTTATTATGCAAAAGAAGGAATTTTATTACTTATAGTCAGATTCACCTTCATGCACAGGATCAAGCACAAAAATCTACGAATCACTTTGGGTCTGTTTTGATGACTTGTCAGTGCTTCTTACGTCTAAGCCTGAGCCTCTCTAGAGGTATGAACAGGCCCCTGAGGACTCTACCCTGCTTAGTGCTAAACAACTTCTGAAGGTGATGAGTGTCTTTCTTTAGAGTACTAACCATTATTTGGAATTGTTCGGAGTCTACAGGACTAGCTTTCTAACTTCTGGTTTTAGTATTTTCACTGGAAATGAATAAGTGTAATTGACTTCTGCAATGCTTAACAGGAGTTAGCATTACTAAATGCTTACTGAGCACCCTGAATATCTTAATCATGAGAAAGATACTCTAGAGTTACTTGCCTCATGAATACAGGCATGTATGTCCCTCTTGTGATAGGTGAATGCATATAAAAGTAGGTTAGCCATATGCTAGATTTTAATTACACCTGAGGGCCACATAACAGAATAGGTTGGAATTTATTCATGTTAAAATCACAGCAGCTTTAACCCAATCACTGTCTTTACTTCACATATAGATCTGCATCTACTTAAATAATTACACTGGGTGAGATTCACCTCCACATTGAAGACACCTAGATTTAATTCTCAAAAGTTTGGTGTGACTAGATGAGGTAAGTGTCTTCACTCCCACAATAGTCAGAGGGGAATTTAGTCTGTACAGTTAGGGGAACCTGGAAAATATTCGGCTGTCCAGGTGCAGCTCTCCAAGCCCCACTGGCTGTGTCAACTCACAGAATCACAGAATCATCTAGGCTGGAAATGACCTCGAAGATCATCCAGTCCAACCATTAACCTGACACTGACAGTTCCCAACTACACCATATCCCTAAGTGCTATGTCAACCCAACTCTTAAACGCCTCCAGGGATGGGGACTCCACCACCTCCCTGGGCAGCCCATTCCAATGCTTAACAACCCGTTCTGTAAAGAAATGCTTCCTGACATCTAGTCTAAACTTTCCCTGGAGCAACTTGAGGCCATTTCCTCTTGTTCTGTCACTTATTACTTGGTTAAAGAGACTCATCCCCAGCTCTCTGCACCCTCCTTTAAGGGAGCTGTAGAGGGCGATGAGGTCTCCCCTCAGCCTCCTCTTCTCCAGACTAAACACCCCCAGTTCCCTCAGTCGCTCCTCGTACGACCTGTGGTCCAGACCCTGCACCAACTTCATTGCCCCTCTCTGGACACGCTCGAGTCACTCAATGTCCTTTTTGTAGTGAGGGGCCCAAAACTGAACACAGGAATCGAGGTGCGGCCTCACCAGTGCCGAGTACAGGAGTAAGATCACTTCCCTGTCCCTGCTGGCCACTCTATTTCTGATGTAAGCCTTCCTGGCCACCTGGGCACGCTGCTGGCTCATATTCAGCCGGCTGCCAATCAACACCCCCAGGTCCCTCTCTGACTGGCAGCTCTCCAGCCACTCCTCCCCAAGCCTGTAGCACTGCTGGGGGTTGTTGTGGCCCAAGGGCAGCCCCCGGCATTTGGCCTTATTGAAACTCCTCCAGTTGGCTTCAGCCCATTGCTCCAGCCTGTCCAGGTTCTCTCTGCAGAGCCTCCCGACCCTCGAGCAGATCAACACTCCCACCCAACTTGGTGTCATCTGCAAACTGACTGAGGGTGCACTCAATCCCCCTCAAATGCTATTGCCTATAATGGGAGACCAGATAGTCATACACTAACACCTACATCTAGGTCTCTGAATCCCACCCATTAGATGAGATACCTATGATCATTTCTAAGTTATTGCCTAACCCCTTCTACTGAAAATACATCGAAAAGCACAAATTTAGAAGAGTTTTAGGATATAATCAACATACTGTACATACATGGACTAAAAGGTCCCTGGAGATGCTCCTTCAAGTTGTACTTAAAGGTACAACTATTGTACAACTACAAAAGGTACAGAGAAAGAGGAAGAGGATGAAAGAGTCACGCTGGGGAGGGTTTATTACATTTTCATGACATCCCAGATTGTGTCTGGAGAGCCAATGATCACCACAACAAACAAGGCTAGAGATTATATCTATGTCTTTATCTATATCTACTTACTGGCACACACAGACACACATTATTTTCCTTATACATGCATTTAAAACTCAGTACACTTATTTCCTCATAAGGGTAAAGAAAGCATATTACTGTTTTATAATCTGCAGCTGGGAAGAAAAAAATAGATGTGTTCAGAAGCATCAATTATAATCCTGAATTTTAACAATATCAGCCAATATAATACTGTTGCCTTTGGAACAGTGACACTGACGTTAAAACTTCACTTGCAAGACTGAAAATATTAGCTTACTGCTTTTCCTTATGCTTTAGGAAATCTGTGCCTGAGTACGCAGTGCTACTGTGAGGGAAAGCCTGGCACAATTTTGCTCTCTAATGCTTTTTTACTTTCTCATGAAGCCTAATATACCATCATACTCAACAGTGTACTGTTCTCCTTCCTCTGCTCAGCTGTGCTAAGCGCTCTAAGGAAGCTGTCCACATCCCAAATTTTTCTGTGAAGAGCTTGGGGGCAAACTATATTGCATTTTCAGATCATTTAGTCTCATCTTCCATCTGCCATTTTTATGTCTTCCATATCTTTCTACAAAGATAAAAAGGAAACTGGGAAGAGAATAAAAAGAAAAGGTTCAGGGAAGTGTTTAATGTTAGGGAAACTTTGATAAGGAAAAATGTGACAAAAGGAATGGGAGAAGTAAGACAGTGAAACAAACGGCACAGATGTGAGAAAGACATGTCCATGCACAAGTCTGTACTGATTAAGCTAATCAGGATCAGTTAAACCCCTGCATGGTCACCTCTGGGAACTGTGACACATATGTGAACAAATGAAACATCTCTAACAACAACACTTGGATTACTATAGCATGAACCAATGTACTTTTCAGCCAGCATGCAACAAATCACATCAATGCCCTTTCAAAGAAACTTAGGAGATTAACTTTAGAAGAGCAATTAAAATAATCCATACCTATCATGCTGCACAGCTTAAGATACCTAAAGTTCCTTGGAGACCTAATGCTAGGCTTCTGGGTCTGCTCAGTTGTCACCCTGTCTTTGTTGCATTAATTATCTAAAATCCTGCCTTTTAGCTAAAGCTGTTTGGGAGATGCAAAATGGCATAAGCCTCCAAAGGAGCCCATTTTGTGAGGCACACATTGGCCATGAAAAATTCATGAGACGTTGGGGATCTACCAGGAAATTGGAAGTCTGAGATTCAAGCCATCCTGATGATGTCTGGGCTCCAACTCCAGTCACAGGACTGTTCCTCAGTCACCAGGCAATGGTGACAAAATGTTCAGTCTACCTCTCCCAGGAAAGCGGCTCCAGGAAAGATCCATATGCTGGGGAGGAGAAGAGGAGCTTGGTTCTGCCAGTTAGATCACTTGATGTGGGGATGGACTGCTGGCATTCTTGAGACCTTTCTGGTATTCATCAAATGACAATTTTTGGATAATGTATAAACAGTCTAGGAGTAAGCACTGAGGCTGAGGACATGATTTCAGGCTCCAAGTAGCTGCTTCTCAAAGAAGCTTGACTGTAGCCCTAACCTAGGTTTCTGTATTTGTACAAGACACAGATATCTAGGGTATCCATTCCTTTGCCATCCCCTATAAGTTGTTTTCATTTCCCCTTGCTCAGATTTCAGTCTAGGAGGAAAAAATCTATCACAAAGACAGTAGGTCTCCGATAAGCTCACCAAATTCTATTCCTAGAGCATCATAACTTTAACTCCTTTTCTTGCCTTTTTCCTTAGAGAACAAAAACTTTCTCTGAGCATTCTTCACCACTAAGATGTACAGGAGAAGCCATGTGTAGTTTGTGACTGTTAGGGAACTGTCAGGCTCCCCTCTGAGTGGTTTAATGCATTTTCTAATTACCTATTAACGATGACTCACAACACGTGTAAATCTTGGTATTGTTACACGACTTGCTTCATCACTCAACAACCCAGGAAAGAGCCAGGAAAACAGCACTTCAGCTCTGCTTCTGAGTTTCAGCTATTTGACTGGTCTTCCTTCCTTAGGACCAATGCTTGCAAACTTTCACAGAGGCCTTTGTTTTTTATAACTGCAGTTGTAAGACTAGTTTGACCTACTGCACCTAAATATATTTAAACAAAAAATGTCCTTAAAAAACAATAAATATATAAATGATTCCATTTCTCTTTACGATCAAGAAGAAATTTGCTACTTAGATAAAGTCAGCTTCAAAATTGCTTGCTATTTAGCTAAAGGCATGAAAATTCCTTTGGGAGATCTGAGCTAAATGAAGCTATAGATTTCAGAGCTAGAGGTTTAATAATTCTCTCTGCTGTATGCTCAAAGGCACAGAGCCCTCTTGGGCAGGGGCTACAGTTTGCCAAATTCATTGAATGAATGCTAAAAAGACTCTGATCCACTCAAACACAGAAATAACTTGTCATTACTTGCACTGTCAATACCTGAAAACATGTGACCTTTGCTGCTGGCAAAGTAACATCTTATAGCCCAGAGGTACATTAAATGAGCTTAACATAGAATCAGTTTGACACTAACATTAATCTAGGGCATGTGGACTTAGGAGAATCGCAAATCTTCTTTTACAGCTTGAAGCAGGTCAAATATCTCCCTTTATAGAAACATTGTTTGAGTTCACACAGCTAAAGAAAATACCCATTATTTAAAATAAACATCTCTAAGACATATACAAAATATTTTAATCAAGTAGCTGCACTCTATCTTGCTTACATTTTCTCTGCAGTTTTAACAGCACATATTATTCTACTCCTCATTAAACACTTGTTTAGTGTGCTAGCACCAATAAAATTCCATATCCCTGAAATGGCTGCATTTCAATGATGGGTGAAATGACCCTTCTTATTTTCTTCATACAGTGAAGTAACAGGGATACTTGAAAATGTATTTCTTTCTTTATGTTTATAGAAAAGACGTAAGTCTGCAAAAAAACAAAAAAGTCAGTGAAACATAAGAGCCAGAAATCTCTTCTATTGTTAGAAGGCACACACATTTCAAGTTTGCATTTTAAAATTCTGATCTATGGAAGTATTTTGTTGTTATTCAATATACCAATCAAGAATGCACATAAACTGTTGTCCTGTATTGAAAATTCAGCTTGCAAAGTGACACCATCTTAATCAGCAATATTTGCTTAATGACTAACAAACTTCAGAACTAATCCAACAGCAAAAAAAGAAGAAAAGTTTAGGGTTTTCTTCCCCTATTGTCTCTTTCTGGCAAATAATGTTAAAAAAGTAAGCAGGTATTTATTGTCAGCTTGTATATTAACTCAATAGTTAACTACATTCCTGTCAGATACAGTGGGGCAAGTCTTCCAGAGGTAAACGACTTGTTCATATGTTGTAATGGTGATAATCTTATATGTAACTCTATATAGGGCATCTGAAATTTGTAGCCAGCAAACCTTTGCTAAAGGAATATGTTTAATGTAACCTATATACATTTAGTACTAGTTATTTATAAGATAGAAGTTATGTTTGTAAAATTGCTTGCTAGACAGCAGAAGCTGTATAACTTTAATACATTCACTGTAATCACGAACCACAGAAGCCATGGGAATGTCATGATACTGTCTTAAGAGAGAGTTGCACATTAATAAAAATCATCACAATTTTTTCAGAAGTCTGAAAGCCCAAATAGAACACTTCTACCTTTGAAATATTCCTGGAATGAGATGGAACCACTCAGGTCTCTCTCATCACCTTTTTTTCCCCCACCTGTAAGGATCCCCGTGCCATCTATTCCAGTTGATATCCTTGGAGTTAATAGTTAAAAATCTCTTTGTTGCTGTTGTATTTCAGCATCATGCTTCACCTTCACCTCTGTATCACCTGTTTTTATCCTAGCCTGTACTGTGTGTATGACACAATATCCATACTGGGAGAAAAGTCTTTCAGCAGAAACCCAGCAGAAAGTTTCGGTGCACTTGAGAATCAGACCATGCATTCAGAAGTACAACAGCACTTGGTAGCAACTAGAAGGGAAATTAAAGATAAAAATCACCACTACCACCCCAAAATTCATCATGATCCAGTTGAGTCCCTTGAGGTATAAAGGCCATGCACTACTCTGGTTCTGAGCATCACAGAATATAATCTCTCTAGAACATTACGTGTAACCTAAGTATGAGGCCCTGCAAACACAGTTCACCACTTCCACAGTATAATGGCCACTCGTTGTGATATTTATAAATTTCTCTAAATCACAACCAAAATTCAAAGTCCAAGTTTCCACAGAAAAATTGTATTCTTATGTTGCCTTATGGTATTCTGTATTATTTCAATAGTTATGCATAGTTTTAAATATTCAGGAACATAATGCACATGATGGTTTAATTTGGTACTATTTAAACTATGAAAAGTTCTGGGGAAGGCCTCCTACCTAAAATAAAAAGTTAATGTGTGTATAAGAATCTAAAAATGCTGGTGAAGAATGTTTTCATTTCAGTTACAATTACTGTGTCATCATATCTTTATTTGCTTTCAATTAGTTGCATGGTTGAACATCATCACTCAGTCATGTCTCTGACTATTTATATATATAGAATTAATGGCTATAAAGACCTGCTTTGTTAATCAGTGGTTATATTTTATTGCCTTAGTCATCTTAATTTACATCTCACAGGATTTCAAAATCCCATAGGAGCTCTGGACCTAATCACAAAGGGGTCTGTCTGAGAACACCTCCAGTGGGAACCAGCATGGCCTGCAGCTTCCAGGATCAGTTTCTAGAGATAAACATGCCCACTGTGCGATATGCAGCTGCTGAGCCATGAAGTCTGTGATTTCTCTATGTCATTTATGAGCATCCCATTACTGCATTATCCAAGAACTCTGTAATCTTAAGTGTGTCTACTTCCTCAGCTCTCCTGTGAAATGGTGAAACAATGTTTTCCCTGTGGTACTGACTGTAGCACTGTCATACAGAAAGTCTTGACTGGAGCAAGTAGGCGAGACTAAATTCCTCTAAATACCAGTTTACTCAACTAACTGGTGCACCAGTTTTCTCACTGCAGTGCAGGACCAGAGGAGATGAGAAGGGGTAAAGACTTAGAGAATCTCTCATGTACACCTTATCTCTCGTCTGTACCACTCCTATATATTAAGAACTTCAAAAGTGGCTGGAAACCCATGCATTTTTCTTCCACATGGGGAATAAAGTATAAAACATGGTTGAATTCTTCCCTAGAAGTAATATCTACACACTCAATCTTTCTGTAGGTGAGAGCCTGCACTTCACTAATATATAAACTGGTCGCTTGTCAAGACCGAAACCTACCAGGCTTTCATGTGACACAGATAATTAGTCCATTTTCTTCTTCCTTCTGGGAACAGATTGAGGAGGCAGTGGGGAAAATGATTACAACTTCAGGCAACAATGAGCAAAAAAAAAAATGTTGTCTTAGATCTGTAAATCTGCAAGGCAACAACAAATGCTGGAAAGTTTTCCCATTAGTGTTTCTTGGCCCTGAGTCAGTAAGCTGCTTCATTGCTATGTCAATAGCACATATACATATATAAACACATGTCCAAGTGCTTTTCTCACTGCAAGTAGATTTAAGCAGTTGCAGATATGTGGTTTTTTTTCTAGAGGACCAGAAAAATCCTTTGTGAAGAAATGTTAATCTTAGCCATATACTTCACTCAAAAAGCATTAACAGTTTTAATATTACCGTATCTCACTACTGATGTCACATTAGGCAGTTCTGTTTGTATGGTTTTGCTTTAGCTGTTTTCTTTTGCCATTCTGGCATTAATGCATAAAGCCAGAAAAGAGATTTCTTTCTAGTATTTGGTTTTTTCCATTCCCTGACCATATCATTACAATCTTAATGATGCTATAGGTGTACTTCCTAATAAAGACATTTTGTGTTTTCACAAGAAAAGCAATGAGATACTGCTGGATCAAGTTACTGGCAGTAGAAATGTGTGGCTGAAATAAATCTCCATTCTTCTTAAAGATCCATGTGAATGGAAATATTTGGAAGGGGTAAGAGGAAATAATGACACATACAATGCTTTCACAAAATGGACTTTAAAAACATTCCTTACATGAAATATTAAAAGTATTTTTATCAGATTATGTGTATCTTGTTTTGATGCCCTTACATGGCACTAATCCTCCACTAAGGCATGGTAATATAACTGATACTGGATAGGAAGGAAGTGACTTGGCTCTTATTAGAAAAAAACACCACCTAAATGTGGAAAAAAGTTCTTAAATACTTCCAGAGACTGGCATTTTGAAATCTTGATCTTGAAATCTTAAGAGTACACTTATACAAAAGTTTCTGCCTTCAGTTTGGTGCAGGCTGGGAAGGAAGTTTTTGGGATCTATTTTTCTCTTGCCTGTCTCTTCCTGAGCATACTCTCAGAATACTGCCCACCAAATTGCTGACCGCCTGTTCCTCATTAAGGCATGCAGTGCAGAGAAACACGCCAGTAAGAAAACCAATGAAGCAACCTAATCCGCAGCTGAGAACCCCTTCCACTAAGTAACAGGAGGAAACGAAGGAGAAAAACCTCATACTTCCTCTTTGGAGCTCTACTGGTGTGAACTAATTTAATAGTGATGAGCAGCCACAAAGGCAAACAAATGCCTGTTGCTTTGTATAAGTGACATGTGGTATGTTATGGATATACTAAAAGTGAATCCCAGAATCTTCACTTTCACAGTTTCTAAAAGGAAAACTCCAAGATCACAGATTTTCTACTGTATTGACAGGCTGTAAAAAACTCCCTCTGGATCTTAATCAGTGGTGCATATAGAAAAACATAGAAAAGGTTTATGTGTGAGAGGGTGCTGGAAAGGAAAACCAAATGGAAAGGGCAATCGTTTACCAGGTCAGATCAGAAATGTGCTGTGGGCAAGAAAGTCACAAAATAGAGATGAAATGAATGGCCAAAGTTGTGTGTCCTTGGAATATTTCATTTTATCAACTATACCTATTGTAGTTAAAAGCCATTTAACCTAATGCATTTAGGGGGAAACCTCCTTATCTTTCAGATAATAATCCTCCTCTATGTAATCTGCTTTCCAAAATGAGGAACTTGACAGCATGAGAAGAAAAAAGAGTTGAGAATGAATCAGTTTTGTTTCCAAAAGTGGAATATATAATACTAATGAGATAGAACTAAGGTCAGTGATGGCAGAGATCACTTGAGAGGGATGCGGAAGCACATGCTTCTTAGCAGATAATCTTTTGTGGGAGTGCTTGTTGAAACGTGTATGTGTATGCAACACAGAGATGTACCTCTCTGTTAGAGGATTTTTCCCATGGGACTTCCGTATTTTTGGTATTTCCTTGTGACCTTTTAACAGGAGAGAAAGAAAAAGCCTCTAGACAAAGAGACGAAAACACTTGACAAGATCCTGGCTAGAGAAAGGCTGTCTGATTACAGATTCAACATGATTTGACTGCATCCTGTCAATGAAATATCAGTGCAGAAGGAGGAACCCCACGAAAAGATCATAGTTCTTCTGTACACCTTCTAGCAGGACCTCAGCAATACCCTCTTCTGATAGACCAGTGACTGTGCCCTCATTGTGCATACAGTAAAATGAAGGATGATGCAATGAACTGTAAAAAAATGTTATTTGCACTTACTGTATTGTCTCTGTTCCTCAGCTTCCCAGCCTCTCCTAACAATCTACTGCCTGTTGCAATTTTCCAAGTTATTCTTATGAGACCCATCTGATCATCTACCCAGGTTGCTTGCTTGGAGATACCACTGGTCTGCCTAGTACTCCTGGCCTATCAAACTCTCATGCAGATTCACCCTCCTAAGCCCTGTAACCTGAAGTGAAATGTCATAATGCAAGCCTCTCCAGTTTTTGTTTCAAGATCATCCTACTTTCAGATTAAGTTAAAAGTTTTTTTCCAGCTGTTACACTTCCCAAAAATAAACTGGGATCCAAAATCCTGTTTGGAACTGGGACTGGGATACATGTGTGCAGTAATGAAACTACATTTCTAAAAAACCTGACCCCAAGGTTTAGGTTGTATTCAACTTAATTAACTGAAGTTGGCTTTTGGAATGTCAGTGGATAATGTGCCAGGAAAGTCTTTGCACTGAGAGTGTCATTAATAGATTATATAAATAAGAACACGATTTTTAAGCTTCAGGTCAAAAAGCCATGTTTTCATTTTTCTTGGAACTTTACAACTATTTTATCCATGCTGCAAGTGGTAACACTTTATTTCATAATAAATATTTTGAAGGCATTCCTAATACTGACAAATACCAGTTACATTTATGCATATTTCACAGTTATAGTTTCATTGTATGAGATACTATGACCCTAAACCTGTAGAGAAAAAGTATGTTTATAAATTTTTATTGTGAAAGCTCTCTACAACAGCAGATGATATAGTCAATGAAGAGTGAATCTCTAAAGTTTCAGGTTAGATAATGTCCAAGCTTTCTGGAAAAAAAAAATAAAATAAAAAATTAACCTTTGGATCTGCAGAAATTGCCTGGAAATCTTCCAGTATGAAGTCCCTCATAAGATTATGTGTTCTTCCTGCCTTTTGTAGTCTGGGAACATCACCAAAATAATCACTTGTCATTTCATTGAATGGAACAGAAAAGTACTTTAAATAATAATCCAATTCATTCTCTTCAACAAAAGCAAGATCACTCATCTAAATCATATTATTTCATAATTTACACTTCTGTGGATATCTAAGGCATGCATTTTCTTGGCCTTACTCTAGTTAATCTCCTTAAGAGAAACCTAGGAAAAATATAGATAAACCTAGTGAAAAATTAGATAAAGTTGGGAGAGAACGTTAAGAAGGAACTGGAGATAATTACTAGATCAATGGAACAGGACAGCCTGGATATCCCAATATGCTGTATTCAAGGAAACAATATGTGCTTTATATGGGACCAATATACAGCCGTACATCTGGAGAGAAAATAAAACAGATTGAATAATCTTACATTAATTCTAATTGTTACAAAACACTATCTGAAGATCTGGTGATTTAAATATTCTGTAATTAAAATAAACTATGAGCTAACATGTCAAATAGTAACTGGTTCCAAACAAAACTCCATGTAAAGACTTGCATGTGAAATAAACTTGATGTATACCAGCTGTCTTTCATTGCTAGTAACGTCTTAATTTTAAATCCAAATTTACCCCTGCCACACATATACCTGCTATTAAATCACATGCATTTGCAAATTGTTTAACCAGAAATATTTTATGTAAATGAAGTGACAGAAAATAATACAGATGAGGGAAAAAATGAATCTCGGATCATTTCAAGCTTCCTGCTCTGTTCTCTGTCATGTGGCTTTATATTTTTATTTGTTAAACTGAGATGTATGATTTGATACTCAGCCTAGTGCCATAATTCCCACATCACAAGGTCACCACACAACTTGCTGTGACCTCCTAATTCCACCTAAAAGTCAGCCAGGCCTTGAAAGCACATAACTAGTGCAGATCTTTTGGAATTGCTTTGGCAGAGTCACAGCAGACAGCTTGCATAGTGCTTTTCTTTACCGTGACCAGCTGCATACAGTGAGATTAACTTCAAGTTTTCATAATCGTCATGTTCACATAAACAAGGGAAAATTCCAAACCATTACGTTTTGCTTAATGTATATCTTTCCCTGCAGAAAAAGTGTACTTTTATCTTGACATAACCAAAGCCTATAAAATGTTCCTTTTCATAGGCTCAAGAAAGGCATACATTTTGTTCACAGGATATTATTCAACAACCACAAAACATACAACTTCTGGATGTCTTAAAAATAGAAAGTTAATACTAGCAAACTTTGGATTGAGAAGCTATCTGTGTAATCATTTACTGGCTCACTAGAATGTTAAGGGTCCTTGGGTTAGTCTTGAGCCTTTAAAGTTTGGCAGAATAGAACCTCCAGAAGATTTACTACAGCTTAATTATTGACCTGACATAATACTTAGGCCATATAGCACATGCTGATGACTTGTTTGGTTTAATTAATTACTGAATAAGCATTTTATTTTTGTACCTTTGAAGATTTCCTGCAGTTAATGTGCCTTGGTTAATTTTCATAGCATTGGACAGAAGTCTGTATGTCTTGCTCAGTGAATTTATTATAAGCAAAACCTGCAAAAAAGGGGTAAGCATATTAATACTTGTCACACATTTTAGTTGTAACACAAGTGGTGTTCATACTGGATTTAGAATTTGCAAAACTAAAATTCATTCCTATTTACTTTTCTGATTCACTCTGTAGAACCAAGTCTATCCATGTCCAATTACCTTGTTTACAAGTTCAGCAAGCAGCCATAGTTAGAATCATTGAAATGCTACAGGGCATACATTCATTTTTAAAGATCTGACTTCCTGTGTTTCGTTCATTATTAAAGTACCTATCAATGTGTACTTCCTTTTTCTGTGCCATAATACAACTGAGAAAACTTATGGCAGATGTTCTTCTACATGAGAAAAAAAAAAAAAAGAAAACTCTACTCTTGTAAAATGTTGTACAGAAATTATAAACTATATTTTATTTAGCTGTCAAAATCAGATTAAAGTGCTTTCCTTTTGTATTTCCTGTAGCAAAGCTCCATCAGATTTTATAGAAATGCATATCTTCAAGTATAATCTTACTCTTTGGCTAACAAAAATTTTACATCTCCAGCCTCAGATTCTAATGGATGGGTTCAAATAGCTAGATGTCCATCACTAAGCTCTGTAACTTGTCAGGATATTTTCTGAGAATATTTGTAACATTTTAATAGAATTTTCAGTTTTGGAGATACTTGGATTGGCTTTCATAACTGTTCATGCATTTATTCTTTTCTAAAATGAGGTCATGAAATCAAGTATAAATTAATGCATACAAGTCCATTTTGTCTTTATGCAACTGAAATGTAACTAGCAGTATATGCTATATTAATCTAAATTCCTCACTCCTCTTATTTCTTTGACAAGAACCGATCAGTTCATATGTACTTTCTCCTCTTCTGACCTGAGCTACTTTTAAGATGCAAGATCTCACAGGTGACTCCAGTCAGGAGAAAGTTTCACCAACAGAAAAAGAGCTCTAGTTATTTTCATGAACACAGGAAATATTTTGTTGACATGAGTTGTAGCTTCACATTCCCTTAGCTTCAACTAGTCACAAGCTTCTGACACTAGAGACATGACCTTCCCCTCTCGTCCTGGTGGTGCATCTCTCCAGCATGTGTCAGCACACATGCTCCTGGTGTTGAGGGGAGCCAGGTGAAAGAACTAATCTGAGCAAGTATTAATCCTGCCAGCCAAAAACATACCAGCAAACCAGCAAGCAGGTTAGTTTTCAGATGGGTCAGCTCTGTCATCTGGCTCCCTGTGTTGTCACACCACTGCCAGTGCTGTCATAAAAAAGGAGCAGAACTGTGGGCTACTACCCCAGCAGTTAGCACATACATCATGGGGACACTTGCCTTGGACATGGGGGCACTAAAACCACCAGACAGGGTTTTCCTGCCTGAGCCAGCCTGTCAGCAAAAAGGGCCTCTCTCCAGGCTTTAGGCTTCTGTTGTGAGGTCTCTCTGTCAGTCTGTCTGCTCCCCTTCTCTCTCCATCTGGCTCACCACCCTCTCTCTGGAAGGGCCAGCCAAAGCCTGGCTGCCTAATGCTTACGCACTCTTGAACTGCTCTGAGGCTTGACTTTGGTTTTGGAACAAGCATGCTTTACTGTTTCTTACAGCTGTTTTATAAGGGCAGTGGCAAGGAAGTTTATCTGTTTGGAGGATAATGAAGGCCGTTAGATTCTTCATTTGAGAACGTCTGAAATGTCGAACCCAACCTTATTAGGAAAACTGGTGACGGTGACTTACACAGACACCAACAACGGGAACAATGAATACATATGGGGAGCATTATTTCATGCACAGCTGGGTACCTGGGACCAAAAGAAAGAGAAATCCCAGGAAAAACTGGGGCATATGTAGCTTCCAGGGAATGGAGCGAGAGGAAAAAAAAAAAAAAAAAGAAAGAATGAACCTTCCCTTCAATAATCCCAAAATGGAGATAGTGTAAATCAAGGAACCTGAAATACCCCTAATATGATGCTACAAAATGAAGTGTAACCTTTGCTTCTCTAATTCAGAACAGGTCAATACAGCGGCATATACAGTGCCTAGCAATGAACTCAGTGTCTCAGTTAATCAGAAAGTATTGTGACTTTTAAATCACCAGCTTTTAGGCAGCCAAGACTGTGAAGGTCTGAAGAAGTTTAAATAAAAAGCTGCCAGCATTTGGGAACTTAACAAATTACCTCATAGTTATTATTATGCTATAATACTTGCAATACTATGGCTCTCTAAATCTTACCTTTGTCTTACGCAAGAAAGAAATATTGTCATTATTTTTCCACTCTTCCTCAGTTCACTCTTTTTTTTGCTGTAATAAATAAACCAATAGAAAGTTATAACAATTTCTAAGCAGTAAATTTAAACATATTTTTAAAGAACAAAAAAACCAACACAAATCATTTGTGTTTATCTATACATTATTTCTAGGAATATCCCAGCACAATAAGAAAGACATTGCATAGAGTAATGCTTTTTTGAGCTGTCCCTTAAACCTCACTGGGACCATTGCCTCCACTTTCTGCAAGGAAGGGTTACAGCAAAGTACATTGCTACTGCAATTTTCTTCATTTATCAACAATTCTCTACCTTCTTTAATTCTTTTCCTGAGAAGGTTATACCGATAGTGTACGGTTTCTACAGAGGGCAGTAGCTCTATAAAGCTGCTTCCGCAGGTGCAAAGCAGAAATCCAGCTAGACTTATTTAGATTCCATCCAGTAAATTCAGTTAAGCCTTCTTCCTAATAAATCAAAAACCAAACCAATGTGCTGTTAGGTTTTCAAGTTGGTAGTGGCTGTGAAAACCAATAGGTCTTCTGGGATTTCACCTTGAAAATTTAAACCCAGAATCTAGATTGAACACTCTTAAGGTCCAATAAAAATACACAGAAACGAAATAATTGGAGATGTGAAAAATAATGCTATTATTGTATTACCTAATACATGGTTTTGACTCTTTCTTTAGACATTGGTCTCTCCAGATTTTAATAATGTATTTTTTTTCAACCAGTATCCAATTTTTTAGCAGTGCTGTAATAGCTGGGATAATCAGACTGAGGGTTTCTTTGTCATCCTCACTAGTTAGCACTGAACCTTTTTGCTCACCATTAATGTCACATGAAGTTATGGGGAACTAATGAACACTTGCCTTTCTCTCTGGATACTCTCAGCACTCTTGGGCATGTATATTGCTTGGACCAAGAGGCTAGGAATTAAAAAAAGCACTCTCATATTCAGTCACGTTCAACACAACTTATCTGTCCCAATGGCCACATAAGATCTCCTTGGACCACATCACAGGAGTCAGCAACACCCTGCTGACATTCTGAGTGCAATAACTCCTAGGTGATCAGTGCTATGGATGAGTGAGTGCAACAGGCTCCTTCCCACAGGAGTTGGTTGAACGCACAGTAGTGTTACAGCAATTTTTCCCCCAGCAAAATCTGTGATATAATGAAAGGCCAAGAAGTCACAACTACATAGTTTTTCCACTTACTCTATCAACTAGACCAAGTCTCAAGCACATAATGCAATGAAAGATTAGCTATCAGTCACAGTACCAGAGGAATAGGTATGCAAACTCAGATGATTAATCAAATTATTCCCTCAGTTTTGAAACATAAATGAAGTCTTACTACATTTTGTTACAGTTACTTGTAGTTATGTTGAGGGGTGGACTGTGATGTACAGGTCAGCTTTTTAGCTTCAGTTACATGAGTGCAAATCCCACTGAAAGGGTGACTGCACCTAAGTACCAAAGGATGGATTTTGGCCCCTAACTTGCTATAAAAAAGAGTATTTTTTTCCTATTATTGTTGTTGTTATGGGAAACAAATTGGGCAAAGAACTTTTGGAAGGAAAGTGTTTTCTAATGGCCAGGAATACAAAATGGCCAAGCAAAGAAAATAAAGAAAACAAATTATCAAGATGAAAAGCTAATGAAGAGAAAAATGTTTACAACAGCAAATTAGACACAGGGAAGGTCCTTAAAAAACTATCCTCAAATCATCCCTGTTCATGATCAGTAAGCTGACTGTATGCATACAACAAAAGCTCTTTTTTTCTCCTGCTTAAAATATCTCCCTATTTCATTGCAAGAGATCCATGATTTTTTAACCTCTTCCTTCTTGCTCACCACTGCACTTGAGATGCTAGTTTCAAGTACATGTGATAAGGTGAAATCAAGAATCACCTAACAGCACTGACTGGAGTGAAACATTGGCTTTAGGAACCTCTTTATCTACATATCAGAAAGGGTAGAAATATCAGATGATAAAGCAGAGTGATGATGAAATAAGCCATTGGATGATATACAGAAGAATAAATCCAATAGCACTGGAATCAAAAGGAATCTTTCCATTTCCTTTAGTGGGCATTACAGAGCAGAAAAAGACACATGGAGATGGTAGCTGCCACTGTCAAAGTTTCCAGATCCCTGTTTTCCACATTCATGAACATATGAAAATACAATACTTTCCAGTAGGTGCACAAACATGTTCATTATGACTTAACATTAGAGAATGTTATGCTATAATTTTATTCTATGGAAAAAGGACCCTTTTTTTTTAAAAAAAAAAAAAAAGAAAAAAGAAAAAAGCTACTGTTTAAAGAAAACACAGGAGCATTTTAATTTTAATTCTTTCTTTCTTTCATTTTTCTTCTTCAGGATTTTGTGCACCATTTACTACCTAAACTCTGAATACAGTCTTGTCAGGAACCTTGCCACAACACATTTCCAACCTGTGGTACAGATGGAGGCCTAACAGCATCCCACAACGAGAAAGGCTTACAGCATGCTGTAATGCAAGATTAGTATTTACTGTTCTGCCTTTGAACAGCAGGTGTTTAGATACTGCTGGATGGCGTACTGTTTGGGAATTTGAGGGAGTGTAGGTGTATGTGTGACAGTGAGAGAAATTCTTCCTATATAATACAGATAACCAATAAAACATAGGAGAGTTTACTATGTGCAGGACTTTTTCCATACCGGGGACATATTGGTGATGAAGAGTTTCCTGAATCATTCCAGAAGTGGTAATACATGACTGTTACCATGTCCTGGGGCTTCAATGATCTTATTTAAGTTCACAAAAGAAACACAGTCACAAAGCCTCCAAGGAAAACCCAAGGGACTGTGGGGAGTGTTGTGTGTGATTCACTCCATCTCTGAGTCAGTTCTGAATTTACGTACTCAGTTTCATGCCAGAAGGGAGGTCTGTCAGAAAACAGGAAAATACTAAACCCACATCATTCTACATACTCAGCCAGAGACATGTTCATTACTTTCTCTGAGCAACATTGCATAAAGAATGTCCTTACGCAGCAGCTTCCCATCTCACTCAGAAACAACTTTATTCCAGGGGTGAACTCAGTGATTCCTGTGTGCATAAAGTGCTTTTGCATTTACAAGGTTTAAATATTCTATACACAAGTTACAAATGCAAGATACTTGCAGTTTTAACTCACTGAAAACAGAAAGGTGAAAAACATTTTGGTGGCTGTCTCTTCACAAATGCCAATAAATGAAAAAGAGAATCCAGTTCCAGTTCTCCAATATTTTTTTTCTGGATCGCCTACATTCTTCAGGGGTTGGTATTGGAACTGGCACTGTTTAACATCTTTGTTGGCGACATGGACAGTGGGATTGGGTGCACCCTCAAAAAGTTTGTTGATGACACCAAGATGTGTGGTACAGTTGACACACTGGAGGGAAGAGATGCCATCAGAGGGACCTTGACAAGCTTGAGAGGTGGGCCTGTGTGAAACTCATGAAGTTCAGCAAGTCCAAGTGCAACGTCCTGCACATTGGTCAGGGCAATCCCATGCACAAATACAGGCTTGGCAATGGGTGAATTGAGAGCAGTCCTGTGGAGAAGGACTTGGGAGTATTAGTGAGTGGAAAACAGAATATGACCCAACAACGTGCACTCGCAGCCCAGAAAGCCAACTGTATCCTGGGCTGCATCAAAAGAAGTGTGGCCAGCAGGCGTAGCGAGGTGATTGTCCCTGTCTACTCTGCTCTCGTGAGACCCCACTTGGAGTGCTGTGTCCAGCTCTGGGGTCCCCAACATAAGAAGGACATGGTTCTGCCCAAGTGGGACCAGAGGAGGCCACAAAGATGATCAGGGGGCTGGAACACCTCCCTTATGAGGACAGGCTGAGAGACTTGGGGTTGTTCAGTTTAGAGAAGAGAAGGCTCTGAGGAGACCTTATAGCGGCCTTCCAGTACTTAAAGGAGGCCTACAGGAAAGATGGGGAGGGACTTTTATCAGGGAGTGTAGTGATAGGACAAAGGGTAATGGCTTTAAACTCAAAGAGGGTAGAGATAGATTAGATATAAAGAAGAAATTCTTTACTGTGAGGGTGATGAGACACTGGAATAGGTTGCCCAGAGAAGTTGTGGTTGCTCCGTCCCTGGAAGTGTTCAAGGCCTGGTTGGACGGGGCTTTCACAGAATCACAGAATCAACTAGGTTGGAAAGGATCTTGAAGATCATCTAGTCCAACCAGGCTTTGAGCCACCTGGTCTAGTGGAAAGTGTCCCTGCCCATGACAGTGCGTTGAAACTAGATGATCTTTAAGGTCCCTTCCAAACCAAACCATTCTGTGATTCTATGATCTATAGGAATGATTGCAGAGTAATCTGAGCAACCACAATTTAGGTAAGCGTTTGATTTTCTTCTGGCCTTGTATTTCTCATTGCCTTCAGTAGACACTGTAAGAAGTATTTCTGAGTGAGGATATATCCTAATATTTCTCAGAACTGTATCTCCATTATTGACACATAAAAGAGCTCCAGAATAGACAGAGCTCTCCCACTGCCTGGCACTTTTTTCATGCTGTCTAGCCTTGATCCTAATAGATTCAAAAGAGAGAGTAGTAAAAATGCCAGCAATTTATGAACATTAATGACTTCATCACTTGTTCAGCAGCATTGCCATAACAATGGAAACATCTATTGTTTAAAAAAACAATGGATCAGTCTATGCAGATCAACACAAAATCTATTTCTATTTACAAAACAAAGTAATGGTTAAAACTGATCTTATATGCCTCTAGATATTCATAAATCAGTGGGATTATCTCAGTAGACTAATTTCTAAAGGGCTTCTGTCACTTACTGCTAAAGATTCCTTGCTTAAGAACTTCCATCATCAATATACTGGACATGTAAGGGGCAATTCAGCACCAGTCATAAAATGACCCCTGCTCCACATTTCTTTGTGAAACAGTGTAGAAGAAAACTTCCTGGTATCACCTTTTTGAAGTGTGAAATACTGCTTTTCATAGTCATGAGCAAAACCCTTAAATTAAATAAAACTAATCTATATACAATTTATCTTTCCTGAGACAACAGATTCTGCACATTTAATTTTTCATCATGGTTTTGGTGTCTATGACTAAAAAATTGCATAGTATTTAATACTCCATTTGGAAAAATGTGTTAGCTTGACACATCAATCTATTTTGCTATGTTGTAAAAATGCACTGGCTGTAGGATTCAAGCCTGCTTAGCTAACTAGCTAGTGACAAAACTGGACACAATTCTTACACTTCAAAAAAACAAAGGGCAAATTCTGCTTTCTAAATTACAAGTAGAAAGCCAAATTAATAATTTAACCATTAAGTGAAATGAAAATACAATAAAGCCAAAGTAGTAGGCAGTAAAAATATAATAAATCTTCTAAAATAAAAGATTAAATTCAGCTCTGACATAGCAATCCACTTTACATTTAACTTGCAATTTTTCCTACTTTGATTTAACCAAAAGGTTTGATTTGGTAAGTGTGCGGATACTGAATAGATGTATAAGCTTGGGAGATATTCCCATTGTCCTTGTTCCAGTGGAACTACTGAGGAAAGGGGAAGCAAATATGACTGATATTAGAAACAGCTAAAAGGTGGAAGAATCTTCTTGAAATAGACTGAACCTAACAGGCACTTATTCCTTGAAAAAGACTTTCATATGAACTGTTCTAAATCCTCACTGTGTAAGGTATTCCTGTGTTTCTGCTATGCAATTGTGGGAGAAGAAAACAAATAATCTGCATTTAAAAGTATATCTATCTCAGTTTAGGTATTTAGGAGACTCTAGCAGCCCCAAAATAGACTTAAAAAGTTAACTGATGCTCAAAATACATGAAGGGGAGGTGCATCAGGAAATTTTTTAGATGTGACTTGATGAGGGTTAATGAGGTCCCAGTTATGTGTGTGCTTTCTTAGTTGATAAAATATCAGCATCTCTCTTTGCCTTACTGTTTTGGCAGATTTGTTTTTTCAGCAACCTTTTGTTTTGCAAAAAACACAAACTACAGACAAGGTTGCTTCAGAAAAAAAAAAAAACAAAAAACAAAAAAACAACTCAGGGGTTTAATAAAGAAGGCTTTTCCTACATTTCAGCACTTATAATAACAAAATCACTGTGACATCGAAACCTGACTACTCCTTATCGCTTTCTGAACATAAAGAACAATGTCACTACAATTAATGAATCAAAAAGCAAGATGACCTTAATTTAAATGTTTAAGGAGCAATTTAGGAAAGTGAAATACGTGAATGCAAGGAAGGAGGCAGGGAAGATTACCACTTGCTGGAAACTTTGCCTCTCTAATTTTGAGAAACCACAAATTTTTTGAAAAAGAAATTAAAATAATTCTAAGTAATAAATCTTTTGTGTTATCATGTTAATGTCATTGGATTTTTCTTTTTTTTTTTTTTGAGAAATGTGGAACCATTCCACAGACACAGCTGAGCTCTGCCTTCTGTTAAGGGTTACAGCACCATTGAAGTTTGAGCCTCATTTAAACAGTTGTGCTTTCAATTCCCCCTACCTTCTTTTTTCCTTCCAGTGGATTGAAATGTGACCAAATAGCAGCATGACTGTGAATGGAAAAGATAATTCTCACACAACATTCTTCTCTGTGCTTTGGGGAAAACACACACATACAAACATATTTGCTCATGTCTGATTCAAGATGTGAATAAAAAAAGAATAAGGCAAATCTATGAGAAATTTTTCTGAAATTGGAAACACACTTAAAACCTCTCCTATGTATTTGTTTTGTTTAGTCTAATTAAGACTTCTGCTTTATGTTACCACAATAGACACTAAACATTTGCAATATATTTACTGAGGTTAAAGGAATTATGAGATGAATTTGTATCTGTAACACCATTATCCTTAAGCAACGCTGCTTTACTAATCAGTTGGAATTTATTTTTATCAGTCATAAAGGTGACTTGTCAGTCTAACCAGAGACATTTTGCATCTTCAGTACATTGTATAATACAGAATGCTAGTAAATTTTGTTTCTCAGGAAAAAAAAACCCTCTTCTGTTTAAATCTTATATTACCATATTGTATAGCTAGATTAAAGAAGGAGGCAAAAGAACTCATGTATTGGCTGGGAACTATGGTTTGTGCTGCTTCCCTTGTACCTGTGCAATTTGTTATACCAACGGACGTCTTTATTACAAACTGAAAAATGAGCAATTCCTGAAGTAAAATATGTAAAAGAGTGAAAACTAAGCTAAAAATTCTAATGCTAGGGATAGAGGGATTTATATCTGTTGTTGTGCCTACCATGCACACACATACACACGCAGAACAAACATTCACTTCCCTTATTAAAACATGATGGTGGAACTAGTTCTTACTAACACAATTTTTTTCCACGTCCTACTCACAAAATCTAAATTAGATTAGAGTCAAGCTTCAGCTACATTAAGTCTCCTCTTCTAAGGAGATTTTAAAAAAACATATATCTTTTGAGTTTCTCTGGTGATATGAAGGACTGTGAAAGCTCTTAGTTATAAAAGCTATTTTAATCTTTAAAAACTTGGGTCTACTTTCTTCCATTCAGCTTTTGTATTGTATATTGTTAACTTTTCCTGAAGTGTAAAAGCCAGAAAATTGGTATCAGCAGTCTTCCCTTAAAATCACAGTATACAGAATAACACAATGTCAAGACACCAGTAAAACTCAAGGCCCTGATGCATGATTTTGGAAATTAGTACTCAGTTAAATTAAGAAGCTAGTTCTTCCAGCTGTTCCATTTTCTATACCCCCACCTCTGGCCAAGGTAACTGACTTTCTAACAGAGACATCAAAACAGGAGGTCTATCCTGATGGGACAGCTCCCCAGTGCTTCTTGTTTATAGCCTGGCATATTAACTAGCATTTAAAAATGGCTACTTCAATTTACATCAACATTCAGAGCTATGGATTGGAGTGAGGAGATGCTATGGAGTACAATCAGCTTTATTTGCAACGGGACCTCTAATCTCCAGGAGATTAATGGAGCAACAGCTGGGAGGAGTGATTATGAAATCACTACAAGACATCAGAGACCACGGATCACTGCAGAATAAAGATCTGTGTTGAGGCTTCAAGCTGCGAGTGAGGAGTCCAAGACTGCATTTCAGACCTATTGCCATGTTAAGCAAAGAGCAGACCTAACTAGTTAGCAAGGAAGAAACCTCTCTATTCTCAGAGCTTGGGTGTCTAAATTACCCCGCTTAGGAATAGACAACTCATTCTCTTGAGGAGGTTCTAGAGATGCTCAGCCATTATATGGTCAAAGTTCTTGTGTTTGAGAAAGCATTGCCAAAGAAATTAGAAAGATCCTCCAGATGAGAGTGGTCACACACACGTCTGATCTACAGGAGTAGCTTTACCATACAGCTGCAAAGCTGGTGCGGGTCCAATGTTAGATTTATTTGAGAAATGCTGAACCAGTTTCAATGCATCTGTACAAGTGAGTTTGCATTGATTTAAAAAGTCAATAAATGCCATTGTAGATGAGCCATTAGTATCAGAGATATTTACAGGTTTGTGGTGATGACTGCTATCACACATTTGCTACCTATGAGAAGCTACAAGATGATGGATAGTGAAGAAGGTTGGATAAAAACTGAATCAGACCATGCTTGCTAGCAACTCAGTTCAGTGAAAAGATCAAAACTAGCAGGATACTAACTAGGTTTTAAGAAGTAAATGTTATTGAAATTTAGGTTGCTTTGAGTATTTTCAATGTTAAACCTTATAAACAAGTATCAGAAACAAGATTTCTCCTTTACTGAAACCCTATAAAAATTCATGAAATTTCCTTTCTCTATTTATTCACACTATGAAACTCTGACAAAGATAGCTCAGATGTGGACTGTGCTTCAGGAAATATGTATTCCATTCTAAATATTCAAGAACTGTCTGAATGGTGCATGTTGTCACATCACTTGCATAAACAAGTCAGTAGTTGATCTCTTGTCTTACATGCCAAAAAACCTTCTCACTAAAAAAGTGATTCAGATATTTTGCCCCAAAACTATAACAAGAGAAACTAAAATCATGTTCCACAGAATACTAACAGAGGTTGGTAGAAGTGATGTGTTCCCAATTCAATGCTTGCACTGAATTAATTGAATGTTCAGTACCATTCACAAAGTTCTTAAGCTCAGACAGCAGGGAGATTTTTAAGAAGGCAGGTATGAGCAAACTCAGGTAGAAATCAGACAGGCTGACTGAGAAATTAAATTATCCAAAATAACTACTAAACAAGGATGCCTTCGGGTTTTGTATGTTTTAAGTTCATAAATTTCAGCTCTGTTCATTAACTTTTTATATTAAAATAACTTTATAAAGACAATACACACATCAATAAGATATGTGTGTTGAACTCAAGTGAGTTTGTTTTAATTATCAGTTCTACAGTTACAGAGACACGTGAGAACCACTGCTACTGAGAACTGACAATGAAGTTAGAGGAGGAACTTCAAGCAACATAAAGATGAGGGAAGACAACATTGCCAGTGCTGTAGAGAGCAGTAATGAACTGGAAACAATATCACTGATGTTAAGAGATGCAAAATTTTAAACGCTGTTTTCAGGACTTCAGACTATGGGCTGCAGTTGTTTGAAATGGATCTATTTCAGGACTCACAAAGTTCAGTTAAAGTCCTCTCAAACTTCTGAAACGGACAATAAAAATCCATAACTGAAAATAAAGCCTAAACTTGAAATAAAAGTCTTACATGGTTTTAGCTTATATGTTTTAGATAGTAGTCTTCAACACTCTGTTTAGCTGGGCTGCAGAAACCCATTGAATTTGAAAGAGATTCTTTGAAGAAGATCTTCTTAAAGATGTCTATTGTGACAGACCTGGCCAAAACCAGGAAGAGGACCATCCCATGTGAATATATTTTTGAGAAATAATCGTCCTGAAGCTCCCTGTGACTGGAAGAGCTATTTAAAAGTGAGTTAAGAACAACTGCATATATCAGGAACAAATTACAAGCTGGAATGGAGGGATGGAGCACCTGCCATGCATTGAGAACTTGAGTAATTGACTTGCTCAGCTTGGAGATGAGCTGGCTTTGAGTGGACCTCTCGGTGACTGTCCAGTACCTGTAATGAGGTTATAAAGGAGATAGAGCCAGGCTCTGTCAGGATACAGCAGTCCATGTCTGGAGAGTAAGAGATAATGGGCATAAACCGAAAAAAAAGTGAGTCAGACGATACAAATAAAAGCAAGCTTCTTTCCTGTGACAAAGTCAAGTAGCAGAACAAGTTGCCCAAAACACTGCACTTTCCATCTTCTGGGATTTTCAGGATTCAAATGGATAAAGCCCTGAGCAACTGGATCTAATCTCACAGCTGAGCCTAGTTTGAGCAGGACCTGAGACCTCCTGAGGTTTCTTCCAGCCTGAATTTTCCTGTGATCATTCTGTGATTATATGAAATTTTTACTATGTTTGTGAGGAGCCTGGTTGAGAGTGTCTTCTCTTCACAGGAAAGGGTAACTTTCCTTACTCTTGACAGGGGGATAAAGAACTGACTTGAACATCCCTGTTCAGATTATTTATGGAAGAACACAGTGCTAATCATGTGATTGTATTTTGTGGGGAAAGAAGTGACTCGATTAAATTGAGAACTAAACCAAAATGAAATTTGAGGTTAAAGAATGGCTTGTTCTTTCCCTGCACTACACAATCAGCTTTCACACTGCTCTGCACATTGTGGTGTCTCTCATAGCAAAGATCCATGGAGCGCAGTTTGCTGTGGCATAACAAATGGAGACATCCCAAACTGCAAAATTCTGTAACGGGTACTGCTGGGACTGAAGTCAAGAGAGAGCTTCAGACTTAGCTCTTCTCCTCGCAAGAGTATGGTAACTGAAGAACACAACAGCCTTTCCATTAAAAACAAGTGTCCTGAGGACATAGATCCTGTTCTCTGTGAAACTCTTTTACAGGAGACTGTCGAAGTATTTTGAAGGCAGCACAAGGACAGGCAATAGCCCCCTCACTAGGCTGAGAGCATTCTATCTCACTGTGTGTATGCTATAGTAGGCACAAAAAGATGCCCAGATAGATATGGAAAACATGGCAACATTTCTAGGTTTTTGCAGAAGCAATGCTCATAAATTGCAAATGTAGGAATTCTTTACATTTGTTTTTAATGCCAATAAAGAAATTGCTTGGGAGAAACCCATTAACCAAGCAGTGAATTGCCCCTGAGATTAGTTAAACTCTAGCAAGAGGGCTGGCAAAATCATCACTAGCAAAATAGAGCTGGAGACATGAGAAAGGAAGGCTTGACACTTCATCATCATTGCCACAAGCTATTAATTTCTCTCTGATAATCCAGTTTAACAGTTTTGATGCATGAAAGATGAATGACCATAGCAAGAAAAATAAACATGAACTATGGAAAGTTTCTGGTTAAGCTGGAAAGGCTGCAGTCAAGATATTTCCCACTTAACCTTCATCAAGAAAAAGGTCAAAAAAGGCCAATGTGTTTAAGCAGGGCACAGGATAGAACAGTACAAAACTTCCTATGAAAAAGATTAAGTTTACATTCTTTCAGCTTTCATTAAAACTATTTCACATCACTCCACACTTTCATTTAAAACAGTTTCCTGACAGGATTGAATGCAATATCTTACGAAAATCAGAAGATAAAAACGTAAGTGGAAAACAATTTGTGTGCTGTATACAAAATGGGGGAAAATATGAAGGACACATAAGAAACAGGAAAAGAGAAATAGTACCTTTAGCCTTCGCAAATTATATAATACGTGGTGCCCAAGGTAATCTTCCATCCCATGTACTTCCATGTACATGTACTTTAAGCTGAAGAGTTCCCAGGGCATATGTGTCTTTACCAAAGTAAAACTTTGTTTTACATGAGGCTTCTAAGGAAGAAAGAATTTTCTTCCAGCATACAAAAGAGTAAGACTGAAATTAATGTCTCCAGGTATGTCACTTCCAAACTGCTGAGAAAACAGATTAACTCCTCTTTGTCACTGTTACCTCCCCATGTCCGTTACAGCAACTGTAGTTATTGGACAATAGAATTTGATACATGGTAAATGCCCTAGAAATGTTTGATTGTGCAATACCATGCTCAGAATTTCTCCTGGAAGAAATGGTAAGTATACCTTTGAGCAGACTGATATGTGGATGGATCAATAGATATATGCAAGAAGCACACTGAAACATCATTGAGAGAGGGAGAGAATGAGTTTTCTTTCCATCTTTCAGTCATCAGATATGATCTACATTCCTTAGGAGATCTATCAGCCATGATTCAGACTCCTACTCTGTTTTAGAAGTTGCATATTCACCCAGACTCTTTTGTGATGCTTGTATCTAGTGTCAGCACGGGAGTTTATTGCCCACCTGAATTTTCATCCTCCATTGTTCAGTAACATTGTCCCTATTAAGTGTAGATGCCAATGATTCATGATGAAGTGAAGCAAAGAGCTTCTTCAAACAATGAGGGTGGCCCACACAGAGCTTTGAAGATAAGAGCTGAGATGCGGACTCCTCACTTCACACCAGATGTGACTCAGCAAGGTGTCTGGAAGAGAGGGGTGAGGCATTCTTTGAGACCTGCTCTGCCCTGTGTTAGGCTCTCACCTAAACTATTCTCAATCTTTTTCTAAAGATGAGTTGTTTGACTTTAAAAAAAAACCCAGACCCATGAATACATGCATTACTGAGATCAATTCCAAACTGAAAATCCCAGCATGTTCTACTGCAGACAGGTGAAAAGCAGAAGTTCTGGCAGCTATAGGTAGTTGTATAGTAAAAATACTGAGTAGTTCAAATAGCTACAAGATTCAATACACTGATGCTCCACATGTCTGTGTCTCTTTTCCAGAGTCATGGTAGCACTGGTGTCACAGTTCAGTATACAGCTGTATTAGTGCAGCAAATGTAGAATGGCTGAATCAGTGTTGCTCGTGATTTGAACTGTCTCTGACTGAAGGACAAATGTTCTTGTGACAAAATAAAAAAGTTGCTCTGCACTGGATTTTGCACGGGAGTCCTGGTGTGTGCACATGCACTCCATTAGGAATGTGACACAGAGGAGTGAAGGAGACAGGTCACAGCAGCAGCATCACTCATTTCAACTGGAGTTGCTGATGCTCATGTCAATGACCTCAGCAAACAGTGCAGTGTATGTACAGAACAGCTTTATTCAAAGCACCTTTGAACCAGTACCCAAAGGGAGAACCAACAGAAAGTCAGCAGTATGGTAGGTATACTCCTGAGTATGATAGCAGAGCTTGCTCATCACCCAGGGATGCATTCATGTACCTTGGCACATGATTCTCTCCAATAACCCTGTGGGTTTCTGACAATGATGAAGGATTCTTACACAGTGCACAAAAGAAGCAATAAGCAAAGCACTCATGGTCTTCTCACCGCTCATGCTGTCCAGCTGCCATAAAGAGCAGTGAATTCTCCACTTTAGATAAAAGTAGACAGGGTTCCTCAAAATGGACAAGGTCAGGATATGGTTGCACAATGTCATTTATGCAAGACAGTAGGGACCTCAGTTCTAGCTAGCTGCGATGTTCTTTTACCCGTCTTTTCCAGCCCATGCTGGCAACTATTCTTCACTCTGAAGGATTCACAGGATTTGACAGGCTTATTTTTTATGTTAAAGGTACCTGTGGTACCCAAGACCACAAAAAGTATCTGTAAACCAGACCTATTCTTGAGATATAGTCTTGAGATACTGCATGTTGAGGTACTGCATCTCAAACATTGAAGAAGTTGCAGAGGTGCAAAAAAGTACAAAATTTGTGGAGAAGAAAAGTTTGCAGAGCAATTTAGTGAAACAGAAAATCGAACGTGAGCTGCATATGATGGGAAAGACCTAAAGGGACGTACGTGTTCCAATACCTCTTTGCAGCTGCTCATTGTTTCTATGTTGAACTATTATTTTTTTGAGAAGCTGAGTGATCCCTGACCATGCAATCCTCAAAGTCTCTTCATTTTACCATTCCTCATTTCAGAGGACCCATGCTTTAGAGGAGTTCTCCACACCAAGCAAAGGAAACCAAGAAACTAACTCAGCGGTCTTTTGCACATAGGGGTTGAGTTGCAGAGCAGTAGAGCACAGGAATGTGAGCCTATATACCAGCAGTGGACTGACATTTCCAGTAAGATAAGAAATGCTGACCCTCTACCAATGTAGAGATAAAATAATCTACTGGGAAGCCTGGCAGATAAACTTGGGTTAACTTCAGAACATTTTTATTAGCCCAACTATGCTAACAGTCTCCCTAACTCCTACACAAAGGTGGCCAAGCAGAGAGTATTACAGTCCTAGTTCATAAATTGGCTCTAGATGTAAAATAGATCACAACAACATAAATTCACATGTTCTTTACTAGGGACACATTCAGGAATTCAGGTATTACAGCTATTCTCTTCAATAAAATAGTGGGGAATGACACCAAGGGAATCTCTGCTAAAAATTACTACAAAGGTTGGCTTAATGCTTACTTCTTTATTTCTACCAAGATACCATAACCCAAATATTATTCTAAAATCTCCTGTTAGTATTCTTGCAGTCCGTGGAAAAAGTGATAGCTAAAAGGTATCCTGTGCTGATTTTACAGTGTGTTAAGTTTATTATTGCAGTATTGTTCTCTAATTTGTGACTGGCATGCCCCGAGGCAGACAAGTCAGTGGTAGATAATCCTCAAAAGATTTAGTATAGCTAAATCCAGAAACACGGGTACTGAATCTTATACAATTCTGTCTTTCTTCCATTCTTTGTCCAACATCATACCCCTGTAAGATCATCCATTATTCCTCACTCTACTTTTAGTGCCTTGCAGGCACCAATAACACTTCTGATTCCCCTAAGCTTTATCCACCTCACAGGCCTTTGAGACATTCCTTCAAGTGACAACAGTGGGTGATTTTTAAAACATTTTCCTGTGACTTACGTAATTTACAAAGAAAAAGCTACACATTTTTCTTGTCAGCATAACCCAGCACTGAAATGGATGACACTTTGGAGAAGTACAGTGTTCCATTTCTATAGTCAGCACCACAATCACATTTAATCTAAAATGAGCATCCTAGTCTCCTCAAGTGAATCACAGTTCCTGCTGTTCAAATGAAGGACCTGCTTCATGCTTTCTTCTGTGCAAAGTATAGGAGACACCTTAAAGAGCTGTGTAGGAATTACATCACAGCTGTTCAAATACACACTGTGTTTATCCATAGCATTGCTCATCTGTGGGCCAACCAAGAAACTCAAAGCGATATCAAGTGCCTTCAGCTTAAGCTTCTTAGCAATCCTTGTAAAGCAAGTGGGTAAGATCCATCCCTACATGTGCAACTGAAAGACAAAGGTGCCTTTGAAGGTTTCCAAGAGGAAATCCTGCCTGCCTAACTGCAATACCTGGAAGACTTCAGAGGGACTCTTCATTGATCTGAGAGAACATGCCTTTAGGTAGCTGCTTTATATATATTTAAAATCCAGGGGCACCTCAAGTGCCTTGGCTATGAAAACTGGATCCTACCCTCCGAATCTCATTCAGCAGCAACTCAGCAGGCATTTGTGTTTGTTTTCTCTTTTCTCCATACATGTCTTATTAGCCTCTCTCCAAAGCCTATTTGTTGATTTAAAAAGTCAGAAACAGTAAGCAGGGCCTTTCCATAGCCTGAGTGACACTGCAGCAGTCCTCTCCGTTAAAAAAGGATAGGCTTTCATTAAAAGTGTACATTTAGCCTTCAGCTCATGGTGACACTGGCACAGTCACACGTCTGTTATCAAACCTTCTCCTGTAGACACACACAGTGCCCCAGTTTGCAGGGTGATGTGTCACCACCAGGTAGCTGAATGGTCTTAGAGCTCACACTTTCCTAAAGGGGTGGTCACGTTTCTCCCTCTCACCCTAAGTCACCAGCTCCAGCTGCTTCCTCCCTTGCACTGTGGACCCTCTGTCCACTTGCTGAGCTGAACCACCTCACTAGGCAGGCAGCCAGCACAGCTTCCCACTGCTCTGGTGAGCTCATTCAGCATGCCAGGAGGTGAGCCAAGAGCCAAACCTGGCACGAGGGAGGAGATGGGAACACAGTGGCGGGGGCAGAGGATGGGAGGATCAAGGATGTGGTTCTCCAGGGCAGCAAGCTATTCCACTGGCTGAGAGCAGTAAAGGAACTTCACCCTCTGTTGCAGTAAAACCTCTTTAACAAAATGGGAGTTGTCAGATGAATGATCAGAAATTTTGGGGGAGTTCATTATGGTAAAAGTCAGAAAAAATTGGTTTTTTCATTGTCAGGTATGACATACACAAACCCACCTTATTCGCAAAATCTGCATGCATTTACACAGTAAGATTTGGGATTTCTGTTAGTTACCTTCACGCTTCTGGAGCTGCATGCAAGTCATTTCCTCAGAAACCAGGAGTATTAAGTTTAAAAAAACAGAAGGGAGAGATTTGAACTTCTCACGTTATATCTTGACTCCAACACTTGAAGCTTTACAAAGGAGGCTAAATATCATGAGACTACTGATAAAAGTCAGGAGAGTTGGCAGTTCTGCAGACATTTATGGGCTTGGTAACACATCTTTCTGTTTTTTAAGTGAAAACAGACAAAACAGTGCACATGCTAGAATAATGAACATCTTGGCACATTGCAATTACAATACTGGAACAGACCACTGTTCTGTTTTTATGGATGCTTTTGAGAAAAACAATCCCTATGTTCAGCTCCCTGTTACATTTATTCTCCAGAACTCTAATGCCAAAGGCTTCCCCATCTTCTCTGTGGACTTTCCAAACAGAATTCACCTTCTGTGAAGCAGCACAAAAATACAGCTGCTGTAGAGCAGCTCCTCTGCTTGCTAAAATGGATTAGAGTCACATCATAGAGAAAGGGCAATATGCAGTGCCATAATTACACTTAGACAGCATCAGGAGAGATTTTTTCAGAACATAAAATGATTGACTTGCATGTTTTGCTTCTGTTTGGAAACTCCATGAAGTATTCTGTGGATAATCTAGCACTGATCTACAGTTTGGATTTCCATAGCATAGTACCACATCTAGAAATCTTCCAGAATATATTAGTGGTATCGTCACACTAGCCTGTGATAAAATTGATAAAAAGGAGTATTTTTTGTCTGGAGTTCCAGCAATATTATCAACTTTGCAGGGAACTAAAAAAATTACAATGTAGAATTATAGTCAATTAAGTTTTGTTATAAAATAAATCTAAACAAAATTTTAAGGAAGTCATGAGAAAATCTTGGGTGAAAAGGTCAACTATTACAAAAAACTTTCGCTGTAACCAAATCACCAGTGATGGTTAAAGCTGGGAAGACTCAGAGCTCCAGGATTAATAGAGCACACACAGTAACAAAGGCTTATCAAACCTTTTAAGCAGATTCTGAAAGTGGGAATTAAAGTTCTGGGAAATCACTGATACCAAATCTGCTGTGTGCAATGCATAAACCAGAAGATGAAACAACTATTACTTCTCTCAGAAAAGTCTTAAAACATCAAAAATTAAAAACTAATTAATCTCACCAATTAATACATTTTGAGCATGGACAAGCAATACTAAACCAAAGATTTTATAGGGGAACTCAAAAGGAGTCTACTGACTGATCTGAAATATGCTAAAATAATTCAGCTAAAAAGTATCTGGTTTGGTAATTCCTAGATTACTGTGTTGCATTCTGAGGTGACACTGGTGAAGGCCTTGAGACTTTCCACTTTAGAGTGTCCTCTACAAGCACACGACAGCGTTGAACGTGCACTGCTTGGTAAGAACAACAGTAGAGTTACTGTGTTCTGATCACATGGAAATGGTGAATTAGTGTTGGAGCAAGAAAAGTGAAAGACAAAAAAAGAGAGGGGGCAGGAAGGAATATTATGTTGCTGATCCAGCTGGGAAGGCAGAATGATGATTTAGGACCTGTTAAAGGGAGAAGCAGTCTGACTTGCTGCCACTACTGGGGCACAGCAAAGGGGACGGTATCACGTCCCACTCCCTTCTCCCATTGCTTTCCATACGTGTTAGCTGCGTAGAGACAAGGTAACTGCAGTGCAGGGACAGCCACAACTAAACGGATTATTCACTATGTACACACAACCCGTCTTACAGCAACTCTACCTGTGATGGAGATGTTAGGAAAATCTGGTATGAGAAAGACAACTGCTGGGTGACACATGTGTCACATAGCTCTCTTGTGAGCTGTGCTATTCAGTGCCTTCTAATTTAATATCCTCAACATCTCCTAAGACAGCAGTTAAAATTTAAACAGGCATTCTAAAAACACACTCTTGATCCCATTATTGGTGTCGTGGATGGGATTACAATGAGGGTGGTAATGGTGGAAATTTTTTAGGAGAGATCTAGTATCAACAGCAGGAGTGGCCACTAATTGGATTCCTTCTGTGTCACCGCAGAGTTGTCACGGGACCCTCGTTCTCTGTTGAACACTGCAGTTCTTAAGGCACTCAGAAAGGAGCTTTCTCAATTGTTATCGCATCAGTCTGCCTTCCCACTCAAACACAAATCCCCCAAAGCCCTTTCTAAAGCTAAGGAAATCATGGAACCCACGACTCCCATGACATCTGCGACAAGTGTCCAGGCTCGCCAGGGTAAGAATGAGTCCTGACATTACACGAGGCTCGAACTCCTGATCCTGCATGAACAAACATATAGCATTGAGTGCAGCATGTAAGTTAAACAAAGCTAGATAATAAACTGCAAACTGTCAAAATAGTCTGCAATAAAGTGATCCAGTCAGAACAGAATTTGCAAATCTTACAAAATATTTTTTTCCATAGCTGTCTAACTTCCACTGAGTGTGGGTTCTATAATGGCTTCCACATTTGGAAACACTGTCCCCAGCATCACAACATTTTTAATGAACTACTTTTAGAACTGTCCAGTGCCTGACTGGAATGAGAGCTGTTACAATAATTTTCACACTGATATCTGCCATCTCTAGGATACTTCTGGATTCCTGCATGCATTTTTCTTCCCTAATGACCTCTCATTTAGCCTACTTTTTAAAGATGTATTTACATGCCGTTTGGAAATTCACCAAGGGCTTTTTTTTTTGCAATGTGAAATTACACCAGTCATAATTTTTTTTTTTTTCTTCTGAAATGGAGGAAAAAAAATCAATGAAAGGCCAAGGAGATATGCCAAGCAGCAGAAATTGAAGTTACATATTATGATGGAACAAGCTCACCCACCTCGATTATAAAGTGCTAAGAAGAGGAAGCCCCTGACAAGCAATAAACTGACACATAATTAAGACAATTCAGGGCAGAATACATTCTGTCTGGAAAACATTTTCCTGGGCTATGTCTCACTGCTCGGTGAAGCAGGGAGAGAAAAAAAAAAAAAAAAAAGGTGGCACTTTGAAAACAACTCTATGCAGACAATCACTATACCACCTAGTCTTCACTAGCTGCAGGAAAAAGAAACCCACCAGCTTTTGTGCAGCGCAGATTCTCTCACATCACAAACACAGTTGATAGTACAGACATGCCTGGTATGTTCAGCATTCCATATCAAGCAAAGATGAATTAACCGCAACAAAAATGTATTACAGCTTTCATACAGCATTTTATGGATCTTTTTGTACCTCTGGAATTTTTCACCTTGAGTGTATTGTGGATTTACTGATCTCAGATCTTTCCTCAGATTATTTTTATCTCACTGTGAGGAACATCTTTGTGAGTTCTGAACACTTTTACAGCTGCTGGGATGCTAATGGGAACTTCATGTGTGTACCCAGTACAAGTGCTCTCAGGGAAAAAAAAGCCAATGTCAAAGGAAGGTATGTAGAAGTCACCATAAATATGTCTTTGAATGTTTACCATCTGGAACAGTAGATTACATTTTGACAAGAAGCTGGACTGCCCCGTGGGCATTGTCTTTTAAACAGCCCCATCATTATAAAGGAAGGAAAAACATGATTTGCTGTTTCTAGTTTCTCAGCAAGATTTTCTGGCAGTGCTAGAGAAACTAGTTTTTTTCCTAGTAAAACAAGCTGGGCATGTGTAGTTAGCTATGCACTTTCTTGAAAAATGTGTTTTCTTATAGATCATCTGATCCGTGATCTGACAATACCCACAGAGAGGGATGCGTTTCAGTTAGGCTGTGACAGCAGCAGACTGTGCAATTCATAGTGCTGCACCTTAGCTTTGCTGGAAGACTAAACCTCTCTGCAACAAAACTGTCTTATTGGGCTTCTCAGAGGACACCCTGGGAAGAGGGAAGAGCAGAAATCCAATATACAAGGCTTTAACATAGAGTCATAGTGATGTTTTCCTTTGGTTTTGTTTTTCTTTTTTAAGCCTGTAGAAGTTTCCATTACTTCTGACAATGAGAAAGAGTGGACTGAGAGAAAAATCAAAATAGTCAAATTTTGTCACATATGTCCCAGTCTGGTCATGCAGTGGTATTAGGGATTTAGCTAATTCTCTGTTTCAAATTGCTGTGGGTCACTTCTGAGGACACATTCTTACTGAAGAGTGTGTTTGAAAAAACAAGTTGAGAACAACCTGTAAAGGGGCCAAATAGCCTGCTCAAAAAGAAAGAGTTAACAAAAAAAGTTGCTTTGAGGCAAAAATATATGTGCGGCCTGAAACATAGGTTTATGGGCATCGTTACACAGTTAAATGCCAAAATCACAAAGCACCAGCTATAAATCCCCTTGCTCAGCCTACTAAACAGATCTTATTTCAGAAAACATTATATTCACTATTATTTATAGAATATCTCACCTGTAAAGGGTGAGGACAGTGTTAGATTTCTTTCACAAGTAGGAGGCCAATAATTCGTAAGCACCACAGGTATGTGAGAGTTAGTGTGAAGATCTGTTATAGTGCGAAAGAAACAAATCGTTTTGTAACTCTGCACAGGAAGACAGTATATATATATACATACAATAAATATTTTTTTTTCTTTAATAAAAGGAAAATAACCCATCCTCCAGTTTCTTCATCTGGATCATTTAGAGTAAGACAATGAGAACATCTAAATTCTCTGATGAGCTAACGTACTGTAATTAGTGATAACATTTGATTTCTTAGTTAATTTGTTGAGCTTCCCACGCTCGAGACATCAATGAAGTTAATAGCAGAATTAAATGAAAATTATATCAGACTACTTTCATAACTAATTTCTAATTACATTTCTGCCTCCCTTCCTTCCTAAACATAAATTTTTGCTTACTTTTAATTAACACTTCAGATCGCTAGTTTAGAATCTATAAATAAAGCGAGACTTTAATGATCCATTATAGTGATGCTACTTAGTTTTCAATGACTTGTAAAACTTTCACAAACAGATCTGCAAATGAATTACATCCATCTGCTCTGCTGCAGCTGCAAGAGCAGCACTACATTGTACCCTGCCTTTCCCCACTTTCCTGATTTTCTCTTAACTCTAAGCCCATGTGTAAGCCAAACCATCTCGATACCGAGCAGCAGCAGCCCAGCCAGGTCTCTATAAAGGAGTCTTCAAACTTTACAGACATCTCAGCTGCACTTTCAAACCACTCTGGTTTGCCTCCCAGCTGAGCCCCAGACAGGCTGCACGCTGCTCAAGCATCCTCCTCAGAACCTGGGAAATAGTCCGCCGCGGTTCCTTCCCGCTCCCGACCACGCCGTTTGGACGGATCTAGAGGAACACGGAGGCTTTTATACAGCAACAAGCGGTAGCCGGCTGCCGCTTCCCCGGGACCGGCGGGCTCGGCGCGGCACGTGTGTGCGGGAGGGGAGAGCGGTGCCTGCGAGAGGGCGAGCGGGGCAGCCGCCCTGCCAAGAGACACCGCTCCGGAAGGGGTTTTCTCATCCACACCTTCAAAAGCGTCACCTTGGCTGCGTTAGGAGTGTTAGCTCCGTGAAGACAGCCAAGCATCAGACTGCGCTCGCTGTTATCTGTCAGCCGTACAATAGCAGCATTGATAAGGCAGCAGCAACTGGCTTTGACAAGTGTGCTGTGCTAGCATTCCTCGGAAAACCGTGAAGGAAAAAAAAAAAAAAAAAAGGAAGAAAAAAAAAAAAAAAAGAGGCATGAGGTGCCTTTTACTTTACCTGAACAAAATGTGGGGTTTTATTTTTCCCTCTGAGCTGCTGGAAACGATTCCTCCCTCTTCTCCCCCAAAGCTAGGTAGTTCTTCTTTTGCTTGCAGCTCACACTTGGGGAAGACCACACAGCTCCAGCAAGGCTGCCTCTCTCCCCTAATCCCCACTCGAGTGTGATGACACACACTAACCCCAACCATCTGTTGAAACACGTCCTCAAGCACTCAGCACAGTGGTGTGTCAAGACGGGCTGCCCAATCCAATCGCTGGGGCTGGGTGGCTCTTAAGGAGCTGGAGGCAGAGACAAGGGCAGAAACTATAGGGCTGAGAACTCTTTAGCAAAGTAACCTGAGATTTTGCGAAAGGGCTGCTATTGAAAAAAAGAGCAGAAGGGGGAGGTACTAGCGGGAAGGTAGAGGGAGTGGATTAGTCTGGTGGCCAGTTGTGTTACTTCTCACAACTCCTTGTATTCCCAAGGGACCACTGGGACCCCCTCACAGTGGGATGCACAGAAGCACAAGAGCAACACTAAAATCTTATTTTATGGCGGGTCTATTGAGGGCAATCTCCTCCGAGAGACGCTTTTCTAAAAGAGTTAAAAGATGCAGTTTGGGATCCTGATAAAGCGCTGATGTGGGAGTCGCTTGCACTGCAACGTGACATTTGCGTCCCGAAACGCCCACTCCTCGCCCTGCCGCGGTTCCCCCGCGGCTGCCTCCAGCCTGCCCGGGGGAACGGCGGAGAGAGGCAGCGGGGAGACCGGGGGCCGAGGCGGGAGGAGAGGGGAGCTCCAAGGGCAAATGTATCTGCTTCGGCACAGATATCTGCGGGTCCTTCCCAGGCGCCGGCGCTTCCCCGGCCTCGCTGGCGGTGGCCGGGCGTGCCCAGCTCCAGGCTCGCCGCCCGCGCCGTGGCCGCTGCAGCCGCTCCGCCACCGCGGCGTTGCTGTGACAGCTCCGGCCGCCGCGCCGCGCCCCGGGCCCGCACCGGCCTCCCCGCACCGGCCCCGCCCCGGGCTCCCCGCCCCGGGCTCCCCGCCGAGTCCCCGCTCCGCCTCCCCCCCCTTCCCCGCCGCCCCGGGAGCGGGTGCCACCAGCCTGTTGCCTCCCCCCTTCCCCTCCGGCAGGCCGCGGCCCCCCGGACCCTCCGGTGGGATGCAGCCCAAGAGTGTAAGGCTCGCGGTCCTTCCCCTCGGAACACCCCCCACACCCCCCGCCCCCCGCTCCACATGGGGGCTCCGGGGTGTGCCTCGCCAGGTCTGGACCGTGTCTAGTCTGTACCTCAGTTTCTCTCGGCCACAAAGCAAGCATTATCACACCTTCCTCCCTCTCAGGGACGCTGCCAGGAAAAATACACTAATTTACAGAAGATGGCCGGGAAGGAGAGATAAGGGACGCAGAAAAGCTGCTAAGTGCCAAAGAAAGAGTTCTTTCCTTTCCCCTCCCTGTAATAGGATAGTGTGGAAGAGAAACTTAAAATCTCAGGGGTTTTTACCTCATTACCAAGTGCCTGACCTGACACTTGCATTAAATCTACATTTCACATTATGACAGATGTTGTGCTTTCTTTGAACTGAAAGGGAGGAACGTCGTTTTGGCACTCTGAAAGTGTTAACATCCAGCTTGAAGAAAGTTTTGCAATTGCGAAAAGACACACTCTACCCAGCTATATGAAAGCCATATGAGAGTCTTGAAATGTTGATTTGGCTTACTTGTTCTTTAATATCTTATGCAAGGATATTTCTGAATCACTAGTGGCAAAGTGAGTACTTAATAAAAAGTGAGATTAAAGAGCTGTGGTTCGTGCCCAGTTAGCTGTTATCAAAGCTGACCTGGAGAAGAAAGGATAAAGAAGAAGATAGTGTAGTCTCAAGTGCATTTGCTCAAAATTCTTCCCAAAAGTGATGATACGGTGTGTCTGTTTTAGCCTATTAATCTGAAACTGCTTTCACAGATGTTGGGTATTCACTAAAACGCTACTCCCGAATCTGCTAATTCCAGATAAATAAATAACTAACTAAACAATATTTTTGACAATAATATGTGGTGAAGTAGGGATGCAACTACTGTCCCTGGGGGATTGTAACATTCTTAACATTGCCAATTATGTCTTCAGGGCAAGGGTTTGGTTTGATTAGGTTTTATTCTTGCAGATTGTGGTCTGTAAACAGGCTGGATAACCTTACACACTTGGAAAGCCCTGAAGACATTATTAATCTCATACTCATTTTCTTTAGCTATACTTCTTACAAGCATTGTATTAGTAACACTGCATTAAAAATGTATAGTGATCAGAGATGTGGAATATCAAAAAGCCAAAAAAATTGTGCTGTATCATCCATGAGTACTGACTCATTGTCTAAATTGCAGCTCAGCTCATGACTGCTCTATTTGATATTAGTCAGATGAGATGTACTCTGCAAGGTTCATCCTCTAGATACTTCTAACCAACATGAATGACAGTTATGTGCAGTACAATTATTTTGTGTTGTGCGTATGCTTACACAATACTGTGTATTATATCCATGTATAAATGTACATAAACAAGATACTGAGCATTCATATGATGTACAGGCCCAGTTCTGTTACTTTTTATGCCTGCATAAGTCAGAGATGTCTCTGCTGACGACTGTCAAGTCACAATAATGTAAAACTGACATAGTTAAAAGGACCCCTAATTGTGTGTTTTCTACACAGAGACACATGCACACACACACTTGTATTCAAAGACTCTTCAACAACTTGAAATACAAACTTTCATCTCCAAAACCAGTGTTAGCAATAGCCCTCAAACATTGCACATGATCATGTTTTCACATAAAAGCTACTGCTGATGTTGTGGGATGACCTAACCGCTACTCTTATGGCTACAGCCAGATTTAGTTTGCTGTGACAGTTTATAACAGACTTTTCCACTGCTTCTCCTCTATCCAGACTGCCATCTGCAAAGAGTTTAGGTTTTAAAGGCTGAAATGAAAGCTGCACTGGAAGAGCTGTACCTGAAATACTGTTAAAATAATGCATCATAAAACAGGTTCTCAAGTTGACTCTCAAATCCGTGAACTCCTGCTAAGGTTATACTGACCCCACTCAGGTAAGTCTTGTAACAAAGTGAATAATGCTTTATGCAAGTAACTCAAGACAATCCTAATATGCAAGATTAATTGTAGGTAATTGTGACACCGAGAAATAGTCACTCCTGTTTTGTTTCCACAGTTAACATGTCCCTTACTTATTAGCTCCAATTAGTTTCCATGGTAGCCAGCAGCGACTTTAAGCCAGGGCACTGAGCTTCACTCAGCATTGCCTAGACTAAACTTCACCTTTCCCCCAGTACAGATGGCCTTGGCAGTTTTTTGTGTCTGTATGGACATATGTACACATTCACACACATGCACTTCTGCTCAAGAACCTCATGTAATTCTCAGCTCCGTCATTTTCAGCTCTCAAAAGTAATTAAAGGGGATTTTTAATGGTTCCTGTAGCAATATCAGTCTATCTCCTGCCAATATGAACAGAATCTGCTTTTTTATTTCCTTGCATCATTATAAATGTACCCTGGATTCAATTAGTTTTGAAGAGTTTATATAGGAACAGGAGAGGTTCTATAACACAACCATAAATCCACAGACAAATCCATGGTCAAATTCTAGCCTAAAATGTACACATGCAGAGGCTCATGTTGAGCCTGGGTGATATATTGATTATTTAATATTGAACCAAATAACAGTTTCAAAGAAGCATAGAAAGATATGCTTCTTCATAAGGATCAGAGTAAAGACTTGGAACTCCTTGATGCAGGATGCAGTGGATGAAAAAATGACATGTATTCAAGTGTTTGGGCAAGTTTGTCGAAAAAAATATTTACTCATAGCAATTGAATACAAATACAGAACTTCTGATACAGGGAATCCCTGAACTATCTGGAAAGGATCCCGGACAAGTATCATTCTGTGCTTGTCCTATTCTTACACTTTGCCCCAAGCACCTACTATTTTCCACTACTGGAGGGTGCCAAGCCTAATGTACTCATGATTTAGAGTGGTACAGCTGTTCTTTCTTTCTTAAAGAATTTAACCGTTGGTAGTTTTTGGGCCTCATCGTGGGCAGTATAAGAGAGATGAATTCCTTTCAAGAACTTTAGCCAAGATTTTTAAAGGTTGGCTCATAAATCCGTATTCAGGAATCTAAGTAAAAATGGTCTGATCAAAAGTATTGAGTATATAGCTGCTGCTACTGAAATCAGCAGTTAATTTTACTTTTTTCCATATGTAGGCATTCCAAAGTCAAACAAGGGCTCATGTAAAATTTGGGTGCTAAATCCTGAACTATATTCTGTGCAAAACTCTGTTCAGCTGTTTCCTAACCTGGAGTCACCTAAATTCCACAGACACATGTTCTTTTAAAAGTGTTCCCCTGGTACCTCTGTGCATTCCCCCATGCTGAAAGCCCATGCCCAAGGCCAAGCAAGATTCAGGAGTCAGGCATTCCTTCACTTCAGTCCTCTGAATTGCTTCATTTGGCTCTCAGAGTGCACCTACCAAACTTGGAGAGATTTGAGTGGCACAGTTAAAGATGAGCTCTTCTAAAACCTGACCAGAGGAAGAAGAAATCGATATCTTCTAGGACACTCAACCAAATACCCACTGAGGTAGCTTTCTCCTCACTGCGCCTATTCAAACCCATTCATTTGAACATAATATTCCAACAACGATTATTCTGTGTAAAAATACAATAAGGTTAATGTGCAAAAAATACTGAAAGATTCAGTGAGTTACATACAGTGTAAGTACAGGAAAATTCAGGATTTTGTGTCCTAGAAGCATGGATGCTATTGCAGGTGTCCCAGAACAATTTCCATATTTTCTGGGGTAATGTATAGGGGCATATGCATGTACTCTCTCAGCATGAATCCATGCATAAGCTAGGTGCAAAAAGACTGCTTTAGAAATGCATTAAGGGTGCAGTTCCAGACTCACAATTACCTGCCTGCGCATAGCTGTTGTGGGGTGGAACAATCTAGCTTTCAATTTTAAAGGAAGCTCTTGTACCCTCCTCCATCTTCCCTGCAACAGAATCAGATAGTATGGAAGTTATATCCAACTACAATTTATCTCAGGTCTGCAATGCTAAAAATAGTTCCCCTGAGGGGTAACTAGAACAGAGGATAGAGTACAGGTGAGACAGACAAAAGTTCATAATTGACTGACATAATTGACATCACAGGGCTTTACAATTTGTCAGATTGTTGTCATCACTATCACTTGCCCCCAGAAGAAGGTTAATGGTTGCAATGATTGTCAGTCCCAAATTTATGTTGCTTCACTTGCATCCCTTCCCAAAATACTCATTCTCCCCAGTTACTGTTTCTTCTAAGATATCTCCCTTATTAGTAGTTGCATAGTAATTCAATACCAAGCAAGGCCACTGCAATAATGACAAAAAGACATTTCTTTTTATCATCTAACAAGCAGGAGAGCTTGTTAGATTTGTCATAGCTAAACTTTTTTTTTTTTTTTTTAAATATCTCAAAATAAAAAGAAGAAATACCACAACAAATGAAAACTCTATGTATTGGTCACGTCATGCTTAGGGAAAAAGATAACAAAGCCAGCAAAAGTTTTTCCAAGCTAGACCCTAATATGAGGATTTAATGCACTCAGAAGCTGGGGTTCTTCCCTTCTCAGCTGCCAGTTGGCCAAGAGTTCCAGCTCCAGCACAGTAAACAAGTGATCAGTGAGTCTGGGCAGAGCTCAACACACCAGACAGTTGGAAATAGGGGCAAATAAAGGCAGGAAAATCAACAGACTTAACCAGTCAGCACAAGATAGGTGATCCCATGCTCAGCAGTAGGGAAAGTGCTAAGGGGAGAGTATATATGGAGCCTATAAGGCTTTAAAGTGTGAGAACTCAGCGAGCAATGTGCTCTCAGAACTTGTGCTGACTTCACATTTTTGGACAGTGTTCAATTTCATTACTGAAAAAATTTGAGGTAAACCATCCAATACTTAACAAAAATTGAAAAAATGCCAAAAATTTAGAAGCCAGAATGTCTCATAGCTTTTAATGCTAATTATTAGTAAACTGATGACCAATGGTCATCTTTAAGTCCCTCCCTCTTACATAATTCACATTACTCACAACTTTCAGCCTGAAAAAAATTGCAATGATAAAGAATGAAGGACTTGAATGAGTCCTAGGTTAAACTAATCAAAATCAGCAGAATTTTAATTATGAAGGTTCAATCTTACCATTTCACCCTTTGAGTATGTCTCTAATATTACACATAGTCAAGGTACTACTTGCCTAAAAAACCAAATATGTTCATGATGTTGTTCTGGACAGAGCGTGGGAATACACATAGTTTAACATACAGATTCATTTTTTCCTAGAGAGTCAAGGAAGCAACAGCCCCTGTAGCCCTCTTATTTTTATAAGAAAGCATCAGCAAATCCCATAACACTTTAGGAAAATATTTCATTTAACCCCTTTGCAATCTCATCTCAGACATAACGATGAGAATATTTGAGAGCAGAAAGACCAAACGTGTTGCAGGACCTCTGTATAGCAAATTTTATATGATAGCAGGGACCTTTCAGTCTCACTTCTTCTGTTCTCACTGAGTAAACAGGCCAATATGCTGAGCTTGCCTCATATATAATTAACTTCAGAGTTGCACCTGCTAAGACAATTAACCTCAAGGGAATTGGCACCTAACGTAAGCACCTACAAGTAGACGGGTAGGCTAATGCAGCCATAATAACTGGCAGACTCACCGAAGGCTCTCGACCTTAACGTAGTTGTAACACCTAAGGTAAGAACATACTAAAGTCATAATACAGTCCCAAGTCACCAAAAGAATGATAAGGCAGTATTCATTGCATGGGAGAGTGTGTCTACTGGAGCCAAGTTTTCCTAGCATTGTCTTGGGTGCCACTATTACCTTCTCCTACACATAGGAATGACTTAAATGCCAATATCCATTCCTAAAAAACTATGTGTAGACATGTATAAATAATGTTGATATATAGAATTAAATACATATGCATATATAAAATATATGTATGTATAGGATTATATGTATGTAATTCTACATCTAAATTCTTGTTGCTAGGCCTAAACTAAGGGAAACATAGATTGAAAAACTAATACAAACATAATTAAAAAGTATGTTTACAAACATGACCTTCAGATAACAATTCAAATGTAGCCAGCTACTTTAAGAAAAGAAAAGTAGAAAGTTAATATGATTATCTCACCAACCCAAAGCACTTGTCATTCCCTTTCTAGGTGCCAAAAGCCCAGAATGTCCTCGCTTTACTATCAAAGCCTCTAGTTTGCCTCCTGAAAACATTTATGGCTCACATCTTGTGTCATTTAAAAGAATTCATTGTAGAGAAAACTAAAAAGTGAGGACAGAATAAAAACTGAAATGTATTATTGAAAAAATCCAAGAGGGAACTGTTAAAGAGGGGTGAAGAGTTGCTGGAAGACATCATGATTATTTTGTAGGTCAGAATAATCCCTCTAGATGTGCAAAAATGCCCAGGAACAGGTGTAGATCCTGTACTGGTGTTGATGGGAGTCTTCAGTGATAAAGAGAAGAGAGATGTCATTTCTGCCCCTCTTTGCACTTTCTCTTCAACTTTTGTGGCACACCCTCATGGCTTCCCTCTTTCTCTCTCAGTAGTCACTGCTTTCCCCACTGCCCTTTAACACAGCAGTCACAATTCCTGACTCAGGCAGTCCCTAGGCACTTCACAGACAGTGACCACTAAAGGGGAAGGGACACAGGAGAGGGTAGGACTGAAAGGAGCAAAATAGTAGTCTGGCTGGAAAAGTGTTTGCTGTTCCTAATGCCACCGTGGGCTTGAGTAGCTCCTCGTCTCCCGTCTTCCCTTCCCTTCCCTTCCCTTCCCTTCCCTTCCCTTCCCTTCCCTTCCCTTCCCTTCCCTTCCCTTCCCTTCCCTTCCCTCCCTCTCCCTCTCCCTCTCCCTCTCCCTCTCCCTCTCCCTCTCCCTCTCCCTCTCCCTCTCCCTCTCTCACTTTGCTCTCCGTCCAAGCAAAACCTACTACAGCAGCAAAGGGAAACTCCCAACAGATAGTCCCATCTGCTGTCCTTAGGCTGACACCGAAAACCTCCTCTTATGGCAAATATAATTATTATTTACTCTCAGTGGTAATGTAGGGCACTGAATCTTTTCCAAGCTTCTGTCAGTGAGGTTGAATTTTAAAAGGTCTGGAGCAGGAAGTTGTAATATTTGCCTGGCTGGTTCATTTTGTTTTTATTTGAATTCCACGTATAGTTGAAGGGAGGGAAAAATATTTTCCCTCTTCCTTCATTCTGGTATTGATCAGTGGGAAGGTAGAACCTGGTTAGTTAGATTAGTATAAAAGGCAGAACCATTCTTACTTCTGTACGGTCCTAGGAATTCAGAATATTTTTTATAGTTGGCTCATTCTCTTCCCAAGGCTGTACACATGGTTCTAAAAAAAGGACAGAAATGCCATTTTGCAACTACTTTTGAAATTTCTTTTCATTTCACACTTTAATAAATCCAAGGCCTTTCTAACATTTTCTTCAAACAGAATGCTATCAGAGAGTCACTTTTACACTGAAAAACCAGAATTTGCAAAAGATTTGTGATAAGGGCTATGGTCTGACATGCAGTCCAACACGCAGCTCTACATAGGCAGCTAGGAGCTGCACTCCAACTGTAGCTGATGCAGCTTCAGAGGGCAGGTTCCTATCCAGCAAAACCACTGGAAACAACAATCCATCATTTTCCCTTCCTCTGCTTCTCCCTGTTCTTGTTCCTGTTGACTCCTTCACACAAACATTAGCTGACCACTTTTTTTTTTTTTTTTTTAATGGCTAATTTTCAGTCAGGTTTAATCAGACAATAAAGCTATGAAAATGCTAGGACTGTCACAAGGAAAGGCACACAGACATACAGCCAAAGGAGAGAAAGAAGAAAATATGTCTTCTTTCAGAGACTGTATCATATCAAATGGGCTTAAGCTGATCTTAAAATTAAATTTTGAAACTCACACAAACTCCACGCGAGTCAGACTGAAGAAGCTTTACAACCTTCATCTACTGACTACTAAAGGGACCAAAACTGCTCCATTAATGGGCAATCGTCCTACCACAGAAGATGAGACCTGTCCCTGAGATGTCGAATTACCTCAAGAGGCAATCATCAGGAAACAAGCACTTTTTTTAGGCACTCACCCAGGTGCTATTTAAACCAGTCTTATCGACAATAAACAAGTTTTCAGCAGAGCTGAGTTTGATTTCCTCACACTGATAGACTTAGGCTGAAGTTATTGTCTCTTCCATATTGTTTGAGACCCATGAGGAGGCTGAACTTTCCTGTTAGGAAGATAGCCTGACCTGGTAACTCCATAAATAGACTTGGCTTGTGCTGGAGACATATTCTGACAAAGAGTTCCCTTTTGAAGTCATCTTCTTTGGGTCTCAAGAAGGTCAGGTTGGTATTTTCCAGATAAATGGATATAGAAGTTTTTAAACCTGCTGTAAGGGTCTTCAAACCTGACTACACCCATTATGCGCTATCATGACTTTGCTTCATAGGTGGTAAGATGGTCTACCCGAACTTTCTGAGAAGAAAAATAAATTATATTTTATATATATGTAAATATATATATACATGCTCAACATCTTTTATGTTAAGTTTTGACCTTGCAGTTGAGAGTCTCTGAGCAAAAAATAAGAAAGCTTTTTACCTATAGTCTTTCCAGAAAGAGCTGACAGCTCGCACTAAGCTTTGTGCTTTTACAGCCTGGCCCTCAGTGGGATGGAGCAGACAGATTGTTTCACTGAAATGAATAGCACTTATCCTTCTACAAAATATCCTTTCATGCAAATGATTCCACAGATAAGTTTTACTACAGCAGTACCTGAATCATGTGTAGTAATGCGATAGCTGATCAATAGCTGTGTCGCAACACTAATAGTAAAGACATGTTAACAAACCACATAATTGCAGTTCTTGATCCCTGCCTGTCTCATGAGCTGATGTAAAAGCCCAAGAGAAAGTAGTGGAGTTTGTTGTCTATTTTAGAAGTACTTTGAGCTAAAGATCTGATCTGTTCTCTTGTGATCTTTCTTTCACTTAAGAAAATCAAGAGAGAAGTATTTGAACATCGAATGACAGTAATTGTTGGCATGTCATTGGTCATTTTAACAATAAAACTTTTCACTTGTGGTGAGTTACTTATTAAAGTAAAAATTGGTCATTTTTATTGGGATAGAATAGTTTCCTGCAGATTTTTTCCCATTTGAGTATTATTCCTGAAATTAGCACAACGTAAGGCAGCTTGTGTTAACTCTTTCTTATGCTAAACAGCCCTTGTTAGTTTAACAGAACAAAAGCTTTGATTGTAAGTGCAAATATGTGTGAGAATCTAGAGTCAAAGCACATTGGTGGCTTTTTTCTGAATGACTTGCTTTGGTGCAAGTTTCCAAATAAAGATTTAATTGCACCCACTTGCATCAATTACAATATCAAAGCGCAGAAGTTATAAAAACAGAAGGTGCATACACAATGGCTATTTCACAGACTGTTTTGAAAACAGATTAAACACAGTTATAATGATCATTTCTTCAAAAGAATTTAGAGATTATCAGAAACAGAACAGACTGTGGATTTTAATTGAAAACTCAGTCCAAATTCATTGTACTCCTCCACCCCAGCCTGGTCTCCTTCTCAGCATTCAACAGAATAGTTAATGAGTGTTTTTAACAGGGGGAGATTTGAAACCAGGAGATAAATACGGTTGCAGTACTCCATTCTTAATATTGCAGTGCCTGTGGTACCTTTGGGTGATCTCATTTCCTGCACTTATGCTTTGACGTAGTAACACTTAGCACCTGTATGTATAACAGCAATTCATTCTAACAATCCAAACACTCTTCACAGAGTTCACTCTTCCCGTCAAGATTTGAAAATAACTATCTGTACATTTCCAAGGAGAAATCTGGCTTCCATATACTTGAAAGCCCTTTGTGACTCTGACATTTCAAAAACTCTCTCAGGAGAATTTAAAAAAAAATATGCAAAAAGAACAGAGCATCTTTTTATATTTTGAATATTAATAGTCGCAAAGACGTTTGTTTAGACTATAGAAATTCCCTGGAAAGTGTTCTGATACAGGTTGTATGATACAGTACATATTAAAAAAAGTTATATTAAGAATGCATTTGAGAAACATAGGTCTAAATTTGAACCTCACCTAGACAAATTAAAAATGTTTAATAAATACAGCTCAATAGTTATTAGAACAAGATATGAACATATATAACTTCCACTGCATATTGATTGGTGAAAAGTCAGGAATATATTGAAAAATGTGGAGAAAGTTGATATAATGTTTGACAGAAGAAATGCTTTTATGAACATAATATATTGGTTAGGTCATTTCATCTTTTTTACACAAAGATTATATTTTCTGAGTTTCTCTGTTTCTACAAGCAGAATGACATTACAGACCTCCCAGGCAAGGCCCTTCGTATACCAGGTTTTCTGAAGACTGTTTCATTGGAGTTTAATTCTGATAATTTTGCCAAAGCAGCAGTCACTGCTGAGAGTTCTTTCCATTCCAAATTAAGCCTCAGGTCTTGTCCACAGGGTGAGATCTGGACCACTCTGACTCTTTCTAAACATATGCGTGCAGTGCCTCAATTGTCCCCAGCTCCAGGTCAGGGAACACCCCTGCTTTAATGTCATAGAAACCCTCTGCTGGCCTGGAACGCCACTCCTGGAGCATCCAGTTTTATGAATGCAGAAGACATCCCCCTGTATCTGTACCACTTGCATCTCTGCAAAGAATCTGTCCCAGTGTTTTATGAGAGTGAAAAAAACCTTTTCGAAAAATTGCTGCCTCCTAAATTTATTTGGCTTTTTGCTCTCCTAAATCTTAAAGCTGAATTCTAACAGTGGTTTAAATCATTGCAAATTTCTCTGAGGGGATTAAGCATTTTAATCACACTGACATGAAAAATATCCAGTGACATAGCCATTGCATAATCAAAAATAAAAATTAAAATCTTCTAAAAATATTAGCTAATGTAGAGTATCAAGGACACCAGTTAAGGACACTGAAGGATTAGAAATTGCAGACAAAGGTAGCCAGCTGGCCATTTAAAACACATTACAAAACCCTTCTAAAAAGTAGAAAACTGTTGTGGTTTTACATCAGATCGTATTTCTGTGCAGTTCTGTCATCGTCTTTTTTTATATCACAAGCAGCCTCGGAAACAAATTTAGCAGTCACCTACATCTCACGCAAGCTCAAGTGCAGGCCTGACAGGAACTGTGATGGACGTCCTCTCCGCCGTCCCTGTGGAGACGCTTTGTATCCTCTGCCAGGCAGAGCGGGTGGCTCTGGCACAGGGCGGCAGCCTGCGTGCAGCCGGCATGGGCTGGGCGCAGGGGCATCGGCCACTTCCCACAGCAAATGTCACTGCGGGGGAGAGAGAGAGGCAGAAAAACCTCTTGTGTGCATAGGGCTGGAACCACGACATATTTTGTTCATGATAGAATTATCTCTGGTGACTGGCAGAAGTTCTTGCATTTCAGGCAAAAAAAATATCACCCTATATAATCTAAATGTTTCTAATGTCACAAAGGGAAAGCAGGTGAGGCACCCTAGGACCATGGTGACACCTAGCAATTTCTCCAAACTTTGGTGAATGGCAGGGAAGCTAAATGGGTCTTGGACATAGAGTGCAGTGTCACGCTGTGTCCCTCCCTCAGGGTCAGTGAGCGTGGGCCAGGCGAGAGCCTTATGTCTCGCATTACCACTGAGATCGCAACTTCTTATTATTTCCCTTCACCTCCATACTCTCCCCAAAGCATCTTACTATTGTTTTCCTTGGTTTAGATGCATATGCTTTAGCCTTGAAATAATAAACAGACACTGGGAGAAGGATACACTTGTTTAGAGTGGAGATGATTGACTAACTCAGAAACTTTAAGCAAAAGAGCAGAAATTCCACTAAATCGTCCGTTTTAATTACCTGGTATTATGGTGCCAATAAGTTTCGAAGTCAAATGGCTATAATAAGCCTTTTAATCTATATGTGGCTAGATAAACAAATAGTGCTGAGCATTGCTGTTGCCTCCACTTTTATAGGGATGGGCAAATGGCTTCCAGGAGATGTGTAGCCACTGAGGCAAGTGAAACAGTGGCTCTGGTGAGCCACTAGTGTAACTGAAAACCGGGGATGAGAACTAGCACTGGGAAAGACCCTGGCATAGAACCTACACGGTTTATGCCTATACATTTCCAGATAGAGCAGTGAAAACTGTGTTTCCCCCATCTCCGAGTAATGCTTGATTTCTTCCTTAAAACATAGAACTAATGAAACTTGAAAGCAAAGTATTTGAATTAATAAAGACTGTTAGCAGAAGAGGGAGAAGATTTTTGGGCTACAGCAGAATAAAATGAGCACAGAGACATTTTGCTAACCAAACAGTGCAGCTAACCTCGGGTGCAGGAGAGTGAAGTGTTGCACTTGAAAAATGCACTGTAGAGGTTTTCTCATTTTACACATTTAGGGACAAGCCCAGCAGGACAACGCTGGTGTACGGCCAGGAGATTTACTCTGAATTCACACCAGCACCACACAGCAGAATTAGCATCGCAGTCTCTGGGGAACAGCTCCCTTTTGGTCAAAGTATTTAACAGATAGGTTGCCAGGAACTGAAATCCAGTGGAAACAGCAGTTCCCAAAGAAGGACTCACCCTCTGAGAAAGAAGGGCGGGGGGGGTGAGGGGGTGGTACAAGAGATACTGGCAGGGCTGCAAGCTGAGATGAGCAGCTGTAATCCTGAATGCTGGATGCTGGATGAGTTGAGGTGAAAGGGGGAGGGAGAGAAGGGTCATGAATGGTAGAGTTCACTTGAGAGAGGGGCACAGGAAAAATAGTTTAGGAAATGCTGAGCCTTTTTTTTTTTTTTTTTTTTTAATCAAATCCCTTCTTTTCCATTGTTGCTTCCTTGAACAAAAGCAGCCCATGCAAAGACAAAGGCTTAAAACTAAAAGACCTGACACATATTTCCTCATTTCAATGTCAGATATCTCCTGCAATATTTGCAATTCTTATACCATAAATAGAAATATTTGAACGCAGAACTCATTTCCTCATTTCTCAGAAAATGACATCCTCTTCCTACTTGCCAATTTCCCACATCTCTCCGTGCTTAGCACTGGTGGCCTGCCTTTCCCCACCATTGTAGTGGTTGTTCTCTTTTCCAGCAGCCACAGCCTCACATTCAGTAACCTTTGCCCTTCCATTCGATCAGAGCCAAAATGCCATCTTTAGAAAACTAACGTACCAGAGAAAATGGAAATATGAAGCTGGGCAACCCAGTGTGCTGGTATCTTACCCTGTTTGTCACTGAGGTTTATTTTTATGCAATTAGCCTGTGAGTCTTAAATTCAGGAAAGATTTTCTAAAGGAACCAGAGCATCTGAAGACTTGAGATCTCCTTACTGGCACAGTCCCCTTTAAAACTGAACATCTACCAGTGTGGTAAATTTGAGGCAGAACAAGTATTTACTGAAAAAAAATGGTACTTTACCTGCAGGCTTCTTTGAAGTCTTCCTGTCATTACTAGAAATTTCATTGAATTATCTTGCCATCTCCCAAATCAGCTTTCTGCTGACACAAGAGAGCTTCACCTTTTTTTTGATCCTACAAGTGAAGCCATGTGGAAATGATTGAGAGTGACGTCATGAGTTCAGCATTATGATTTAAATTTGGGATCAAGCAGGAGGAGGGGAAAAAAATTACACGCATCCATGATTACTGTGTTTGGGTCATTCAGATGCAGGCTTAAAAAAATAAGGTCTTGTCTCAGTGAATATGAAAAGTACCATAGAATCTTTTAATAGGACCTGTTACTTGCCCTCATATATATATATACATATATATATCTATATATATATATCTATATCTCCAAAACTTTGGTTTCTTCCCCAGTCTTTCATTGTTTATGTGACTTTTTCTTTGTTGCTGTCAGTACCAGAGGTAACTGTGTTTCAGTGATCTGTATGTAAATAAGTTTTAGATATTTCAAAAGGAGAAGCATGTGTTTCCATAAGCTCCAGGCCCCTTCTGACCTCTCAAGTTGAGCACCCAGAGCATGAAACACTCAAAACCACTGGGTTCAAAACACTCACCCATGAATCTTACTAATTATAGCAAAATTCAGGTAAGTGTCTGGAAGATGAGTTTTTTACAAAGGACATTTATATACAGAAAAATTTGAATGAGTAAATCAAGGATCAGAGAAACAGCTTGCAGGGAGAAACTTAAGGAACTCTATCTGCTTAGTTAATTACAGCAGAAGACTAAGAGGGGACTGGTCAATTTTGCATCAGGAGTCCACCAGGAAGAAAGCTTCTCAGTTCCCTAGCAGAATCAGGAGCAGCACTGGAGGCTGACACAGGAGGCAAAATGGCAAGGTACTACATACCTATTTTCTGAGCTGAAGTAATGCTCCACTGGAACTCGCTAATGAGGAAATATCTCCTCATGTCATGAAGAACACAGGTGACCCTCTTTATGAGTCTTGCTTCAGCCAGTCTCAGATTCTGCTTTATTCTGTGCTTTATACTGCATTCAGATCAGAGGAAGCTGGAAAGAACGTGATACACACGATTGTTAGTCCACTTTGAATAATATAAATTTAGAAAGACCTTGGGATTTTTTTTTTTTTTTTTTTAACCCAGAGATCATTGGAATGTGAAGAGTTTTCCTATAACAGTTTTATGGCAATGTGAGGACAGAACAGGGCCTGTGGTAGGACATGAGAGGACATCCAGAAGCATTACAGCAGACACAAAAGTGACCTGTGACCTACACAGAGAATTCAACTCTTTGAGCTTTCAAGCAAGATAGTAGATACATATGTTTTCTTAAATAGAGGTAGATATCTTTTGCCACCAATGAATAATGTTCATCTCTAACCTCTGATTCATCACTAAGCTCATACTGAAAGTATAAAAAGATTTCTGTGTGTGAATACCTAGCTTCATATACAGTCTCTGACTTGCAGTATTTATTAAATTTCCCTTGTACCACACACACACACACACACACATCACCAGCAAATAAATGAATGAGACAAGAACTTTCAGCCCCAAGCCTCATTTCGGTGTTTAAGCTTTTCCTTGCTCCTCCAGGGATATTAATGTCAAAGCCTTAATAATGTAAGGACAGCCATTTCCATTCCTGAAAACACATGCTCAAACTCGGGAAAACATGCATGAAGATAGGAGCCGTATTGTGCATCACAAGCTCAATCCACAGTTAACTAACAAAAGTACTGCTGTGATCAGTTCAGGCAAACAAACAAAAAAACTCCAACCATTAGCCAAAAAGGCAAACGTATCACAAAATAATTATATAACTTTGGAAGTACCTGTTGTACTCATTCACATCTGGTACTGTTTCTACTGTGGAAAAGCTTCCTTGCACTTTTTAGCTGTAGAGCACAAGATGTTGCCAACTCCAAAGGCAATTTACAGTCAAGATCCTGGTTAATCCATCTGACTGCAAGTCTTTACTGTCTTCTCCAAGTAGTCCTTTAACTTGAGTATTAAAGAAGAACCAAAACTGAGATGTGGTCTTTATGAAAGCCGTGCTTCCAAATAGACTCATTTGGGAAGAGTTATAAAATAAACAAAAGTTTTCAAAAATAAAGACATATATTATATACATTACATGAACGATAACATGTAGACAGACATTTGTATTAGTCTCACATTCTAGTAAATATAAAAGATCACATGCAAATTTATTTAAAGAAAAAATTTATAATATACAGAAAGAAGAGGAGGTAAATAATGATTGTAATACTTAGATGATTATACATATAATTAGTTTTATTTATCTGTTAATTGAATTGATTCTCTTTATAAATTGCTCTCCACTGTTACCATGATGGTGAATATCTGTCCTCATATTGTAAGCATGGCTTTCAGATCATGGTGTTAATTATAACTTGCTGAGTGAAATGCACTTGAAACCCAGATCTACTGTCTAAGCAAAGACCTGCAGGGGAATCTATCTAGGAGTTACTGCCCTGAAGGAGAGATGAAACTGCCTCCTCCACCCAGGAATTTGCATGGCGAAAGCAGAGAGCTGACAGCACAGGCAGCTGCCTTGGGCAGCAGCCTGCAGGGAGAAACTACAGTGGGTCCATGCTTTCTCTACCCATCTCACAGTCCCATGTAGGAGGGGAAGCTCACTTTCATCATGATCTTGGGCTAATATGTTGAATCACTTTCACCATGTGCTTGGCATAATATGTCTGATTAGGACTAATTACCCATTCATTATTCTAACAAACTTAGATCTAAATAGCAAATGAGGGAAGAGGCTATTTCCAGCAGACATGGAGAGTAGGTAGCTACAGGCAGTCATAAAATAGCATCTTACCAGGCTGCAGCTAAATCCTCCCTGCTGAAAACATTACAAATTCTAGCTATATCCAGCTTTCCTGCAAGACATTCATGATGGTGGAGCACAGCTGGGGAAAACATTATGCACATCTTCACTTTCTAGGCACCTCTTGGTACCCTTAGTTAGGGGGATGACAACCTGTCAGTCTTCAGGGCCAGAAGCTGGCAGGAGTATGATGTCCCTTATTGTTCTTTGCTAAGTAAATGGAAGCACTTGCCTTGCTGGAGTCGCAGTAATCTTTCAGCAAGCATTTCTGTACAGCTTCAGCCCAACACAGAGTGTATACTACATGTAATTGCTTCTGCACAATGAGAAGTTTTCTGGAAGTCTAAGTCCAGAGCCATCTTTACATCACTTCTAAGTCACCACAATGGAACCTATGTTTCCTTCCTTGCTGCCAGTTTTCTTCCACATCTACCCTGGCCTTCTTAAGCTTCCCAGATCACATGGCTTTGATGGATCCACCCAGTCATAAATCCCACCAGTCTCCAGGCTTTAGCCCCGGAACCTAACTGCTGTAGCAATTTAATTAGAGCTGTACGCTTTCTGGTACAGCAATTCCATACTTCTTTAAAGTGATCCAGTGAAAGGAACTCTCTGAACTTAGACACTGAATTCAGTGAGGATTTTGCCTGTGTATGCACAGCAGAACTAAGCTATTAAGTGCTGGTAAAGGATTTGCTCTTTGAAATATGTTTTGTACTTTGATGGTTTTATAAGAAGGAAGTTAAAAGAACATTTAGATTAAATGATCAAGTATTCAAAGCACTTAGAAGTTCTCAAACTAAGGTGTCATTTAATAAGGCATAGGTCACATACAAGTTTAAGACTATAGCTGGGGATATAGAAGAGAATCCTGAAATTTCTCAGATTATCACTATTTTGGCTGAAGCCATTGGCCTGAGATTTTATGTGGTTTCAACTGTTTTGGCAACATCTATCTGGGTTTTTTTCCACATTTTTTTAAAAACATGAAAATTTAAAACCTGACAACACCCTGATGTTCCCCAGCAGAAGTCTACAGCATGTTTGGGTTCTCAGATTCCTGAGTAAAATGAAGTAAGATATCATGCCCTTTGTAGACCAGCTACTAAGGGATGGAGAAGAGAAATATACTCTGACGGTTATTTATTTCTTAGTCAGGAGTGGAATGTTCTTGCTATTCCATTTTAAGAATCACTTTTCCATTTCTAAGCTATGCTTGTGTCCATTGACCCCTATAAATCTCAGTCATCTACATGTCTGCTTTGTATGTTTATTCCTGCCTCTTTCAAAAACTGCAGCTTTCTATAGTTAGGTTGTTTCTTTCTCCTTCTCCTGTTTTATGGCAAACAATATGTTAAATTCATACACAATCTTTTTTCCAGTCTAGTAAATATCAAGTAATGTCAGGGGAGACCTGTACCTCTCTTGCAGCTCTGGGAAGGTACACAATCGACCCAGCTGACATATCAGAGCTGTATGAGGATGAAGCATGTTCAGTGCACTGGAATTTGCAACTCTGCAGTTCTCAAATATATATACTTCAGCCAGTTGTAGATAGATTTTCAAAAGGATGTCAAGAAATAATACATTTTTATCCTCTGTTGCCAAGTTTTTAGTCTCTTATTGGGAATATTCTATTTTGTATAAATAATTAAACATCCAAGCCAAAGCAAGACTGATTTTATAGCCCCAATAGTTATCACATTTCTCTGGTCTATTGTTCATATCCCTGTTTCAAATTGGACAGCATAGCAATTTTTATTCTGGTGCTCTAGGTTTCAGGTAAATGATGTAACCAACAGGCTTTTCTCACATTTCCATGAAAACAATTCCAGGAGATCATTTGTTTGTTCTAATGTCAACCAAGCAAATTTTTATTTCTTGGCCACATGTAGCTTTGAAAAGTGTGCCTTCTATAAATACAACCATTACAGGCTAATATTAGTAGGAATAGTTTGAAATAATTATTATCATCTTACTAGAAGAAACAAGCAGTTTTTACTCCTTGAATGTCTGAAGATCTAAATTAAAATCCTTGTTTCACAAGACTTGTATATCTGAGGCTTTAATCTACTCCTGTTAAGCATTTCTTTTTTTTTTTTCTCACTGCTGCAAACATCAAACTTCCAAGTTCATTATAGAAGATCAGTATGCTATAAGACAACAAAACACTTTACTGCAGCCATCTGTGTTTGTTCCATGATAAACAGGAGGAGGTTTTTAAGCAAGACTTGTAATTCAGAGGAAATTCTCAGTTGACAACAGGATTAATCTCCCAATGCTCTGCTGATGACATACAGAATAACAGAATGAGCAGCCTCTCTTCTCTTTTGGACACATAAAGATGCTCTATTAGTTGCCCACTTTTCCCTGCATTTACCCTTTTGTGTAAGAGGGAAATCAAGAGCAATGATCACCTGAGAAATGACTGCATTATGTGTGTGTCACCATCACCATGCACTTTGGGGACAGGCCAAATGAGCTCTTACATACTCTGGGTTTTTCAGGGGAACTTTCTAGTCCTGCTTCACTTATTTGAAGTGAAACTCTCTGTGTTGGAGAAGGGAGGAAGGAGGCGAAGGGAGAGGGAGAAAATGAATGTTATAGCTCCCGTATCAGTTTTACCATTTTTTTCATAGAAAGATGTTAAAGCACAAGTTACTTGATTTTACAGTTTTTGTACCACATATTCTTTGGGGAAAACACTGTGAAACCTAGAAGCTTTTGGGAATAGTATAGCATAATCTGGAGAAAAGTTGGTGTGTTTATGCTGTGCTTTGTAACTGACCACTAATTCCTTAAATTAGTTTGTAGTTAACTCTCTCTTTGTGTGTGTAATGGGCTGCTGAGTCAAATGTTTTACTGACTTCAATTTGTGATAGGTATGCTAGTCAAATGCTGTGGTGATGTGCATTAAATGAGTTGCAAAGCAATGATTGAGTTATGCCGTCTTCCCAATGGAGTGCTAATAAAAAACTTTATACCTTACAAACCATCATAAGTCTGTATATGCCACATGAAATAAGGTATTAAAATGTTTTAGAGAGCTTTAAAAATTTTATTGGTACTTTTTTGGTATTGCTCCACCTATAAAGCTGGACTTCCTTAATTAGTAAGGACCTAGGTTCAGGAGAAAAAAAATAAAATGTCTGGGAAATATTGGACCCTTTAAATTTTAAGTACTCCAGCTTTAGTAGGTTTTGCTGTCATACAGTTAATGAACTATGCTTAGACCAACTGACCATCCATCCTAGGCAGAACATTCATACAGATTAGTCAGTACATTCATTTGGGGTTTCTGATTTAGTTTCAAAGTGAGTTAAGTTCTTGGTTTGGAGGAATTGTTTTATTCTTCCCAGGATCTTGCTGCTCATTAAAAGATCACTGCACACAGAGGAGTTGTTAGCTATTCTATACATCATAACAGTATCCAGTCAAAGCGTTCCTAGCTGCAGATGGATGGGTCAGCAATGCTCTTGTCAGAAAACATTTCTCATGAAAGGAAGCAGTTGGACATTCCAACTAATTTAAAACTCACTGAGGAGCCTATGAATTCTATGTCCCAGAAAAATCAGGCAGTCATTTTTTGCAAATGCTGACTTCTCCTCCTCTGGTAGTTTGTCAGAAGGACATGTGCTTGAACACATGGAGCCCCGCACACTTCTAAATGAGACCTGGAGCCATAGATATCTGTGATGATCTGCAGTTTAACCCTTTCTTGCAGCTGAATTTTTCTGCCTTGGCAAGTACCAAACTTGCAAAGTATAGATTTCTTAAATTGTACCAGGGACCGCGTATGCTTACCCTTTGAACAAAATTTATGACCCCGGAGACCTCCATAAAACAGCTTCTGCTTTACAGGTCCATGAGTGGCATTGGAAAAGGGCAAACAGCAGTGCCAGCCCCTGCTGAGAGGGGGCAGCTGACCAGGGTGAAACTGTTGAATAATGGGGAAAGCACAGCTAGGGCCACCTCCCACCGAAACACCCTAGCCCCACTGGACAACTGTTGCAGAAGCTTCTCTTGGCTCATACCCCAAAAAGCTTCACCTCAGCTGTGATGATACAACTTATGTTACCATCCCATAATGGTGTTTTACCACTATGTGTTTAAATAAATGTATCTTGTTATTTTCTTCACTAAATCAGCTAGCTACCATGGTCTAAGTAACAACTACTCAGTTTCCTCTTTCGTGCTGCCTGTAGGTTATTTTCTGTGGCTAAACTCGATAGACAAAATCAGGGGAATGGGAAAAGGCTCAGGGTACCCTTTCTGTTCCCTCTGCAGAGAGCAACAGGTGACTTCTCATGGCTGCCTCTGCACCTGCTCCTCACCCATTCTTAGGGCTAAGATGTTACAGAGACCCTGAAGTGTCACCCAGCTTTCCCAAAAAGTGTGCCAATCTGAAAGGCATCCAGGCAAATGCTGAGGATGATTTCTTGCTTAGGATACCACTACAGTGCAAACTTTCCCAAGGAAAAGCTACCAGGGCAGTGGGATCAGGACTTTAAACAGGCCCATCAGAGGCTACATCTGCACTACAGTTAGAGGTCTGACTGCAGAATACCAAATAAGTTTAAAATCACCGATGAGAGGGGATGGTACTTACTGCAGCAATGAGACACCAAGACTTTGCCTATTTGGTTGCTGCCAGCAGTACTTTACTGTTACCAGGATTTGAGATTAACTCTAGCTCTAATATATGACATATGTACATACGTCAGATTGCAACGTGGACAATATAAATGGCAGGACCTGAGAGTGGTTTAGCACTACTTGACTGCTCTCTGAATTTCTTTGTAGAAAAAGAGATCCATCAAGTTTTCTGTGGAGATTATGGTGGAAGCCAGTCAGATTTTCCATCCATTAGCTCTGTGGAGAAGGATCATTAGCCTAATTTACCCCAAACTGTCAAATTTAACCCTTAAGATCTCACACTATTTTACCTCAGCATGTAAATCTTGCTAATAGCTAAAAATCAGGGCCTGGCAAGAACCACCACAGAATTGCTTTGTGCATAACTGATGGCATAAGAACATAAGCAAAGCATTTTTAATAGCAACTGAAATATCAATAGGTATTTTTAAGATTTGGTGACTAAGCCATAAGGATACCAATATAATCCCTCTGTCCGGGACTTCACGCTTCAGTTGCTGCTTATCCAATACACATTCATGGAACATAAATATGATGTGAAACATCTGCATCACACTTGTGGAGTGTCAGCTGGACACTTAAACTTTCCTGTATGCCCTTCATAAGTTTTCCCCTGCAGCCTCTTCCAGGGACCCTCTTTAAATCAGAAGGTGAAAAGGAGAGTATGGTAGCTTCAACAAGAGTAAGGAATGGCTGCCTTAGTCCATAACATAGCAAGAAGCAGCATATCATACAATTTTTTAAAAACAGAAATATCTCAGTCAAACAAACACCCACATCCTGTCTGCAGGACAACCCAAAATTTCCTTTTGCTTTGTCCCAGATCCAAATTACTCATCTTTTTGAAAAAAAACCTTGTTATTATTAAAGTACAAGCATTCCCAGCACAGCGGCAGATTTTCTAGGAGGCTTTTTTTCAGGTCAATGAAACAGGGCAGAGCATTGTGTGGTGGTACTTCTCTGCCTCCAGCACACATTCCTGCTGTGGTTTCACATGCTAAGATGGCATCACCTCCTGCTTGCTCTCCTTTGCCCTGCTCTTTCCACTGTCTCTTTTTGCCTCTTTCCTTCTTTGTCTCTTACCTTCCTCCTACACTTGCCTTATGGCAGAGTCCATTAAATGAGACATTTAACTCACCAAAACCAGAAGAGAATTGCCCATGCTTTCACTGCCTCTCCTGTCAGCTTGGGGACTTGGGCTCGCTCATGGAGGGCAGTGCCAAAATGAAGCAGTGGGAGAACATGGCAGAGAGTGGGCAAGGAGGAAGATTTGTGAAGGGGGTGTGGGACCTTTACCCTTAGTAGGGGTGAGAGATTTTGCACTTAAGTCCATGCCTTCAGGTCTGTTTCCATTACATGCAGCAACCATGATGGAATCATGTCCCCTCGGGATTTTATATACCTTATCCATTAACCAAGACAAGATCTCAGTTTCAGCAAGGAGCTGCTAACTAAGGCTATCATCTGAGTGCTCAGGAAGTAAAAAAAAATATTTTTTTCAGTGTTCCCTGTAGAGTTATTAGGTATTTCACAGTGGCTCCATGGATTAATAATGGTATCTAGACTAAACATCACAGATTTTTAAGGGCACACCTGAGAGCAATTATATCAATCTTCCCTTCTAAGTTTCCTCAGCATGCCTAGAAACCTTTCTAGCTGCTTTTCTGAGCATCATTTGGGAAGCCAGTTAACTTAAGTGATCAATCAAGTCTGTGGTTAAGCAGGAAATCTAAGCCCGTGTCATCTAAAATCCTAATTATATATTTAACTGCACAAGTGCAGACAACAAAACTGTAGATACCAGATTATAATGCATATATTCATAAATTCCAAACCTAACCCTAAGCCATAGTTGCCCCTGCTCTTGCAAAATATGAAACAAGAACAATTATCTCTTTTGTTATCTTCCTTGCAAGCTCTGAGGTACTCTGGGAAAGAAAGTAGTGAACTAAATGAAGTAATTTTATTCCACTTAAAATGCATCACATTGTGACATAAATACTTACTAGGAGAAAATCCCAAATGGAGAAAAATTGATTTAGAAATATTTTCTAATGGGATTTGTTAGAGGAGTATAAAAAGATTGCCACTTAATAACTCTCACTTGTGAAAATATGATGGGCTAAAGTTTGATAGTCAACTGCAAAGTGACTGGTGCTTTTTGGGTAGCCCTGCAGCCCATAAATAGAATGCATAAATGCTTAGACACCCCAGTATCTCCAGGTGTACTCTGATTCTGTCTAAAAAACCCGTTTCTTGCAAGATTGCCTTTCCTACATTAGACAAACCTACTGTCTCTACAGATCAGAGTTCTGGTTTTCAAGGCCACTGGATATTTGGAGATTCTGTCGACATCTCTGTCTCTTTGGCACTGCCTGTCACCACATCTTACTCCCATTATGGAGCTGTCAGAATGGCTCTGACCCTCTGTTGAGTTACGCAGAGGAACCACAGGCTAAGTGGGTAGCACTGACAGATATGCATTGATGTGGAGCTCACTGGTAAAGTTAAGAACTATTTTTGGCTTTTCATTTTTAATAACCACAAATCAGCAAGAAGTGAACTGGAAAGTGAATAGCCTTCTCTGGTAACATTAAGAGGTTATACTCCTTAAAAGGTTTTCTTTATTGAGAATGTAGGTACATACAATTGGATGACTTAGCTCATAATACCCCATATGTTAGCTCAAAGTTAAGAGCACTGGTAAAACCATTGTCCATGAAAACTGTTTAAGTGCTTTCTTGCTTTCTTTTGGCATCTGTCCTACAATAAAGTACCTTACCTTGAAATAATCTCCCTTTGACTCATTGGAACCACCACTTTGGCTGGGAGGATGGAGTCACTCATCTGGAGACAAAGCAGTAGCTGGCTTATGGCCAGTTTAAGCATATTTGTATATTTGCATATTTAGACAGAGAAAAGAATAGAAAGCATTCCCCCGCCCCCCCCACTTTTTGGTGGCTGTCATTTTGAGCATGGCTAGAGGTAGGATGAGGTTAAAAGTTCAGGAAAGAGAGAGAACACAGAACATCCTATGCACTCACTTTAACTGCTACAAGGGGCTTAAAACCCTTCCCACATATTGTCATATACAGTACTCACCGCAAGCAGTCCCCTATACTGTCTGGCTGTGATTACAGCTCATTTCTCAGCCAGGAGCTGGGTAGGACAGCCCTGAGCCTGGGCAGGCGACTGTGCTTTCAGCACACTTTACTGGATGGATGAGACCTGGCATTCTCAATTAGGGCACTCACACAATGCAGCAGCCAGGCCATGGCATTGCCATGCAGCCCAGCTCCTCAGTGTGGGCTCCCTCCTGCAGCCCTGGTCAGCCGGCACTGAGCAGCTCCGTGGTAAAGACTGTGCTCCCTGCCCTGTATTTGGGTACAATAACCATGAGAAAATTTATATTTATTTTCTGTATACACTCTCCTCACAGGGAAGTTCAGATCAGGATTTCTGAACAGCACCATATTGAAAGGATGAGGAATGATCACTGGTTTCTCCCAGGCTTGTGAGCTGTCATCAGAAAGCAACACTTCAAAATGGAAGGGACAGGTAACACCCCATCAGCAAACAGCAAGCAAACCACATCGGGGACGTAGGGGGATGCTTGCCTGCAGAGATAGCAGGTATTTGAGACTGTTTGTAGTTGAAAAGGGATCCCCTTTTACTTTGTTTGGGGTAGACTCATCCTTTAGTCTGATACAGACAGAGTAGATTTAATAATGCTTATGAAAAATGACAAGTTATTCACAAAGCAAATTTTGTTTGTGGCTGAATGACATTGAAACACAGTATTAGACAATTAGCTTGCCTGAGATTTGCTAGCCTTGAATTCCTGAGGTTAGAAATAAAACAATTAGCATACATTGGCAGTGAGGGAGGCCAGAGCATAGATTCTGTGTATTCCTGAGTTTCAGCATTTCCACTTCCAAAAAACAAACAATAGAGACCCCTATCTTTTATTTCTGCTTAATCTGAACGGGAGTGAATAATTTTCTATTCCAGTTGCTGTTCAGATTTGTATAGTATATTAACATACTGGCTGAATGTAATCCTTATCTCAAAACTTTTCATGGTAGTATGTACCTACTGCCACTTAAAGCTTTCTTGCAGCTATGAAGAAAACTGCTCTGGGCTGATGAATGTTGCCAGCTTTGTGGAAAACTATGAGGAGCTTCATATTCTAGAGAAATCTGTTAAAAACAATTTGATCACTTTCATCTCCAGCTTCCCACCTGCAACCTGCCACATTTTAGTGGGCACTTTTTCTGCTACACTGCTCCCCAACTTCTTCACCACAGTAGGGAATCTGCCAGCATTTTTTTTTCAGTCAATATTATTGAGGGTTTTGTTCATTGATAAGAGGAGATTTGCTGTACTGAAATAACAACAGAAACCTTCTAACAGGTGCTGTGATAATTGTTCCTTCTAGCAAAGATCTAATTCATATGATAATCTGTCATCGTCTGGCATTTCATCCTAACTGATTTTTAATGTTATATTGATCTCAGTTTCCATAATTGAGCTCTTCAAATAGTTCACTTTCTCATCAGAGAAAGGGAAATTTCAGGTTTTGTTTCTTTTAACCTATTTTACCAACTGGTATACGCTGCCATGGAATTTAATTCTCTATAACTTTTTTTTTTTTTTTTTTTTTAAAAGCAGAATCTTTTAAAGTCTAAATAAAATATCACTTTATAAATAAAAAAGTCAACTTGTATTTGATCTTGAAATCATTATGTAAGCCAAGATTTCTTGCTTGAGAAAAGAAAGGTAATTTGCCTATCTTTAAAAAGCAATGGCTTGATTACTTTGCACAAAAGGTGTCACTCCTCATAATATCTCAGCCGGAAAAAAAAAAAAAAGATGAAGAATTGTCAATAAAAAAAAGAAAAAGACATGCTTGAAGGTTTTTGTGAATATCTTTCTGAATGGTTGTATTCTAACCTGTATAGATCAGCAGCCACAGATGCAGTAGCTAAGCTAACAAAGACGTATGGTGCTCTGTGACCCTCATCATGCCTGTGCATCTGAAAACAGAACTCAGAACTATAAGGTTACTGTGAATGTGAAAAATGGCAGGTGGTCAGATCTTTCACCAAACTTAGCAAAATCATAAGAATAAACAAAAAGTAAAAACCTGTAACGAGTTCTTTGTACAAGGGTGGGGGAGAAGGGAGAATTTTAGGTCATCTAACAGCTAATGTAAACTACAAGGTGGATCCCTTCCAGAGCTAAGTTTGTGATTACATTAATCATACGCACTAGAACTAATGCTATACATTACACTTCCAGGATTTCAATAGTGGGTTAGAGTTATAAAAGAGGGAAACAGTCCCCAATATTGGGCACACCATTAATAGAAATAAAGAACAGGAAAATAATTGCTGAAACAGCTAGTCGGCTGAATACCAAGAAAATAGTGAGTGAGTAATTATCAGTTTGTAATCGATGTGACCATTACCCTCTTCTATAGTCTTTTTTTGAGCACATCTTTTGCACCTGGCACTTCAGCAAAACAGCAGCTGAAAGAGGACTCTGTAACATGTCCATAATAGACTGCTCCCCTGCCTTCAGGAGTAAGTGGCCGTTTCAATGGCTGCAGATGTTAAAGTAAGAATGGACACTGCTAGGTACCATTCTCTAGTAATGCTGGAGTCCTTGTAGTCAACAGCTTGAGCTCTTTAATTCATGATACAGTCTTTATGCTGAAAGGTCTCAAGGAAACACTGATAGCTTCTGCTTCAGATGTTCTCAGCAGACTGTGTAAATGATGTGTTGGTTTAGAAGGTCACATAGATGTCCTATATTTACTTACAAAAGGCCTTCATTGGATTTTTCTGATGCTGTCTGCCTAAATCGATACGCATGTCAGCTGGGTGGCTTGCTGAATTCCAAACACAGAAAAAAACCCCAACTATGTTATAACTGTTTCTCATTAAACTGCTAAATGGAATACTAAAAGGTAGCTTAAAATCAGGTGCATTTAATAAAGCTGTATTTGAATTGGCACACATACGGGTCCCATGTGTTTTTCAGTTTGCTAGTGTTGCAAGTTTATCATCTGTATTACCTATGCTTAAATGTTACTTCACTCCAATAAAAACAGGCATCATTTACAATTTCTATCAAACATTGCTAAGTAAGTCCATGACCAGATTCATTAACTAATTGTTTGAGGCAACATAGTACACCCGTTGAATTTACTGTACTTTGGAAAGTGATTAATGCCTTTAGATTAGATATGTATTTGAAGGATTAAAACAAAAAAACCCCAACACAGGGATATGAAGAGGGGATTTTTTGTAGAAGATACATTTTTAGTTTGAACAGAACTGCACACAGAATTCATTCACCACAGTTCCCTTTCCTTGTTAAACCTGCAGAAGTCCTGGAAAATAAATCACAGGGAGGAGTTTCATCAGTGCAATTATACAAAAATTCCACTCTGAAGAAAGCTGTGTGATGGGATCTGTTGTGGGAAAGAGTGTTTTCCTGTTTCTTCACCAAAACGTCTTCGGGGGTAGAGAGCATGGGGACCTCTGTGGCAAGCTGCGGGCTCCCCACCCAGCCCAGGAAGGGGGCTGACACCCTTCCAGGTCTGGCTGCTTCTGACTCTTCGGATCTGCTGTTATGACTCAGGCAAGGGCAAGTCCTGACTCCAACACAGATCCCAAAACAGATCGGTATCCCAGCAAGACTGTAATATGCATTCATAGCCAGACTGCCAAAACTAACCTTGGCCATAGGAATTTGGTGTCCTTGCAACTCTGGAGACATTGCATTCCTCAGATATGATAGATCTGATGAAATATGAATAGCAGTTTTACAGATTTGCCTCAAACCTCCTTCCACTTTTACAGTCATAGAAGCCACTTTGATTTGGGACTCTACCATACCTCCATAGTACATTTTTGGGTTGTTTACATGGAAACACAACAGTAGAAAACTATTTTATGTAATTTAGCAGTGAGAAAAAGAACAAAGGAGCTAGTATTGTGTGATCATCCAGCTCTCTGGACCACCATTGGGTAGCGCAGAGAATAAAATTTGGTCATCTCTGCTTTACAGCAACACCAAAGTGCAACAGGTTTCTACCTGTTCATTTTCAGATTACGAAGCTGAAATAACTTATTGGAAAAAAGAATCTGAATTTTAACTAATAATCATGTCCATGGTAAGATAAATTTATGCTTGCAAAGGCTTCAACAGATGTTTTTCATTGTGATGGCTGAGATCCAGAATCTTTTTACATTCTTATTTTCTTTCCTCAAACTGAAATAAAACCAGAGGTCACTCAATTGTGTGTGTGTGTGTGTGTAAAGAAAGTGGACACATGTAAAAAAAAAAAGAGCCTTCTAAATAGGAAAAATAAATCAGAAATACCACAAACTAGGATAAACTCAGATTTTCTGAGTGATGCAGACATTTGAAAATAAAAGCCATCTGAAACAGTAATTTAAAAAACATCACAACTTCTTTTGAAGTGAGATTTCTCAATGAGGAAAGCAACTTCTTTGGCTCAAGGAAGGTACAGTGCCACCACGAACCTCATGCAACTTTCCCAAATACTTCAGAAACGCATATGAACTCATCCAAACCAAAAAGGAAAACATAAACCAAGATATTTGACTCACAAACTAGCCACTAAAATGTCAACTGGTTACAGAGTACTCCACCTGCCAAGGCTGAAATCTAGGGCAAAGATCCCAGAGGGGTCAAAATCCTGTAATCCCTACTTAGACCAAAGTCCTATTAACTCTAAAACTTCTCTAAAAATGAGAGAAGAAAACCTATATTATACAATGAAACTGGAGTTAAATGTTTTCTATGAAAACAACATGCTTGTGGAAGGTGCCAGGCTGCTAGTCCCAGAAAATAGAAGGCAGCTATAGCTAATGCAGAAGTAGGACTTGCTTTTTCATCAACCTGCCGTGACCTGAGGCCAAGACAAAGAGTTCAGTCTCCATGCCTGCTTAAATCCTTGGCTCAGGAGCTTTCGTAGCCAGCAAGGGTGCTAATTAGAGACAACTGTGGTGTTGACACACGTGTACTGGGAACCGGGAGGAGACCAACCTCATTTTTACAACAGCCATCACACAGAAAGAGGTTTTGGTTGGTTTGATTTAACGACTTGATTAGAATTTGAGCCGATAATTTACAAGGGATAGATGTTGTATCCACTGCCAGTCCTCTAAACCAGCCAGCTTTGTACAGGATCAAATGTATATAACAGTCCAGACTCAGCAGTGACATAAATAAGGGTATAAATTTCATACCAAGTGTAAATGAGTAATAAAGTAGTTACAAAGTACTATGCCTATACGCTGATTTGGCATTCCATGCATGTGCAGAAGCAATTTGGTATGCTATGGGGACAAAATTCAACCCTGGCATAAATCAATGTGACTCACATCTATTGAACACCAGAACTGAAATAGGACTCAAAAGCATTTTAGACTGTAGGAATTAGTGATGGGAGGGATATGTGAAGTGCGTATGGATGGGGAACAGCACAGAAGGGGAAAAGAGTAGGAAAGAAGCAAGGAGTGAGCAGAGAAAGAAGGTGAACAGAACCTTCTCTGTTCTTTTTTACTGTTCTTTTTCTTCAATTGGAATTCAATCTTTTTTTTTTTTTTTTCTTTCTGCATCCAAACTGTGCGATAAATTGGGGAACAGCTTGGAAACACTTAAAAGCCTTTTAATGATCAGTTACACCTGATGAGTAACAATCATTCAGGTCAGTTCTGAACGAGGTCCAAAGAACTCTTTGGAATTTCCATCTGCTCACCGCAAACAGCTTCAGGGGAATTTGGCCGCCAAATATGCTTGAATCCATAGTGTTATAGTCAAGGTGAACTGAGCCCAATGTATACAGTTTTCTAGACCTAGTTTCCAGCAGCAAACAGATCCTGAGTGATAAAACTACAGTAATACAAACACCCAGACACGTGGAATGAAGGATACTGCAAATCTGGGTGAAAACAGTGAGCTACTAAGAGGTAAGACTGGTAGCTGAAAGCAAGCATGGTTTTACCAGGTGGCTAAGGCTGTTCAGCTGTGTCTCATTTTATCAGGCACACTTGCATCACAAAAAGCAAAGGAGAGCTGCATGTCTGTGGCTCCCCTATATGAACGAAGCATTCCTTGCACCGTTTATTATTGCACTGTGCGAGCCTAGAGGAGACCAGCAAACAATGGTATATGGTATTGCCTAACAGGTTCCAGATTATCCAAATAGTTTGTAAGTGGGCATGAGGGAGCAATGCAGAAGTTCTGCAAATTGTCACCATGCATTTCAGACATTTATAAGCTCTCAGGTGTTGATCACAGTGGTTTATTTATATACTATGTGCACAGTGTTAAGGTCCTCAGCACTAACAGGGAACAGAAAGCAGCTTTTTGTTCTTTTTCAGTTAGATTTTTTTTCAGACTGAGCACTTGCTACCAGTTTTAGACAGAAGGTTTAAATATTTTAGTAAAAACTTCTACTGATGTCACTTTTGAACAAATTTCCCCTATGCAAAGCTCTACAGACATCATAGGCATGGGTATTTGTCTCATTGTTATGTATAAATGCACTTGGGTTATCAAAATACTCTCTGATACATTTTCTGAGGCTTCCCAGAGCAGGAAACAATAAAATTCAGGATAAGATGTGGGTACATGAAATCACCACTGTCAGAAAGCTGTACAATTTAACTACATCTTTTTTGTGCATGTCACCTGCATTTTGTTACCAAACCCAGTAGAATCTACTTAACTATATTCAAATCACATTTAAATTAAGTATCACAGTTTCTGAAAATGTTTCTTCGCAGCATACTGAAAGGATGCTTATAGTTGATGTGGTAAGTGTAAATTTATTACAATTATTCACCTATTTTATCAATATCCACCCACATACTGTCACTCCTTGCTGGAAGTTTCATCCACACATACTTTGAGAAACACATTTGAAACCACAAAATGGTGTCATGTTTCGCTCTGGTGAAAAAGCTCTCTTCTTCATTACTGTAGAAAATCATAGAATAAATAAAAATTGTTCTTGGGTTCTTAAAAATGCTCAGGCACAGGCTTCCAAAGTCTGTCAGTAACATAAACAAACATACATCACATCACAGCACATCACCATTACCCACCAAAACATTGATTGCTGAGAATTATGAACAATTCCATGACAACGGATAAAAACTAACAGAGAATGAAATAATGATAAATACTTTCTTATTATTATATAGACCCTTAAGAAATTTTTTCAGATCCTTCCCTGAGAACAGAGAGGGTGGAAAATCTAGGGACAACTCACCTCTCGTGGGCTATACTTACCAGAATAAGGCTAACGAGATTGCCTTGGATTAAACTCAGGACATTTTCAAGCCAGCTTCAAATAACTTCCAGTGTATCTAACTCCTGGCTAGGTTCCATCAGAGGGCAAAGGCTGGATTAAATGATAGGTTATCTAACCACCAGCTTGAATTAGACAGATCTAGGTTAAAACATGCACTACAGTAATCACAAGTTTTTAGTTCATTAGTGTCTAGGTCAAGGCTTATGCATGAGCACATAGTAAAGTGTGGCATTGTCAGAGATGGGCTAGAAAATGCTGCAGGGCTACCTTTGCTCCCAGAAGGCTTCATGCATTCTTGACCTTTCTGCCATCAAGCAATCTAAGCAGTCACACTGATTCACAAAGCCAGAGGTAACTGGGACAAGAGAAAGATCCCTCAGGATCCTTGACCAGCTCAGTTCTGCACAGCACAACTTCTGTGTCAAAACTGAACAGGGAATAAGAAGAAATTGATTGGCATATAGCTATGCACTTCATTCAAGATTGAAGCTAAGCAGTTATATAAATTAGGTGTTTGAAAAGAATTGTGTAACTAACCTTGAATCTACTGTCCTCAAGCCAACAGAGATTTATTTATCAGAGATACACTATAATTTGTGGGAGAATTCAATATTTTAAAGCCCATGTGCAGCATCTTAATAAAATATTTTGCCAATCATGCAGCAAAGTTCAAGCATCCTCTAGACCAGACTGGATTCACCCAAGGCTAACCGTTGGTTCAACAGAAAATCCTGCACCAAACAAATTTATGCACTATAGCTGTCTAGAAGCAGTTTCCTGGGTCATCATCTTAGTCACCTGATTCAAGATCATCAAGATCATGAAATTCCTTCATGCACTCAGTGTCCCTAAAATCAGAAATAATTTTCCACTCCATCCCTCCCTTTCTACCTTACTCTGACTGAAAGTTTGTCCCAGAAGCTGACTGCTCAGGTTCATGCCAGACCTGTCCATACCTGGCAGAGAGCAGTGAAGGAGTGTACGTTGCAGAGTTAGTTAAGCTTTAGATTACATAAAGTTATGCTGCTGGCAACTGGGACCCACCAGATAAGACACACCAACTGTTGTGCATGAAATAGCTGTGCAAATGGTGAAAATCCTTTTCTGGCTACCATCTCACACAGTATTCTTGTGAAGATCACAGGACGGATGAGATGCAGTATCCAGTTTTACATTACCTCAGTGAGCCATAGTTTGTCAAAGTCTCCCAGGAATCCCTGACTTAGTTTCCCAGAAGCAATCAGTAGTATGTTCCAGAGAAAATCTTCTTATCTGCTCCTGTCTAGCTAGCATCAAGCTGAGTAACAGATGGTATGATACTTGAGGAAAATGGAGATAGATAGTCTGAGGCGAATTAAGCCATCTATTTATCTGATGAGAAATGAAGCAGTAAACTGGCATCGCCTTTTCCTGAGGTGGCAGGGGCAGCAGCAGATGTGAAGATAAGCAGGTGAGACAATGAGACCAGAAACCACCTGGGGTTGAGATATACAGCTTCTTTACAGCAAGCTTGTATGGCTGTGGCCCAGCTGTCCAGCTGAAATTAGCAACTTGTCAAAGCAGGACACTAGGTAAAACTGGGTGATGCTGGCAGAAGAGGGAGAAATCTTTGTTAGAGTACCTTTCCAGGGATTATTCACTAACAGGGTTTTGTTAATCTTTTTTGGATTCTTGCCTGTAGCCACAGCAACTGAGAAATCACTGCTTTCTCCTGTGACCAGGCACTCTTTGTTAATAGAGATCTGGCAACCGGCTTTTTGATTGGTTATTACAGTTCCTACTGTCGAGCAATGCAGCCTCCCTGAAAAGCCCCAGTGAATAAGGAAGTAAAAGCCTAGCTGAGGTGTTCCCAAAATCATCTTCACCCTCTGAAGTGCCTGGTCAAGAGGTCTTCAGAGATCTCTGCAGAAGTGGTCCTTAGCACCTGCTGTAGGTGTTTATTATACAGAGAGGATCCTCAGGTGGTTCTTGTTTCTTTGTCCTGGTGAGGCAGAGTGGTATGCAGGGGTATGGGATCAAACCTTGGAGGATGCACAACAGCCATGCTTCTTTGGAGATAAAGAGTTGTGTAGAGCATTGCACCACCACAGCTCCTGCTGGTCTATGAACTGACATGTGTGTCTGGGCTTGAGGCTGCTGTTTTGTCAGAAGAACCTCGCTTTTGTATTTATATGGATTTAGCTGTGCCCATGAGATGGGTGGTTGGGGGGGGCATGCTGGATCAGGCCCTATTCCCTTTGTTCTAGGAATTTTCCCTTTCTGCCTGCTCAGCTCCGTAAATGGGGAAGAAAAATGCAGGGGCAGAGGCAGGTTTCTCCCAAACAGTCTCGCTCTTCACTTCTATGGAGAACTAAAACAATCTTAAAAAAAAAAAAAAAAAAAAAGAGAGAAAAAGGAAGGAGAAAAAAAGCAGTTGTCTTCTCCCCGCAGCAGGAATCACAGTGTGAACGGCCACTGAGTGACAGAGTAAGAGTAGGAGGTTGGGCTCTGCTGCTTTTATTCCTTGGTGCATGTGGCTCACAACAAAGGCCATATGCCCTGATCCTAGACATCTTTAGTCTTTTAAGCAGTCTTCAGCATGCAGTCTTCAGTAGCTCTATTAGGCAGTATTAATTATTACAGCATATGGCTGTAAAGATAAAAATGAGAAATATCTTATCTGTTCTTTAATTAAAATAGCTATACAGCTAATCTCTTAGACAATGTTTGTAGAAAGGAAGAAAAGATAAATTAGTAGTCTTTTTTGGTGGATGAGCTATTTGCAAGGCACTTCTGAGTTCCGCAGAAGCACTCATTCTTCACAGAGTTTGAAAAAAAAGATTTAGAATAATACCTGTCAAACTATGAGGTTATCTGTGAATTGTTCATTTTTACCATTCACTATCAACGACACGCAATTTGTCCCATGAAATATTTTCTGTTATCTCAACGGGTGAGATAGTTTTATACAAGAAAAACAGCTGAAGAAGGCTAGGACAGGTTTGTGAATGCTACCAAGTGAACAGTTATTTAACAAAAGACATGAGACAGATTCCGCTCCTATTACTCTGGTATTTCTAAGGGACTATTCAATGTAAGATTGATCAAGTTGTCAGTTACAAATGACATCAAACAAAAACCTGTGTGGTTTATTGATGAGTTTATTTGCAATGCTGGGTTTTCTGTTCTTTGCTCTTGCTGAAGACCAAAGCATGTTGAATTTGCTTGACATAATGAAGCTGATTCTTTATCTGCCATATACTGCTACTGAGCAATTTTGTATCCATTTGCAAATAAAGATCTATGGTATAGTTAATTTCTCATTTTTCCTCCTTGAAAATGGCAGAAGTTTGCATACTTCCTAGAATTCAGTTATACACTGTGCAACAGAAATGTCTGATGAGATCTTTTCCATTTAAAGAAAAGCTAGTGGCTCAAGAAACAAATCCTTGGTGTAGAAAAGTAGTTTAATTCCGTTTATACATATTGACGCAGGCAGCCCAATTGATTAACAAACCCAGTTGTTTAAAATATTAATCTTATTAGTAAAAGTAAAGAAAACTCTATTAGTTCTTATTCTCACACTTTAAGAACACTGCTCACTAGTACAAGAAGACAGAGATCTGATCATTTCAGTAGAAATTCACTAGAAAAAAGGAAGTCCTATTTTGAAATGTGCCTCAAATTTTAGAAAGAAAATACAGCTGGGCCCTCTTCAGTCTAGTCTGTTAACTAACCTCATCAGGTTGAAATCCAGCCCTTTCCTATAAGCACCAGGCTTTTGTAGTGTTTTCTCGACCCGCAGTCGGCTGCTCAGCTCACTAAGTGCTTGCATATGCATAAACAGAACAAGGCATCCTTCCCCTGTCTGCCCCCTGAAAGCCTCAAATGCTGAAGTAAAGGGGAACCTTTTAAGAAGGGTTTTAATTAGCACCCATTGTTCCTTGGCTAGCAGGACAGGCAGAAAGGCCCAGTGGTTTGAAAACTGCCATCACAGTGGGAATCTAACTTTGCAATTGAATCAATCTGCAAACTCCACAGGACTTGTACACTGAAAATAAAAAAAAAAAAAAAAAAGAAAAAAGAGAGAGTAGACCAGGGCATTAATTATAGTGGTGTACTCATACTGCTACATTTAAGGGTCTGTGAGCATTTCTCTCGTATATTTTTAAGAGGAAAATTGAATCATATAAATCCACTAGAGAAGGAGACCTGGTCATACAACTCTAAACATAAAAGTGAAATTCAGCATTAAGTCTACCACTTGATCTTTAACTTGTAGCATCTGTACTACAGATGGTTATTTCTGAAGATATCTGAAATGGCTAACTGCGAAAAAGGGATTTCAGGAGCAAGATATTCTTTGACTTTAGTAGGCTTGGTATACAATAAGCAGGGGTTTAGGTTTAACAGAAATTCCTCCGCCTTCTGTAGAGAGGTCCATGTGTGATGATGCATCACATGATGCAACTGTTTCGTGAAATCCAGGCTGCAATCCTTGACTTGAATATGCCTGATAAGAACTTCTACTGGATGCTATCTTTTCATATTTGAACAGGTAAAACCTGACTGACTCTTTTGTGGTTCTGCACTAGCCCAGGCAGGGCTAATCCCCAGTCATTCTGGCCACCCTTGTGTCAGGCAGGCAATTCACCTCATCATATCAGCTAGTTATTTCTGCAGAGGGCTTCTCCCTACATTTCCAGGGACTAAAGAGAAGTATATCTTTGATTGTTATACAAAAAAGATGGAAAATAAGCAAGACCAGTGAAAGCAACTATACTCAAGCTCATTTATCAGTAGCATCTATTTTATAGCTATATGGAGAATGTAAAGATTTCTGCCTAAATAGAACGTAGAAAAGAATGACATGAAATAACATCTCACCTTGCTATAGTTATGTTTTTGAATGGTTAATTCTTCGTATTTGTTTTATTTCTTTGTTATGTTTTAGGAATGATAGCTCCTCTATTGCATATGAGAGGATGTACCATGAATAGCACTGGTTTTGGGACAATGGTCACTGTAACTCAGAGACAAGTAAACACTCCAAGCAAAAACCTTTAAATTAAACTCCAGAGTGAATAAAATAATTTTAAATCCTAAAATTAAAAACGGTGGGGAATGAAAAAGAGTGCTTAAAAAATCTATTTTATATTAATTTCATCAATCAGTTCTATGAGGAATTACGTATACTTTCAGTGCCAAAAAATACAATAAGGTTTTCTTATCAGCCCAGGTTTTCTTACTGACAGCAGCTGAGATTCCCTGACATCAAGAAAGGGGAGCAGTGAAAAGGCCTGCTCTGAGGAACAGATATATTTATGGACGCTTTTCAGCTGCCTAGAATCTGATCTGAATCAAAACATGGATGTAGCCAGGAGCAATCTGGGAGCTACATGCAAAGCAAACCTCCTGCTGATATGAAGAACACTCTTTAAATTGCATGTTAAATATATCTTAAAAGTCCATGAATGCTGGCAAGGCAAGCTTTCAGAATCTGAGAAGTATCAAAAGTAAAATTGTCTAAGTAAAAGCAAATATAAAAAGTAAAATCAGCTTTTTTCTCCATTCCTCTCTACTCATTCAACGCACAGGATGGGCAGAGTTCAAATAATGAGCAGCTACACAACATTTGTGCCTGCAGGCCTTATTTACTATACACAATTCATATCCTGCTCTGAAGACAGAGTTATTAAATTCCCCACGAACTTTTTCATGACTCTACTCACAATATTGTATCTAAGGGCTTTGTGAACAAAATGAACTTATTTTTACAGCATGTTTCTGAGGACAGGGACACATTGCAAGAGACAAGTGTTATCATCATTTCATAGAGGGGGAACTTAAGGTCGGTCAAAAGGCCAAAAGTATTTTGGGCATGTAATTTAAAGATCTAGGACCTGATATTTTTGAGAGTACTTCACATTAAGAAGAGCTTCATCTATTTGAAGCATGAATAACTTTGTTTACTTCAGCTCCAAGAGTGAGTATTTTTTTTCTCTACAAATACACCCACATCTCTCCAGAAAGGCATGCCAAAAATAAGTGACCATCTGAAAAATTTTGGCTTCATTGAATGGCCACAAATCACAGAGGAGCCCAAAATATAATGACAAGGTTCATTTTCCCCTTCTTGCCATTCCTATCCAATTTGCCCTTAGCAAACAGAGGCGTCTCACAAACAGATGTGTCGTTGTTAGGTAGGTTTGATTATTTCTCAGAAAAGGTCTAGCTTTTCTATATAATGAGGATGATGTCCTGTGAAATAAAAGCAGAGTCAAGATCATCTGGGTGCCTTCACACTTAAACATCTATGTTACAGTCGGGAACCAAGATCCTACATAGTCAAGGAAGAGAGGTAAGTGCCTCCAAAGAGCAACTCAGAACACCTCAGTGGGGTGGATGCTAGTGTCAGTCAGTGTGACTGCCCCTGGATGCCCCTATGACCCCACTGAATTGCTGGATGATGGGGTTGTGTAGACATGGTGCCAGGGCATGTTGCACAAGAGAAAGAAGTTTTGCAAGCAAACTACCTTCTGGCATTTTTCACCTTTCTTTGCTTAGCTTTGCAATATTATATCTTCCAGGCTGGTATTTAAAAAAGAAAATACCTTGGGAATTTACTCACAAAACTTCTGATTGAAAATAGAAGGCTTCCCCTCTGTTCTCATATCAAAACCTGCGCTGGACATCCCCAGAGCTGAAAGGCTTAGTGCCATCGCAATAACTTCTGATACTTGTGGGTGTGGAAAACTGCTTGCTGCTATGGGATCTGCCCAAGCTGGAGCATATCCAGCATCGGCAGCCGTGCTGTGTGGTGTAAGAGCTGTGTCCTGCCTGCAGAAAAGTGAGGCTTGGAAGCACTGTGATCTTATTTTTGTCCTCTAGAGAAAGGTGTGCTGGGGCATGCACAGACTTCTCTGTCTATTCCCCACCTTCTTATCTACCCTGCATCCTAGTCAGGCCCAGTTACTTTAGGTCCAAATCCCCTTCCTACTCCAATTCCTCTTGCAGTATTATTTTCCAACCAATCACTTTCCCTTTTTAATTCCTATTGCCATCTCTTTCTAGTTTTCCTGTTGCTGCTCAGCTGTACAAGCCTTGTTTCTTTTTCATTCAAATACAACACCTTCTTCTTCTGTGTTGCCAGGACCTGGCAGGATATCCTTAAAGACATGGTTAGATGGATTTCATAGTCTGAACGGCTCAAAACAGTTATTTCAATTACACATCCAACTGAAATGTAAAAATATTCTTTGGAAACAGAGTTGCCAAAGGCTTACAGAGTCTCAACCGAGAGTGTCTGAACTGCAATTTAAAAAGGCTTAAAAATTGGCCAGATTTGGGTAACAGAATAGCAGAGGCCTTTTCTGACACAAGGCTAGTCTGAGTCACTCCTACCTAGTCAGAAATGCATATTCATTTGTATTATACAGGATGGGATCATTTCATATAGACAACAGAGGGGTGTTTACCTCATAATAATCTGTATGGTAAATATAATTGTTTTAGCAGGGTAGAATACTTTTACCTGAAGAACATCCCATCTCTGTTTGATGGCTGGGACATTGCTCCAGAAAATGGGACATATATGTTAAAATCCTCTGGAGGATCAGAAAATTGATACCAGCTTTCTAGTTCTGGAAGAAAGACCTAACTAGTAGAGTCTCTGGAAAAAACGGGAAGTTACCCTTTACCTTTCTTCACTGGCTTTCATTTTCTTGAAAGCTTTTCCCAATTGAATGTTAAGGGGAAAAAAAAAAAAAAAGGCAAAAAAAAGTCATTTTTGGATTACCTTTGGTTCAAACCCCAAAGGTATTTTTATTTTCCTTTTTCCCGTCTTCTCAGGTGATTTGAATCTTGGGGGTCCCTATGATTGCTCACAGGAGGTGACATCTGGCTGCAAACCTGGTTCATATGAGACACAAGAGACTCGAACAGCAGTTCCAATGAACCTGATTTGGAAAATGGATTCTAACTTAGAACCTTAAAAAAAAAGAGGGTTAGAGAGAATTTTATAAAAGGCACAAAAAAATTTGTTAAAAACCCATTTTTCACAGAAAACCAGTATCAATGGAAATTGTTTGAATAATCATAGCAACTACCCTAGTAAAATATACCTTAACATTGACTTTGACTTTTCATGCCTTAAACACAAAACAAATCTTTTCTTTCTGTCTTATTTTTAATTAAATAGAATTTTCCTACCACATTGTCCAAAGGCATAGAAAATCACATAATACCCCTACCTTTCCTTTGAGAGAAAAAATGCTAAGGAGTTTTTCATCTTTCTTGCTCTTTTACTACAGATGGCAACACATGGTTTTACAAGTCGAAGTCACATTTAGCTAGTTGTCAGGGTGAATGAAGACACATGGGAAATCGGGCATATAGCTTTTAGTCTGGCTTTTTGGGAGAAATAACATATAAGAAATCCTGTAGTGAAGAAGCTGTGTTTAGCCAACCTCTGGTACTTTTAAAAGTCATCTTTTTGGCATTCACGTTTAAAAAGAGTAATGAACCTTTTCCTCTCCTCAGCTGTAAATCAATACCACCAATGTGTCCTTTAAGAAAATCATTAACAAATTGTATAAATGCTTGACCAGTCAATAGAAGGATTTCCATTTCAATTGTCTATGGAAAGAAAAGAAACTCTTCTTGTAACATATTCAAAGTTCTGGTTGTGCATTGCAACCATTTTCAAGATAAACATTTCAAAAGGCATAACTGACTCAGTGCTAAATGTTTTCTGGGAAAAAAATAATAATCATATATATGTATCTATGAGCTCTTAATGACATTTTCTCCAAAGCAGGAATTGAAAGAAGCTGAAAATAGTATAGAAAATGCAATCTCAAATGAAATCTTTCTTCTTTCTAAGTATCTTGAACGGGTATCTGAGAAAAGCTTTCTTAGCAAAGTGGGTGAATTACTGTAGATGATGTTCTCCTAGAGGAACTCTTCTTGTAACCGCCTGCTCCAGGTACAAATTAGAAAGCTGGCCTGGAGAGCAATATGAGGAAAGGGCAGTGATAGGCATCAGCTGAGGAAAGGCCAATATATGGTTGCTGTTTGAGCCTCCTCTAGAGGTTAAAAACTATTTGAAGACATCTTAAATTGGAAAGCAAGACTGTTTGAATTTTCACTAGTAAAGTGGAGAAAAAGAACAAGTTGCGGAAAAAAAACCCCAGAAGACTGCAGTTTTTATAGAGCTGTGCTGCAGTTGGCAATAAAATCCTTTCAAAACAGGTTATTTTGTGTGGAAATGATGTAATCTATCACTTTCCATTTCCAGTGCAATCTCCTAATACCTTCCCTAAATCTGGCTTGGAATAATATCAGACATTTGGATGTTCTTTGACCTGGATAAGAATATCACCAGCTCTTCCCTCTATCCTAGTCCACCACTGTGGTAATGGCTACATACATTCCCACAGAAGTCTGAGCTCAGCAGTTTAAAATTTTCCATCAAAAATTTGGCTGTATTTATTGAAAAATGGAGCAGTGATGTCACCTCCATGGTTTACCCTTTTTTGTAAAGGAAAAGTGGTCCTAGGAAAGAAAAATTAGCATTTATTTGCTGTTAGGTAATGGGAGAAAAATAGAATCAGAAAAAAAAAAAATATCATCTGTAAAACTAACACTTGAATAGCTACTTCAGGTTACATGTCCATTTTGCTCAACCACCCTGAGTCAGAAGGGCTCCCCCTCACTTCCATATCCTCCTCCCAATCTTCCAATTTTTTTCCCTGTCCCCAGGAAGGAGTGTGTTCCAGCTCTGTGAGGAGGACAGCTCTTTCCAACTCCCTTTTGCACTTTGTTTTGTCCCCTGCTGTTTAAAAAACAGTGATTTAAGGGATAATCTGACATGATATCTATGTATAAAGGTACCCTGATTACTGTGAGTACTTCTTAAAAAAATAAAACTCAATATTCCTTGATGGAGCAAAACAGGGAATGGAGAAAGTGGAATAGCAAACACCAAGCTGCAGTTTCTGATGAGACTGATTCAGAAAATACTATTTTCTTAGGGATATGGTGTAGTTGGGAACTGTCAGTGTTAGGTTAATGGTTGGACTGGATGATCTACAAGGTCTTCTCCAACCTTGATGATTCTGTGATTCTAATGCAGGCTTAGAATTATATATCTAACTCAGTATTTTTATATAGAAGTAATGTTTTTACATGTGTTACTGTGTTTCTTCTTGGCTGCAAGGAGTGCCATGGCTGACCCATGGCTGTGCAAGAGAAATAACAAAGATGGTGTTCATGAGAATTCCCTGAGCATACAGAGGGATGGTGCAATGAATGAGTGAGTTTAAATGATAACATCTAGTGACCCCAAAAATCTCTAAGCAGAAAAAAAAAAAAAAAAAAAAAAGAGAGAACAAGGTTTTCTAACAGTAGTGGTAAATTCCGTAGTGGTAAATTCCTTACTAATGTGTGCAGACAGTCTCACGTGCAGTAGTGACTATGGTGTACTGCTTTCTGACAGCTCATGCCAGAGCCATTTTGTAATGTTGAAAGTCTGAGTAGTCAAGAGGAGGGAGAAGGGAGCCAAGCAGACTATTTTAATAATTCATATTAATCTTGTAATACTTTCTATCATGTGCTGTTTGTAAATCACAAAGGAAGAAAGTTTGTCACATTGTCCTGTGTTATAAGATCACTCAGAGAGAAACTCTTAGCTGTAAGCACAGAGGATAGCCCAATGGCTGCTGTTACGTACATATGTAGAAACGTATGTGCATACATATGTAGAAGCAACTACATGTGCCCCCTGGTTTGGGTATACTGGACATACCAACTCAGGGGCTGGATGCCTCAGGAACCTTTATTTTGTGCCTAGTACATGTAACACTGCAGAGCTGCTTAGTTATTTCTGTATTACAGAAAGTGTAGGAAAAAAATCCTGTATGCAAAAAGAACAATGAATTAAAAACCCCATCTATCTCCATATTTTGATTATGCTGAAATAATGACAGAGCAGACACAGAAGAATCATTACAACTCTGCTCACGTGGTGTTCAGGCAAGGGCCCAAATCCTCTATGGACAATGTGCTTCAGGTGTTTAAGTGTGACAAGAGGACATAGTTCTGATATTAATTGCACCTCCAAAGTGACTACTTCTTCCAGCAGCTGCTAAAGAAGACCGTTAAGCCTTATTAGCTAAATCCCAACTCTACTTTGGATGTTAATAAAGGACACTGTATAGCTGTCAGACCGTAGTTCTTCCTCATTGGAATCAATACAGCATAAATTGCCCAAGACTGGGGCTACAGACTGAGGGGAAATTCTTTATAGGTGAAGCATGACATCAGTGCACAACTTTTCATCTTTCATCCCAGTAATATTATTTCAATATTGTATGAACTATAGGTCAGGGAAAGTGTCCCAAAACCCATAAAGAGAAAAAAGTAAGAGCATTTATGTTGAAAATGGAGCTGAGATGGAGTTTGCTGGGGAGAGAAGAACCAGAGGGTAACATGAGAAAATGCATCAGAGAGTATGGAATAGGGAACACATCTCATGAAGGGACAAGGAGGGTTGAAAAAGGTGCAGAAGCAGCAGCAGCAGTTGTATTGTATTGGAGTTAAATATACATGTGTAAAGAAATCAAAGTATGTAACTTTCTTGTTCTTAGAGAGGAAATCTCAAACACCTACTGATAAAAAATCTTAAATGAATGGTCATGTTAGCATGAAGCCTAAATCCAATTACTGTTTCAATTAACAATTTAAACACAAAGTACTGCAGACAAAATTTGCACATAACACAAATGTCAGCATATATTAATGAAGACAGAGCACATGTACAAAGTGATCTCAACTGCTGGATAAGATAATCTTCTTGAAAGACAAAATTGATATGAGTTTTGCCTATTACAGACTTAAGAGTCTAGGGCATATGTTAGAATGGCATTCTGAAATTTATTTAGAGTAGTATCTTGAAAAGCAACCTTTCTAAAATGATTTAGGGTCAAAGTAGGCAAGCAATAGAACATAAGTTTCCACTACAGTGCTGTGGCCAAAGGGCTAATATAATCTGAGAATGTATAAATGTAGGAAAAATTGGTGATGACTTAATTTTTCTCTATAGCAAAGATGAATTCATTAGAAAGGCAGATATAGTGGAAAAAGTTGAGCTCTTAAAAGCAGAGTCACAGGCTTGTTCAAGAGCCATAGAAAATACCCTACTAGGAGAGACTTAAATACTTCAACAGATTTAGTCCATTAAATAGAAAATTGAGAGTCACTTGACTACAGCGCATAAGTATTTATGAGAAGAAAATAGAGGGCCCTTTAACAGTCAAGAAGGTATGATAAAGGTTGAATGCTGAAACTGGACATATTTATATATAAATCATGTACTTTGGGTTTTCATACAGAATGGGTGGTCAACCTCTGAAACAAGAGAAGTTTTAGAAACTTTTGTTGTTTGAATTCCTCATGTTAAAACTGGGTGTTTATCTGAGGGGTATGATTTTGCCATGTGTGTGTTATGGACTAAGTCTAGAACAAAGAAAACAGACATGCCATTTTCACAGATAAACCAAAATACGGTACAATTAGCCAAAGCTGAAAACCTGGGGAAAACGGCACTTCAGTTTCAGTTGTTCTATTTTTAAATCTTAAGGAAGGTAGATTTGACCCAAAGCTATAAAGCTTCTGTCAAGCTGATTTGCATCTTTTGTTTCATGTACTGTTTTACCAACATGTTCTGCCTAGCTCTATTCAGCTCAGAGGTAATACTGTGAGATTTAATGGCTTTGATTTATAGGTCTGATGAGACAATCAAATGATCTCGCCAGAATTTAAAGTCTATAAATCTATCAATTTACTCTTATTAACAAAAGAACTTCACATGCTGATGTTTATCTACTGCAGTTTAATAATGTCTTCTTTTTCTGATGATAATCAATGAATATGTTCTCTCATATATTTCACTTCATTAAAAAAAATACTATCTTTATCTGCTTATATGAACTCTTGAAAAAGCACATCCATACATGCATAAACTATTCAATGAATTTGAAAATAAATGTTTAAATTAGCATCCCAGAGTTTGCTACTGATGGTTCCCTGTCTTCCACGTAAGTGACATGAATTGTGATACTGGGTAGTGTGCACTAGCCTGTCAATGACACTGCATCCTTTGAAGCAAAAATAGTTGACAAAAGCATCATCAAATTTGTGGCACCCTGGCAGCAAATACGGATGATTCTCATGAGAAATTTTCTTAGGAACCTGAAAAGCAACAGGAAGAATTTGAAAGTTGGGGGAGGCAACAATAAGCACTTGACAAAGTTCTCTTTTTATACTTAAATTCTGCTCTTCATGATACCCTTCTGTGAGACAATGCAAGCATCAGACTTCACTGTCTATTACTGGAAGACAGGGCTGCCTAATCTGTATAGGCAGAAGACAGAGCAGAGTCACAGAGTTTCTATGGAGATGGGAATTGGTGAGGAAGTGCATTTTCTCCCGATTGATTCAGTCCTCCTGATCTTATAGGGGGTCATTATAGCCATTTATCTTTCTCTGAAGAAATGATGATGTCTTTGGGGCAATTGCAAAAGCAAGGCTAAGTTTGACCTCAAATGAGCGTATTTGGTATATTTTCACCAGGTCCAGCATTTCAAAGTTTGTTCTTAGAACTGCCAGTATATGCCAAAAATAGATAAGCTAGTAGTCTGGTTTTGACACTCAGTAAGAGGTAATAGAGAATAAGAAGCATTTCTCAAGTAACAGTAATCTCATTACCACTAACCATACTATCAAACAACTGTACACTACTCAGACTCTCCACAGAGCAAGCCAGTTGAACACCACTGGATCTTTGACAAGAATGTGTAGATTCCAAAACTATCTTTACTAACTAGGACACGCAAGCAAGCAAATTAAAGGTGCTTTACATGATCACCTGTACATCTGAGAGATGCCTGGAAAGTCCAAGTTAGAATCTCCACTTTCAGAATACACAGGGTTACTCAAACTCTGTTTATCTCCCCGTCTCCTCTGGCTCTTCCAGGGAATTTTTTTTTAGGAGGTAAAATTTATAACTGGGAAAGGAAATTGTTTGCAGGAAGAGAGAGCTACAAAGCTGGATTTTTCTTTTTAAAACCACTTGTTTGGCTGCTGTTACTTTGCATGGGTTTGCTCCCTTATCTACACATGTATCTTTTGAGAGGCTAAAGGACTGGGGAGAGGAGTTAAAACATACCTTGATGAAGTCATCAAAGAGAAATATATGTCTGGCTTCAATTTAGCTCAGTTCAGGGACATAATGTATGTGGTGGGTGACAGTCATTTTCAAGGGCTTGTAAAGAAATATGTTTCCCAATTTGTATTCTTATGTAAAAGTAAAGTTTTCCCTTTCAAATCTGTAAAGACCAGATGTTTTTACAGGCTTTGTAGCATGCACTGAAGAGGTTGAAGGGAGCCCTTTGCCTTCCTCCCCCCATGCTCTCCCTCGGGAGTGGTGGTGCAACACAGCGGTACATGAGGCTGACCTGTTACCTGCCCTCCCCCCGGAGAGCACCTTCGCTGCCCCGCACACCCACAGCCTCCTTTATTAGCACTCCTGGCTTTGTGAGCATGTTTTGATACAGAGTTGAATCTAAACTTGATTTATTTAATAAAATAGGCTTTCTAGAAGAAAATGTGCAGGTCCCAGGGGAAAGGAGGGAGGCAAGGGGAGGAAGCCCACAGAATTGCAAACTCTGGTCCACCAATCTGAAAACTCTCACAGGAACTGAGGAAAGACAAAGGGCCATCACATTAAAAAGTTCCTCGAAAAACAGTAGGAATTCTGCTAAAGCCATGTAATCTTTGAGTACAGGAATATGTTTGTGTGTGTGTGTGTATCTGTATATCTCACAATGACAAATTACCCTGATCATAGTAGTTTCTTCTGAGCTGATTCTTGACTTGCAGATCCTCTTCAGTTTTACCTTTTTGCAGTTTCTGTTTCATTTCCAATATAAGCAGGGTTGTAAAATTAGTGCTTAGATAATACAAAATAATTGGCATATATTTCAAGGAATATAATTTCATAAGTTGTTTCAGAGTTCAGAAAAAAATAAAATTATGGGGCATTCAGCTCACACCAATTGTAACTAATACTTCATTTCTATTTTCAGTAAAACAAATCCTTTTGTTATTGTAGAGAAACTTCTATGTACTGAGGCATTTTCAAAACCAGAAAAGAAACAAAGAATATGACTAGTGATTTTACTATTAGTTCACAAGTTCGGAAGCTGTTATTTGCAGCGTAACATTCTGTGTGTTTTGTAACGTACATAATAAATCACTTATTTGATTATTAAAAGACTTTTCTTTTTGGATCTACTTACCTCAGATTTTTTGAATGTCTCGAAAAGACCTTGAAGCTTTTCTAAATTTGATTGCTAACTTTCTCTCCTTTTTAGTAAATCAGAGATATTTCAACGATGGTAGATATATAGCGATTTTTTTGCCAGATCCATTCTTTCTTCCTCCCCTTTTCCCACAATCCAGTTCCTCAGTTTGCTTGCCAGGACAATTCAGGAGACACGTTTTCCTTTTGCGATGTGTATCACTTCAACATTTTGTGGTTATACACATTTTACAAACTAAAAAATGCCAAGTGAAAATACTGAGCCATCACTGGAAGTTTTTTCTTGTGAAACAGGGATAGCAGGCCTGAACTTGCTAGAAGTTATACAAAAACCAGCAGGTCAGCAGGAGAAAAAAAGTATGCAGAAAAATGTGGCCCCTAGTAGATAGAGACTTTAACATTTTATTCTTTTCCAACACAGATATTGACAAGTAATATCACAACATGAACAGTGCAAGGGGTTTCCTTTAAAAAACCCAAGGTGTTAGTGAGGTCTTCAAATGTTGCTTTTGCAACCCACACATGTCACATTTGTGACAGCTCTTGTTTGCTACAATGCACCCAGGAGAAGGCTGAGGGAAGAGCATGGTCCATTTTCAGACCTGCTTTCTGCTCCTCTGGGGGAGTTGCAGCGGTGGGACTGCATGACCCCCAGTCCAGGGCAGAAAATAGGAAGAAAGGCAGAAGAAAGGAAAGAGAAGCCCAGAACCAGGCAGAAGATGGGTGTTGTAGATGATAGAGCTGTATGATAGTGCCTGGTAATCTTGATATCAGACGATACCATACCCATTTAGAATCACCTTACTTATTATAACAGGTTTCAGTATACAGATGCCTACGCATCACTGCCTTCTTGTTTTCACATGAAATATTGAAAAAAAAAAAACCAAAAAAAGAAGACTAGTGTTGGATCTTGACACAGCAGCCAAAACACATGTCACTAATACAAACTTTTATAATCAGATTGAAGGAGCTGGAGGCCATAATAATAATTACCGCCAATAATTTCTTCATGATGTGACACTAGATAAGCCAAAGCAATAATAATTCTTTTAAACTACATGCAGGAACCATCAATGGGAAAAAATTCAACCAGTCCATACTCCAGTCTGATTAAAGATGTATGACATGTGAAAACATATTGTAAATAAGCCAAACTCTGCTATGCATGACTGAGTGCAGTAAATTTGACACGTCTTAACTCTACGTGTAAATATTTCTAATGAGAACTAAATGTCATCAAGGTCTGCATTTCTGCTAAGGTGTCAGGTTCAGAAGGCAGAATAGCTCATCCTTTTGTGATGAGCAAACTCTTCAGGCAGCTACTGTCATTTGCGTCTTCCTCATCCCCACAAGACTAGAGTTTGTAAGAACCAGCAAACACCAGTAAAAAGAGTAAATCAAAGAAGGCACTAGAGCTTTGGATGTGGCAGAGGCTAGTTCCTGAGGCTCAGTTAGATACTTCTGCTACCTATTGAGAAAGAAGAGCGTCTTCTGGGTCCTCTTCCATCAAGGTATCAGTGGAAACCTGGAGAGGAGAAACCAAAAAGCTACAGCCAGACATGGAAAGAGGCAGAAGCATCCCAAGTAAGGGATATCCACAGTACAGCAACTTTTCACAGTTATGCCCAGGCTTTCCAGTTCCCTTCTGATGGTCTCTTTCATCCCTCTCTTCTTCCTCAGCCAGATCTTTTAACAGCTTCCCCATCCACACCCCTTTTCTTATTTGTCCCTGCTTTTTTGTGCCCTCACCCTCCCTCACCCTTCTGTTTGTGTATTCTCCTTACAATCTTTCACTCCTTCTTCACTGACTCTCCAAAAATGACTAATAAGTTTTGCTGGCATCTTTCTGTCCCCTTCACTTTTCCATTAAACCTCTTCTCTGACAGCTCACTTGTTTGTGAAGGTAGCAAGCTCTTCAGGAGAAAACCACCAGATCTTCTGAGACCATGTTGCCATGAAAACAAACACCAGGTCTGTGAGCATAAAGGTTTGACCCAGAAGAGGTCACACAACTGCGCTTTGGGAGCACCTGATCTGGGGTTTATGCTGACTCCGTGCCAGTGCTGAGAAAACAGGCTGCAATTGGTTTGGTATAACATTGGATGTCTGGGGGGAAGATGATACTGAAGCTGGCACAAAGCCAACCAGTATAAAGTTAAATTACCAACATTTAAAAATACAGTTCAACTTGCAGAATTATTTCATACAGAATCAGCGTTTTGGTTCATGTGGCTTTGGTGCTTTTGATCCAGTAGTGGGAGCCCTGAAGCAGGATTTATTGTGTTCTTGAATGACAGCCCAAAACTGCAGAGCACCTAGCAAGATGAAGCTTACCTTAGCTTGTTCCTTAGGCGCTTTTGGAAAAAGCACTATTTTATTATTAATAGTAATAGTAGTAATAATACTAATAATTGCTCTGTGTATTAAGCTAACAGCCATTCAGGTGGTGCCTGAAAATAACCTGGAAACCTAATCATCTTGAACCACTTTCTCTGTTTCCTGGAGGGGAAGACTTCTACCTCCAGCATGGTGCTAGAGAAGGTGGAGAAGTTTCTGTGCCTGAGCTGCTTTTTATCTACCAAGCATTCTCAAAGAGAGCAGGGCCACTCTCAACATGCAAATCATGCAGGCCACATATTTGTCCCAACATGCCTGGAAATTGTCAGGAAAATGAAGAAGATTTCTCCCTTTCTGGAGCTGCTTTACCACCCAGCAGTCTGTTGATCAAAATTTCACCATCATTTCTCTGAAATGAATACTGAAAGCCTATAAAATGCTCCAAACATTGTGTAATAGGAATAAGGTTGAACTGAGAGACCTGCAAGATTAGCCAGACTGACACTGTGCTTGGAAATCAAGCTTCTGACTAGGTGACAGAGCATCCCATGGTTCCAGTCTGTTGGAATTCGATATTTGTTGTCTGAACACACAGCTGACTATGTAGCTTACTGTTTGCAGCACATCCCCTTCCCTCTAGACACCCATACCTCTGCCCAGGGTCACCCAACAGAGCTGTACCCACATGTGCCCTGCAAGGTCCACAATGTACCCATGACATGCCAGGCGTATGGCCTTTGCAATCTACAGCTGGTCCATGATAAGCAACGGTATTAGCTAAGAGACCTTGACAGAGGGCCAAAATCTTTTTCTATTCAGACAATATTTCTACATGGGGGAAAAAAGAAATTAAAAAGAAAAATTTGTACGTGGGGTAGTCCTAATTCTACAAGTCTAATCTGCTGCTGTGTCAAAGATATCACATAATGTTGAAGGCAAATGGGCTTAACTGTGCTCAGCACATAAAAATAAGGCCTTTCCTATGACTCAGAAGTGAGTTGCTTAACCACAGACCCCAGAATCCGTGACAGTTCAAGCACAGTCAGTTTTTATATGTCTGAGTTCTTAGACGACAGGGACTTGGCTGGGATGCACTGTGGATAAAATTAATTGTAGTCCCCCACCATCTTAACTTTGCTGAGGGGTAATCTCCTCCTCAAAGGGTGAAACAGACAACTTGAGAGAATGAGCTGTGGCATAGCTTGGAGCCACAAGAAATTCTTACTAACCATGGAGCTTTTTCTAGCAGATACCTGCATCTGGACTGTGGTGTGGAGTACAATGGGATTTAATAAGTGCCATTAAAACTGGCAGACAGCCCTGCTTCTAGAGAGGGGCCATATATTTAAGAACTATGCAAAATATTATGCAGTATGCATGTGACCAAATTCTTTGTAGAGGAAAATCCCTAGGACTGTGTTAAATTAAATAGGATTATGGCTTTCACTAATCTGTATCCAGTGTGACCATACAAGGGTATTAGTTTGATAATATTTAAGGACTTAGCTTTACAGCAGCAGCGATCAGCTGTCTGAGCTCAGTGACTGTGTTGTCAGTGAAAATGTTAACTATTAAAAAGATTGCTATTTACATTGCCCGAATTAAACATGTGACACTCACCAGCTGGCAAATTAAGCACAAGAAAGTTATGCATAGGTCAAGGCATTTTTTCCGTTTGGAATAAGTTGAAGGAGCAAATTGTGGGATGTGATTTCTGCAAGCAGCTCTGCTGAGCCCTGATCTCCTGAAGCCACGGGTAATGCTGTCCTCAGCTCCAGTGAGAGTGGAGACAAACCAGTGTGATGCTAGAAAAAACCTCACCCTTGTGCCTGAAGCCTTTCCCGAATGGCACAAATGGACTGTTAGAAAATTTAGCAGTATAGCATGGTACCTAAGCTGGGAGAATTCCTTGTCAGCCTGGCATTTGTTTACCAGGAGTTACTCAGGTAGTGGTATTATGATGCTACAGCTGCCATTGAAGATGTATCTCTCTGGCATACGCAGGCTAACACTGACATTTTAATGCTTCTCAGAAAAAGCAAATAGGTAACTGTCTTCTAGCCTTTTTCTGCACAGACACACACACACATCTCAGAGGAATTTTCCCACTGATTTCAGTGAAACAAATATTTTCATTACTTGTATTGAAGGTAGTCTTATTTCAGTAAAAGGATGACATAATCAGACTATGTTTCTGTTAATTTTTTACCATACCTTATTGTGTTAAATCTATAAAAAGCATAATAATTGCATCCTACACTATCTTGTATGCATAGAATTTTTACCAAAAATAAAATAAAACTGATAATCAGCTTGCTTGGAGAGGACTCTTACTCCAAGAATGAATTACATGAAAATGAAATCTTTTTCATTATCATTCTGTTCTTAAGGTATTGAAACCTGTATACTTTTAATTGGAGGAAAAAACGTTTTGTAGTACTTCAATTACATATTCTACAGTCAGCACAGATAAAATTAAACAATAGGTTTAGCATCTTCTCACATCTCTAACACTGGAAGAAGACTCTACCTGATGGCCACATTTTTTGCAGAGATAAATCTTATTGAGGATAACTGTGTTGTGTAAGTGTGGCAGATTGTAATGATCTGAAAATAAAGTATGATTATAGTGGTGGCTGCAGAATGATCACTCATAAGAATACAGAGCACGAGATGTAGTGGGTTGATTCTTAGCTCCCAGACAAGGCTTGCAGGACTGCCAGGACAAAATATCCTTTGTGTTTAAATGGAACAGCCGTGTACCAGAGGTCAGCCAGGGACACAGGCGTAGGAGCAGCACACTGCACCCTTCCAGTCCCTGAGACTGGGTCTGTTCTTTGCATACTCCCATCAAGGCAGACCTAATCTGTCCCGTCATACAAAAATCCCCATACAGGAGCAGCTGGCTATGTCATATTAACAGGAAAGACACAATGCCCAAAGCAGCCTTACTCACTTTGGTACTGCAGGTGATTTCTTCAAGATGAAGATTCCCTGCAAATTGAGGGTGATTTTTTATCACCTCACTCTATCACCTCACTTCTAAGTGCACATACACCTAGAAGATCTTTCGTGTGTAGATATAGCTATGATCCATCTAGTTGCTCTCCACATGCTTCGTAAGTTTACAGAGGACTTTCCATGATTAAAACCCAATTTCTTCATTTTGTTATTTAACCCACTTTTATTATCATCTTATTTCCTTGACTGAGGTCATTGGTTTGCTGTGTGATTGAGTGATCCAGACTAAATAGCTAGGAAATTTCTTAGGATACCCCAGCTGATTCTTTTCCTGGCTCAGTCAAACAGTCAGCATTTTAAACAAAAGGGGTTAAAGAAATACAAACGTGAGTTGGAATCTTACCAAATTTCCTTAGACAGTTTCTTCCAGAATCATCAGGAACACTGTTTATACTTCCTTAAGCCTGCAGTATGCTTTCCAGATGGATGTTTTGGGATCCCAGCTTTGTAAGCAAAATCATCCAACTGAAACAATGTGTGCCTGGACAGGTTCATCATTGTACCCTGGAGCCACCTGAACTTATGGCAGTTCCCAAGGATTCATACAGCTATGCTGATGCTAGGGCTCTTCTGCAGAAGATGCACAACCTGTGTCTCCTCTTGTCATTTTTTTATAGTAAAACTCAAGGAAAATTCTATCCTAGACAGCACAATTGTAAGCTAGAAATACTTTCTTACCACATCTACAACAATATCAAATAGTTAAATACTCAACTATATTTAATTTAAAATAAGAATCAACAAGATATTTGGAAACCCATTAAAGTTCACATCACTATATTTTTAAACATGAAGAGATGTTTTCCCGAGGTCTCATCCTGACTTGCACCACAAAAGCATATGTCTTCTAAGTGAATTAGTACACTATTGCAATGTCATGACAGTAATAGTGACATTAGTGAGGGCTGTTTCCAGAGCTGTGTGCTGTAGGTGTGGGAAAGGGCTGTGGGCAGGAGTGTCTCTCCTGGTGAGGAGGGATTCCTAGATACTGTAAAATCTGAATTACTACAGTGGTGCCAAGGGTGACAGAGGGTCTTAGGGCAAAAAAATACCACTGAGACATAAAAGATCTTCTCAAGTGTCAATATTTGTTGAATCCACTGAATTCAGAGAAGAGAATTTGGATAATTCCAATCAGTGTTGAGCACTGATGTATATTCTCTAGCAATTACTTTATCTGGGGAAAGACAGCTTCCATTTTACTAAGACAAGTAAAAAATCCTCTGCCTCATGCCTGAGAACCTAAACAGAAATAGAACAGCTTATTTATATATATAAAAAAATGTTTCTATCAACTCATTTGCAGTGCTGTCACTTACCTGAACAGGAATAGGGCAGAGGTTATAACTGTATGCCTCTTTGTAATTGTTTTTATACATCAAGCATGTTGCCAAGGAGCCCCCATGTGTTTTGGCTGATTTTTTATATCTTTAAGAGTTTTTTTGAAATAGCAGGAGAACAAAATAAATAAAAAAGAGCTTTAAATGTATCTGTGATCTCCCATCCAATGTGTCAAAGCAAATCTTAAAGACATGGTGGTAGATCATAACTAATTTTGAACATGTTAAAAACAGCATACAGTGGTATGCACAAATGTAAGAACAGTCCCTGCATTGCTTTCAGCCTGGGACAGCTTGAATTCTACCACCAGTTATTGGGCAGAGTCTGGGAGCTGGCACAGAGCAGAGACAGGCAGTTTGCAGGCGGTCACTGCTCAGAAAATAATGTAATTGGGTAGATGTGGGATGCTCCATGCCAGCCTCTTCAGTGCCAGAGAGCATTTGCTGGTGCTTTTAAATTTACTAGCATAACTTTAAGCCATATGTTTTGTTTTCTTTTTGTTAGAATAGGATGTATAAAGTTAAAACCAAAAGTAACTATACGTGCCAATATATCAACTTTTACTGAGTTTTAAGGTGCAAGGGAAAAATAGGCTGGTAATCATATTGTTATAGATGCAGTTTAAAGGCTAAATTCATCCTTGTTCTAAATTCACTGACCTTTATTTGTATGTCAGATCAATAATAATAAAATATTGGCAAAAAAATATAAAATAAGTTTCTTACAACCTTTGAGCAATGCTTTGTCATCCAAAAAGTTACGTTGAAATTAGAAGAGCTTTAAGAATGAGTCTTCTTAAGATGGATAGGTATGTCAAGATCCAGCTCCCACAGTATAATATAGTTGTTTACTTCATCTGTAAAAATGCTACCATAAACTTTCCTGGTGAAAATTAATTCCCGAGACATTAAAAAAATCAATTACCAAGCATAGAGCTTTCTTTCTAATGATGTTACATACTGAAAATTCAATCTGGATCATGGAATTATGGTGAGAGCTTCTTCTAGATTTATGTGTCTACCATTTAAAGGTTTTGCAGGTAACAATCTGCTCAGTCCCACTGAAAACAGTGGTACAGAACATTATCTATCTCTGTAAGCACCATGTGGTTGTGCAAAAGAAAATTGAGACCATTTTTCAATCATTATATTCCATCCCCACTGGTACATCTATCATTCACGTTAGCAGCTGTAACTCCACAGAGATGTAAACACCTCTCTGCCAGAAAGGTGTTTAAAAATTGTCATTCTTCTGACTTTAACGACATTTTTCTGTATAAGATTCTTATCATAACTATGAATTCCCAGCTATCTGAAGATAGTTTTACACTCAAGTTGAATGTCATGTGTTACTTAAAGAATTTGCTAAATATTCAAACAACCGAAACTGACTAGCAGTGACTTACAGGCACAATATTTATCATCCAAAATTACACAAAGAAACCACAGAATGAAACGTTATTGAGATCTTATTCTTTCACAAAGTGACTTTGGCTTTTTGGAGGTGCATATAGAAAGTGATTCTTCATAGGAATTCCATCAGAGCATAAACTGAAATGATTTCAAAGGTGGCATCAACTGTAAGTCGTTGTAAGTAATTTTTACTTACACCATGAAGCATGGTTTCACTGAGTTACCTCCACTGGTAGGATCTCTAAACCACAGCGTTCTGGCTTTTCCCCCAGTGAAACTAAACAAAGTACCCCCCTTTCCAGTGTGAACCTGATTCAAGCAGTCGTCTGGACTTAAGGACACATTATCAAATCGACACACCAGGAAAATGTGAAAAATTATCAGAGATCACAGCAAATAGTGGTATTTTTTAAACATTAAATTATTCTTGGACAATGTTTATAAACAATATATTGTTTATCCAAATCCTTCAGCAGTGACCTAACCTTTACAGAACAGAGATATAAATACTAACTTGTCTCTGTGCCACAAAGTACATCTTTTACCTCTTGATTTTACTGAAGTGAACCCCTTGGCTCTTCTATGCTCTCAAAAGACTACAGATTTAGAAGGATATGAAATAATAATGAGTGATTAAACACAGAAGTAAAAGCCGGAAGTTTTAGATAAACAACTGAGGAATTTTAAAATTTGGAGGGGGCAGGGGGGGATAGGTTAAGCTAAAACCAAAATCGCTGTCTGAAACCCAGGCCAATTATTAGAAACACAAAGTAATCTTACTAAGTCTCTATACTGCAAGACTGTAATAGTTCTGCTAAAAGTCAACTTAAAATTACTGTAGAGGAGTCTTAGTTGAGACTGAGAGGAAGAATAATGTATGACCATTACATTATCAAATTCTATTAGAATAGTTAATTGCCCACATTTACAGTGATTTCATAATCTCCCATTATGGCAGCCGCAGGGAGGAGAACAAGGAGGGTGACATCTGAATTCTTGGCACTGAAATCACAGAATCTATGTTAAAGGCTTATTAAGACTATTTAATCCCTCTCCCTGCTGTTTCTGGGTTGTCCCCCATTGTACACTTCCTAGTGTTTTGTCTAACCTAGTTTTAAATATCCCAAGCAATAGGAATGTCTTCAGTTCCCTTAGGAGATTACTTCAAGGCTAATGGATTTCACTGGCAAAGATGCTTTCTGATATACTGCCTACATTTGCCCTTACTTTATTCCTTTTGATTAAGAAAGTTTCTTGCCTTCTCTTTTTCATGTGAAAGATATGAGATACCCAATGAATATTAAAAATTCCACCCCCTGCACCACCGTTACAGTTTTAGGCAGTTTTCAAGTGAGGGACCTAGAGGATTTCCATCCAGATAAAGCCAGTAGCAAGCCGCCAGCAGTATTAACCATGAGTGTAGTCATACTTTCTTCTCTGGCTGCTGCTGTGCCACTAGAAGTGGTTTCCATATGCAGCCCTCAGCCAGCTACTTGTCACCACCCTCTTCCTAGAGGTTATGCACACCCTCCCACTCCTGATTTTCTGGCTGAGCTATTGCTAAAATTGCTGCTTAAAATGAGCCAACTTAGTTAAGCCTGTTTAAACAGTGAATTATTGCTTACCCATCTCCTTCTGGCTGACATGGGCTAGACAACCCTCCCAGCCACATCTCATCTAGCTGACAGGAGAGAGAGTAACCCCGAGCAAGTTGGTGGTAATCTTTGATGGAGCAGAAGGGGAAATGAGAATGCAAACATTCACATTTGCTTCCCTAATCCTGATGTTCTGTGGAAACTGGGAATGACCAGTGATAAGGCACACCTACAGACTACAAGGCAACAGGCTGAACTTTTTCCAGACTGAAGGTGCCTGATTAAGTCAGGCCTACCTGAGCTTTGCACAAATGTCACCGTGGTTGTATTGCAAAAACAATTTGCTACCTCACTTACTTTGATAACATTATTTAAAGCAAAAATTCTTCCTTTTGAAAAAAAATCCCATTTTTGGTTTGTTGCAGATGGTGACCATAACTCTGAGAAGGAGGACTCACACAGTTAGATTGTGTGGTCCCAAGAACCATGGTTGTTCATGCCATCCTTACAGCCTAACCCGACTGAGGGTGGGATTCCAGCCCAACAGAAGATACAGTCTGTCACTTGATGTGTTATGCTTCTGTAGAGCAGTCAAACTGTACTTGGTTATTTACATCTTTTATAAATACTCTAGATGCTATCAGCAAAGCTACTAGACACCTTAGTCATAAAAATCACTAAGAATTAAGAAGCAGTGCATTTCTAACCAAGGTAACACACCATCACTCTCACTGAAATCAGAATTTCTGTCTGTAAAGTATAATCATTATCAGAAAGTTAATGATTTAGGACTCTTAAATGCCTTACAAATGGCTGAGGATGGGGTGATAAATGTATTTTTTTGTAGGCCTGTTCTAAATTATAATGTTTTGCCAACAAAGCTATGTCAGTTCCCAGTGTGAAAAATTCACGTCCCCAGCAGATATTGCTGTTTGCAGAACTCCTGGTGTGGACGCAGCTTTGCCAGAAGGGGAGAGCTTATATTGTCTCAGCTTACATCACTTAGGGAGGTGGTGTAACTATGCCAGAAAAACTCCTGTCAGTTTGAACAGCATGTACTGTGGGGTGCTCTGCCAGCTACAGTGATGGTGGGGCTGTGGGGTAGACAAGACCGCGATCACTGTGGCTCCATACATTCATTTTTAATTAGCATATTAATCAATGTGCCACATTTGAGAAATGCATCTCATGAAAGACTGCTGCATTTATTGTCATCCTTAGTCTGCATGTCTGCTAATATATCAGAACAGCTACTTTGATGCCTGTCTTGAAATGAAAAGCCATGTGCTACTCAAATGTGTATTCTTGGAAACCAGACAGATAAATTATGACCTCCCTAGGTGTGTTGGCACCTTTGGTGCAGTTATACAATTTTATGTTTTCTTGTTTCCCTGGTTGTCATCTACTAGACTCCAGATTTGTATTTTGGAATATAACTCATCCAATCTCTTCTGACTCTGTCAAAGATATTTTTGGATTTATTGTAATCTAAGTTTAACTGACAAATCTTTGATAAAAAAAGAAAAAAAAAATTGTCTGAAGTAACCTTAATTTGTCCTTGATGCCCTTTCCTCCAAAATACCACATCAACTGCTTTCACGTGACTCTGAATGCTACTCATGCCTGAAATGTATATAGATAGATACTGATTTCAGCAGTTGTTTCCAGTATCAGCTGGTTCCTTCCTCTGGCTAGAGCAATGTCTGGCAGTTCTTTCCGGTACTGTGTGACCTCCGTGTTTATGTCTAATATCCTGTCTCCATTTACCACAGAGCTGTAATATCATGTACACTTGCAATGTTTATGAACCATATATATTGTGCTCTAAAAAAAAAATTAAAAAAAAAAAAAAAATTCTTATGCGTTTTTTTTTTTTTTTCTAAAAGGAGTGGATACATATTTTATTTGAATTGTCCTAAAAGTTGAAAAGTAAAATTCAGTAAACACTGTGAGATATTTACCATGCCATACAAGCAATGGAAGTATTGCTTAAGGAAGCAATAGAAAGGAAAACCTTCAAAGTACTACCATGGGAGTGTTCACCCTAAGCTTATTTGCACTAGCTCTATCTTCTGTAATTAGTTGTTTTGTCTCTACCTTCCATAACTGTGACAGTTGCAATAATTTAACCTGAAGAGAAATACATCTCTGTGTAGAAAATGGCAGCAGTACCTGGCCTTCAGGAGAACAGGAATAACATCTATCACTGCTATTATTACTGGATCTCAAAGTCCAACACAAATCTGGACACCACCTGAAGAGTAGGAAAGGTAATACCTACGACAAGAACTAGAGCTGGCACTTGGCAAATTCCTGACAGTTCATTTCTCTTTAGAAAACATCATACCAGTGGTTCTGAGACAGCAGCTTTTCCATTCCCTATGTTTATCTCTTTCTAGCTTCACTGTCATCTGTGTGACACCGCTGGCTGTGCTTGCTGAAAAAAATACAAAGGAGGACACCATCAACCCCAAAGCACCAATGAATTCCATGTGCACCAACAGGTGTGGAATTAGAACAATATTAGAGCAGAATTTATTTGGAGTAAGGAAAATGTGAAGACAAATGGCCTTCACATTCTGACATGTCTGTCTCTGGCAAGCAAGCAAGCAAAGTAATACTGCATTAGATACATATGGCATTAGCACTAGCTATTGGCGTGTATAAAGATGTTCCACTAGCAGTGGATGCATTCTGATCAGAAAATACTATTATATTTGTGATCAACTATCCAGGAAAGTTAGATGAGACTTTTTCAGTCTGTAAACCACTCAGGGATCTACTGAATAGCACCCTCATACTAGTATGCTTAGATGCATTTAAATAGTAGCTAGTTTCAAAACAAATTGAACAAATATTATGCTCAACTTAATGAAGGCAGCAATTCTAGGTTAGAATTAATGCTTTCCACGCTGAAAGCAAACTGGAATGAAACTTCCAGTTTTACATCAGTATAAGGAGCCTGTAATTTGTTTGAACTGTGGAAAGAAACAAGATCAGTCTCCTGCTATTCTTTTACAGCCATTTAATTTCCTGAGTGTACGGCTTGCTTTAAAAGTTTGCTAATAACTTAATTAACTAACAAGCTTAGACTCTGAGGTGCTTACTCCTGCCAGTCTCTGCTTTACACAGATATGGCTGTATTAAATTGGCTTTGTCACAGAATTGTGCCTTATTCCGCTTCTCCCCGTGGTGTGACACAATCTTAGTTTATGGGCGAATTTGGAAAGGTCATTTAAAACTTGGTGATGAGATGTCCCTCTATAAGCATGCCTTAATTATTATGAGCCAAAATGCAAAAAGATATGAAAATAATTTAAGGACGAAGAAGTCTTTTAACCTACCTCAAGGCTTCTAATATAGAAAATAAAGCATAATAAAGCATAAAAAGTATCAAATACTAAAACTCTTTCACACAGAGAAGAGGTGACTGTGCAGGCAGGCCATCATCTTACCGAGCTATTCTCACTGATTAGGACTGCTACATTTCAGAGTACAAGGATATTTGGAAAGAATATCTGGGATCAGCCAATTTGTTAACCTCTCTGCTAATACTGTCAATTGTGGTGGTGTTTGTAATGTGGGCACCTGTTCAAAAAACAGCAGAACAGAGACAACTCCCTTTGCACAAAATTTTCCATTTTGTAAACCACATCTTAAAGGAGACCACATCCCTCCCATACAGACTGCGGGACACCTCCCTTCCCAACAAACAGTAACCAGCTAATATTTCTGTAATATCTATAATAACTGAGTTTATGAACTCAGCCGAGAAGTAACAAAAAACCCAAACCAAACCAAAACAAAACAAACAACAAAAAAAACCCACCAAAAAACAAACCATAAACAGACAGGAATGGCAATTTTCAATTTCTTTTAATTCTATTTACTATCTAGAAATGAGACAATTACAGCTCTCTCCAGCTGACTGGTGTCCTCTGGCTGACAGCTGTCAGACTGGGAGATAGTGCACCAACAATAATAACCATTGTTCACAGAGGAAAAGGATACTGAGTCACAAAAGTCAGGACAGATGTCACTTGAGTGATGACACCAAACTGCAGTGCCTGTGTTAGGGCACAGATTCCCCATATAACCATCAGAGAGAGAGAAAACCACCTTCAGAACCTGACCTGTAGGGAAAGGGTCACACTTGGATTTGCCTGTTGTTTCCACTATCTGTTGAAGAACTTGGGCACCTCACTTTTACTCCTCTCTCTGACACAAGTCAGGTGCCTAAAATCTGGCCAGCTTTACATATCAGCCAGTACTGCAATCTATGTGTCAGAGGGAAAATGCAATGAACCATAAAAGGTGCCTTGCAAAAGCTGAAGATGCTCTGGGGAACTGTCCCAAGGTGAACTTGTGGAGAGGGCAGCTACAGGGATTCCTGCTCCAACACGCAAACAACACGTGATTTGCTGTATCTGTCGCAGTTCTAAGTTTAAAATGTTTACTGCGCTCCTAATGTTTTATCCACTCTGAAAAGAAAATATTTTCCAACAGAGTGTTGAGCTGTGGCTAACTTCATAAAATATCTGTTGGTGACTTACTGAGGAAAGAATAAATAAACAAACAAAACAAGAAAGAAAAAGGAGAAACATTTCATTTTCTCCACAATGAAGATGAATTCCTCCAATTCTTTAAAATTCCCTCAGTGCTCCCTCTCCTTCCTATCTGGTCTCTTGTCCCCACAATAAGCATTATTTTAAGCTCATTTTCAGTTTGACAATTAGTAGCAACAAGCTAACATTGGGGGTTTTTTATGTTTGTGTGCTTTGCCTGGGAATTTCCTTAAGAAACATACAACAACTGCATGCTGGAACAGGCTCAATTCAGCACACAAACCACACAATATCCCCAGCAGGGACCCACGCTGCCACATGTCACAGGCTTTCTTCAAACCCACAGGGGAGGCTGAGGAAGGAGCTGGCAAACTCACCTCCCCCTCCCTGCAGCCTGGCCTCATGGGGAAGACCAAAACAAGGAGAAAGCTTCTCCCAGAGAAGCACAGCTGGGCTGGAGAGAGCTCTGGGCATCCCTGGAGGTTCAGGGAAAGCCTCCACAGGGCTGTGCTCTCCCTTGGCTTCCACCCTGCCCATAGCAGTGTTCCTCATACCTGCCCTGTCCACCACCTGCACACCCACAGTGCTGGGCACTCATGCTGTTAACACTGTTTGTTCTTTTATTTCTAAGGCACTATGGTGGGTCTTGCTAAAATTTTGCAGAAATACAATAGCTTGTCCCAAACTACATCATTTCAGATGAGTTTGCTTAGTCTAAGCAAAATTTTGAGTGATTAAAACAGGTTTACTTTATAAAGCTGTTTTGTCCTGATCACCTTCATATCACCTTTGGGAAAATTCTTTGGTAAAGTATAAGGCCAGCCACTGCTTAATGAATCTCTTCAAAAACATCACAGGTGTTGGTATAGTTTAGTTTAGCTTTATAGAAAATATGAAGAAATTCTCCAGCTTCAGAAGAGAGAACTCTTCATTTTAAGGGAGGAGTGCCTGGAGAGCTGCCAGTCAGAGAGGGACCTTGGGGTATGGATTGACAGCCAGCTAAATACCAGCCAGCAGTGTGCCCAGGTGGCCAAGAAGGCCAATGGCATCCTGGCTTGTATCAGGATTAGTGTGGCCAGCAGGGACAGGGAAGGGATCTTACCCCTGTAATCGGCACTGGTGAGGCCGCACCTCGATTCCTGTGTTCAGTTTTGGGCCCCTCACTACAAAAAGGACATTGAATGACTCGAGCGTGTCCAGAGAAGGGCAACAAAGCTGGTGCAGGGTCTGGAGCACAGGTCGTACGAGGAGCGGCTGAAGGAACTGGGGGTGTTTAGTCTGGAGAAGAGGAGGCTGAGGGGAGACCTCATCGCCCTCTACAGCTCCCTGAAAGGAGGCTGCAGAGAGCTGGGGTTGAGCCTCTTTAACCAAGTAACAAGTGATAGGACAAGAGGGAATGGCCTCAAGTTGCTCCAGGGAAGGTTTAGACTGGACATTAGGAAGCATTTCGTTACAGAACGGGCTGTTAGGTGTTGGAATGGGCTGCCCAGGGAGATGGTGGATTCCCCATCCCTGAAGGCATTTAAGAGTTGGGTCGACACAGCACTGAGGGATATGGTGTAGTTGGGAGCTGTCAATGTTAGGTTAATGGTTGGACTGTATGATCTTCAAGGTATTTTCCAAGATTCTGTGATTTTGTGAATCTTCACCAAGTAGACTTCATGTACATTACTTCTGAGAAGTTATACCAATGTTGAGGATAGATATTCTACTAAGAAATTCAGTGTACAGCTGCACTATGGAATCCAGAAACGTTTAGCAAAGATGTGTTTACATTTGATTTCCTTTTATTAATAGCTTATACAGCTTTTCCAATTGCAAATCTCCACCAGTCTTGACATTTTATTTCAGCCATTGGAAGATAATAATCATTTAAAGAACCACAGCTGCTCTGCAGGCCGTCTCAACTCATTTCTAATTAATATCCTTCTATATACAGACAAATAAAATCTTTTTTCTTTGTCATAGTGTTTATGGCAGTGATGTGCCAGACTGCGAGTAAATTTGAAATCTGAGGAGTTTGTTTTTAGTGTCTCCAGTCGAGATCAAAGTTACAATAGTCACTCTCTCACTGAAAACTTTTGTCTGTATCAGGCTTATTGGTAGAGTTGTTGCTATAAGTACTGAGCAATATCTTTTTTGTGAAGGTTGGACTTTTATAGCAGTAAAATAATTAATGCTGTCCAAAATTAAGACAGAAAAAAATCCCCATATTGGGAAGCAATATCCTTTAGCAAATACTGGTTGTAAAACAAATAAATACTCTCTTGCCCCAGCTCCCACAGACATAGTTTTCCTCTGATAACTTGGGAGGGAGGCTGAGATGCAGCCATTTCCTGGCTAAAAGGACTTTGGAGGGAACATTGTCCCTCAGTAAGATAAACCTTTCTGAAGAACTTTTATTCACACACAGTCATTGCACAATATTTATGCATGACATTGCCTTGACTATCAGTGTCACACAGCTAGGTGCTTGATTTTCTACCTATATCACTGATGTACTTCAGTGGATCCCTTAATTTTGGGCACACCATACAGAAAAAGGCTAGAGATGTTTAGAATATATCCAGTATGAGCCATCATCCCCATTAGGAAAGTGTGATCACAGCAATGCTTTGTAAAAAGTTCAGCATGGATAAAAAGGCACCCATTTGAAAGGATTCAAGCCACCCTTAGACATTCCAATCTTTCCCACTTCATGAAAATAGTCCTAAAATTTTCTCACTTTCTAAAACTAAAGGACAAACATCTTTTGAAAGCCTTTCAGACATATTTATATGATTTTGCCAGTAAACATAATATAATGCTTATTAAAGCATAATAAAATAACATTCATGTGTGCAAAGCATCTGCCCTTGATCTGTGAGTGTTCCCTTCTGAAGATGTATATACTTTCATCTTTAATTTTTTATGTGGAAGTTTTTGGTTAGAAGTTAATAAGATAATTGTGACAGTTTTATATTAATTTTGACCCGTTCCAAGATCACTCCAGAGGACATCCCACACTGCTGGGTGGAAATAGCTCATATGACTTTTTTTTTCCTACCTTAACATTGACAGGCTACTGATGAATAACAATAAATCTCCAATTCCGATTTGGCTTACATGTGCAAATCCTCTTGTCTGTCACTCTTGCCTCCCAACCATAACACCTGCTGTAGGATAGTCCTGTGGGCTTCACCAAATACCTCCCAGTATCATACCAGGTCATCCCGTGACTCTGAAACACATCTCTGACATTGGCAGAAGGCCACGTTGCTTTTAAAAACCTCTCACTTCTCCCAACCCTGGAAAAAATGTGCTTGAAAAAAATGTTGAGCTGCGGAGTTTTCCATTTCCATTTCAATCAATTCTGAGTCCATGCACTCAGTCTCTATTTAAGGGAGTGTAAAATACCCCCAAGTCAATGTCCCCAACAGTTGACTCTTCTTGGATTCCAATTATGTCATTGGAGACTGTCAGGCTGAGTACAAGGAGGAGCTGAGGAATGACTGAAAGAAACAGACCCGCTGGTCCTCTTCCAAGGCTGGTGGGAAAGATGCAAAGTATGTTGACACATTTTGTCCTCTCCTACTAGTCAAAGGGCACGTAGAGTTTTCTGTTAGTGGCGGTCTTCCATAAATTGTATAAAGCCTTTCTTAAGACTTTATTTTTCAGTACCAGCCTGGCCATCTTCTCACACTCATGCTGCCAAATAAACCTATGCAATTGCTGGATTTATGTGGTGCTAAAAGAGCGTATAAGCAAGGTTATCAAATAAGGAGTGCTGCTTGGTTATTTTTCAGCATGCCATTTTTTTTAGAGGAACTAGTCAAAAACATAACTATTTTTTACTGAATCTAAAGAATTTACCTATATGCTGTGGGCAATCTGCTGACTATGCAGAGCACATTGTGTATGGACACAAGTTTAAGACAGCATTTTACAATCCCTGCTTATTCCATTCCTAAGAGACATGTGAAATATGTCAAAGCTTCCCCGGCCTGCTGGTTGAGAGGCTGCTCTTCAACTTGCTTTCCCTACCTGTCTGTCATAAAATGAGGTCAGGAGATTAAAAAGAGTTTTAGTAATTTCTAACTTCTAGCTGTAATTAGGGAATATTTGACAAGGAAAAAGCTGGTGGAAATAGTGAATCTGTTTTTTCCAAGTGGGTTTAGGATATGTAGCTATAACATAATGTAAGACAAAATATAAGAATGAAACAAAGTTTGCAATATGTTTGGTGCTGGGTGAGTTTGCACTAATTTATGACAGGAAAATGATCTGTTACTTCATCGTAATGCTCTTCTGGGTCGACTTTTCAGATTACGGGTATGACACAGCAGAATTTATAAATAAGATTAACTGATTTTATAGCTTCACCTTGTCATTCTTCCTCTGAAATATCATCTAGTAGAAATCAATTACAGATGGCTGACTTTCCAGACTTTGTAGCAGGAGGTTTTCCATTATTAGGCCTGCAACAGAATCGGAATGACCACAGGTGACAATAAGGAAAAAGAAGCAATGTGTGTGCAGATGTATGTGTGTGTGCGCTTGCATTATGCATGTGTGTATATATAAGCATCTGTACATTGCTACTGTAACTTCTCTGGCCTTGGAGCTTTCCTTAAGCTGTTGTAAGGTGGCCAGAATTTAACAGTAACTATCACTTTGCCTGTTGCTTGCTGCTCCAAACCATTTTCCTTTGATTTCTTCCATTAGTTCTCTCAAACTGCCAATCAGCTGTAAGATTCTCCTTGATTTTAGTAGTTTTCTTAATGTGGCCCTTACGAAAGCGCAAGTATTTTTGTCCTCTGGTATCTGAACCTGTTCCTTCTGTTAGTAACTGTTCCATGCCCTATCCTATGCCACTGCTGAAGCTAGAATACTATAGGGTCCTTCTTCTACATCCCTCCTTGTCCTGAGACATTGCCACAAACAGGCCATGTTGACAAATTGCCATAAGCATTTAAAATTCACCTTTTTTTTTCTTTTCTTTTTTTTTTTTTTAAGTTTTAATGATTTTTCACCTTTTACATAGCTATAGAATATGGTTAAATGTCACAAGATCTAATTAGTATTTTACCATCATACCACCCTGGGAGCATATTTTGTCCATTAATGACTACCTAAGCTTTGCCTCAAAATAGTCAGAGTTCAAAGTTGCCTAAGTTTAAACTTAGAAGACAATCAAATGCCAAAGTTTTTCACTGAGGAAAAGAAACTGGCCAGTTCTGCTCTCAATTATGTAAATACTTGCTTTTTTTAAGCTAGCAGCTTCAATACTTAAGAATAACTTTATGCTGAAAGAAATACACAAGAAACTGTTAACAAGCCCTTATACTGAGGAAATATCCATACAGAGTATGTATTTTTTGCTTTGTCCTAAGATATTTCTTCTCATACCTAAAGAATATTTTTGATTTTTCTCTTAAAAAAATGGATATACAAAATTAAAGGACAATGTACTGTTCTTTGAATACCTTGTTACATTACAATGACCAGGCAACTTTCCATCTGTAGTTTTGCAGAGAGGTTCCTGACTGACCCAAAAGCTATGTTTTATCTTTGTTGGTCTCCAAGAGCTTATCCAGGTAAAGTAGTGCAGTTTGAGTTACTTCATCCAGAAAACTCCTTCTGAAGTCTTGCCAGCTGCCTCCTTTATTTTGAATGATTTGGCAGACATTATGGAAAACACAAAATCTTGCCTATGCCATGAAACATGTCCACCTCTTCTTTGATGAAAAAATGCTGTCCCTGTCACTTGTGTTGAAGAAAATTGTTAGCACTGTACTTCTTATAAAATTGTTGTGCCGAGATTCTCTGGGTGTTTTTCAGTTAGCATTGCTGACTGGATCCATGAGGCACCAGGTCAAAGGAAAATCTGCTTAGTATTTTAGAAAATCTTAGACTCAGTCTTCAAGGAACCAAGGAAGTACATTGTGCACTGCAACAGTGTGGATTATATCCATATTAAATTGTAACCTGCATTTTGTCTTGTAAATTCCACTGCAGTTTAGGGCTTCCATTTTGGATTGTGTACTGAGATTATGTCTAACTTCTGTGAATGAATTTCGTCTGTTGATCTCGTATGATCTTGATAAAATAAGCAGTCTGTGACATAATTAAAGCCTGATCATAATTGCATTTCTTTTAATATGTTCATGAACAGCACTAATGCCAGTAATAGGGTGAAACAGAAGTGAAGTAGGATAGGATATAGAAACCTCACAGGGACAGCAGACCATACACCTCTTGCTTGGAAATTCCATGCTTCAACAGTTATCTACTGACTATATCCCCTGCTGATCACAGTGCTGGTAGGATTAGGAGAGGAAAAGCAACAATCACTGTACAGACCTTTCAGGTAATCTTCAGGGTGGAGAGCAATAAAACACAAATGTCACCTATCAGACACTGGTGATGCTATGGCAGTTACAAAATAGAAAAAAGATAAGAAAATTCATTCCTTGAGATTAATTTTATCCTGGTAGTTTCTGCCCAAAGGTGGACTGTATGTGGAAATGGAGACAACAGAGGATGTCAAATACAGAAGAAATAAGGCGAAAAAGGAAACAAAAGTGTGATCAAACAACAAAATCTACACACAGATTTGTAAGCAAATACTTGAACAAGTTGGGACCCTTTTTGCCTCATTTACAAGCAAGAATCCAGGCACAAAGTTTAGTCCTAGTTGAAATTTCCAATTCCCTAATTCTCTATTAATAGAAATGCCTGATGAGAGATGTCAGAGGTGCAGAAAAATTTCCATATGAAGAGTGATTGAAACAGCCAGGGACTTCTTTATTTAGAAAGGAGAGAAATAGGAGAGGCTCAGTTAGAGACATTCAAAATAATGAGTGGCTAAATGAAGGCAGATAGAGCCAAGAGAGTTCCCCTTTCCATGGAAGAACAGGGCATCCTTTGAAAGTAAATAAAACTCAAAACCAGTAAAAACAATTACATTTCTACAGCCAAATTTTCAACCACTAGAAGTTATTGCTACAAGGTACCATTAAGCTAAAAAACTTAGGAGAATTGAAGAGAAGTTTGGATGAAAGACCTCCTGACTTAAATGCAAAAGAATGGGAAAAAAGAAGCTTACCCATCAGGAAATAAAATTGCTTTAAAACAGTCACTAAACTTTAGGCAGACAATTATGTGATATGGGAACAGTTTTCCTGATTGCTGTTCCGGCCAGCTGTAATTTTATTCCAGTAAGTTTGCTATCTTCCAAGCGTGCCTGTCTTCTTTACAATCTTTCTATTGCTCACAGGTAACTTTGCTCCTAGCTGATTGCTTCTGGATTCCTCCTCCTTCCTAACCACAGCTCAAAAGACCCATTCCGGGCATACCTCAGTCTAAAGGATTAATATTATACTAAACATTGTTTGATCTGTATTTCATCCCATATTTTAAAAACAAAAAGTTTCCTGCTCTTTTACTCACTCACTCACTCAACTACAGTGAGCAACATTTCATGCAAGCTGGGAATGTCAACAGGTTGCCAAATAAAATAAATTAAATGTCTTACTAATAAGTTGGGGGTGGGGGTGCTTTTAACTATTGTTTTTTCTAAAGTCCAAAGAAGACATTAAAACCATCTTGCGATATCTACAAACGACAAAGATGAAAAGAAAGTACTATTCCTAAGCGTTCTTCTTCAGGTGAGAAATAACGGGGGGAGATTAAAAAAGAGGAGCAGGTCATTACTACGTATGGGGAGTTTTGTGTGTGTGTACAACTCTAAGAACAGCAGAGAGTCACACAAGCACAAGTTAATCACAGATAAATAAAATTACCCCCAAAATTACCCATAAGAAACTGCTCACAACTACAAATGATATGTGGACTTTGAATTCTTATTTATCATTTGTACTCTCTGACTAATTGTATAATAATAATGACCTCTGTTTAGCTTCATGAACACTAAGAATTATGTTTATCATATGAAAATTGGTGTCTAAACCTTAGAAAAATTTTTGTAAAGTTAGAGCATAAAAGATGAAAAAATATTTTCAAACAGAACAGAAAATATTGAGATAAGAGTGTTTTGCAGTAATAGTTATTAAGGTCTCTTTCAGCTGAACACTAGATGCAACACTGGATAGAACTAAAGAAAGCAAGGTTCAGAAAGTGTTCCAGTCAGGGAACAAAATCTTAGATATTTATGAAGCTATCTCATTTCCTGTTTCTCATACATAGTCACTTAATAAATCCTTGTCTCTCACTGCATAGCATCTCTTTGTATAACTCCATTCTGTTTGATATCAGTGAGACAGCAATAAAGGAGTATGAGCAATCTGCCCTCTGCAAAAGACTTTTTGATTGTCTTATTAAAAGTATAGAAAGTTCAAGTTACCATTCAGAGAATAAGTGCTTCTCATAGAGATTTATTCCTTTTTCTGTTCATGCTATGTGGTAGTAAACATGCATAATCAGCAAAATATAAATAATAAAGGATTTATAAAAGCACAATGTAAGCTTTTCTGAAATACCTTCTGCATTATTCCATGAAAGCTGGATCTACTGAACTCTGGAATTGTGATCTGGCCACAGAACAATGTTTGGATGGTTCTGAAAACATCTTTCCCTCAGGGGGAAATGTTGATTAACATATCTGCTGTTTATATAGAAATGAATTAACATTTCCCTTTTTTATTGTTCTTTCCCCAGCTTCAGCTATTAGTTATGATTGCGAAGAAAAGGAAAATTTAAAACATTTTCTGGAGGTATAAATCCAAGGTTAACACACAAAAGGTTAAGTGGTGCAAAGCAATACAAAAAAACTCCACATCCACAAAGCACACAAGAAGAAGAAAGTATCATGTATCAAGGCCGATCTCTCCAGAGAAACTTCTAAAATGTATTCCATAAAAGTTAGTTATAAAAATCACCTGATCTTTTTAAATACCAATTTTATGTTCATGAAAGTGACTGTCATTTATCAGGATAGTGTTCTCAAAATATATTTGTATTCATATTAAAAAATGTGATAACGACCAAGTATCCAATAAAAAACAAATCACTTAAGACAGGTTTCTTGGAAATTAAGGGGCTTCTTGGGGCCACTTTAGGTATCAGTTTGGACAATATACACTATATGTTTTGGAGAAGGCTTGGAGAACCAGAAAGGAGAAAAATCCTGTTAGCAATAGAAGTATATAATTTATTGGATTTGGGTATCTGACACCAAACAGGAGAAACTGCAGTGTTGTAACACCAGATTCACTTTGCTCTTTGAGATATAAAATACCAAGAAACTACTAGGACTCATTTATTAATTTAGGAAATATAGCTGTTATCTCTGAATTTCCTGGAAGACATGAAGGTTGCAACTCAGGGAGAAAAGGAGAGTTTACAGCCTTTGGAAGAAGGGGCTAGCTACTCAGTGATTACAAAGATGCTGTGAGGTTATGCAGGGCAGAAATCAGGAGGGTTAAAGCCCAACTGGAAATTAATTTGGCTTCAGCAATCAAGGACAACAAGAAATGTTTCTATAAGTATGTGAGCACCAAAAGAAAGACCAAGGAGAGCCTCCATCCCCTGCTAGACGCCAGAGGAAACATGGTAACAAGTGATTGTATTGGGTCTGGCTGAACTGGAATCGGTTTTCCCCTACAGCAGCCCTCACGGTGCTGTGGTTTATGCTGGGAGCTGCAGGGTGTTGGCAGCACCCTGGTGTTGTGGCTGCTGCTGAGCAGTGCTTACACAGCACCAAGGCTCTTTCTGATATTTTCCCCAGTGGGACGGGGTGGGCAAGATCTTGGGAGGGGACACAGCCAGGACAGCTGACCCAAACCGACCAAAGGGATATTCCAGACCATATGACGTCTGCTCAGTATAAAGCTGGGAGAAAGGAGGAAGGGGGTGGGGTCACCCTTGGTCCTCCGAGGCAACTACTACGCGTATTGGAGCCCTGCTTCCTGAGAAGGCCCGACATCGCCTCTTCATGGGAAGTAGAGAATAAATCTGTTTGCTTTTGCTTCCGCGCGCGGACTTTTGCTTTGCTTTGCTTATATTAAAACTGCTTTTGTTTCACCCACAAGGGTTAGTTTATCTTCTTTCCCCTCTTTACCCTGTTGAGAAAACAAAGGGAAGGGGGGGGGGGGAAGTGATAGAGCGACTTGGTGGATACCTGGCATTTAGCCAGAGTCAAACCATCACAGTGATGAAAAGGCTGAGGTGCTTAATGCCTTCTTTGCCTCAGTATTTAATAACAAGACTAGTTGTACTGAGGGAATCCAGCCTCCTCAGCCAGAAGACAGAGACTGAGTGAATGACCTCCCACAATCCAG